>NC_044553.1:17425244-18060244 GCF_007565055.1 Rhinopithecus roxellana | reverse complement strand
AGGAGAGACCAATAGGCATGGCCAAAGATAAGGAGAAAGACAGGGAGCTGAGGGTGAGAAGGACTGGAGTGCTGTGCCTCTGTGATAGCTGACTGGGCAACTGGAGGCAAATCCCCTCTGCCCTCAACCTCCTCATCGATCCGCCCGCCCACCCACCCATCTATCCATCTATCCATGTACACGTACATTTATTTACCCATCCACTCATCCATTTATCTACCCACCATCTACCCTTTCACCCACCCATCTGCCTATCCACCTATCTACCTATCCACCCAACCATCTATCCACCCACACCCATCCACCCATCCACATCCATATACCCATACACCCAAACATCCATCCACCCACTCATCTACCCATCCACTCACACATCTATCCATCCGCCCAGCTATCTATCTACTCACACATTCATCCACCCATCCACCAATCCACACACCCATATATCCATCAACCCATCACTCACCTATTTACCCATTCACTCATCTACCCACCTATCCACTCATCTACCTGCCCACCCAACCACCTATCTACCCCACCATCCACTGATCCACCCACCTATTCACCCACACACCCATACACCCAAGTACCCATCTATCCACCCATCTATCAATCCACCCACCTATCCACCCATCGACTCAACCGTCTATCCACTCACACATCCATCTACACATCTACCAATCAATACACCCATATGCCATCCACCCATGCACTTATCCACTCATCTATCCATGTACCCATGCATCCATTTACCCATCCACCCATCTGTCCATCCAACCATCCATCCCTCCACTCATCTACCCACCCCTCCACCCACCTATTCACTCATCCAGCTGTCTACCCAACCACCTATTCACCCTTCCATCCACCCAACCACCTATTCACTCAACCATCCACCCAACCACCCAATCATCCACCCATCTACCCACTTAGCCACCCAACCATCCAACCACCTATCTACTCATCCATCTACCCATTCACTCATTCATCCATCTGCTCCATACTCCTGTCTTCCAGGCATTGTGTCATTGTGGGTACAAAAATGAATGACCCATAGTCTCCCACCTCAATATGAAAATAATTAGCAGAATAATAATAATAATAATAGCAACAAGAACAATAATTGGTATAGTGGTGTAATACATGTTCTGATAGATGTGGAGTGAGTGCCCCTTGCAGACACAGTGAGTGGTAAATGCTGGCAAGTGCTGAGGAGCCCTCCCAGGTCCCTCTCCCTCTAAGAGTCTATGCTTCCCTGGGTGGGCTGAGTCTGTCAATCCAAATGCTGGGCCTGACCCAGACCCCCTGAGGGAGGCTTGTGGGAGGCCAAGCTACACCCCCCACACCTGCTCTGGCCAGACCACTCAGCCAAGGTGGGATCCAGGCCAGGCCCCCACCTGCTTGCTCCGTGGCCCCACATTCCCAGGCTGCCAAGTCTCCACCTCTGCAACAAGAAAAGAAACCAGGAACCCCCAAGATGTAACCTCACCTGCAGGGGAGCCTGGCAAAGGCCACCTTCACAGCTCCAACTCTGGAGGAGTTGGAAAAGGTGCAGGCAGGGGCAGGGGGGCTTGGCTGCAGTCTTTCTCAGTCTTGAGCTGCATAGACCCACTTACTTGCAGAGCCATGTGAGGATTGAAGATGACGTCAATAAAGACCTAGCTGGGGGCTGGCATGTAGCTGGTGCCTAAGATATGCTAATCATAATTATGATGTGTGAAGAGTTCCCATTCCTCTCTCACAGGCTCTGAAGCTATAAACTAGAGATATGAGGTGCACAGGATCATTCCTATATAACTTGACAAGCCTGAACAAAACTGCCTTGCACATGGGTTCCAGCTTGTACTCAAAAGGGAAGGACAACACATCGTAAGTCAAGCCACGTTTGACCTGCCTGGGAGATCTCTCCTCACACACTTCACCTGAGGCTTTGGAGAATTATCATGGCACATGTCAACAGACCGGGCAGCCAGGAGGCCTGAGGCCTTTGGGGAGCAAGTGTGTGGATGGCCACAGAGCATCAGTTCATGGTTGGCGGTGATCAGGGCCTGGACCTACCTGCAGGTGAGCTAGTTGGCTGCATTGCACTTCTGGATATTAATAGGTTTAAGATCAGATTGATTCATTTTAAACGCAACTTGAGAGCTGAATGGGCCATGGGGTTTGCAAAACCATCTCTCCCCCACAAAAACATATCCTACAGGCAACATTTCCTCAGGTGTTCAGGCCAGAAGAGTCAAAAATTTTTGAAGTACCAGATGCTGAGATAAATTTGAGAGAGAGATAGTCAAATCATTCAAATATTTCTCTTTTATTTCTTTTTTTTTTTTTTTTTTGAGACAGAGTCTCTGTCACTCAGGCTGGAGTGCAGTGGCACAATCTTGACTCACTGCAACCTCCACCTCCCGGGTTCAAGCAATTCTCCTGCCTCAGCTTCCCGAGTAGCTGGGACTACAGGTGCACGCTGCCACACCCGGCTAATTTTTTGTGTTTTAGTAGAGACAGGGTTTCACCGTGTTGCCCAGGCTGGTCGTGAACTCCTGAGCTCAGGC
This sequence comes from Rhinopithecus roxellana, assembly GCF_007565055.1. Classification (NCBI taxonomy): domain Eukaryota; kingdom Metazoa; phylum Chordata; class Mammalia; order Primates; family Cercopithecidae; genus Rhinopithecus; species Rhinopithecus roxellana. The sequence continues at coordinate 18,057,692 of NC_044553.1, read as the reverse complement.
AAGCCATCCACCTCAGCCTCCCAAAGTGCTGGGATTACAAGTGTGAGCCGCCCCACCCAGCCTCTCTTTTATTAAAAGAGACAGGGTCTCGCTTTGTCATCAGGCTGGAGTGCAGTGGTGCAATCATAGCTCAGCGCAACCTCAAACATCTGGGTTCAAGCAAATCTCTCACCTCAGCCTCCCAAATTGCTGGGATTATAGGCATGAGCCACCACACCTGGCTCCAAATATTTCTTTATAGAATGTCTACTCTTCCCACTGCTAGTCAGTGACTAACACAGGGATGATCCCTGTCCTCATGGGCCTGGTATTGAAGGTGGGGAGCAGATAAGGAAACAGACAAATAACGTGATTGCAAATTAAACAAGTGTAAGACTATACTTTCAGGGATCATTTCTATAGTTCATTACAAATCAAACAAGTGTTCAAGTGCTATGAGGAAAATGAAGAAAGGACTGAAATGATAGTAACACAGGGCCCTCAGAGCCTTTTTGATAGCATGACATTGAAACTGAGACTGGGAGGATGGAGAACGAGCCAGTCACAGAAAAAGTACGAGGAAAAGCATTATACACAGGGAGTCGTACATGCAAATGGCCTAAGGCAGTACAGCAGTAGCCACACTCGAACCCCTGAAAGACTCAGGCAGTTAGAGCGCAGTGAGTGAGCCAGGAGCAGTTGGCACGGGCCAGGTAAGCTACAGCAGAGGGTGTAGATTTTATTCTCAGTTAAATGGGAAGCTGTGGGAAGATGGGAAGCAGAGAAGCCATGTGCTTCAATTTCTACTTTAGGAATACCAGTCTTCTGATGCTGTTTGGAGAAAGAACTAGAAGAAACAAAAGTGGAAGCAGAGAGACCTCTGGAAGCAGGAGGCCTCTGGAGCAATCCAAGTGAAAACTGATGGTTACTTGGATGACAGGGCTAATAGCAGAAATAGGAAGATATGGGGAGAAATGGGGTACATTCGAAGACAGAACCCAATGTCGCTTGCTGCTGGATTGTATAATACATGGGGTAAGAAGGAAAGAAGGAAAATTAAGAATTACTCATATACTGCTGGCCCAAAAATAGTGGTAGCTGTTGTGAAAATGGGGTACACTGGTTTAGGGTGGTTAGGCAGATTAAAATGGGAAATCAGGAATTCTGCATTGAACATATGAAGTTTGAGATGGCTGTGGAAAAACCAAAGATAAATATCAGGTGAACTAAGAGCATTAGAAACTCAGAGATCTGACCTGCAGCTAGAAATGAGACCATTAATTTATAGAGGAAATCACGGAGGTGGAGCAGGATCCCTCAGGTCTAGGAGAGGGAGGAGGAATAGGAGGAGCAAGTTGAGAAGACAGAAAGAGTGGCCAGAGGAGTAGGAGGAAAAAGGGCAAATGGGGTGGACTGCCGCAAGGAGAGGTGAAGAGGTGGAAATAGCATGCTCAATGGATCCTCCCACCGCAGCCTGCCAATACAGATGCAGACTACCGCGACTGGCTAATTTGTTGTATTTCTTGTAGGTACAGGGCTTTAGCATGTTGCCCAGGCTGGACTCAAACTCCTGGGCTCAAGTGATCTTCCCACCTTGGCCTCCCAAAGTGCTAGGATTATAGGCATGAGCCACCATGCCTGGCCCCCCTCATGTTTTCTGGCTGCCTCATATCTTTAGAACACACTAGCTCTGTTTGGGAACATTTCCCATCTTGAAAGTCCCGTGTCCCTGAAGTAGAATAGAGAAAACTTCCCTCCCAGCCTCCTTTGCAGCCAGGGCACAGGCATGTGACCTGACTCCACCAATCAGATTCAACCTCAGGAGACATCATTTGAAAATGAGACTCCAGAGGACAGCAGGAGTCACAAGTGGACCTCCAACCACCAAAAAGAGGCTGCTATCGGAACTGATCACAAAAATAAATACATAAAATTAGAAGAGTGTAAGCCAGCCAAGTTTTTGAGTAAATGTATTCTCCAAAAGAATGCAAGGTTGGTGAGTAACAGCCAATACTTGAAGCCACCCCCAGGACCCCAGACTCACACCAACAGGAAGCCGTGTGGCCCTTAGAAATGGTGTGTCCCCTCAAGACCCACCTCATGGAGAATAATGAGTAAGGAGAATAGGGCAGAGCTGAGTCTGCAGAAGGCAATGGCTCTGGCACATCTTCCTGAGAGCAGAGCAGGGTGCTAGATGGTACCTAAGAAACCAGGCATCCTCAATCAGCAGGACTTCAGCTGCCTGCTCCAGTGACTGCTGTGTGCATCTCATTCCGTTTTGCTGGATGGAAGCTGTATTGCCATTTTCCTGTTTCTAACCAACCACTGATCCTGAGTATGTAGGGGCAGGTAACTTGTCTTTTAGTTTCAAGGTCACAGGACCATGGGGAGCCCCACCTGCACCTTATGAAGAAGCCTGCCCTGGAAGTAGCAAGATGGGATTTTGGCTGTTTGCCTTGGGAGACACTGATGTTTTCTGTGTCTGAGGGAAGGACTGCATGAGTGTTGGACAGCAAAGGGACAGACTGTGTGGAGTTACTGCTAGCTGCCTACCCAGGACCCATCCCCGCTTTCTCCCTAACAGAGCCCTGATTTGGGAGGGAATAAAAATGTGTCCTTCTAAAATACTCGTCTTCTCGGTTAGAGGTGACCATGTGACCCAGATCTGGCCAAGGAAATGTGGGTGAAAAGTTCAAAGATAATGTTTTCTAAATAAAAAGTCAAACTTCATTGGAAGAAAGACCACCTTTGTCCTGTCTCTTCCTCCTTCCTCTTCTTCCTGCCTGGAAAGGAGATGCGATGCAGGTGGGGAGCAGCCGTTTTGTGACTACATGGCATGAAAAGATGCCATCCACCAGCAGAAGGGAGCTGGAGGGGTGAGGGAGGTTAGGAAAGAGAGGAGAGTCATGCAATTATGCAGCTTAGGAGAGCAAGCTCACCTGGGAAGTCAGACTTGGCCCCGCCACAGAGGCACCAAGGCAGGGCGTGCTGAGAGAGAAGCACATAGCCCTAGGGGAACGTAGAAGGAGGGAGGACAAGGAGGGGAAGGAGATTTGTCTTTCCGAAGTGGGTAGTATCCCAGAGAAACAGATGGCCTTGAAGGCTCTTTCTTTTCTTTTCTTTTTTTTTTTTTAGAGACGGAGTCTTGTTCTCTCACCCAGGCTGGAGTGCAGTGGCCTGATCTCGGCTCACTGCAACCTCTGCATTCCAGGTTCCAGCGATTCTCCTGCCTCAGCCTCCCAAGTAAGCGGGATTACAGGTGCCGGCCACCACGCCCAGCTAATTTTTGTATTTTTAGTAGAGACAGGGTTTCACCATATTAGCCAGGCTGGTCTCGAACTCCTGACCTCAGGCAATCCGCCCACCTCGGCCTCCTAAAGTGCTGGGATTACAGGCATGAGCCACCGCGCCTGGCCGAAGGCACTTTCTAATACTACCCATCATCTATTAATAGAACAGGGAAACACCACCTTTACCGACAGTCCCAGTGCAAGGAGTGACACACTTGCAAGTCGCCAGGTCTATTTAAGTGGGGTCCAAAAATAAAACTGAAATCTAAATCAGCATTACATTCTTATGATGTTAACCAATATTTCACTATTGCTTTGGCCAGGCAGGCTGACTTTCCCTTAGAACATGGAAGTCATGAAGATGATGTAGTTCCCATTTTGGAATTCAGAGGTGAATCCAGAGGGGAAACTGATTACTGACTCAGGTAACGTGCCCTGGGCTTGCAGGCTGGATAGTCCCTGGGACCATCTGAGAGCGGAACATCAGGCAGTGGTGATCGCAGGTGTGAGCGGAATCGCAGGGCTCCGCAGTGCACAGGAAAGAGTAAGGAGAGCATTATTTTTCCCCCTAGTTTCACGTCTTCTGAGAGGCCATACACAGAGCATTGGCCTTTTGCAGCACAGTCTTCTGCTGTTTCATCCACTTGCATCTTCCAAGAGGCTCCTGTAGCAGGATGAATAGAATCATCACTGTTTTCCAAATGCTGTCCCTGCACCCAGGACAATTACGGGACTTTCTGAGATTATCTGGGAAGGAGGAGGACTGGGGATGGGAACTCACACTTCCTGCATGTCTACCATGGCTGGAGAGGCCACAGTGCTACACATGTTTGAGAATGTGAATGATCTCCTTTCATTCTCACAGCTCCTATAGGGTTTGTTCTCCTGTTTCACAGATGACGTAACAAGTGAATAGAAGGAATGAGCTGGGCGCAATGCTCACAACTGTAGTCCCGGCGTTTTGGGAGGCTGAGGTGGGAGGATCACTTGAGGCCAGGAGTTCAAGACAAGCCTGAACAACACAGTGAGATCCTATCTCTACAAAAAGTTTTAAAACTTAGCCAGGCGTGGTTTGCAACTGTAGTCCTAGCTACTTGGGGGGCTGAGGTGGGAGGATCAATTGAGCCCAGGAGGTCAAGGCTGCAGTGAGCTATGATCGCACCACTGCACTCCAGCCTGGACGACAGTGTGAGATCCTGTCTCTAAAGACAAAAAATAATCAACCAAAGTCACCTGTCTGGGGATCAGCAGTGCTAGGATGCAGTCCTAGGTCTGCTGGCTTTGGAGCCCTGCTCTACCCGCAGTTCCAGCCTGTGGGTTTCTTTTGGTGGGTGCATGTGTGTGTATTTGTCATCTCACCACATGAAAAGCCTGTACAATGCGGTGATTAAATTCCGGCTCTGGAGTCAGACTGCCTCCCTCTGAGCCTGGTTCCACTGTTCACTGGCTGTGTGACCTAGAGCAGGTTCCTTGACCTCTCTGTGCTTCAGTTTCCTCATCTGTAAAATGGGAGTAGTGAGAGTAGCATCTACCACAGAACTGGGATGGGAAAAGTCCCATGTGAGCTATTTTGTTGTTGTTGTTGAGGATGCTGGAGGGGGTAGAGGAGCCTGTGAGCCTGCACAGCTGTGAGGGGCAGTCCCAGGGAAAGCGTCCTGAACCCTGCTGACCCTAGGAGCCCCCAGAGCCCACTTCAGTGGAGGCAAGCATGGAGGGCAGCGGTGTCAGGCTCTGACACCCTAGACACTGTCCTTCCAGGAAGTGGTTTTGGTTTTATCCCACTTTTGTTCTGAGTGAGCAGACAGGCCCTTTTGGGCTCCTGTCCCCAAATAGCCTCCCACCCTGTTATCTGAGGGAAAGTGAAACTGTTCATCCTCAGGTCCTGAGCAGGCCCCTGCTGAGGCCCTGACCTCCCTCTGAGGTGGTCGGAAGAATGGGCTTGGATTCTGGCCAAGCACCCAGAGAAAGGTCAGCCGCACTTGCTGGATGCAAGTGGGTATGGGGCCCTGCTAGTGTGGGGACAACTGATCCCTCAGCCCTGGGCCATGGGACTCTATCTGCCCATGGAAAGGCCCAGATCCCAGTGGGAAGGGTTCTGGGCTGGCGGCGTGGGGGGCCTTGGGGCTTTACTGCCACTGGGCTGGGCATTTCTGTTGCTTGCCTGAGGGCACCATTCTATCTACACCTCCAGCCCTCAGGGCCTGACCACCCTAGGTGGGCTGCCAGCCTGAACTGAGAGGTCCACCTTCCCACAGCACCCACCGGGCCTGACCAAGCCAGTCTTGCCTGCAACCCCTGAGAGGCCAAAGCAAGGCCCTGGGTACATGAGGCTTCCCGACTCTGGTTAGAGAGCACCAGTTGCTTCACTCCCCCCCACCTAAAGTGTGAGCTCTGAGATGGCAGAGGCAGGATCTGAGACAGTCAGAGCCCCCATAGCTCTGTGCCAGGCCCCCAGACCCAAGCCCACAGCAATAAGCACAGAAACTGGTGATATAGAAACAGTCCCCAGACAACCTTATCAGTCAGATAGCATAAAGCCTTCCTGTCTGCTCCAGCCTGGCCCCGTAAAAATAGAGCTGCTGATTAGAGCCTTCCAGACACCAAGGCTGGAGTCTTTCAAGGGCTGGAGAGACCTTTTGGTGAGCTTTTCCTGCCCCACTCTATCTTTAAAAATTACAAGGGGTCAGGCACTGTGGCTCATGCCTGTAGTACCAGCACTTGGGGAGGCCAAAGCAAAAGGACTGCTTGAAGCCAGGAGTTGAAGACCAGCCTGGGCAATATAGCAAGACGCCATCTCTAATACATACATATATTTCGGGTTTTGCAAATTAGCACCTGTCCTTGAAAAGAAATCTGATGCTGTCTTTTAAAAACCATTAAAATATTCATCATTTACCCAGAGATTTCATTTCTGAGAATGTAGCTTAAGGAAATAACAGAAAGGAAGGAATAAAGTACTAGTTAAAGCTACCCACTGCTGGGTATGTCTAGAACATCTAACCTGACCCTGGAAATGACGCCACGTCCAACGTCAAAAGGATGGCTAGATTAGTGTGTGGCTGCACATCCGACGGTGCATGGATGGCTGCTAAGGACGGCTATATTAGTCAGTGGCTGTATTATGCACTCAACGGTGTCCTGGATGGCTGTTAAGAATATACGTGATAAAGGTACACAAGCAGCCTGCGCCCAGTGGGCGTGCAATGTGCCTGCATGTGACCAGGCATGAGGGCATATGTCGGAATGCTGGGATTCCAACTCACACTCCCTCCTGGCCCCTTTTCTTGCTTTCATTCTTTTCTTTCTCCCTTCTTTCCTTTAACTGAGGCCACAAGGTCTTCTGCCTGTCCTCAAGAGGCTGGGAAGACAGCCTCCGAGTGGCACCTTCCGGCACGTGGAGAGGAGGAAATGCATGAAACCACTTCCCAGCTTTCTTCCTCATTTGCAAACCCTTGCTCTTCCTCTCAGCTCCTGTGAACCCCAAAACAACAACAAAATAGCTTCATCATTATCATCATCATCACCATCGTCATTGTCATCAAACCCAGAGCCAAGCTAAACTTCCTCCTTAGTAAGTCCATGCTTTCCTGCAGGCCCTGCCCTGAGATCCCAGCTCCTGAGAGACCTGTCACTGGAAAGTGTCTCAGAAGCGATCTCCACCACTCACTGGGGCTCTCCTTCCCCTTCTCAGGGAAGCAGAGGAGCTAACTGTCCAAAGGCCAAGCCCCTGCTGGGTTGCCCAAGGAATACAGGCCAGTCCAACTGAGGGTAAGCACATTAGACAGAAAAATAAAACTCCAGACCCAAAGGGGAAGCTGACGGCAGTGCATCAGGGGCACACCCACCCAGGATGGGCAGCAAAGTAGGCATGGGGGGCTCCAGGGCAAGTCAGAGCTGAGTGTTCCTGGCAGGTATGGGCAGGGACAGGCATCTCCCACGGAGGAGACTGGGTGCCAGTCCTTGACCCAGAGCTCACTACTCGAGCTCACTACCTCAAGCCTGCTCTGGACAAGGGGGTGTTCGGGACCACAGTTGGGGGAGGATCCTTGAGCACAAAACCAAAAAGCACCAATCCTAAGGACAAGATCGACCAGCCTGACCACGTTACATTTATGAACTTCTGTTATCAAATGACACCATAAAGGCCGGGCGCTACGGCTCATGCCTGTACCCCCAGCACTTTGGGAGGCCAAAGTGAAGGGATCACTTCAGGCCAGGAGTTCAAGATCATCCTGGCCAACATGGTGAAATCCCATCTCTACTAAAAAATAAAAAATAATAATAACAAATAAAAAATAAAAGTTAAAAAAGACATCATAAAGAGGGAAAAGACAAGCCACAAGCTGACAATATTTCAACAATTATAAGCAACACAGAATTTGTATTCAAAATACAGAAAGAACCCCTCCAATCTAATAAGGAAAAGACAAAATACAATAGGAAAATGAGCAAAAGACTCAGAGGGGCATTTACAAATGAGGAGACTCAAATTGCAAAGACATGAAAAGCTGCTTAGCCTGAAATGCAAAAGAAAGTCAAGAGGAGAATGGGAAGCAACAGGAAATACATACCTGTCCTGAGAGGAAGCCCATCCGCTGTCGGGCGTAACCGCAGTGAAAACACCTGCACACGGGCACTAAAGGACAGAGAGTGCCTGTACAGCACGGTCCAAAACACAGAACACGGCCATAGTCCAAAGAACCCTCAAAAGTAAACTCAATCATTTTTTAAACTGTACAGTCATTCAATGGAATCTAACATTCATTCAATGGATAAATGTCAAAAACATCATTTTGAGCAACAGTCAGGAGAATACAGACTGTAAAAAGAATACCTGCAGCCAGAGCGAACACCCAAAAGAGGCCTGCAGTCTCAGCAATTTGGGAGGCTGAGGCGGGAGGATCACTTGAGCCCAGGAATTTGAGACCAGCCTGGTCAACATACTAAGACCCCATCTCTACAGAAAAAAAAAAAAAAAGAAGAAGACTTAGAGGGCATGGTGGTACATGGCCGTAGTCCCAGCTACTCGAGAGGCTGAGATGGGAGGATCACTTGAGCCCAGGAGTTCAAGGTTGCAGTGAGCCAAGACTGTGCCCCTGCACTCCAGCCTGGGTGACAGAGAAAGATCCCAAATCAAAAATTAGCGAAAGAAAAGAAAAATAAACAAAAATAATACCTTGAATCTGATCTTATTTATATAAAGTACAGAAATAAGAAAAACTATATAATGCATTAATTTGAGATGCATATGTTCACAGATGGTAAAGGCGTAAGTGTTCATTTCATGACTACTACACTACTACTATTTATTTATTTAATTTTTTTGAGATGGAGTCTCAGTCTGCTGCCCAGACTGGAGTGCAATGGCATGACCTCAGCTCACTGCAACCTCTGCTTCCCGGGTTCAAGCAATCCTCCTGCCTCAGCCTCCCGAGTAGCTGGGACTACAGGCACACACCACCACACCCAGCTAATTTTTGCATTTTTAGTAGATACAGGGTTTCACCATGTTGGCCAGGCTGGTCTCGAACTCCTGACCTCAGGTGATTCACCCACCTTGGCCTCCCAAAGTACTGGGATTACAGGCATGAGTCACCGCACCCAGCCTACACTACTACCTAAATGGACCTAAAATGATGTCTGTGCAGTATAAAACACCGCACCATTGTGATTGAAAAGACTGAAATGACTTGTGTCCATCTGTAGGAACTGGCTCAATAAACAAAGATGCATTAAGGTTCATTGCACAAAAGCTAAACAAAAACAACCACTCAATAGAGGCTCTCTGCATAAACAGATCCCTAGGCATATCGATAAGTGGGAGAAATAAAACCAAGCTTAGAATAGGCCAGGTGGCATGCTTTCCTCCTCTATAGGCAATGAGGAAAATAACACTTGTTTGTCTTTGCCTGTTTTTGCCCACAAACCTAGGGTGACCGTTTGTGCCGTCTCAGTTGGTGCCTACCTTTCTGGCACAACTTGATCACACCCTTCACTCTTAGCAAGGTCCTGGTTTGAAGGATAAGTTACACGGGCCACCCTAATCAAAACCCATTTCACCTCCATCCCTAGCACACAGCTAGCCTGCATTTCCCCATCTGTCCTACAGGGGGTCTGGCCATGAGCGCCAGCCCTAGGCAATGGCGCCGCAGTGGAAGTTACACCATGGCTCTCCGGCCTGGACCGTAGAGCAATGCCCTGTGAGATCCTTCCTCCTCCAGCTGGCTGGGCGCCAAGGCCCAGGGCAGCCTCAGAAGCCCTGAGCTGAAGCTGGCAGAGCCCCTGACAGCCGGGTCTCGGAATGACTGTAGGGAGCCCAGCCTCCAGTCCTCCTGGCCTGCCTCTGCTAGTCTGCACTGTCTAGGATTGTTCAGGTGGGTAGAAATCAATTGTTTTCGAGCCATCAGGCATTTGGGGGGTCTATTTGTTACAGCAGTAACAAAATAGCAGTTGTATTAGTTAGTTTGTTACCCTAACTAATACAACTAATTTTATTTTGTCTTTTATTTTGTATTTATTTTATTTATTTATTTTGTATTCTTACTAAAACACAAAATAAATGTACAAACTTTTCAATATACTAATTTGTAGGATTTATGTATTAATTTGTAGGGTATATTTTACAGGAGCTGGCCAGGACCAGGCTCAAGGCCACAGGGGAAGCACCATCCAGGCTCCTCAGGGACCAGGATAGCTGCCTTGATTCATTAGGCTTAGGGTCCCTGGGTTTTCCCTCTGCACCCAGGAGACGATGGGGCTGGAACGCTCTGCAGAGGGGGATTGAGAGACTAAGAGGGAGGTGCCCACATCTTACGAGAAGAAACTGAGCCTTGCTAGCCAACAGACAGAGAAGTTGCAGGGAGCTGTGGTCTCATATATACACGTATGTGCACATACACACACATGCAACTGGTGCACATGTAGACCTGATGCATCCACATGTGAGCTTTCATCTACACATGCACCTGTGCACCCATACACAAACCCCTGCACCCACACACAGCTGTATACCCCCACATGCACCTGTATATCCCCCAACACACCTATACACCCCCACATACCATGCACACATACACCTGTGCACCCACACACACCCCTGAAGTCACACACTCTTTTGCATTCACACATGCCTCTGCACACACACATCTGTGCACCCCCACACACCCCTGCACCCACATGTACTCCTGTTCCCACATGCACATCTGTGCACCCACGCACCACACACACCCTGTGCACCTACACACACGCCTCTACATACACATACCGTGCAACCACACACATATGTGTCCATGCACCCACACACACACCTGTGCACCCAAACACAACTACGCACACACCCCCGCACGAACACATTCCCATGAACTCACACACACACAGCTATACACTCACACATACCTGTGCACCTACACACACACTTGCACACATACGTGTGACTCTGCACCCACACGTACCCCCTGCCCCATGACTACAGAGGTGACTTGGGCCATCCCTAGAGCCCCAGGTGGGAAGCACCGATTGGATCAGCCTGACAAGTCCAGGTTTGGCAGTTGGTCCCCCCTAATTTGAGCTGCTTGCAAGCAGGAGCTAGTTATCTCTTCTGGGGTTGGTGAGGAGTGCAGATGCGGGGTGTGCAGAAGGAGCCCAGCCCATCTTCACAGGCCTTTCTGGGAGCTGCAAGGCCCCAGGTGCTGGGTTTCCTTGGCAGCAGACCCATCAGGGTTGGGCTGGGTGGGAAAGAACCTGCCAGGTCTTCCTCCGGCAGGAAGTGCCCCTCCGCTTGGACCCCCAGTGTCTCGGCCCACCTAGAGGAGACCTAGGCCTTGGGAGGAAAAAGGATGAACTCTGACAACTAACCGCCCGACTCCTACCCTTCTCATTTTCTTTAAAACTCTCAACAGGCCTCCTCCCCGACTCCCCCACTATGAAAGTAATAGGTGTTTTTTGAAGGGCATTGGGAAACATTAAGGTTCAAGGAAGAGCATGAAGATATCCAGCATCTCATCCCCAGAAGCAACTAGGGCACTTCCCAGGGAGGCCAAGCACTGAGGGGCAGGCCATCGCAATGCTGGGGTTGTCTCTTTTTTTTTTTTTTTTTAAGCAGAGTCTCGCTTTGTTGCCCAGGCTGGAGTGCAGTGGTGCAATTTTGGCTCACTGCAGCCTCCGCCTCCTGGGTTCAAAGGATTATCCTACCTCAGCTTCCTGAGTAGCTGGTATTGCAGGCTCGCACCACTACCCCTGGCTAATTTTTGTATTTTTAGTAGAAAGGGGGTTTCACCATGTTGGCCAGACTGGTCTCAAACTCCTGACCTCAAGTGATCCTCCGGCCTCAGCCTGCCAAAGTGCTGGGATTACAGGTGTGAGCCATTGCGCCAAGCCTATTGCTGAGGTTCTTTTTGGGGGTTTGTGTTTTGTTTTTGTTTCTGTGATGAGAGATATAGAGCACAAAATGTGTCACCATAACTTCTTTAGCTGTGCGGAGCCATGGCCTTGAAGTCCGTGCACGCTGTTGTGCTGCTGTCACCACCATCCATTCCAGACAGAGCCCTTTCATCTTACCCAGCTGAAACTCTGTGCCCATCAAACACCAAAGCCCCATGCCTCTCCCCCAGCCCCTGGCAGCCTCCACTCTACTTCTGTCTCTGGGACTCTGACTACTCCGGTGGAATCACACGCTATTTGTCCTTCATGCCTGGCTTTTCTCACTCAGCACAATGTCCTCCAGGTCCATCCATGTGGTAGAGTGCGTCAGAATCTCCTTCCTGTGTAAGGCTGAATACTATTCCATTATATGTATCACTGCATTTTGCTTGTTCTTCCATCAAAGCTGGTTTTTTTGGCTGGGTGTGGTGGCTCACACCTATAATCCCAGCACCTTGGGAGGCCGAGGTGGGTGGATCGCCTGAGGTCAGGAGTTCAAGACCAGGCCTGGCCAACATGGCAAACCCTGTCTCTACTAAAAATACAAAAATTAGTCTGGCATGGTGGCACATGCCCATAATGCCAGCTACTTGGGAAGCTGAGGCAGGAGAATTTTTGAACCCAGGAGGCAGAGTTTGCAGTGAACCCAGATCATGCCACTGCACGCTAGCCTAGGCAACAGAACGAGACCCTGTCTAAAAAAAACCACACACACACAACAACAACAAAAAGGCTGGATTTTTAAATGTGTTTCTGTGGACTTTCCTCCCCTCTGACACTTACCAGTGCCCTGACCACTGTGTTCCTCTCTTACCTCACAATAAAGTCTTGAAGAAGGTGCAAGACCAAGAAATAGAATAACATGAATATGTGTTTGCAGGGCCAGGTGAGGCAAAGAGGAGAAGGCAGAGGTGAAGATCTGCAGAGGGGAAGAGGTGGGAGCTGGAGTCAGTCATCAGGGGAGCAGCATGGAGGTGGTTGGGGGACCTGGCAGGGTCATGGGTGGATTCTCTAGTGACCTGGGCTTGCAGACTACCCACTGCCCGACAGTCTTGGACACCTGGAGGGGGCTGGGGTGAAGGCAAGACCTTGCACCTAATCAAGGGTACCAGAACAAACAAACCAGGGAATTTCTTGGGAGTCTCCCTAAGAAAGGACACGTGGACACTATTAAACACTCACATATCTATGGTCAAAACCTCTGGCCAACAGCAGGTGGGTTCACTGGAAAAGACAGTTAAAGTGGGAATCATAAAATGAAACTTCTCTGATAATTTAAAGCTTTTAACTGGAAACACACTTCGTGCCTACACTTGGATGTAGGTTTGAGGCCCAGGAATATTGGGAAGGAGCCACTCAGTGGCATTCCACATTAACTTTTTTGCATAAATCATATCTGTAATGTATATTCATGATTTCCAGCTTGGTTCTCTTTAAGGTGGAGCCAGAACTTAAAGACTCATGTGACGTGAGCAATCTGAGGGTCCCCTGGGACTGGGCTTCCCCAGAATTTGCACAGCTGTCTTGCCCCCATCTAATTTGACAACAATTTTTGTAAAATGACTCACCTTGAGAAAGGTTTCCAAGGCATTCACTTATATGTCTTAGAAACAACAGCTTCATTCTTATTATCCTCATATCTCATTGGTTTACACTAAATTTAATTAGTTGACATCACGATTATAGCAAGTACAACTGGCAAGAACAAGCTTAAGAGTAAACCCACAGACTGTCGGGGGTGCCTCGGTGTGCTCTGCAGGTGAGCTGGTGAAGAAGCGTTTGTCACGGCCTGTGCACAGCTGCATAGGTTACCAAACAAGGATTGCTCTCAATAACAACTTACAATAAATTTAAATCTTACCATTATTTCTTGTTTTTTGGTTTTTTTTTTTTTTTTTTTTGAAACGGAGTCTTGCTCTGTCCCACAGGCTGGGGTGCAGTGGCACAATCTCAGCTCACTGCAACCTCCCCCTCTCAGGTTCAAGTGATTCTCCTGCCTCAACCTCCCAAGTAGCTTGGGACTACAGGCGCGTGCCACCACGCTTGGCTAAGTTTTTGTATTTTTAGTAGAGACAGGGTTTCACCGTGTTAGCCAGGATGGTCTTGATCTCCTGACCTCGTAATCCATCTGCTTCAGCTTCCCAAAGTGCTGGGATTATAGGCATGAGCCACCGCACCCCGCCGGGTTTTTGCTTTGTTTTTGTTTGTGAGTTTGTTTTTTAAAGCAAACTACATAAAAGGATATACACCAAAAAGTCAGTCTCTCCCATCCATGGCCCCCAGTTCCTTTCCCAAAGGCACTCAACCGCAGCCACGGGTTCCATGCAGACTGTGTAGAGAATCATAGATGTCAACACCACCTTAGCATGGTGTTGTATTTTCCCTGAAGCCATTCCTTGCTTGGAGGAGAAGGCAGCATTTTATTTTCTGCTTGTCCATGGGGTCCCCCCAGCATCCCGAGATCACCTCCAAAGCTGTGCTGTCATCTGATACAGTTCTGGGTTTCCCATTAGACCAGGAGTCCTGGGGGCAGCAGCTGGGTCTTATCCATCTTTGTTCCCTAGCTCCAAGCACAAGGAAGGTGCTCAGGAGGGGCGGCACTGGAGGGAGCCAGGCATGTGGGTAACAGGGGTGAAATGAGGGGTGCTAGCCCCCCAAGTCCCCAGAGGCATGGGGACTCCTCAGCATCAACACTGAGTATGGCCCAGTGCCTGGTGCAGCAAGGGCTCAGGCTGAGGCCCCCCGGCCTTATGACCCTACTCTTCACCACCCAAGGGAGAGAGGAAGGCCCTGATGTGACCCAAACTGGAAAATGCAGCATTGATCTAGCCCCAAGTGCGAGGCTCTCTCCCCAACGATTCCATTCATTTTTCCCAACTATAAAGTATAGCTCTTCCCATTTCACAGCTGGGGAAACTGAGGCTCACAGAAAAGAAGTGCTTGCTCAAGGCTCCCCACATCTGACCAGGTCTGCCTAGAGCGTATGCTCCTCCTCACCCCGCAAAATGCCACTGGACATGAAATGAACAAAGTCAAGGTCACGGTTGGCAGGCATCCGCACCCACCTGGGATCAGGCCTCTGGGACCAGGCCTCTGGTCACCATACTGTTCTGCTGCTCAGAACTATTCCTCCCATTGATCAGCCTCGTCCCCACTGCTGGAACCCACTGAGTCTCACTCAGTCCTCTGACCCTTACCTAGAAAATGGGGACAATAATAGTTTCGAACTCACACAGTTGTTGAGATGAGATGAAGTAATATTGTGAAAGTGCTGAGAGTAGTGCCTGATTCTGACTAAGCCCTCTCTAAGGTTAGCTATTTGTTCAGCATCAATTTCACACCTTCTGAGCATCTCTCCCAGGCTGAGCTCCAGAGTCTGCAGGCAGTTTGAAGCTGCAGAAGTGGCCCTGTAAGAACACAGCTGGAGAACCGGGACATGCACGTACCCAAAACTAACACGGCAACAACGGCTGACAGAGTAATACGGAACACGCAACTTCCTGCGCAACCCCTGGGTGCGCGAAACTTTTGTTTTTCAAATAAATATTTCTAAACTTTAAAAAATATGTCTCGGACTGAGTAAGTAGTACCAGAACGCATTTCCTCAGTGCAAGGCCAGCTCTGCACAAGTATGGGGAGTGGGTCTCCCCGCACTGCCCCTTCCCCGCCATCCTAGAAGGCGTGCTGTTCACAGTTGTCTGCATCTCCATCCACACACCCCTCCCCAGCTGTGAGCCAGTTCAGCCTCAGTCATGTTCAGGGTCACACGGGAACTGGGGGCTGATTTTTTCTGTACAGTTTGGGAAGGGTCTGGGTCTTTGTCCACTGCAGCTGCCACTCCAGGGCTGTGCCACAGGCGAAGGGATCCAGCCTTTGGGTATATCATGCACGCCCCCTCTTGGCCCACAAACTGAGGCACCGCGCTTGCACACTGAGCTACACCCCTGAGCAATGCCCAGCCCCTTCCCCTATCTCAAGTGTCTCCATTCCAGGGCCAGCCATTCCCCAACAAAGCCTGCATCATCCTGGTCTCTGTTCCAGTGATCCACCCCCATGCCCACCACCCCACCAAGAGACTGAACCACCAGGGCCAGTGGCTCCCGATGGACACCCGGAGGCGGCTTCCCCTTCCTGGGCTGGGGGTGGAAAACCCTCTAGAGGGATCACAGCTGCAACAGAATAAAGCCACATACTCAAAACCAGCAACAAGGAAACACCAAGTCATTTTTTCCATCACCACTCACCTTTTCACACCCTCTCCCTGGAAGCCTCTGCAGATCCCTGTGCTCCTCAGTCAGGGCTGGGCCTGTGCCCAAGGCTGCCCTGGAGGTGTGGGTGGAGGATGTTGTCTTGGGTTGCCCCAGGGGCCTTGGTCAGGGGCTGGGCAGGGAAGGGGATACTGGATGTCTTCCTGGGCAGTTCATATCAGCTGCCACAGGATAAGCTTTCTCTTAAAGAACACTCTGTCACACAAAACTGTACAGTACAGAGGTTCCCAAAGGGCACAGCGGACAGAAGGTTGGAGATCAGAGCACCTGGAAAGCCCCCTTCTCACCCCCTGACTACTAGGGCTCCCTAGAGGGAGCAGCTCTTCAGGCCAAATATAAAAGAGAAAAGGGCAGATCTGAGCTTGGCAGGACGAAAAGTGGAAGGACAGACAGATGGATGCATGGAGAGATGGAACTGGAAAGAGGGATTTGCACTAGTCAGAATGTTTTCTGTTACCAGTGACAGAAACCCAAATCAGACCAGCTTAGGTGGAAAAAAAGAGGGTTGGGGGATGTTGTGGAATCTATCAGCTTATGCACCTGGAACATCCTGGGGTCGTCTGGTTTCAGGTATGGCTGGATCCAGGACTCAAGCAATGATCTCAGTCTCTCTCTCTCTCTCACTCAAATTCTCTCTTCACTTTCCTTATCTTTACTTAGCTCTCATTTGTGTGTTGACCTTTCACGTCTTCCTGCACATGGGTTATGCTATCAAGGAAGAGACCACCAGTAGCCCAGGCTTACATCATCCCAGCTTGGTAATCCAAGCAGAAGGAGACATTTTTCGAATAGCCACATAAAGGCCTGATTGGCTTGGATCACAGGCCCACCCCTGTGGGTAACCCCTGATACCAGGGTGACGAGAGCACTAGCTCTGGGCAAGCCAGGGTCATGTGCCAGTGACGTGGGTAGGAGAGAATGGGACCACGACTCACAGTCCCACCAGAACTATTGCTGGAGATGGAGGAGGGTGGGTTTGTGCTGGAGGAGGGTGGGTTTGTGTGGACAAGAAAATGTCAGTCTGCTACAGCAATCCAAGCTGTTGGTATGGAATAAACAAAAGGCCAGAGATGGGAACAGCCAGCCAGGGCAGAGCTTTCTTGCTGGGAGAAGCAGGAAATGAGAGGGAAGTTGGGTCAGGCCACCCACAGAGGGTCCCAGACACCCCACAGACAGCTCATCCTCTCCATCCACCACTCTCTCACTTTCTATCAAAATCACTTCTGGATACAACTCAACAACAACAACAACAAAATAAACATCCCAACTCAAAAGTGAGCAAAGGACTTGAATAGACGTTTCTCCAAAAAAGATATACAAATGGCCAATAAGCACATGAAAAGATGCTTAAATCACTAATCGTTAGGGAAATGCAAATTAAAACCATCTGAGATACCACTTTTCACTCATTAGGATGGCTATTACAAGAGAACAAAAAAGAAAATAACAAGTGTTGGTGAGGATGTAGAGAAATTAGAGCCCCTGCACACTGCTGGTGGAAATGTGAAAAGGTGTAGCCACTGTGGAAAACAGTATGGCATTTCCTCGATAAAATCAAAATAAAATTACTATGTGATCTTGGCCAGGCGTGGCTCATGTCTGTAATCCCAGGACTTTGGGAGGCCGAGACAGGTGGATCGCTTGAGGTCAGGAGTTCAAGACCAGCCTGGCCAACATGGTGAAACCTTGTCTCTACCAAAATATACAAAAATTAGCCAGGCATGAGCGCCCCTGTAGTCCCAGCTACTTGGGAGGCTGAGGTGGGAGAACTACTTGAATCCAGAAGGCAGAGGTCGCAGTGAGATGAGATCTCGCCACTGCACTGCAGCCTGGGTGACAGACTAAGACCTTTTCTAAAAAGAAAAAAAAAAAGAAAAAAATTACCATGTGATCAAGCAATTTCAAAAGGTGGAAGCAATATGCATATAATATAATATTATTCAGACTTAAAAAGGAAAAAGATTCTGACATAAGCTATAACATGGATGAACCTTGAGGACATTATGCTAAGTGAAATAAGCCAGGCACAAAAGGACAAATCCTATATGATTCCACTTGTATGAGGTACCTGGAATAGTCAAATTTGTAGGGACAAAGTAGGATGGTGTTGTCAGGAGCTGGGAGCAGGGAGAATGGGGAGTTATTATTTAATGGGTATGGAGTTTCAGTTTTGCTAAATGAAATAGTTCTCTGAATGGATGGTGGTGATGGTAGCACAGCAACGTGAACACAGTTGTCTGAGTCAGCTTGGGCTGCTGTGACAAATACCATAGACCCAATGACTTAAACAAAAGACTCTGATCTTCTCACACTTCTGGAGGCTGGAAGTCTGAGATCAGAGTACCAGCATGGCTAGGGGCTGATGAGGGCTGTCTTCCTGACTTGTGGACAGCAGCCTTCCTGCCTTGTGCTCACATGGACTTTCCTCAGTGCAAGCACGTGGAGAAATCTGTCTTCCTCTTCTTATAAGGGATCTAATCCCATCATGAGGGCTCCACTCTCATGATGTGACCAAACCTAATCACCTCCCAAAGATCCCACCTCCAAAAACCATCATATTCAAAGTCAGGGCTTCAACATGAATTTGGCAGCGAGACAGTCTGCAACAGTACTTAATGTCACTGAACCATACACTTAAAAATGGTTATGATGGTGAATTTCATGCTATGTATATTCTACCGCAATTTAAAGAAAAACTATACAAGTGAAAAAAAATCACCCGCGGAGCGAGTTAAAGATTCAGGTCCTTGGGTTCCATCATAGTGATCTGATGATTGACTCTGAGCTGCAACTTGGGAGAGACCGATCTTTTATGAGCTACAGGCAAATCCAAGATGCAATACAGTTTGAGAAGCACACTTTAGGCACTAGGGAGCCACGGAAGGTTTTCAACAGGGTGGTAGCAGGATGCGAGTGGAGGGTAATATGATGGTGTGCAGAAAGAGGTTCTAAAGCTGTCCTGTCCACATAGATAAGAGGGGAAAGGTGGGGAAGAGAAGGGAGCAAGTTATGACGGGGATGGGGTGAACAATCTCCAGAGCGGAGTGAATGCTCTCCAGGGCGACACTGAACAGAAACCTGCTGACCTCAAGGCCGTTGGCAGCCCGGCCAGCAGCCCCCTCTTAATGAAAGGGAAGCGAGCTCCTTCCAGCTGGCTCTCCCAGAACCACCCTGACCGAGGTGTCTTGCAGCAGCACCATCTGCAGACACAAAAAGAGCAGCTTCTTCCGCTGGAGGAAAACAGCCGGCATCACTGGGGCCTGGCCAGGGACAGAATCCAAGTTTCGGAGCGACCAGCAGGGACAAAGGCATCTGCACTGTCTCAGCCAACACCTGCCAGGAGGGAAACAAGAAACCCTCGCTGGGAACTGTATGGCTCTGCTCCCAGTCCTCTGGCCACTGATGACCACTTATCATTCAAGGGGACAGACCCTGCGGGGAGGAGCAGAGCTGGGGCCCTCCAGAGGCCAGCTTCTCAAGAGCCATTTCCGCTGCTACTGGAGGAGCGACGCCCTGTTCTGATCCGGAGATACCGCAGCATCTGCAGAAGGAAGAGGCCTGTGGCCCCGCTCTGAAGCCCAGCCTTTGCCAGGTGAGATAAAGAGATCAGTTTCTCGGCCGGGCGCGGTGGCTCATGCCTGTAATCCCAGCACTTTGGGAGGCCGAGGCGGGCGGATCACAAGGTCAGGAGATCGAGACCATGGTGAAACCCCGTCTCTACTAAAAATACAAAAAATTAGCCGGGCGCGGTGGCGGGCGCCTGTAGTCCCAGCTACTCAGGAGGCTGAGGCAGGAGAATGGCATGAACCCAGGAGGCGGAGCTTGCAGTGAGCCGAGATCGCGCCACTGCACTCCAGCCAGGGGGACAGAGCGAGACTCCGTCTCAAAAAAAAAAAAAAAAAAAAGAGATCAGTTTCTCATGGGGCCTCTCTCTGCTCTCTAAACACTTTCCAAGACACCAAACCAGCTCTATCCAGAATGATAAGGAAGTGTGTGAACTCCAAGCCCCAAGGACAGGCACCCTCCTCCTCTCCCAGGTGAGTCCAGCCAGGTGGCAGCTGGATGCAACCAGAGAATGGTAGCAGAGGCAGGGGGCAGGGCAGGGCACCTTCTCTGCCACATAGAGAACATCAGATGGTGGCAGGAGCAGGTGGGAGTTTATGTTGGCGCTTGGGTCCCACTGCCAACAAAGTGATCATTTGGAAGAATGATTTCAGAAGGCCGATGTCTGTGCACTTAGTGGAAATCTTCAGCCTTAGATGTGCCCCCGAGGGCCCTGCTCCAGAAGGCTACTCCCAGAATGGCACCTGTCCAGGCCTCCACGATTTATCTCCAGATAATCTCAGGTTTTCTTTTCTCTCCCTTTTATACATGCTTTTTGTAAAAATCTTAAACAGTACTGTTATGCATTAAATTGTGTCCAACCCCCTCCCCAATTCATAAGTTGAAGTCCTAACCCGCAGTACCTCAGAATGTGACCTTCTTTAGAAATACAGTCATTGCAGATGTAGTTAGTTAGGCTAAGATGAGGTCATGCTGGAATAGAGTGGGCCCTAATACAACATGACAATTGTCCTTATGAAACCGCCTTTGCAGAATTATGAGTGAGACAGTGAGAGATCTAACTTAATCAGCTCCATCTTGCTTCTAACCTCCAAGCTGTCCTTGTTCATTTCTGGGCATAGGCTGAATTAACTTTGGGAGAAACTTAGTTTATAGTTTATAGTTTGAAACAAAGATGATGGTAGCCTTTTCCCAAGGCAGACCTCCTTCTTGCCTGGGGACTAGATTGCCTTTGTAGGACTAGCATTAGTCAAAAGATTAGAAATTATGGTTTAGAAGTCATGCAGCCAGAGGCTACAAGATTCCCACCCTCCCTAAACTGCTCCTAAGATCAGTGCTTCAGATATTTTGCAGACCCTGCACTCGATGGATCAGCTGGCACCACCCAGTTCGATAAACTGGCTCATCTGATCTTGTGCCCCACCCCCCACCCATGAACTGACTGCGTGCAAGAAGACAGCTTTGACTCCATTTGATTTCATCCCTGACCAGTCAGCACTCCCGGCTCACTGGCTTCCCTCCACCCACCAAGTTATTCTTAAAAGCTCTGCTTCCCGAATGCTCGGGGAGACCGATTTAATAATAAAACTCCAGTCTCTTGCACAGCTGGCTCTGCATGAATTAATCTTTCTCTATTGCAATTCCCCTGTCTTGATGAATCGGCTCCATCTAGGCAGTGGGCGAGGTGAACCCACTGGGAGATTACACTTATAAAAAGCAGAAATTTGGACACAGAGACATGAGTCAAAGGAAGACAATGTGAAGACACAGGAGAAGATGGCCCTTTGCAAGCTAAGGAGAAAGGCCTGCAACAGACCTTGCAAGACCTTGGCTTGCAGACCTTCCCTCACATCCTCAGAAGGAGCCCAGCCTGCTGACACCTTGATCTTGGACTTCCAGCCCCAGAACTATGAGACAGTGTATTTCTGTTGTTTAAGCCAGAGGTACCCAGCCTTGGTACTGTTTTCAGCAGCCCTAAATCCCCTTTATTAAATGCCTTAGTGCTGAAAATGTCTGAAGTGGTTTTCATTTCCTGCCCTGGATCCTGAGTGATAGAAATAATTTGGTAAGTCTTATTTCAAACCTTTCTGCAGAGAACTTAAACACTGTTTGTTAGTTCCCTATTTAAGACTATAAAATTGACACCTCTTCATTGTGAAAAATTTGGAGTTACTTAAGAGTATATAAAAGAAAATAATCACTTAGCATTTTTGAGGTTTTTCTATTCAGTCTTCTCTCTGTGGATCTCTGTAAATATATATGTTCTCTTCTAAGCTGGGATCATAATGTGAATACAGTTTTATAACTTGTTTTTATTCTTTTTACTATGCAAACATTTTCCCATGTTGTAGAATTGTCTTCAGGAAGATAAGTTTGAATGAATACAGAATATTGTACTATAGTTCAGTTTATGTTTTAACTCATTTCTTTTGTGAGGTAGCTCATACATATAAAAGAGGCCATTAACATATGTACAGTTTAAAAAATAATTATAACATGAACACCAGGTAAAGAAACAAAACAGGCCAGGAACAGTGGATCATGCCTGTAATCCCAGCACTTTGGGAGGTTAAGACAGGAGGATTGCTTGAAGCCAAGAGTTTGATACCAGCCTGGGCAAGATAGTGAGACCCATCTCTACAAAACAGTTTAAAAGTCTGGACAGGTGCGGTGGCTCATGCCTGTAATCCCAGCATTTTGGGAGGCCAGGCGGGTGGATCACTTGAGGTCAGGAGACCTAGACCAGCCTGGCCAACATGGTGAAGCCCTGTCCCTACTAATAATACAAAAATTAGCCAGGTATGGTGGCAGGCAGCCTGTAACCCCAACTACTTGGGAGGCTGAGGCAGGAGAATCTCTTGAACCTGGAAAGCAGAGGTTGTCCTTGACTACTTTCATAACAGCTGTTTTTAAGTTCTTATCTGCTGATTTGACCTCCTGGTTCATCTCAAGGTTTACTTCTATTGCCTGATTTTTCTCTTGACTATATGTTACAGTTCCCTGTTTCTTCACATGTCTGCTAATAAAAAGTTAATAGTCTTGCATGGCAGCCAGACAACCAGCAGATCTTGGCGAGAAGTGCTAGAATTTACAGGGCTTGGTGCAAAGAGAGTCCAGAGTGAAGATGGGAAGCTATGACTAAAACTCTGTCCAAGGCACTAAGAAAGGCTTGACTGAGAAGGAATTCTGAGCATCATAGATGATCTGTTGTATAAGCTCTGGATTATGTTATCTTCCTCTGAAGAGTATCGATTTTTGTTAAATTCCTAACTAATCATCTTGATTTTTGTGGAGGCTTGGTTTTCACACTTTATTAGGGAAGATCTGTTTTGTTTTTGCCACTGGTCTTAGATAAATATAAGACCTAGTCTTTGTTCCTAACATAAAACCCTCTTGGGGTTTCAGGGGAAATCCAAAGGTGTTTATGAAGCCCCATATAATTTAGTGGGACTCTAACTCCAAACTCTGACTTTCTTGTAATGGGAAATCTCTGATTAGCTTTTCCCAGTCCCCCAGCAATTACTTTCTTCTGGGTTCCTTGAAGTCTCCCCCATGCAAACATGGTTAGGAGTTAATTGAGGCTGAGAAGGGGTTAATATGCAGACTTGGGAGTCCCACCCTTTAGTCTCCCTTCTTTTTGGGATTTCCCTCCTCCACTTCCAGCTACTCTGGCAGCTCTAAACCCCATCCTACAAGATCTCAAGCCAATAATAATGGAACTTTCTGAGTTCTAGCTCCTAAGCACTGTGGCCTAGAAAGTACCCTCCAGGAAGGGGCTGTATAAGTAACATGCATCTCACCCAATGCAGTTCCTTTTTATCAAGCATCAAATTCTCTCCAGTTTCGGCCTGGTCTTTGTTATTCTCCAGGCCCTTCAAATAGTTGTTTCTTTTTGTCGTGGTAGTTGCTACTTTGTCCATAGTTTATAATTGCTATCTGTGGGAGGAGTAGTCTGATATGAGCTACTCCACAATTCCTGAAACTAGAATCTTCTGAATACTGTGTATTTTGAAGAAAAATGATTTTACTGCATCTATATTCAATAGTATGTTTATGGAATCTTAAAACAAACTTTTAAAAGGCAGAGAAAAATTAAACAGGTAAACTATTTATGAGCTTTACAGTAAAACATCCTATTCAAGGGGCTGCCATTTCTTGGTACCCTGCCAGCAGTCTAAATTGAGGATCTTAAATCTCTCTGGCACTGCATTTCCCCTCTCCCCCCAACATGGATTTTGGAATAAGGCTGATCTGGTTGAATTCTGGATCTGCCATTTATTGGCTCCATGACCTTGGGCACATCACCTGAGCTCCCTGGGCTTCCAATCCTCATTTGTAAACTGAGGTCAAGAATTCTGATCTCACAGAGATGGGGGGAGCAGTAAATGAAGTAACCTATATGAAGTGCCTGGCACTTAGTAATGGTTCCATAATTGTTAACTTTATGATTCAAGAGTGAAAGCATTCCATATCTCTGAAGTCAGGTTCTTGTTCTTACATTGAAAGCTATTTGATTGTTTTTGCCTAAAAACTGAATGTCCCAGGCTGTCTTTATAGAAGTATCTAATTTTAGCTGTTATTTTCCTTTGGCAAATAACCCAGCTGAGAGGCTAGAACAGAAGTGAAGGGTAACTAATCTTGGCTGTACACCATGCCCCACCAGACCCCTGGCCGGGGGGAGCAGGCCACAAAGCTGGGTGTGCAATGGGCTTGGCCAGCCTGGTGGGGCAGCAGGCACCCAGTAGATCAAGACACAGTCCCCAGCTGGGAGTGAGATCCAATCACGGAAGTGGAAAGGGGCCTGGGCTGAGGGTGGGGAGGCATGGCTAAAACCCTGCCTAACATGCCCAGAGAGAAGGTCACATTGCCACTGAATCATGAAGTGCGTCCAGGGCAGCGAGGGCTGGGCATTCCAGGCACAGGAAGCCCGGGGGGAAAAGCATGGCTTCCAAGAAGTGATTGTCTGACTTCCTCTTCAGGAGGAGGAGGGAGTGAGCAGGGGGCTGTGGTGATGGGGTGGGGGCTATGGAGAACAGATGAGGTCAGAAATACAGGCGATGCTGGTCAAGAAGAGCCTCAGCCCAGTTAAGCCAGGAAGTCTGGGCATGAACCGGTTCAGTCTAAGCAGGAGAGTCTAGATAAGATTTGCTTTTCATTTTTTTTAAGGAAGAGGCTGGACTGGAGGAGCAGGAAATGGGCAGGGCATGCCCTGTAAATGCAGCTTTGTCAAGAGATGAGGGGTGGGAGGAGCATCCTAGGACCTTATCTAGGAGGGTTTGTGGGACCTGATGACTCACAGGATGTGGGTCTGGAAGGAGTTCTGAGCAGCTGATGCTACCAGGTGGGGAGATAGTGGGGAGGTGACACCAAACTGAAATGAAGTGACAGGAGGAGAGCCAGGTTCTGTCAATTCTCCCATCAGTCTTGAGAGATACTAGTAACTATGCCCATTTTACAGAAGAGGAGGCTGAGCTCTGGCACATGTAACTTGTCCAAGGTCACACAGCTGCAGGCACACTGGCAAAGGGCCTGGCCAACTGTCTGTGGAGTTGATCCAAACCAATGCTATGCTGGTAAGTCCCACTTAAAAAAATAAAAATAAAAAACGGCCTGCTTTGAAGCATGTGCCATTTCCTGTGGTGTAAATACTCCCACCTCAGCCAATTTCAGCAACCAGTATGATGTCACTGAACGTGGAGCTGGGGATCGGTTTTCACGAACCAGTCCCTTGCTGTCTTCGGACCACCACTGGCTCAAACTTAGGTCAGCCTGGTTCTGAGGCCCCTTCTCCTTCCACAGTGCCAAGCACACAGTTCACAACTAATCCAGATCTTTGCATTCACTGCCCTTTACCCTAATCTCTCATGGGTTTTATATACAGGTTGGTGTATACAGTGGGATATAGGAAAATATCTGACAGTATGACAGAATCACTATCTCTCACTCTGTCCCCAAGCCCAGGCCCGCTCTGCTACTTCAGGATGTACAATTTAGTTAATTCTTCTGGAGCCATATTCAAGCATCAAGGCTCCTGCAGAGGGACATTCTGCTGAGGGCTCACAGGAATCACTGCAGCATGCTTGAATTTGGTTTTAGTGTCACCGAGGTGGCTGCAGCTTGGCAAAACTCTGACATTAGCCATAACAGCTACCTGCTCACCATTTAGAACCCAAACACAGTGAGGTCTTGTCCCAAATAGGAATTGTGTTTCTGATGTCAAAATCTGCAAATGGATCCAATTTGCACAGCAGCTGTCCTCAAAGTTGGCAACTCAACATCCTCTCAGACGATTCGTTTTAAGACAATGTGCAGCGTTTTAGTCCCAAACCTACAAAAGTCCATATGCATCACATTTTCTCCCAAATCCTGTGGCCTGCAGATATTTTACTTCTAACTTGAAACTGACTGCTGTGGAGGCAGAAGAAAGGCAGATCCACGAGGCCAGGAAAGGTGGGACAGTAGAGCCATGCGTGGACAGGACCCTTGTGTGGGTGAAAAGGGACAGGGGAAGGGGGCAAAACGGAGCCATTCTGTGACAAACTCACCTACCAAAGTCACTCAGGGTGGTTGGCTGCAACAGCAGCGACTCAGAGGGAAAGGCCACTGCACCAGCCCTCAGCTCAGGGAGAAGGCTGTGAGATGATACCATAGGGCATTAAGCTAGGGCCCCAGATCAGGTGTGACATGGAAACCAAGAATTCTTCAGGGAAGGCCTGGCAGCAGAGACCTGGCTTCTGGGCAGGCAGAGCAGTCAAGGCTGCTCAGCAGCTGCTGGTGGACCCTGGGAAACTAGCTGGGGCTGCACAGGGCCTTCCTCTCCTGCCGAGCTGATGGAACATGTATTTCACCTCCTCCTGAGGACGCAGCCCAGATGGTGAGTGCGCTGACACTTGCGTATGAGAAGTTGAACTGCTGAGTTCTTGCTGGAAGGCACATCCTCTTGGTAGAAAGGCCCATCCCCAAATCTAATTTTAAAAAAGGCCCATGAATCATTATCCTAACTGCTCATTACCCAGGGGCTGCGTGGGGAGCCGCCTCAGACCTTTGGGCTGCTCTAGCCCTGGGGAAGCCGCGAAGGCACGTGTTGTTAACAACTGCTCTCCTCCAGCCTATGACCCTCTCTGAGAAACCCCCAGCTCACTGGTGCTGCCCTTTCTGCTACGAGATGCACCGTGTCTTCCCTTCATCCTCATCCTCCTACATAACTGCTGATTCACAGCATCCCCAGGCCCCTGGACTCCAGTCCACCCCACAGCCAAACATTATCTTCAGATCTAATAATGTGCAGTGCCTTCCAAGTAGCACAGAAGCCACATAATGATAAATCATAACTAATATACATTTTTCTATATGACATTATATAAAATATAATATCAATCTTCAAAACTTGCCTAGAACATAGGTAAAGGTGGTCAGTAATTCCATCTTTGCATATCAAAATGTATTCCCATCTGTTTGCAGATGTACACTTTTCCCACTAGGAAATCACTCCTGGCTGCCCAGACGGAGGCCCAGTGCCTCTGGTCATGTCCACATCTCGTCCAGCATTTCCGACGCCTTGCCAAGTCTGAAAAGAGCTGCTCTTATCTCAGGCTAGCCACTTCCACTCCACGCCCGTGCCTGTCCCATCTCTTGGAATGAGCACCAGCTTCCTGGGAGTGGAGTGTACCTCATTCCTGAACAGGCCGTCTGTCTGGAACACGCCTCTTCTCCTTCCCTGAGTCATCAATAAATCTGTCTCACTTTGTCCTGACTCAAGCTTTGCAGTCATAGAGTTGGGTCTGTGGAGTTGCCATTTTGACAGGATGAGGGATCCAAGACACTGTGTGCAATACTCTCATAGTGTTTCTTAAAGGTCATTTCACTTTTCAGGCTTATTTTTAAAAAGGTTTTATTAGAACTAGCTAGTAGGTACAAAATGTCAACGTTGACCAAATAAAACAAAATGCCAGACGACTTAGTGTTACGTCAGAAATGGCCGAGCCCCAAAGTCCCTCAGCCCTGGAAGAGGATGACCCAAAGTACGAAAAGGGTGATGTGGAAAGATGCTCACTGCATCCTGTGACTCAGCATGGAACCACGGGACACTGGAGATGGCCAGCAGGAGGGAAACGCCCTATTCTAGGAGAGAAGGCAGCCTTCCCGGGCAGTCTCACAGTCCCAATGTGTTTTAAATGGATGGAAAAAAAGCAAGATGTCAAACTGTATGGTACTGGCCCCCTACATCAAACGGTACCTACCACAGAACTTGATGGGAACTCGCCAGAGTGGGAACCGGGTGGTACAGAGGAAGGGCCTGGTCTTTCCTTTCCCTTCTCTACTTCCCTATATGGATATCCTCTGCTGCAGTTACATTGTTATTTACCATGGAAGAAATAGAATCCATTCAAAAATCTAAACTGTAGGCCGGGCGCTTGCTCATGCCTGTAATCCCATCACTTTGGGAGGCTGAGGCAGATCCATCACTTGAGGCCAGGAGTTCAAGACCAGCCCGGCCAACATAGTGAAACCTCGTGTCTACCCCGTAGAGGGTTTCAACATAGTGAAGCCCCGTCTCATTTTCATAAAAGTATCAAAAATTAACCTGGGGTGGTGGCACATGCCTGTGGTCCCAGCTTGGGAGGTCCCAGCTTGGGAGGCTGAGGCACAAGAATCACCTGAACTCGAGAGGTGGAGGTTGCAGTGAGCCGAGATTGCGCCACTGCACTCCAGCCTGGGCCACAGAGGGAGACTCTCTCTAGAAAAAACAAAAAACAAAACAAAACAAAAAACAATATATATATATATATATCCCCAAAATGCTTCCTTCACAACACTAATGGGATCATTTGAAAGCGCACTTTTAGAAATTATTTGTTTCTAGCTTCAGACCTCGGGGTGTGCCCAGGGCTTTTGAGGCTATAAATGAAATTCCCCTTTCTGAGCTTTTGCCTAAAACTCAATCCAAACTTAATTCAAACACAGGTGGCTCTGAGGCTTGGCTAGAAGCATTTCTTTTCTCCAGTAGGGTCACATGTAAAGCAGTGAGTGAGGCATGTGGAGGGCTGTGGCATGAGCCAAGGGGATGAGTCGTGCCAAGTTGGCAAGGGGAAGGGGGCAGCGGCAGCCCCGGAGCATCGCCGACTTAATTGTGATGGAGAATTCATTACAGATAAGCCAGCTTCATTTAAGCATTTTCCAGAGCTTGCCCAACCACTTTGCTATTAAGTGATTTGATCAATTTCTTATTATATTTTCTCATTAAAAAGCAGTCAGGCATAACCGACTACTCTTACAGTTTTAAAGGAAATGTAGCCAGAATGTTCTTTAAAGCACAACATTTCATTTTTGTCTGTATTAGTAAGAAATGAAGACCCTCATAACTGAAATACCATGAATAGTAAATTAAACATATTAAGAAATATCTGACAAAAGGCATGTAAGTGTTTTAACTGCACTGATGACAAGCCATCCCCTAATCTGTTTGATGTGATGGTTTCCGGTGAAGGTCTACACCCCCTCTCTC
Organism: Rhinopithecus roxellana; assembly: GCF_007565055.1. Taxonomy (NCBI): domain Eukaryota; kingdom Metazoa; phylum Chordata; class Mammalia; order Primates; family Cercopithecidae; genus Rhinopithecus; species Rhinopithecus roxellana. The sequence goes on along the minus strand of NC_044553.1, from coordinate 18,028,668 downwards.
ACCCCTACACCCCTGCAGAAAACCAAACCGAACTCTGAAGCATCTGCTGTCTACTGGAAGCCATTCAAAATGAGTTACTGTAATTTGATCCATTGCATTGTAACCTTTACATTTTCATTGCATTTATAACAAGTTAGACTAAGCAGATTTGGTGCGAGCATTTTCATTTCAAGCAGAACAGAAGGGGATATCTTTCAAGGGTTTAGCAAGCACAGCGGGACCCACCGCGGCAGGTAGCAGCCCTGTGCAGCCGCTTGAGCTGACAGACCACCCCCGCTCCAGCTGAAGCACATAAGCTCCTTTGCAGCAGAGATTACAGCAAGTTATATAGCAGTAATGCAGCCTAATACCCCAGGGCAGGCGTCTGTGTAGGCACAGTGAGGGCTGGCCCTTGGCTTCCTCTGTGATGAGGGCACAGGAGGAAACCTTGCCACCCGGGGCCTGGGCAGGAGCCCCTCAGTGCAGTAGGCAGGTGTGTCACCTTTCTGGAGGATGGGTCTTGAGAAACGAGACCCTAAACAGCTGAGAGAATGCCCCTGAAAGCTACTGGTTCCCATAACCTAAGTGTTGTCCTTACGAGATGGACTGTGGTGCTGGTAACTCACTAGCGTGTACATTTGACTTGGTGAACACACCGAGTAGTGACTGGAGGTGGCTGCAGGAACGCCCAGACCTCTAGGTGATCCTTCAAGGGCATGGCAAGGAGGCAAATATGACCATCATTTTGCTTAGGCCAACTGCTATGTAGATGGCTGGTGAGCGCTCTGAGCCTGCTGGTCTCGGGGGAAAGAAACCCATGTCCACTTCTGGGATCAGTCAGGGCCTAGGCTTTGATGCCTTTGTGAAATAGCAGGAAGGGGCTCAGACAGACTTTGCCTATAGGCCTCAATAACTTATCAGCAAGGCCACAAAGGTGTGTTTGGGGCAGGGGCGGGAATAAGATGAGACATCCGAGGGTCAGAGTTCCTTCCATTATCTGAACTATTGAAGGGCCCAAGCTGCGAGTTCACAAACGCCCTCCCTGGCCCTCCCATCCCAGTGTGGAGGGAATGCGCCGCCTTCGCTCCCGAGGCCTCCCTGCTTTTGCAGCCAAGAGGGACTGTCTCAAGACCTTGTGACACATGGCCTCGCCTCCACAGAAGACCTTGGGATGCTAGGCCCACATCCATGCTCCGGTCTCATCCCAGCCTAAAACAGCAGTGCAGGGAAGATGACCTGCTTTCTGGAAGCAAGCGGCAGGTTCTCCTGGTCTGCCAGTGCTGTCTGCCCCATAAGGCTCTCCTGGTCCCACTCCAGGCAGGGCTCCTGGCATCCAACCACAAGGCCAGGATCCCACTGGCAACCCCTCCCCACACACCTCACTGGGTCATGAAGCCATGTCCATCTTCTGCCCTGAGGCTCCCCATACCCAAGAGAGAAGGAATTCCCTTTCATTTGTGTGCAAAGTTCAAAAATGTTGTCTATGCATCTATACGTACACTTCTGCCTTCCTGGCCAGGACAAACTTGGTGGCTCTTTGTGGGAAGGCCTGAGCTGGCGCTGGGAGAAAGGAGGGAGGTTCTTCATGCTTTGACTGTGCCCTTCTCCCCTTCTTCGGCCATACTTAAACACTACAATTTTAAAATACTGTTCACAGGAGTCATTAAGACAGGAAGCAACAGTGAAAGGGTAAAGTTGGAAGCTTCCTGAGTTTCAGGGGGTACGGATTATTTCTAGGCCCAGTAGGGGCTGCAGGTCTCAGCCTGTGCAATGGCATGAGGGCTCACTGCGGAGGACAGGAGGGCACGCCTTTGGCAGGAGGCACACGTGGAGAGGGCACTGGAGGGAGTAGGGGAGTGTGGTTCCCAACATGCCAGGGGACTGGCAGGAACAAGAGCCCCCGGCCTCCTTGAGGGGCTCTAGTGAGGGAGATACTGCCACAGGAGGAGGTCCAGCTGTTGTCACGTCCCACAGAAGGGTCCAGGGCGGCAGCAGGGTGGACAGTGGGGTGTTTCAGCTGCGTCCTGGGGAGTCAGGTTGTCCAGATGGAGGAAAAAGTGTGTGCCAGGGCCACAGACAAGGAGGCCCCCATGACTTGGGGCCCAGTGGCTGGAGGAGGTGCCCTGTGGAATGGGGGATGAGAGATGCAGGGACAGTAGCCAGGCTAAGGAGGACCCGGGTGCTAGTGGAACTGCTGAGTCTACCCTCTGGGCAAAAGAGCACCAGGTGACCGAGAGGCGAGTGGAACCTGGAGGCCAGCATGTGGAGTGCAGGCACACCACTGCCAGGGTGGGGAGCCAGAGGAGGGGTCCCACTGCGTTTCTGGAAACCAAGCCTGGAAGGGAGACAGTGCTTCCATGAACACCAACACCGCCATCGGGAAGAGGGATAGACCTGATCAGGAGTGGGAGCAGGGAAGGAAATGGCAGGTTTAGCCAAGGGTCACCGAAATGCTGGATGAACACTCAAACGTGTCACTCAACCACCTCCCAAATCCCCCCTCCCCCCATCTGTTACTATGGTAAATAGAGAAGAATTTATAATACTTTGTCATTAAGGTGCATTATTACACTCTTCCTTACCGAAGAATAAAAATGTCTCTGCTTTTTCTCCAAGAAAAAACTAAACACTCCCACAGAGTAAATGGCAATTAGGCTGAATTACGGCAATTCTTTCTGTGAGTGCAATGTCATTATGCTGGGACTTAACTGTCATTACACTGTAAATATACCTGTCCTGGGGGCAATGCTTGTCCACACCAGCTTGCTACCTTGGCATCAAAGATCTCACTTCTTTTGATTCTTGGGTTATACTGCAACTGTGCTGATTTATCCTCTAGCTAGATTGATCCTGGAACCCCGAGTTGTGCCTCAGCACCACTGAGGCACTTGTTAAAATGCAGATTCTGTGGGGCCTAGGAGGGGACATTTCTATCAAGGAGCCAGACGGGGCCTGGACCTGGTTTGAAGACCTTTGTTTTGGAGAACATGGAGTCAGCAAGTTGATGAGGAACAAAGGACAAGCTCATTCGAGGAAAAAACAGAAGGAAGCACTTGAATCTGGGTTTTGTTTCACTCCCAAACTGCAGTCCACAGACGTATTTCCCTCAAATAACTTGAAAAACTTTATGAATCGTGTTTAAGATTTTACTCTCCAAATGTAATACAATTCTTCAGCTAAAACAGGAATAATGAGACAAAATGGTTCTGAAAAGTACAATAGAAAAATATTGTTCACTGGTTTATTTTTCCAAAGGAGCATCAGGCTATTTACAAATACGCAGATCTCCAATGACGTGTATTAAAATGGCAAGTCTATCACTGTTTGAAATCTAAATGAAAAAAAAATTTATTAAGGCACATTTGATCTGAGAGTTTAAAAAACTAACTTTCTGGTATAATGACAGATTCATTTCACTTTTGTCCCCAAAACACATGAGCACCAAAATTGTCAAAGAACACTTAATATTTAGTAAAACAGTAAGGAATATAAAAATTAAGGAGAGGAAAAAGCGTTTCCAAAAGGAAATCTTTGGAGATCGGTTTACTGCAAATAAAAGACTAAACACATTCCTGATACACATAAATAATACTAACAGGTACTTAAGAAATGGCAGAGCTCTGAACAACAGATATTAAATAAATTAAAGGTATTTCAGATATAAAGGATCAAACAAAACAGTAATGAAAGAATGAAAACCATCTCCACCCACATAACACAGACAGGATGAAAGGAACAAAACCAAATACATTTTTCCCCAATGTTTTCATTAGGGGGTATGTGTGTGTGTTTCAGTTTGTGTACATCATCAGATTTATTGTAATAATTCATCTTTGTCATTCTAAACATTAATATTATACCCTTTAAAGAGAAGGGTTAAGAAGAGAAAATGCCACATCCTTCTTGAAATTTCATGCCAGGTCCATTTAGGCCAAATGAACTACCACGAGAACGACCACATATCTCACTGTGCTTTCTTTATGCCCCTTGTTTTAAAACCTAAGTGGCCAGCTGGGCGTGGTGGCTCACCCCTAGCACTTTGGGAGGCCCAGGTGGGTGGAGTGCCAGAGGTCAGGAGTTCGTGACCAGTATGGCTAACACGATGAAACCCCACTTCTACTGAAAATACAAAAAAGTTAGCCGGGCGTGGTGGTATGTGCCTGTAATCCCAGCTACTTGGGAGGCAGAGGCAGGGGAATTGCTTGAACCAGGGAGGTGGAGGTTAAAGTGAGCCGAGATTGTGCCACTGCACTCCAGCCTGGGAGACAGAGCGAGACCCTGTCTCAAAAAATAAAAATAAAAAATAAAAAATAAAACAACCAACCAAACAAAAACCCAAAAACCTACGTGGCCATGCTGAGCAGAGTACCACTGAGGGGAAATGATCAACTCTGGAAAGCTCTCCTGAAGACAATGATGAAATAGTTATTATCACATTTCCTTATCTTACAACTGGAACATGAAATGGCTTTAAAACAATTGTAAAAAAAAAAAAATACAAAAGGTAGAATCTGTGGAATGTTAACAATCACAACAGAACATTTACCAGAGTTACAGTGTTTTGTTACAATAATACTTTGCAGGAATGTTCACGTTTTCTGCCACAGGACTGGCGCAAAGGGTCTCAAAAGAAAACATTTCTTTAAAAAAGTTTTGTTCACCAGGTACATTTCAAGTCAGAGTTAAGCAGGTCTGCTACATAATGTTCAGCAAGAAGATGTGTTCAAAGGCAAACATTGATCACATTCTTGTTCAGAAAGCTCAATCTTAAAGGAGTCCTATGTAAGAAAACCACTTGTAAAATATATCCTCGTATATGGACTTCAAAAACTGATCATACAAAACATTTTTGAAAAATAAATTAGATAATTAAAAATGTCTTTTCCAGCAACGCTGGACATTAGGCTGTCCTCACTGAGCCATTATTATTGCTGCTTTTACTGTAACTTGGATCATTTTTTTCTAGCCACATCTCAGCCAGCTGCTGTGTGGACCCATAGGTCGATGCTTTGGACCCCAAGCACATTTTGTACTGTTTGGGGTCAAGATTAGGATCACAAAAGACAGGATGGTGGACGTGGACTACTCCTACCTCTTGGCTCCTAAACGTCTTCAAACCTGCCTGGACAACCTTGTTGAAAAGGTCTACATCCTCCAGCCCCCAGCCTTGGATGGAAACATCAAAGCCGCCCGCTCGGACAAGATCTCCCTTATAAATACACGTGATGCCAAACCCATAGTTTCTCCAGAAGCCAGTTTTCTGAGTAAAGGCAAAATGGTTGTCACTGGGAACTTTCCCACTATAAACAATCTTTGGGTCATACTGGCTGAAGATGATTGGAAAATATATTTGTTGGCCCAGAACTGTATTTGCTCGACATCGCTGAAGGAATTCTGTAGTAAATACGAGGTCGACGTCGCAGAAGAAGAGCAAAGATTCATTGTTAAACTGGGAAGATCCTACCTCCAGGGCCAGGGCTCTTGAAAACTCTCCAGACACAGGCAAAATCTGCATGTCGGCTTTAGGGTACTTAATGCGGTAATCTCTCATCAGTTCAACTTGTTTGGCCTTGTCCGGGTTGGAGTCAGAATTGAAAAGCAGAACCACGAGCTTGACGTTCTGATTGGGGATAAGACACGTCTTCTCAAAGTTCCCCATAAATCTCACAAACATGTCGAAACGCCCAGACAAAGGAATCAGTATGTTTATCTTTTTATCTTTGGGTTCTTTGTGCTCATTCTTCGACCCAGGGAGCTGAAAGGGGACAAGCTTCTTCAGGGAGTTTGAGAGAAAGGACAAGGATCCAGATTCCTGATTGATTCTCTTGGCCAACTCCTGTGCATCCAGCTCCTCATGCTCCACAAACTGGATCTTGCTGAAAGTCTGCTGTAAATACGCGTGCCTTCTCACAGGGACTGTCATTTTCTTCCCTTTGTGCTTTTTGTACAGAAGCAGCAGGTCCAGGATGTACTCAGCCCCGTACATGGGGTTCACCCGGCGGTAGCCGTACTGGATCTCCTTGAAGTCAATGATGCGCCCTCTGGTCTTGGCGTTGGCATTGATCATCTCCATGACCTGCATGACAATGTCGTCCAAGGCTTCCCTCTGAGCGGAATCCATTCCTCTTCGAGGGGGCTGGCCGTCAACTGCTGAATACAAGTATTTTCCAGTCAGAAACTCCCATTCCAGAATCTCCTCTCGTTGGCGGGGCTGAAACCTCATGAAGGAGGGCGGGATTCCCAGCTGGAGGTCCTCTTTATGAATTTCTGTGTTGCTGTATTTGCTCATCAGGACAATCTCACGGTGCAGCTGTATTGTGCGATGGCGGAGCTCGGCGATCTTGCGGCTGAGCATGTAGCTGTGGAGCCTGTACTGGTAGGGTGGGTTTTTGTTGGGGTGTAATGTGATAGCTTGGTGAATTTTACTGTTATGGAGATCTCTAATGTACCCCTTTTTGTTCTGTTCATAATTCTCATAAAAAAGCTGCTGCATCTGTTAAGGGAAAAAAAGAGACCACAAATTTAGTATTCTATGATTGAGTGCCAGCACATGCTAAAGAAAACACAAATATTAGAAACGTTTCTGAATGGACCACAGCACACAAAAGGCCCTAGATAAGGCCCCATCAACAGCAGCCCAATGTGGTTAGAAGAATTCATATATAGAAACTGCTTAAGAAAATAAGGGTTAATAACCAAAGTTGGCCAATATAATTTTACAGGCAAACAGAATTATGAAAAAGTTGTCCCATAATGAAAAGGTATAAAATTGAGATCACAGTGCCACCACATGAGCATGCCTGAAAGATAATGCCACCCCCGTCCCACTATGCCTGTGAAAGGGGCCCACAGAGTCATGTGTCCCTGCTGAAGACCTGAATAGCAGACCCTGCGGCTTCTATCTATGGGAATAAACTTCCTCCTGAGAGCCAGAAGAACTTCAGGCAAACAAGCTGAGTGAACGGTTACCCTTCTTCCAGGGAGCTAAGGGAAAGGAAAGCCAATCAGGGCAGGAGGAGGCCTGGCCCTGCAAGGACGCTGTCAGGATGAAACAAGGCTCTGTGAAGTCTCTGGAAGCAAGCACTGAAAACCCTCTTCAGGCTGCTGGCCTCCCTGTGTACGAGGAAGGTGCCCCTCTCCCAGGGCTTCTGTGGAGGCAGGAGCGGGCCTGCTTGCTCAGCATGGGGTCTCTGGCACAAGCACAGAGCTTGGTGCTTGGGGGCTCAGAAAATGCTGGCAAATGGGAAACAGGCAGGACGCACAGGGCTCACTATTCCCCCAACTCTGCCTCCAGCCCATGGTGCAGGTTTTGGGACACCATAAGCTTATGGGCCATCAGCCAAAATGGGTTCCCTCAAGTTAGGAAGGGAATGTACCTAATGCCTCAGTACATCTGAGCAAGGAGATGAACGTTTTTACAAAGCCTTTTGGAAGGTAGAATAATAGTTTGCAAAAAATGTTCAGTGAAAGCATTTGAGGTTGGTATCTGGTAAATTAGTCCTGTTTCAAGTTCATGGTGGTTTTTTGTTCATACTGTTAAACACTAACTCTTGATAAGGGATGATGGGGATTCTGGCGGACTGGTTTATTTGCCTTCCTGAGCCACTGCAACTACCATAATAGTAGAGAAATATAAATTGGCACTTTTATACCTTATTTCTTTTTCTCATAAAGTAAAAAGAAAACAGGGAGCCTGCATGCCTGCCAGGCCCTGCACAGAGCTGGGGTCTGAGGAGTGCTGACCTTTACCTCCTGGATACCTGTGAGTCTGGTCTTAGAGCAAGAATTACAGCGGAATTACAGGTCCTCCAAAGTGCCGCCGCTGTTTCCAACTTTCCTTCCCACACTGCTTATGCTTCCCACATGGGAGGTGCACACATGGACTTACCACTGAAATCCCTGCCACACTGTACAATTAATTAGAAAAGGTGGTCAGGTTTTCTACAGGGGTGGGAAGCAGAGCCTCCCTAGGCTAGGAGGAGAAACTCCAACTCTGACCCCCATGCAGCACACAGGGCACACTTTATATGGAATTTTATATGCCTCTTCTGCTACCTACTCTCAACTTTACTATCAACTACAGGAAAGCAAATATCAAACTCTTGTTTTAAGTAAACTGAAGCAAAAAAGTAACCTGGGGCTTGCTGAGAGAAGGCAGTAAGCAACTGGTGCCGGAATTCCTTCAAGCCCTGGATGGGCGGGCCAGATACAAACAACATGAAGATCTAGGCCCTGCCACCAGGCTTGGATCAACCACGTTAACTTATTTCTTTTTACTTTGCTCCTTCTGTGGGTCACAACAAAAGAAGCCTTATGAAGTTCCTGCCCAAAGCATCCTTACTGTCCACTTTCCAGCTGGGCTGATTCTTGGGTACAAACGGCAGGGCTACAAGGTGGCAAATGTAATGTGAGGACTCAAAGAGAAGAAAGGTTTAGAAAGATTTGTTACAGGCTCTAAAACCTTGAAGCAAATATAGCCATTTTACAATCCTGTTGGGGCACTTATGGGCACAGCAGTTACAAGGACCTGCTATGGTGCCTCAGAAGATCCTCCCAGGGTCTGGGGAGCCATGCTTCCTGTTTCACTAAGGCCAGCCTTTGTAACGTGACTTAAGTAGCTGTGCATGCCACCAGACCCTACTGCTGACTCCACCTGAGGACCCATGGTAAGAAAGGCTCTACTACGGCAGAGAACCCACAAACCTACATGCTCCCTGAGAGCCAGCACAATCATGACTTTCTGCTATATGATAAAAAGTTAGATAATAATTTTGGCAGAGATTTTATATATATTTGTTTCAAGTATATATTGTTTCCATTTCATCTGCTTATAATTTCCAAATTCTTAACAATGAACATGAAGAACCATAACATTTTTTGTGGAAGGTCTCTCCATTTCCAAGAGTGTAAACACACATCAGTTTGGCCTTACAAGCTGTCTTCTACAGTGAGGTGAGAACAATCTGAAGCATGTGCTGTTCCTCCTTTGCCCTGCAGGAAGCTCATGCTGCCAATCCCATCTCCCCATGTATCTCAGACCCTTCTCTCTCCAGCCCCACTGGGTCATGTCGCAGCTTCCCCGTGGGTCTGCTTGCAGAATTGTGTTCCTCCCTCAACAGTGCTTCAAGACAGTAGCACAGAGGTATTCTTAGAACACACACTGGAGACTTATGGCTAAATGGGAGTGGTAAAACTCACATGATTTTCTTCTCTCTTCCCAAATATAGTGGATCCTTGAACAATGTGGGGGTTAGGAGTGCCGACTCCTCATGCAGTCGAAAACCCTGTATGAGTTTTGACTCCCAAAAAACTTAACTACTAATAGCCTACTGTTGACTGGAAGTCTTACCAATAACAATCAATAACACATCTTTTGCATGATGTGTGAATTATATACTGCATTCTTACAATAAAGGAAGCTAGAGAAAAGAAAATGCTATTAAGAAAATGGCATGGAAGGAAGAGTTAAACACATTTACAGCACTGTATTTATTCATACTGTGAGTTTACATTGTCTGTTTACAAGATCAATCGTCTATATCTGAAATGGATGGGCAACTGCAGCTGCAGACCTCAATCTACAGTACCTAGGCAAGCAATTCATCTTTTTCTTGTAATGTCATGACTTTTCTCTGTTTCTTGGGAGCCACTTCAGCATGGTTAGTGGTACTTCATATGGGTCCCATGGTGTTATTCAAGGTTTACAGTATTGCACTAAACCTGATGAAAAATACAAGAACTGCAAGAGATCACTTTTTACTGCAATATGCAATTTTCTGGAGAGATGAACTGTTCAGGTGGGGATTATTAGTGTCACCCAGCATTTCAAGCCTATATTTGCAACACCTGAGCTCACCACAATGGCAACAGGAGGTAGCTATGAAGTCACTAGAGGAGTAGAGTATGTACTACAGTTATTTCATACAGTTATGACTGAATACTACATCTTAGTCCTCTGGGTTTACTTCCTTGATAAATACATAACTCTGAATTTTAATTTTTCCAGAAATCACACCCAAGCACAAGGTGGTGAGGTGCAACTCTGATAATGGGGAAATGGAAATTCGGGGACTTGAGCAGGACCCTGCCCTCACATCCCACCTGCCTCCCAGAACACTTATCCCACTCCCCACCCCAAGCAGGAAACTGGAAGAGTCTTCTGGATCAACTGAACAGTACCATAGATACCCAGAGTCTGCAACAAAAACATCAACCAAAAAGCTGGATCATTACAGCAAAGATACTAGTTTTAAAAACCTCAGCTACACAGCTTCTGGTCAGCTTCTCAATGCTTCACTCTTAAATGAGAATCAACAGTCAAGGATCATCAGGCAGCTGAAAAAGGGTTCCAAATGGAAATGATGGAAACAAAACAAAACAAAAGCAAAAAACCTTGGTGGTACAGAAACAACGCAGCGAACAGAAGAAAAACTCAACAACAAAAACAAAAAGCTACAATATAGTCAAAGGGAAGATAGTGCACCCATGCAACCAAAACAGAAAACTATAAACATGAAAAATCAGAGGAAAAAACCCTCGAAACCAAACACAAAACAGCGAAACAAAGGAGTAGAGTTTGAAGATAAAATTGAAGAAATCTCTACAAGATCATTAACGATAAAAAAAGACAACAGGAGAGAAAAGTAATCATTCTAGGAACAAAAAGCACATAGGAGGGAAAACAACAATATAAAAAAAAGGATCCAGAATTAAGGGAGTCAGGTGCCTGGGTTAAACTCTAGGTATCCAGTATAAAAAGTACAGTATAAAAGTATCCAGTATAAAAACTACAGGATAAAGCAATCTAAAAAGTTCCAAAGAGGAGGAAAAAGGGCATATACAAATAATCAGAAATGGAAATGGCACCGGACACAGATAACACCACTGGAAGCTGAAGAACAACAATGCCTTCAAAAGTGGGAGGAGTGGAAAATTATTCTCAGTGTAGAATTCTCTTCCCAAACTATCCATCAAGTGAGTAGAGGGAAAGATGTTCAGATACTCAGGACTCAATTTTACCTTGCATTCATTCCTTCCCAGGAAGCTATTGAAGGATGTGTTCCTCTAAAGCGAAGAAAGAAACCTGTAAAGAAGATGACAGGATCCAGGAAACAAGATGCATGGGCCAGAATGACCGTGCAAGGAGGTACCACATGGACGGCCCTGCGGCAGCTGTGGGAACATATGCAACCAGGGGAGGGCAGGGGTGCTCACTGTCTCCATCTCCAGATTCCAACTCAGCGCTTGATACATTGAGTTCATAACAAGTGAGGTCTTTAAGCAGAGCAAGTATGGAGAAATTGTTGAATGACATCAATACAGAAGGAAACAGCCGATGAGGACAGACTCAATATCTTATACGTGGTAAAAAGCATACAAGGACAAGGCTGGGCTCCTCTGACCAGGATGTGTTTTAAAATGCAAAAATCAGTAGCATATTTAAAGAGAAAATATATACTACTCTGGAGAGAATGATGTAGTGGTCACCTGTTTTTACTCCCTAGACCAAATATGACTGCACACTTTATTCCTGTCTGTCCACACGCCACATAGGGAGGACGGGCCCCCATGGGAGGCCTCTACATGATTGATTACTTCTCACAGACCCACTAGGACACCACATCCCCACACATTTTCAGGAATCCATTTCTCAAAATGTTTTAGAAGCTGCCTATGGTCGTTACCTTCACAGAGTGTGTGCTAAGGGGGTAAACATGGAGAAAAGTATTGACTAACAGGCTGGTAGAAGCTGTAAAACAGGCTGAGGGTTTTAAACTACAGTGAAAGGTGCTGTAAGTACCTTCTGGCTAAACTCTAAAAGTTTGAAATAAATGTGTTTATATATATATATATATATTATATATATATATATATATATATATATATATTTTTTTTTTTTTTTTTTTTTTTTTTTTTGAGACAGGGTCTCCTTCTGTCACCCAGACTGGAGTGCAGTTCTGTGATCTCAGCTCACTGCAACCTCCACCTCCCAGGGAGCTGGAACTACAGGCATGCACCACCACATACAGCTAATTTTTGTATTTTTTTGTAGAGATGGGGTTTCACCAGGTTGCCCAGGCTGGTCTTGAACTCCTGGGTTCAAGCAATCTGCTTGCCTCGGCCTCCCAAAGTCCTGGGATTACAGACATGAGCCACCAAGCCCGACCATTTTCTTTTTTTAATGAAGAAGAAATCTGTTATAAGATTAAAAGGTGTGTGTGAGTGGTGTGCATGCACATATGCTTGGGGGAGGGAGCACCTGAGAGAAAGTGAACTTAAAATAAAGCCAAGTCTATGCCCAGACTGCCTGGTGGCCCCTGCTCTGTCCCAGAGGATTTACTTTCATTAATTTATTACATTTATTAATGTTGCTACGATACATAAACAATTCAGACAAAGAAGTTCCTACCTGACAGATTGGGTAGAACACATACCTGTAATCATCTTTAAAAAAAATCTAAACTGACGTCAAGGAAATAGCTCACATTCTAAAAGAGGTTGATGCAGGTTTAAGCAACACGTGAGCAGACACTCTGTCACAGGTAAGGACAAATACCTCCACCTTAACCAAGACCTGCCCAAATGGGCTTCAGATGGTGCCCTTCAGCCAATTTCTGTACAAAGCCTTGTCGTAAATGGCTTTGGTGCAGAGGTAGGGAAACATTTTCTTGTTACCCTCAGTGTGTGGAATGCGAGAGGGAGAGGCAGAAATCAAATATGCTGTCTTTAGAGCTCTTTAAGAACAGGAAATATGAAGTATAATTCAAAGCAAAAATGTCAATGAGATATTAAAGCCAGGTTAGGAAAGAAATCCATACATCATCTGTGATTTCTGAATGGAGCAGGAAGGAAAACCTAGAGAAGCTCTGACCCACCCCACCAGGCTCCAGAGCCATGGGGCCTCCAGGCCAGGCCTTGCTCTGAGTGTGAACACCCCCCCATGAAGCACCCTCTATCACCCCCTTCCCATCCTTCCCAGGTGTCCCTCCCATGTGACCACATCAAGAGATCTCAGTGCTTCTGGATGGAATCTTTGCCTCTGTGGGACTGCAGCCATCTGTATTGAACTTTGGAATACCCTGCAAGGTTCTCCTCGAAATATCTTTTGCTTTTTGTTACCTCACCAAGTTTCCAGTTTCTCTGCTGTGATTTCGGTTTTCCCTACTTCCTACCTTTTATTTTTCCTTGAGGATGACTATTTAAGAGGCATGCTGTAGGTGAGATGAAACTGAATCATTTTGCTCTTAGGCACATCAGTGAGAAATGGTGGTCATTAAGCATTTAACGCCTACATCTCTAACCATCTTCCTGCTTTCCCTCATATTATGGGCTAGTCACTGCTCACCACTGGAATGCCATTAAGTAAGAAAGATGCAGGTAACATTTAATTACTGAGCTCCAGGCAATTTCCTGCATTCAACAGGAAATTGTTGAATTCCCTGACCCTTAAGTAGTATGGTCAGGTCAGGCATGGTGGCTCACGCCTGTAATCCCAGCAATTCGGGAGGCTGAGGCGGGTGTATTATTTGAGAGCTCAGGAGTTCCACACCAGTCTGGGCAACATGGTGAGACCTTGTCTCTACCAAAAAAAAAAAAAAAAAAAAAAAAATTAGCCGGGGTGGTGGCACATGCCTGTGGTCTCTGCTACTTGGGAGGCTGAGGTGGGGGAATCACTTGAGTGTGGGAGGCGGAGGTTGCAATGAGCCGAGATCGTGCCACTGCACTGCAGCCTGGGTGACAAAGTGAGACCTTGTCTCAAAAAAATAAATAAATAAAATGTATAGTCACAGGTCTAAAGCGCAATTTTCTTGTAACAGAAATAAAGCTACTATTTCTCTGGAAGAAAGTTTGGAATATAACTATTTCAAGAATAAAGCTGTAAGACCTTGGACAAGCTACTTGAATCGGTCAAGTCTCAAGTTTTCTCATTTATAAAATGACTGGGCTGGGCAGGGTGGCTCACGCCTGTAACCTCAGCACTTTGTGGGGCTGAGGCGGGAGGACTGCTTGAGCCCAGGGATTCAAGATGAGTGTGGGCAAAATGGTGAAATCCTGTCACTACAAATAATTTAAAAATTAGCCAGACGTGGTGGCACATGCCTGTGGTCCCAGTTACTCAGGAGGCTAAGCGGGGAGGATCATGAGCCTGGGAGGCTGAGGCTGCAGTGACCCATGATTGCACTACTGCACTCCAGCCTAGGTGACAGAGCAAGACTCTGTCTCAAAAAACAACCACCACCACCAAAAAAACCCCCCAAAAAACCCACAAAAAAGTGACTGCACTGTACTAGACAGAGGATCTGTCAAGGTAAAGAATTCAAAGATCTTATGTGACCATGTCAGAACGAGCCACAAATCCTCAAAGCCCAGCTCTGACGTTCTTCTGCCCACTCACTCCTGATATGGCTGAAGCTGCAGCAGTATCTTCATTGACTAAAACTATATTTGAAGCATTAAAGGATAATAACACATCCCTATTAACTGTTTCTATTCTGTGAAAATAAATCTCCAACTCTTCTATAAAATTAGTTAAGAATATGAGACTCTTAACAGTTCATTTTAGTAACTCCAGGAATAACAAATATGTAATGATATTTTTGTTACAAAGAATATTTTGGACCAGGCCAGTGGCTCATGCCTGTAATCCCAGCACTTTGGGAGGCTGAGGCAGGCAGATCACTTGAGGTCAGGAGTTTGAGACAAGCCTGGCCAATGTGATGAAACACTGTTTCTACTAAAATTACAAAAATTAGCCAGGCGTGGTTGCGTGTGCCTGTAGTTCCAGCTACTCGGGAGGCTGAGGTGGGAGAATTGCTTGAATCTGGGAAGTGGAGGCTGCAGTGAGCCGAGATGGCACTACTGCACTCCAGCCTGGGCAACAGAGCAGGACTTTATCTCAAAAAACAAAACAAAACAAAACACCCCAGAATATTTTGAGTAGAACCAAATTCAAAATTTAAGAGGATTTTATTATCATAAGGTATTTCAATAATCTATAATTTGGCACATCACTTAGAAGAATATTATAAAACACAAAGTCAGAAGTACTGCAGAAGAAAACACAAGTCAATATAGATAGGTTAATTTAATAATCACAAGAGTATCCTTGCTTAAAAACTCAGTAAAGAAACTTTCTTAAGATGCTTACAGTAGCACTGATGACTTCATTTAATTTCCATTGTCCATGAAACACCCTTAATCTTTGTTATAAAAAGTGCCTCCATATCCTTCAACTCCAGCAAAGCCATCTCCCTTCCTGTGAGATGTTTCAGGGCCCTGCGTCATTCTCCAGTAAATCTGAGAGGGGCTAATACCAAGGTCACGCTATTCCCAGGAACTTCTAGCCCAGCTGGGAATAACCATCAACTACCCATATCTAATCTTTGGTTAACAAATACCTTCCACAGTCTTCATTAGCAAATGTCCTTCTTGTTCTCTGCAAGGAGAGCCAACATTCTCATTAAGTCCTCGCTCTTCCTGTTAACTGTTTACATGACTGTCCTTAAACACATACACAGTTCAGCCTCAGCTACAGACCATCACTGCTGCAGAGCAGCAACTTCCCATTTGGACCTAGGCAGTATTTCCATTCATTACAGAGAAGTGGTTTTCTTACCCTTTTGTCCTGAAAGTGGTTCAAAGAAAGTAACCATTGTCTAAACGTCAAGAGACCGTAACTGCTGGTAGCCAGAGTCACAAGTTTTTAAACATCTAAATTACATTCGCATACGCTTCTAGGTAGGCTTTACAGGTAATTTATTGTCCCAAGCAGGATCTTTTGAAATGAAAGAGTGGGTCTGTTAATAATTAGGCCAAGACCACCAGCATAAATTGGGCCTGTCCCAGACTCTCAGGACATATGGTTACCCTACTGTCCCTACTAGGTCTTTCCTAATTAGTTTTGGGTAGGCTTTGCCAATTTTCATCTAATTAAGTTCAAGGATTAGGTTCTTAGTATTTTAAAGACTCCATTCAAAAAACTAAAACTGTCATGGAAATTAAGCTGAGACTTTAGTGGTTAAAAAAAAAGAGAATTATATGAATGAGTCCTGAATGGTTAGTGACTAATTCTGAAACCTAAACACCTTTTAGAGAAGCCTCATTTCAAAATAATTGAGAATTAAGCTTAGCAAAGTAAAAATAAAAGCTGTTGATAGTAATCTAAGGCTTCTGCATAAGACTATAAGTAAAGTGATAAAACTGAAACAATAGATTTTGCAAGTGAACATTCCGAGGTCTAAATAATCAGCAGAGACTGTGGTAGGAGACCCTTATCTGCAGTCAGAAAACTATCTAAACTCCCACGTCCTCCCTTCACAAACATCTGATCTGGCACAATCAGTTGAGTGCAACAGGCATTACCTTAACAAAAAAAGTGGCAAACGTGGCAGCATTATGCAGGATGAATACATGCAGAACTATCTTTAAACGGATAAAGCCCTGTGCACATGTGGCACTCAATATTTACCGAACACTCCTGTGAAAGGCGCTGTACCAGGCAGTGAAAGCCCACATGTCACGTACAAAGATGAAACAAGTGTGAACATAAGATAGAGCAGGCGAGCGTGGCGTTAACAGTCCCAGCCCGGGCCTGCCACGAAGCGGCTAACAGGCTTCTCTCCAAAGGTGTTTCTAAAACCTGGCTCACCCAAGTACCAGTGCTCCTCTCAGCGCCCTCTCCACTCCAGTCAACATGGACCACACACCAACATCACACATGACCCAACGTATCTCTATGTGAGAATGTGATGTAAGCTCTAGTCTAGGGGACTGCCAAAGCACAAACTAAATCAAAAATAAAATTAAATACAAACTTACAGGGACGAGGTGGATGTAAGCCAGAAGGGATGGAGCTCGGGGGGACCAGGACATGCCACATAGGCCCAGTGCAGCCAGATTTAAAGGGAATCTAGAAAATACAGCTGTTCTGTGTCAAGTCTAACTGAAGTGCTGGCAACCAGTTCAAGTGAGAGAGAAAGGGAAAGGGACAGAGAAAAGGAAAAGAGAGAAAAAAGAAATATAAGCCAAAATATATCTGTGGGTCAAACATGACCTACAGATTCATTTCCTTCTAGGGTATTTTTTCATCTACACCTGACTTTTTGTAGAATCTTATTCGACATAAAGACATTCAACGCTGTGTTAACACACAGCATTTAATGAAGTAGTATCTTACTAAAAAAAAAAAAAAAAAAAAAAAACAGTCACCACCACCACCTAAAAACTGAAGCAGCGCTGGGACAGTGGAGGCCTGGTGAATGGGGACAGCACAGTGGCACTGTGGGCAGGGGGCAGGCCAGCGCAGGGAGCGAGGGCTCCTGTAGCTCGGCTCCACCACTTGAGTCCTCTAAAGCAGAGCAACTGCTCTAGAACCCCGGGGCGTCTAACCCAGCTTTGGGTCATGCATTACACTCAGAACTGTCAGTGTTTCTGTCGTTTACACGGTGTTGAGTGGGGTGGGGGTTAAATGCCACAGGTTTGGACCCTAGGTTTTGAGCACGACCCCTGTGAGGCTGAAGACTCCACGTCTGCCATCTCCAGTTCATATGAAGTCTGAGGGGGACTCTCACTTCACACCTACCTCACAAAGGCACCATTCTGAAAGTTTTCTTTCACAAAAGAGGGTAAGAAAAACACTGGAGAGGGGACTGAGGGAAGAAAAGGGAGTGGGTTTGTTTTTTGGAGGAAGGGTGGGTGGGGAAGGGAAGCTAGTAAAGCTTTAAATTCCATAGTGTCAAATTCCCAGGGAAGGAATACGGACAGTTTTCAAAGCATAGGCAACCAACAAAAGCAATCCCTCGGAGAAGAGATAGGCTTTTCAACCCTTGGGGCTGGAACAACTGGACGTCCAAATGCAGAAAGATGAAACGAGACACAGACCTTACCCTTCACAGGATCACAGGCCTAAATGCAAAAGGCAAAACTACAAAACTCCTAAAGAAAACAGAGGAGAAAATCTAGACGACCTTGGGTTTGGTGATGACTTTCTAGACACAACACCAAAGACACACCCCATGTAAGAATTGATAAACTGGACTTAATTAAAGTTAAAAACTTCTGCTCTGCAAAAGACACTGCCAAGAGAATGAGAAGACAAGTCACAGACTGGGAGAAAATATTCACAGACTTATAAGACTTATCTAAAATACACAAAGAACTTCTAAATTCAAAAATACGAAAACCCAATTAAAAAGTAGCCAAAGGCTTTAAGAAGCACCTCGCCAAAGTTATACAGATGGCAAAAAAAGTATGTGAAAAGTCATCATATGTTATCAGGGAGATGCAAATCGAAACAACAATGAGATGCCACCATACACCTGTTAGAATGGCTGAGAGGAGTGACACGAAATGCTGGTGAAGACATGGAACAAGAGGAATTCTGACTCACTGCCGGTGAGAATGCAAAATGGTATAGGCACTTGGGAAGACAGTTCGGCAGTTTCCTACAAAACTAAACATACTCTTAACAGGATCCAACAAGTGAGCTCCTTGGTATTTACCCAAAAGAGCTGAAAAGTTACTGTCCACACAAAAATCTGCATATGGGTGTTTCCAGCACTTTTATTTATAATTGGCAAAACTCAGAATCAACCAAGATGTCCTTCAGTTGGTGAATGAATAAACTGTGGCACATTCAGATAATGGAATACTATTCAGCATTTTTAAAAAATAAGCTATCAAATCATGAAAAGACATGGAAGAAAGTTAAATGCACGTTACTAAGTAAAAGAAGCCAAACTGAAAAGGCTACATATTGTACAATTCCAACTATATAACACTGTAAAACAAAACAAGGCAAAACTATGAAGAAAGTAAAAAGATGAGTGGCTGCCAGGGGTTGGGGGGAAGGAGGGATGAACAGGCAGAACACAGAGGATTTTTAGGACAGTATCTGTATGATACATATATGAGGGTATTTGCTATAAACTTGTTTAAACCCACAGAATGTTCAACACCAAGAGTGACTCCTACTGTAAACTGTGGACTTTGGGTGATAATGATGTCACTATAGGTTGACCAATTGTAACAAAGGTACCACTCTGGTACAAGGTGTCCGTATTGGGGGAGACTGTGCATGTGTAGGGGCAGGGGACACTTGGGAAATCTCTGCACATTCCACTCAATTTTGCTGTGAACCTAAAGCTTCTCCAAAAACTTAAATTTTTTTTTAAAGCAATCTATTAGGGAAAAAATGTCCTCAGATTATCTATGTTAAGTAGATTCTAGGGGGAAACTGGTAGCACTTTTTCTGTGGCTTCTTATTTACAATAAATTCATTCATTTTCCTTCATTTATCCATCTACTCACTGCTCTAAGCAAAAAAAAAAAAAAAAAAAAAAAAAAAAAATTACAGAAATCCATAAAATACACTAAACTTCATATCCTTTGTGGAAAAAGGTAGGTGGAAATAAAATGCAAGTAAGTAATAATTCACAATGAGTAGGATTGTTTGTTCTTTAACACAGTATTCTAAACTAAAAAGCCCTATATAAAAAGAAGAAAGAAATATTTTTAAGTATCTACTATGAGATACCATACTTCTTTCTCTTAACACACTCATTTAATCCTCACAATTTTAAACTCCTTGAGAGCAAAACTCACTTTGTTCTAGGTACCAAGCACCAGTAATTGCCCTATAAGTACTTGCTGAATAAATGAACGAGTAGGTATTATCTCTCATTTACAGGTAAGGACAAAAATATTAATCACAGATAACAATGTAAGTGGCTCCTGTCAATACTTAAAAACATTACAACAGAAGAGAATAAACAAGAGCTAAGAGAACAACACTCTGCATAGGGCCTTTGCCTGCTCAGAAAAGACATCCCCATCCCCACCCCCACCTCCTATCCCTCAGATTCCCAAGCAGCCAGGAAGGTCTGGGGCAGACCAGCGAAGGCAAGACAGCCAACCTCAACCACAACTCGCTCCACTCCCAAACAATATGGCAACAAAAGCTAAGACAAGGGGACTTTCAAATACAGAAGATCAATATCTTCAGAAATAAGAGAGGAAAAGCATCCTTCAAAGAGGATCAACTAGAATTCTTAGACTTCAGAGTTCAAAACGCCTCCCTAGTGGCTCCACAGAGGTTCCTTGAAGGCAGATCTCACAGATTCTTTCCACACCCATAGCACACAGCAGAGCCTGGCATTAATATATTTCCTTAATAAACATTTATCCAAAGGATAAGATGTAATAGCTGAGAGTAATCATTCTACATGTATTTCCAAAATAACCTACTTCCCTGCACAATCATTCAACTATCCTTTTAGCTAAACACTAGGCAACACGTTTAAACTGACAGCCCTTTTAACCCTTCAGAGGCACCTGCTTTTAAAAAATGCTTATTACTGCTCCTCTCCCATTGAAGTGAAATAATTTATGTGGTTTTATATAATAACATTAACAACTAACATCTCTTGGAAACTATACCAAGGACCTCCCTGTATGCACTGATGTAATCCAACGAGGTAGCTCTGTTACTATCCACATTTTACTTTCGGGGATACTCCAGTTTGCATGTTCAGCAACTTGCTCACACCCCACAGCCACTGCACACAGCAAAGCCCAGGCTGGCTCTCAGCTCTCTCTTGGGCTGGTTCTTGACAAGACAACTAGAAATGTCTGCCCGGCAAACAGGCAACAAACAAGGTGTCAGACAGGGATTAGAGCTTTGGAGAACCATGAAGCTGGGGAGACAGCAGCGAGGGCAGGGCTGCAGCATCACATCCTTGGGTCAGGGAAGGCCTCTCCAGCAGGGAAAACCTGAGGGAGACCAGACAGTAGTGAGGGGGCCAGGGAAGCTTTCCAGAGGGAACCAACCTTGGAGCATACTGAAGAATACGCTGTGCTCCTTCAGAACATTCATTTCTTCCTCTGGGCAAAGGGCCACACCCTGGAGCAAGGAGCAAGCATGACGGCTGAGCCACCAGCCTGACCAGCTGCCTGGGAGCAGGTGCACGCTCCTTCCTCTCCAGCTGCAGTCACACTGCAGGCATGCACATGTGCGTATTTTAACGGCATCATCAGCAAGGAAGGTTTAAAAGCTGGAAATGACTATTCACAGTTTCTGACCAAGTATGTTTACTCCATGGAACCAAATTTGGGTCAGACAATGCATAAGAGCAAAGAGAAGAGTGGGAAAGTCCTCTATCTAATGTGCACGCAATACCCACACTCCTGTCACCAAGGAAGACAAACTGGGGATAGCACCATGTTCCACATCAGGAGGGTGTGCATCTTCACGATTCTTCCTTGCCTGACAAAACCTGCTCTCTTGGCCATGGAGACCACTCTGAGATCACTTCTGCTTGGTGAGCAGGTGGGACGCCGAGTCCCAGCAACAGAGGGCACCAGCAAGGGTAGGGCCATCAGCGTGGACTTCCACACCTCCCTCTACCACCTCCTTCCTCCATGGGCTTAGGGGTAGTCAGATGCCCTGGCCTTTGCCAAGCACCAGGGCAAAGTGGGATCCAAAGGCCACCAGCATCTTTTTTTTTTTTTGAGACGGAGTCTTGCTCTGTTGCCCAGGCTGGAGTGCAGTGGCCGGATCTCAGCTCACTGCAAGCTCTGCCTCCCGGGTTTACGCCATTCTCCTGCCTCAGCCTCCCAAGTAGCTGGGACTACAGGCGCCCGCCAACTCGCCCGACTAGTTTTTTGTATTTTTTAGTAGAGACGGGGTTTCGCCGTGTTAGCCAGGATGGTCTGGATCTCCTGACCTCGCGATCCACCCGTCTCGGCCTCCCAAAGTGCTGGGATTACAGGCTTGAGCCACTGCGCCCCACCGACCAGCATCTTTTAAAAGTGAAAGTGACTCAAAAGCATCAAGTAACTTTCTCTGTGCCCTCTTCAGCACCTTCAGCAGGAAAGCCATCACTATAGTAATAGTAAAGTAATCTAAGAATGGGTAACTTTTGTTTTATTATTAACATTAACACGTAGACCACCAAGTGCTACAAACTGAAAGAAAAGAAAAATTTCATTGGAGGTAAACCTGTCTCAACTAATTAAATGTTTCTACTCCTCTGTTTCTTTCTTAGCCTGTTCATGTGTACATGTATACACACACATTTGACCTGGGTACCTCAACTGAGAAACATTTCAGTAGGCTAGGCAACATTTTAAAGTATTTCCAAATGATACTTCACGATTGCATTTTCAATTGCAATTTCTAAACTAATTTTAGATCAGAATTACATAGCCACAACAGCTATCCAGCCATTAATTTTCCCCTTATATTCCTTGTGCTCTATTTGGTATTTTGCACCATTAAATACAGCTATATAATAATCAGGTGCTGAATGGAAAAGGATGGGACAGCTGCTTCTAAACAGTGCAGTGCTCTTCAATCACTCACAACCAGAGCTTCCTACTCCTCCTAGAACAGATCTGCTGTATGCTACATGACCTCCAAGTCTCCACACAATTCCATTTTCTAATCTTGCCTCCATTTCTAAATTAAATCACAAACCCTGACTTTTTGTATGCATGGATTGGGGTTGGGAGAAGGGAGACAGGGGAGCTGTGAAGGGTGGGAGGATCAACGGTGGGAGGATCAACACTGGCATCTCAAAAAGTCAAAATTCTATTTTCAAGAGTACACTTCTCATGCCAAGAAGGTAAGATCTCATGCACTTCTTCCCCAAGTTTTGAACAGATTCCACAAGGTATGTCTTATAACAGACTGGCCACAATGAAATAAGGGGGGATTCATGAATGAAAAGTCGTCTTACAAATAGCATTTCATAAGCTACACCCATAACCCACATGACTCTTAAAATGCCGTCTAGTAGAAACATTTACATCCTTATGATTAACTATTTTTAAATCTTCTTTATTATTATAAAACAATATATACTTATTATAAAATTCTGGAAAAGGGAGGAATCACTCATAATCCTACTCTGACATTTGAAAAATATTCCTTCTAATGCAACATATTCACATATAAGATCACAAAACTAATTATACTTTGCAAACTATATAGCACTTGCATACATGTATATCACACCTGAGTAATAATCTTACTCTGGATCATCTTATTTTCCTGAAATAGTTAACAACATTAACTGCTAAATAAAATCAAGCTATCCTACCATTTGTGTCAGGATTTCAACCAAAGAAAAAGAGACATGAAAATTATAAGCTATAAGAACAACACAAATTTCACAGATGTGAGAAAGCTTAAAGGCTAATGGTAAAGAAATAAATCATGTGTCAACCAAAGGCTAAAAATTTTTTATTAAATTTTTTATTAAAAAGCTGGCTGGGCGCGGTGGCTGACACCTGTAATCCCAGCACTTTGGGAGGCTGAGGTGGGAGGTTCACAAGGTCAGGAGATTGAAAGCATCCTGACTAACATGGTGAAACCCTGTTTCTACTAAAAATACAAAAACAAAATGAACCAGGCATGGTGGCGGGCGCCTGTAGTCCCAGTTACTCAGGAGGCTGAGGCGAGAGAATGGCGCGAACCCGGCAGGTAGAGCTTGCAGTGAGCCGAGATGGTGCCACTGCACTCTAGCCTGGCCAACAGAGTGAGAATTCACCTCAAAAAAAAAAAAAAAAAAAAAAAAAAAGGCTGTCTTGGGGGAGGAGGTAATTGCAGGAGAGACTATCAAATAGATTCAAATTCCAGTCACACAGTGTTGACACCCCCGTTAGTCAATATAAATTATATATAAATATTAAAAATGGACATACAGGCCGGGAGCAGTGGCTCATGCCTGTAATCTCAACACTTTGGGGAGGCTGAGGCAGGCGAATCATTTGAGGTCAGGAGTTTGAGATTAGCTTGGCTAACATGGTGAAACCCTGTCTCTACTAAAAATACAAAAATTAGCCAGGTGGAGTGGAGGGCGCCTGTAATTCCGGCTGAGGCAGGAGAATGACTGGAACCCAGGAGGCAGAGGTTGCAGTGAGCCGAGATCACAGCACTGTACTCCAGCCTGGATGACAGAGTAAAACGCAGTCTCAAAAAAAAAAAAAAAAAAAAAAAAAAGACATATATGTAAAATAAGTATACCCTAACTAAACAATGTAATTCTCATGAGATCCATAAGTACAAATTATGCTAGAAGACATGAAAACATTTTTCTTTCCTGGCTCTTATTCAGGCACTTTCTGGTGTCCTATGCTGATGTGAAGGCCAGGTGTCAGAAGTGGGAAGGTTTACTATACAACCCATGTTTACTGGCAGAAACCAGGAAAACTCAGAGAGGTAAAAAGAAACACTGACCCTATTCTGTCTACCTAGTGATAACCACTTTTATTATCTTAGGGTACAACTAATGTCAAAATAACTTGAGAGAAGCCACAATACCATAATGCCACCAAGTGGTATTATACCCAAGATCCATGACTAAGACTATAAACTATATACACTAGCAACCATATACACTATGCAAACTGTAGGACAATTAGCCAACATAAGCAATAAAGCCATAATTTACAAGTAAATGCTCTGGCTTCGAATGTATTTGTCAAACATTCAATATAGGCTGGGCATGGTGGCTCATGCCTGTAATCTCAGCACTTTGTGAGGTCAAGGCAAGTGAACCGCTTGAGCTCAGGAGTTCGACACCAGCCTAAGAAATATAGCAACACCTCATTTGTATTTGAAAGAAAAAATACTTTTTAAAAAACCCTTCAATATACCACATTGGGTATATGTGACCCCAGCAATTCACAGTGAACTACTGGTACGTTCCTAGAACAAAAAGGGGTAGAGCATGTTTAGTCTTAGTTCTTTTATTCTTTGTTTACCTAATTCACAAGTACACATCTATACAGATATTCAAGATTCACAAATTTTGCTTGATTTCTTCCCAAAGAAAGTGGCATTATGCAATTTGAGGTTTTCAGGCCAGGTGCAGTGGTGCATGCCAAGCTATTCAGGAGGCTGAGGCAGGAGGATCACTTGAGCCCAGGAGTTCAAGGCCAGCCTGGGCAACATAGTGAGATCCCGGGACATCAGGTAGAAGGAGTGGGGAGAGGCAATGCCTGGCAATTTAAGATTCTTCCCTCAAATTATTGATATATTTGACTGGAAGCCCATTAATTATGTTCCTTCTTTAAAGGTCATGTTAAGCTTTGGTAACTAATCACAAGACATTTCCCTACCTGCCCAAATGTAAGTTTAATCACAAATGCATTCCCAAGCTCACCTGTTAAGGCAGAGGTAGAACTAAAAGCCATATAACACAAATTTAAAGGAAGGAACCCTAAGGGAAACGTTTCCATCTGGACTGGTCTGCTGGTTTATACTCTGAGAAGATTCCCAAGTCCTTATATCTACTATTACAGCCAGAATGATTTTTCAGAAGAGACAAATTCAGGGCAAATATTTAAGGACACCCCAAATTATGGCATTTATATAATATTAAATTATAAACAATTTATAATGTTAAATGATACATTCCTTATATAATCCAAAGCTATAAATTTATATAATGTTAAATTATAATACAGCAAAACCAAAACTACAGATACTGATGACCCATTTCTAAGAAGCCAGGATTCTTACAAATGGAAATACTTGTTAGAAGCCTATTTGAATCTCAAATTAGGAGCTTTTTAACCTAAAGGTCAATTAAATTACATTGTACAATTGCATTTCTTAAACATCTGACCTTGATATACCCTAAGAATTCCAAAAGTGATATTTGGACGCCTTGTATCTGCAACCTGAGAAAGAAAAATCCAGTCCACCAAAGAGAGGAAAGGCTGCTGGGGACTCACTTTGGGATGTAAGCACTTATTTCCGTCATGTCGCACAGACTGCGACCTCGTCGCCAATGTATCTGTCCCCCTTCCCCTGTGGTGACAGACTGTGTTCTGGCTCCGGCTATCAGGCCTTCTGTCCAGTTATGTGTGAACCAAGACCTCCCCAGCAGAGTGTGAGTGAGAAACCTGCTCCCCTTTTGGCTTGTGCTTAAGACCTGGCTCTGAGTTCTGTGTCCCCAGGTCCTCTTTCCCCTCCTGCAGCTGTCTGTCACCTGAGCACAGTAGCCATGCTATTGATCGGTCGAGGACAATGCCACAGGAGATGGCAGTAAAACAAAATGGAAGACCCTGGACCCCTCAATGACCACAAGGAACAGAGTCCCCTGACATCCTGGAACAGCCATCCTACTACTGGACAAAGAAATTAACATCTACCTCTGCTGCATCCTCTCAGGTGTCTGTCTGTTACAGTGGTTTAGCCCTTTTGTAAGTCATAAGTTGGCTACTATATTAAACACAGGAGCCCAGGAACAAACTATGATTTAAATGTCACCTTTCAGAATCACATCTCACAAAAAACACATTAGTAACTTCTACTTTCAGAGCGGTATTTTACGTATCATTTCATGTCATCGCATGCCAGGCATAAGTTTTATAAGGTATTGTTCCCATCATACAGCGGAGAAAGTGTACTTTGAAAAACTCAGTAACTTGACAGGAAACAGCAGCCAGTAGTACCAGGCCCAAGACAAAAAGCACTTGTATCTGTAACTCAGGGAAGGGGTCGGCACACTACGGCCCACTGGCCAAAATCCCCCATTAAAATTTTTACTGGGACACAGTTACACTCACTTTTGTTACTGTCTACAGCTGTTTTTGCATTACCGTGGCCAAGCTGAGTAGCTGGGAGCAAGATCCCACAGCCTGCAAAAACCCTAAAACATTTACCGGCCAGCCTTTTACACAACGCAAAGAGTCTGCTGGCCCTGATCTACAGCTTTCACCTTTATGTTGGGGCCCCACTTACTGGAGGTAAGCCAGGCAAGCGCAGACTTTGCCTAAAGAAACTCATTCCTAAGCGTGGCATCCTCCTAAGCAGTTTGCCTTCCCATCTACTGCTGAGCTGCTCCCTGCTCCCACTCCTGCTGCCCAAACCACCATGCCTGACCTGTGCCATGCTGTGTCTTCCCGACACCAAGACACTCTGTTACATTTGTGGACGCTGCACCTCTGGCTTCCTACCTTTTCAATTCTTCTTCTTTTTTTTTTTGAGATGGAGTCTCGCTCTGTCGCCCAGGCTGGAGTGCAGTGGCCGGATCTCAGCTCACTGCAAGCTCCGCCTCCCGGGTTCACGCCATTCTCCTGCCTCAGCCTCCCGAGTAGCTGGGACTACAGGCGCCCACCACCTCGCCCGGCTAGTTTTTTGTATTTTTTAGTAGAGACGGGGTTTCACCGTGTTAGCCAGGATGGTCTCGATCTCCTGACCTCGTGATCCGCCCGTCTCGGCCTCCCAAAGTGCTGGGATTACAGGCTTGAGCCACCGCGCCTGGCCTCCTACCTTTTCAATTCTAACAGAACTCCTTCAAAAAACATTTCGGCTGGGCGCGGTGGCTCATGCCTGTAATCCCAGCACTTTGGAAGGATGAGGTAGGGGGATCATGAGGTCAGGAGATGGAGACCATCCTGGCTAACATGGTGAAACCCCGTCTCTACTAAAAACAAAAAAGTAGCCAGGTGTGGTGGCACGTGCCTTTAGTCCCAGCTACTCGGGAGGCTGAGGTAGGAGAACTGCTTGAACCCAGGAGGCAGAGGTTGCAGTGAGCCGAGATTATGCTACTGCACTCCAGCCTGGGCGGCAGGGCAAGACTCCCTCTCAAAACAAACAAACAAACAAACAAACAAACAAACAAACAAACAGAAAAAACACATCATTTCAGATGAAACAGTTCTGGAGACTGGTTGCACAACTTATATACTTAAATGACTGAACTGTACATTTATATGTGACATGTATTTTACCAGTTAAAAATAGATTTTCTGTAAAGTAAATTCAAAAATAAAATTTTGTGGAAATTCTGTAAAAAATAAACACGTTTGATTCAAGTTAGATGAAAAACCTGGAAGTGGCAACGCCGGAGCAGGAAACACGATGCATCAGATTCTGCGTGGCTCTGCGGTTATACATTCAGTCTACTTTGGTTTTGTGCATAAAAGGCAGTTTCAAGAAACTAAAAACAGACATAGCACTCCCCAAAATAGAACCCCCAAAAACCACGAACAGCAGAGTATGTTCATTTTATCCTTGTGTCTAACA
This sequence comes from Rhinopithecus roxellana, assembly GCF_007565055.1. Classification (NCBI taxonomy): domain Eukaryota; kingdom Metazoa; phylum Chordata; class Mammalia; order Primates; family Cercopithecidae; genus Rhinopithecus; species Rhinopithecus roxellana. Next base: position 18,000,650 of record NC_044553.1, on the reverse strand, counting down.
GCATTACAGCTGCATCAGCAACTGGAGCTCAGTGAGTCACAAAAGCCCTCCGAAGCATCATTCTGAATAAGGTACGAGAAAAAGTGACTTCTTTTACACAATTCGTTTCACACAACAAATGTTTTGTGAATACTCACTATATGCCCAGTACTGTGGCACAGTTATCCAATATTCTACAACATAAAATAAATATTTCATTCCAAATATCCCTTATCATCCAGGAACTAAGATGTCACTCTAGACGGAACAAGACAAAATGTTGTCACCATATGTTGTAATTTCATGAGCCAGTTTACTTCTAGAATAACTTTTTTGATTTTCATTTTAAAGAGTATCAACGTAAAAAATAAGAGACGTCTTTATGCAAAAATGCTATCTATCAACAGAATTATTCAGGTTTGCAGTGCTAACACATTTAACATGACTGGTAAGCACAACGTGAAGACGACATGGGCTGGAGCCTGCCCTGCTTCTCACAGGCTGTGTCCTTGAGCAAGTCTCTGGACTAATTTAGTCCCAGTTTGTCTCCTGCCTGATTTGGACCAGAAAAAACACAAAAGTCTTTTCTGGGGTTACAATTCAGGGGAATCTAATGGTACAAACAAGGTTAGGAGAACTGTTCAAGAACTGTTCTTAAGTACCATGAAAAGATGCACTGAGGGCCGGGCACGGTGGCTCTCACAGTCAGGAGATCGAGACCATCCTGGCTAACACGGTGAAACCCTGTCTCTACTAAAAATACAAAAAACTAGCCAGGTGTGGTGGCGGGCGCCTGTACTCCCAGCTACTCAGGAGGCTGAGGCAGGAGAACGGCATGAACCCAGGAGGCGGAGCTTGCAGTGAGCTGAGATTGCGCCACTGCACTCCAGCCTGGGTGACAGAGCGAGACTCCATCACAAAAAAAAAAAAAAAAAGAAAAGAAAAGATGCACTCATAAGAACATCTGGCTGCTCCCTGCCAGCCCCTGCACCCCCAGATGGGTCAGGGACCAAACTCTTGCAGATGCAGCTCCTGAGTCTCTCCGACGTACCCACTCTTCTGCAGCCCGCAAGCAAGCCCCCTCAGCTATGATTCTCTTCATTTCTTACCTGGCTGTTGCAGGAATCTCTTATGCCTCCTCTGCCACAGCCTCACCTTGCTCTGAACCTGTCAGGGTGGTCTTTTAATATGAAACCCTGGTCATGTTGCTTGCTGGGAATAATTCGATCCATTCCAACTGCTCTGCATACCCCCTACATCTCCTCACATTCCAGCCACCCCTCCTCTCTCTGCCAGGCCTGATGCTGCCAGGCCACAGTTCTGTGGGTGAGGCAGTAGCTTCTCCCTTGCCATGTGTGCGAAGTCAGCCACCCTGGGTAAATCCTGTCCCTCTTCCCTGCCTGAGCCAGGGTCTGCGGGAGCCTGTACACCTTCTGAAACACAAAATCCGATATTCCACTGCCCATTGATTGCCCTCCCAGGGCATCCCAGAGTGTGCCTATAGGTGGGGGTGGCGGAGGGGAGGTGGCCAGGGGTGGCGGGGAGAGCCAGAGAGCGAGCCAGAGAGAGAATGTGAAATCTCCTTTAATTCCTCTTAGAGGACAGTGATTCCCCACAAATGGGTATAGAGTAGAATCATCTGAGATTATAATGCATGTCTGACAAAAATCCACTACATAAAGAAAATAATGAATAATGAGACTGGTGGTTAAAGAAGGAGTTGCCTATTACTTCCCTGACCCTCAGCCTTCCGTGAATATAAACGTTAAGGCACCCTGGCAGGAGGAACCACCAAGAATCCTATAGAACAAGGTGGAGACGAGTGAGCAGAAGAGAAAGGCTCACGTAAGAAAGATGCCTAAGAATGAGGAGGAAGTTGATGAGCCCACCCAGCCTAACTCCTTCACATCGTTTTTGGGGCTAATCTGATCCATTGATTGGTGGAGCAGCAGGACTCCTTTTCCAGCAGGCAGCTGGGCAGGGGGTGGGAGGAGAGGAGGCAGGAAGACTCTAAGAGGAGTTAAATCTTAACTAGGGTTGCAGCTGTGAATCACTTGACAGAGAGATGACAGAGGTTGGAAGTACCAGCAGCAGGGAAGAAATACAGACAGGCGTTCCCTGGCAGCTTTGGTGGCCCTGGGCTGGTAGGGCCTGCCCTTCTCCTTTCATTCCAGCCAATGTTTCTTAGAGAGATCAGCCTAACCAGATGGAAAGGAAGGCTGTTATCTTCCATCTTTCCTGAACTGTGTTCAAAGAAAGAACTGGGGGCTGCCTTCATGTTCTCCCAGTAGGTGTCCAGGAGTGGGTTAGAAGGAATCTCAGGCCAGCAGCAAGTGAGCCAGGGTAGGGCCCACTACGGTAGCTAAGGAGGACAACCCTCAGCCCTCAACACACTTCAGTTTTCAATAGGGGCTAATTTATGGGTCAGACTGCATTCCATGAGCTTTAGCAATTTCAGAAGCTGCTGATGACAAGCTCTGGTCCTATCAAGTTTGCCAGGGTGGAAGCAGCAGGGCTGCAGGAGGGGCAGTGGGATCTCAGACACAGCAGAGGTTGAAGGAGAGGATGGAGGGCATTTCTGACCCCTTGCAGCACTCACTGGCAAAGATGGAATAAGGTGACTCTCATTTAGGATTTTTTTTTTTTAACTTTAAAAGGCTAACATATAAATAGTAGTTGGTAAATTTACGAATTTTGGGAGAGGTGGTTAAGACCAAAAGATTATAAAATGAGGACTAATAACTTAAAAGGCATTATGTAATTGTAATCAAACAAGAAAAAAAAATATTTTACCATCATGAACCAGCTATAATTTGGGGAGTATACCATGGTCTTTGGGTTTCATCCTGGATGTAGACCTAAATTCCACATTTCTTAAAATCCATTCTGCACTGCTATAGAGAGGTCACTTGTTTCCAGAGAAAAACATTACTAGTGCTGGTTAGCATATAAAAATAAAAATGTGACAATGGGATTCACTAACGGCTATTTTCAAGTAAACAAACAAGAAAACAACCACAAATCAATTTTATTAACAACTGATTATACCTAAAGCCAAGCTTTAAAGTAGAAATGTACTGGGCTGCAGAAACCACAAGCCCCTGAAATGGAGGGGGTAGGGGGAGGGAGTATAAAGACAGCGTGGGCACCCACAGCACAGCCAGTAGACCCTGTCCACAGTCCTGACAGGCCATGTACCTTCTCCCTTTAGGCTGCCCATTCCACAGGTCAAGGCCACACATTCAAGTGTACAGGAGGACAGAGGAAAAGAGACACACTAATTTTAATACAAAGGCTTCCCACAACTACAGTCATTCAAACTACTTCTAAGAATGGAGAAACAGAATTCTTCTAAGAATTACCAAAAGCCCCCATATACGGCTGCTCAGTAGAAAAATTACCATCTGGTGCAGTTAACAGTATCATGATTTGATAAACATCACTAACTCAAGTAAAAATCATCGATGGATGCCAAAATTAGTGGATGATACTTACAGGAGGAATAGGATATCTCATGGCCTCAAAATATTTCCCTATATTTATTAATAACAAAGTGAAAAGTAGTGATTTTACAGAGGAGAATCGTGGCAAGAGATCAAAGTTGACACTGCCTGTGTGGATCATACACTGAAATCATGTGCTCCTGATGTGAGGCACTGAGGACACATCATTTAGCCTGGGGAAATGCCACACAAACTCAGACTGAAGGACAAATAACTACAAAATAACTCATCTGTACTTTTCAACAATGTCAAGGTCATTAACAGCAAAGACAAGGTCAAGGTTAAAGGGCACTTAAAGAGACATACCATATAAATGCTGCATGTGATCCCAGACTACACCCTGGAACACCTCAAGTTTTTTATTTTGCTATGAAGGACATTACTGGGACAACTGGCAGAATATGACTAAAGTCTATAGATTGTATAACTGTGCTATATCAATGTTAATTTCCCTGATTTTGATTACTGCATTGTGTTTATGTAAGTGAATGTCGTTGTTCTTAGGACATACACACTGATTTAAGGGCAAAAGGAGCATTATATTTGCAACTTCCAAATGGTTCAGAAAAAAATAATGTAGCCTGGGCACAGTGGCTCACACCTGTAATCCCAGCATTTTAGGAGGCCGAGGTGGGTGGATCAGCTGAGGTCAGGAGTTCCAGACCAGCCTGGTCAACATGGTGAAACCCCGTCTCTACTAAAAATACAAAAAATTAGCTGGGCATAGTTGCGTGCACCTGTAATCCCAGCTACTTGGGAGGCTGAGGCAGGAGAATCACTTGAACCCGGGAGATGGAGGGTACATTGAGTCGAAATCCTGCCACTGCACTCTAGACTGGGCAGTAAGAGCGAAACTCCATCTCAAATAATATTATTATTATTATTATTAATGTACACTTACAGAGAAAAAGATAAAGCTGATGTGGTAAATATTAACAATCAGGGAATCTGGGTGAAAGACTTCCAGGAGTTTTCTATTAAGTTAAATTTTTTCAAAATAAAAACTGCCCCCCAAAAAGAGTGGTTAAAAATGACCATCCAGCTGGGCATGGTGATTCATACCTGTAATCCCAGCACATTGGGAGGCCAAGGTAGGCAGATCACTTGAGGACAGGAGTTCAAGACCAGCCTGACCGACATAATGAAACTCCATTTCTACTAAAACTACAAAAACTTAGCTGGGCGTGGTGGCACACACCTATAACCCCAGCTATTCGGGAGGCTGAGGCACAAGAATTGCTTGAACCCAGGAGGCGAAAGTTGCAGTGAGCCAAGGAGGTCACGCCACAGCATTCCAGCCTGGGCGACAGACTCCATCCCCCCGTCTTCCCCCACCCCAACCAAAAAAGGACCATCTGACACAGTTAAGAATACTGCCACTTCACGAACATCATAGTAATTAATTTTTCGCAATACTACATACTCTATCCACCAACAAATCATGAAATTATGGCTAAGAGATTTCTAAACAGTTCTTTAACTACTCAGAGAGATTTTCAGAAGCATAAAGCAAGAAGTTTTTCCTCTGTAATCTGTTTTTATTAAGCTTAAAAAGTTCTAATATTTTATCTTTTTTCTCCCCTTTTTTTAAAGTAATCAACATGGCAATACCTCATCATATGCTTGAGGTTTCCTGGACAAAACCCTATAACTATTTCTGTCTCTAATTCATCCTTTTTGCTTGCTGTGCTGTGGACATGACATCAATTTATTATAACCAATAATTTACAGTGCCTCCCAGTCACTAAATTGCCACCACACACACATGATTCAGAGGAAAGAAACTAGAACCAGCATACTCTTCAGTTGTTTAAGAAAAAGCCTGGTCTTTGTATTTCCCCATTTACATAAACAAGCTAGTAATCAATCGACATAGACTCCACAATGTTTCCTGATAACTAGAGAAAACACACAGGTCTACCAGATGTTTATAGCTACTTGTTAAAAGACACATACCCAATCTGAAGAGTACTGTAATCACAAAACTGAGCTTGACATTTCTACTAATGACTATTAGTATTAGCAGCCTGACATTTAAACACACAAACCCATACATGCTTCTTCTGCTTTAAGTGAAGAACTTTAATTTTGAAGACTGTTTATTAATTTGCTCCACCCCATGATCCTGGTATGGTAGCGTTTTCTATTTCAAGTTCCTATAGACAGTAATATGCTCCATCTTTAAGGCAGTAGGATTCAATGGCATTTGATTTTTGATACATGCTTCATAAAGTTTGCAATACTAAACGAGAAGTTTAGTTTCAAACTCCAATCTACATCTGCTCTCCTTTCTCTCCCCCGGATGAGCCTTTGAGGCAAGAGGTTTGATTTAGGAAACAGAACTAAGGCCGCACAGGCATGGTGTGCCTCATGGGCCACGGAGTGAAACTAGATAGACAAGGGAAAACCTACCAGGTCTCAAGTAGGCAGGAGAATCAATGACCAGGTATTTGTTTTTAAAGACTCACATGATCCACTGAAGAGAGCCACTGAGTCACAGAGGCAGGGGTGGAGATCGCAGTGAGGGAGGACATGGCACACTATCCCAAGGCAGGGGCAGCAGCTCCCAGCGTGGGGTTAGTCATCAGCCGGGGCTCTGAAGGTGGTGGCACGTTAAGTGACAGATCGCAACTAAGATCCATTTCCCATGAAAACAGTTTGGAAAGCAGCTTTTATGTGGGCTCACTTTATACAAATAACACTTCAGAAAATAAATGAACACTCATTAAATTATGCACTGAAAGAAAGTAAACTGTGGAAGCTAGAAGAGACAGCAGTGTTAGATATTAATTAATAGGCTACAGAGAAGAAGAAATACATTTATCATCTGTGAGAAAACATGTAGGTTTGTCATTTTATTTTCCCTGCACAGAAGTAGCCATAATGGCAGAGTGAACAAATATTCCCAGGGTTTTGGGGCACAGTCTAAAACAGTCCTCCAAAAAATACTAAATTTTTCTCATTTTTAATCTTAAAAATTCACACTAATTTGCATGATACTCTAGGACATCCATGTTTATCTCATAAAGAAAGTCTCTCTCCCAGATCTCAGGTAAAATTAATGTTCTAGGAACGTATGACACGCATTTCCACTGGCTACCCAGTACCACCCTCGTGTGTCAGCACACTCTAAAATTAGTTTTATTTAAAAGAAACAAGACCAAACAAAACAAAGCCAAAAGGAAACAAACAAAACCTAAAAGGGGAAAAATCCTACTAAGATAACTGAAACAAATATTGTCTAATATATTTCTCAGGAAGGGTTTACTCTTGACAAATGTTTTTTATATTAACACAGCATCTGCAGTCAAAAGAAAAATAAGCCACTCACTACCCAAAATGGGAATAAAAGTCTTTTCTTCTATACCTCATTTTTGGAAATAAAAAGTCTTTGGCTGAAAGCAAAGGAAAGAGTTACACCCATATAAACCTTCAGAATGGGAAGAATTAGCATCACCAAGTGCTTCTCAACTTCGCCAACTGACAACAGTATTTTAAAAACTGTTCATTCCAATTTTTGGAGCCAACTCATGATGAACAACAATATCTGTGAACAACAATACCTTCTAGTACTTTATATAATATTTCATTTCAATGTTAACAGAATATTTTTCTTAAATTTCCAGGTACCTCTCTCACATGCTCTGTATCTGTTAATTTATCAAACATTCAAGTGCCTCCTATGTTAATCTCTAAATGGAATACAGAAATAATTAAGACCCAATCTACTAGAAAAAAAAGTTGAATATTTAGCACAAATAAACACTCAAAGAAAATAGATCTTCAAGAATATACTATCCAAACAAATATTCAGTCTTGCTAAATTTACCAATAGGTTTTAAAAATACTCTTAAAAAGAGGGCTACGTTGCCATGTGACACAGTCAGGTAGTACCTGGAATCTAGTAACTAAAATTAAAAAGCTTATTTCAAGACGGAGTTCGGCTTCTTGCCCTCACCCCACCCGCTGTCCTGAAGTAAAAAGCCACTAGTGGGGTTAAGCAAGATAGGGTCCCCAAATGGGGTAAGGGTGGGCTAGCGCAGTGGCCCAGCCTTGGGGCATCACGTAGGCTGCCAATCCTTGAGTCATGTACGGAAAGCACTGGGAAGGAGGCATTGCAGCAACAGAGGATTGCTCACTTACAGCGGAAATTGATGCAATAAGTAAATGTAGCTGAGGCCAATGGGGAGCTAGATTTCTCAACTGTCAAATAAAGCAATTACAAATATAGAAAGGGATAGAAGAGGAAGAACCCTTTGGTGTTGAAATGGGATTTGGAGTATTAGGGGGAACCCAAGGACACACACACAGACACGCACATTTTCCCTTGGTCAGCCCACTGCTCAGGAGTGGGCCAGCAAACACCCACAGCAACGAGCACACCCACAGTCTAGATCTTGGCTTGTAAATGTTTTCCACTAAAAAGAACCAGAGACTCCTCGAGAAATGGCAGACTGCAGGGCTAGGGCAGGGAAAAAATAACAGCCTGAAATATCTTAGTATGCCAGAAAGAAATTGCTCAAACAATTATAGGGGCATATCAAAAAGATACATAAGGCCAGTCGTGGTGCCTCACGCCTGTAATCCCAGCACTTTGGGAGGCCAAGGCGGGTGGATCACTTGAAGTCAGGAGTTCGAGACCAGCCCGGCCAACATGGTGAAACCCCGTCTCTCTTAAAAATACAAAAATTAGCCAGGTATGGTGGCAGGCGCCTATAATACCAACTACTCGGGAGGTGGAGGCATGAGAATTGCTTGAACCCGGGAGGCAGAGGTTGCAGTGAACCGAGATCATGCCACTGCACTCCAGCCTGGGCGACAGAGTGAGGTTCCATCTCAAAAAAAAAAAAAAAAAAAAAAAAAAAAAAAAAAAAAAAAAAAAGAAAAGAAAAGAAAAGAAAAACAAGAAAGAAAGAAAAAAAAAGATACAGAAGCCTGCAAGAAACAGCAGCCACTGGACAAGTCTAAGGTGATGTAAACATGGAAATGTGTAATAATGGTAAGAGATTATAATCCATTAAATAGGAATACAAGAGTGTATACTCACACAAGCACATACATAAATAAATGGGAAAAGGAACAAGCTTTTCCTCACTTTCAACTAATAAAAGTAAAAGGAATAACTGGATTAGAAAATCACCATTTAGCAACCATCACAGTATTCATTTATTCTGCCAAGAAACATCAATGAATGCTAAAACTATTGGGTGTGAATTTGAGGAGGAACAGGATATTTACAGTCTCTCCACAATGACACTCACTAATTATAAAATGACAGAGAGTAATCTTACAGTGGAAAAATCTGGCCAGGTTTTCCTAATCACTCTACCTTAGTTAAATGATCAAAGTTAATACTACCAATAACAGAGCAAACCAAAATCACAAACTGTTAGGATACAAAGAGAACACAGCATCGCTTCTGTAATATCTGCATACTTGAATCTAATCATGAGAAAACAAATTCAAACCGATGAACATTCCACTGGCCTGTAAGTTCCACAAGTGTCAAGGTCATCAAAATCAAGAAAAGACTGGAGACCTGTTTCAGACTGAAAGTGACTAAAGACATAATACTCAGTGCTTGTAAAATGCCATCCATTTTAATAAAACTTCAACTTATATATAGACTTACATAAGAATAATAAAGCTATATATACCTATATGCCATAAAGCTTTTTGTTTCAAGGAAAAAGGGTTAAGTAAAAACCTTCATCACTGAGCTTAAGAGACTGGAAATTGTGATATGAATTCAATATTCCATGGGGGAAAAAAAACCTGCTAAACAAAAATAACAAATACAGGATCAGTTGCTATGCAACAATAAGAAATGTTTGCATGAAGTCAACAAAGGAGGAGAGAAGGCAGTAAAAATGAATCTTTCTATATTTTCTATGTTAAATTCTCAGGGCAGGTTATAAATAGTGAACCAGAAACTGTTCCAATAGACAGGTATTTTCTTAGAAGACACATAGTGGCATTCTTCAGTTTCTTAGTGTGGAAGATGTGAGGGCAACATTATAATGCTAAAAAGAAATCCACCGGCATGTGACTGAGCTGTACTGAATGACAACTGAAATGGCAAGTTCAACATAAAAAGTATACAAGTGCCTTAAATTTTATAATGAAGACTCTCTGAGGTTACTACAAGTTAGTGCCATTAAAATACTGAATAAGTTTCTTAGTACTTGTCTTCAACTCATAGTCCATTATTTCTGTTTCTGCCTACTGATTAACCTTGGTAAAACTTTCTGAACGTTTCTAGGAAAAAGCATGGAAAAGAAAAAACAAAGTTCAAAAACAAGATCTGTAACCTTGGTATATGATTTGATTACAATTACTCACTAAACAGTGTGAGATTAGCCAGTACCTTTTATTGCCAGGTTTTAAAAATACTTGGCCACAGGGAATTAGTAAGGCATATTATAGGCACAATTTTGCATAACGTGTAAAGCAAAAGTGCTTAGCAGAAAAAGAGGCTGAAGGCACCATCACACCTTAAACATAAACCTCTTAAGACTTTATGTTTCTGTCACTGCAAAAACACTGCATTTAATAGAAAAACGAATCCCCATTTAAATAACATCTAGAAGAGATGCAGAGATACCTAGGATGGATATTGGGAAAAGTAATGCTTTGAATCTCAAATCCTATTTTCTTGAGTTTTAAAATTACAAATAGTTTTTTTGAGTCAAAGAAAACTAGAATCTAAGTTGTGATTTTAAAGAAATCATAATCAAGAAGACTGCTAAATGGAGGAAAGTGGAGGGAGAAAGGGAGGAGAGCTGCATCTTAAAAGCAGGGGTGGACCAGAAATAGACCAAGTCTTAGAAAAATGAAGCAGCTGATTCAAAACTCAGCTCAATACCTGATTGGATTAAGGTGACGTGGTCCATCCAACCTTAACTGTCTGCCAGAAGCAAAATTATATCCTCACTGGAGGACAGCAATCATATCCAAAGACATTCCAGTTTTATTTTAAATACAATGTTTCTGATTCAGTCAAAAGCTACCAAACATGCCAGCTGTTTAAGACCAAGTGACTGAAAACCAAGAAAAACAGACAAGAGAAACCTATACTTGTCAGATATGGGCTTTGAAATAATGTGATTAATATGTCCAAGAAACAGATGATAAGATGTAGAAGTTTAGCAGACAACATTAAACTATTAAAAACATCAAATGAAAATCTAAAATTAAAATATATAGCTAAAAGTTAAAACGCAATAGGTTTAGGTCAGGTGCAGTGGCTCACGCCTGTAATCCCAGCACTTTGGGAGACCAAGGAGTGCGGATCACCTGAGGTCAGGAGTTCGTGACCAGCCTGGCCAACATGATGAAGCCCTGTCTCTACCAAAAATACAAAAATTAGGTGGGCGTGGTGACGGGCACCTGTGATCCCAGCTAGTCAGGAGGCTGAGGCAGAAAAATCACTTGAACCTGGGAGACAGAGGTTGCAGTGAGCTGAGATTGTACCACTGCACTTCAGCCTGTGCAACAGAGTGAGACTCAGTCTCAAAAAACAAACAAAACACACTAGGTGTGATGGCAGATTAGATACAACCACTGAAGAGACATCAGTATAATGAAAGGTGTGTCAGAGGGAAAAAATCCAGAGATTTTAGAGTAAAAAAGAATACTGAAAATAGCATGAAACACATATAGGACTCAATGAAAATGTGTAATATATATGTAACTAGAGACCCAGAAACAGATGCAAAAATGGGACAGAAGCAATATTTATAAAAATAATGGCTGAGAAATTTCTTATACTGATGACAGATATAAATCCACAGATTCAAGAAGTTCAGTGAATCACAGCTGAATAAATACAAAGAGAGTATAACTGGGCACATCATAGTAGGACTTCTCAAAATCAAAGAGAAAAAAATTTCTATTATCTGACTATTAAAGGAGAAATAATCCTAAATACAGAGAAAAGATAAAATACCCTCAAAGAAAAAACAATATGACTTGAGAGGTGATTTCATCAGAAAATAACTGAAATCAGAAGGTAACGGAATAACATCTTCCAAGTGCTCAAGAAAAGCAAAACGAACAAACAAAAAAAGACCCTGCCAATCTGGAATTCTATACCTAGAAAATATATCATTCAAAAAAAAAAAAAAAAGGAGGTGGCTTAAAGACAGAATAACTTCAAGACTTGGGGGTAGGCAAAAGCCATGGACAAAAGGTATGAACAGACATTGCACAAAAGATATGCACATGCTCAATAAGCTCATGTAAAGGCACTCAATATCACTAGTCATAGAGAGAACACAAATTGAAATCATAATGAAGTAAATACACTGCAAATCCATCAGAATGTCTAAAACCATACAAGACTGAGAATGCCAAATGCTGATGAGGACATGAAATAACCAGAACTCTCATACAGTGTTGTTGGGAGTTAATAAGATAGAGCTACTTTGGGGAAAAAACACATGGCAGTTTCTTAGAAAATTATGTATATACCTATCCTCTGACTGAGCAATTCCACTCCCAGGTATTTATTCAGAAAAAATACTTAAAAATGATCACAAACAACATCTTGTTCAAGAATAGTCAAAGCAACTTTGTTCATAATAGTAAAAAAACTAGAAATACTCCAGGTGAACTTTACTAAGCAATAAAGAAGAATGAGCAAGGCCTGGTGCGGTGGCTCACACCTGTAATCCCAGCACTTTGGGAGGCCGAGGCGGGTGGATCACGAGGTCAGGAGATAGAGACCATCCTGGCTAACACGGTGAAACCCAGTCTCTACTAAAAAAGACAAAAAAATTAGCCGGGTGTGGTGGCAGGCACCTGTAGTCCCAGCTACTCGGGAGGCTGAGGCAGGAGAATGGCGTGAACCCAGGAGGCGGAGCTCGCAGTGAGCCAAGATCGCGCCACTGCACTCCAGCCTGGGCAACAGAGCGAGACTCCGTCTCAAAAAAAAAAAAAGAAGAATGAGCAACTGATACACACTACTGTATGGATGAGCCTCAGAAATATGCTCAAGTGAGAGAAGCCTTATACAAAAGAGTACATACATATGATTCCATTTAAATTAAGTTAGAGGACAGAATCAATCTTTGGTAGAAGAAAATCAGAACAGTGGTTGCCTTGACCTGTGAGATTCATTGGGAAGGACAGGAGGAACTTTCTGAGGTAACAGTAATATACATCTTACAAGGAGTCTGGGTTACTACATGTGTATGCACTTATCAAAACTAGGTGATTGCAAGCTTAAGATTTGTGCATTTTGTTGAATATAAACACTATCTAAAAGAACAGCAAACTGTAAGTTAATATGCAACTCTAGGTAATAATAAGCATGTTGGAAACACTTGAAGTGTATCAATTAACTTTGAAATGCATCAAAAAATAAGATGGTTGGACAGATATGTAATAAAGCAAGTATAATAAAATATTACTGGTAGGATCCAGGTGGTAAGTATATAAACACCAACTGAAAACACTTTCAATTTAAAAATTTTTCATAAATATTGAATAAGAAATAGGAAGGTGAAATTAACACTTGACAAAAATGAAGAAATCATCAATAGAAAACTTGTATTTAAAGGAAATCTGAAAGAGTTAATTCTTCTCAAAGAAGGAAAAAATCCAGATGGAAGAACAGAGATGTAGTAAGGAAAACAGAGTAAGAGGAAGGGCAACCATGAATATAAAACTAAATAAAAATCAACTGTATGAAACAGTAACAATGATGTCCTGTAGGAAACACACACACTTGACAACTATATCAAACAAGGAGGGAGGACTTCATTGAGCTACAGTGTTGTAAAATCCTTGCATTTTTCTGGGAGGTGATACTAGTTTATAGTCTTTAAAAAGTCAAAACTGCATGATGTAATCTCTAGAGCTTACCATTAGACAAATGGTAGAGGAAGGAAAAAAACGAAATAAAAAGCATCTAAACTGGAAAAGAAAAATTAGAAGAGGCTGACCAATGGAAAACAAATAATAAATATGGTATAATTAAACCCAAGTGTCAGTTGTTATGCTAAAAGTAAACAGCCTGAATACTCTAAGACTATTCTCAAACTTAAAAAAAGAAATGTGCTACCTGACAAAATACTGCTGAAACCACATAAATCCTGTTTATCAAATGTACTCCACACAATAGCTAACATAAAGACCGAAAAGAAAAAGCAACTAGGATGGTACAAATTATGCAAAAGTCACTCAAACTATTCCAAAATACTACAGCAGCACAAAGTATTTCTTTCTGATTAATCACACCTTGAAGCAAGATGAAACAGAAGATATAGGTACAAAGAAAAGCAAACTTCCACCTTACATATTTACATAGTTCCTACTGTGTGTAATTTCCTAGACTTGGTGTTTAGGTCTTACTTAATCGTACCTGAAAAATCAAGAGGCTTTTACTTTTCCTAATGTGGTTAAAACAAAAATACAAGAATGTGGCAGACCAGCCACTGCCTCATTTTCCCTCCGATGAAAACTGGCTCCTTCAACCTTAAACAGATAGCTCAGGTATGGGAAATTGGTTAAATCTGGGCCAGTCCCAAGCGACCTGGATCCATCACCTGTGGGGCTGGTGGGGCAAAAGCCTGTGAAATGGCATCTGGCCTTGTGCAGAGAGTCCCCATTGCACAAACTGTTTTTGTGCTATGTATAGACATCAGGGTGTGTATGTGTGTCTGCTGTCTTTCTGTGCAGAACTTACACCCCCTATTTGCCAAACCCAGCCTCATCTTGCATTTGGGAAAGACACAGCAGCTTCACATCACTGGGTGCAGCACATCTCACCACCCACCGACCCTGTCCTTCACATACGCTGAACACCTACTCACCAGGGCCTGTGTAAGATGCAAGGATACCCATTTCACTACAGTTTATATCATAAAAGTACCTTATGTCCTTTTTTTAGGAAGATATGGACTAAAGTAACATCTGCATCAACCTCACCCCACAAGTTGTGTCTGCATCTGCCATCTTAAAATAATAACTGAATTTTCAATTGTTTACATCCTCTATAACTATAATAGATGCTTATATACTTTGGCATATGAACACTGTGTGATATGGCTTGGATCTATGTTTCCATAAAATCTCATATCGAATTGCAGTCATCCTAATGTTGGAGGGGGGACCTGGTGGGAGGTGGCTGGATCATGGAGGTGGACTTCTCATGGATAAGGTTTAGCAACCCCCCTTGGTGCTGTTCTTGTGACAGTGAGTTCTTGTAAGATCTAGTTTTTTTTAAAGTGTGCGGCACCTCCTCCCTTCGCTTTCTCTTGCTTCTGCTCCCACTATGTGAGACATCTCACCCCCACTTTGCCTTCCACCATGATTATAAGTTTCCTGAGTCTTCCCCAGAAGCCAAGCGATGCCAGGATCACGCTTCCTGTACTGCCTGCCGAACTATGAGCCAATTAAACCTCTTTTCTTTATAAATTGCCCTGTCTCAGGCATTTCTTTATAGCAATGTGAGAACACACACAATGTGTAAAGATCTGAGAATACTAGATACAGACTGTAAGTTACAGAGTTTAAAACCTTAAAAGGTTTTCCAGCATATACTATCAGTATGAGCCTACATCATCAGATACAGTAAACTTAAGTTTTCAAGGCCATAAAAAGATGAAGGGGTAGGATACAAAGTTTAACAGCTACCAAGTAAGACCTTCAGAGTTGCTATGGTACAGAATCTTGTGTAATTTTTAAATACAGGCCAGGTGTGCTGGCTCACGCCTGTAATCCCAGCATCTGAGGAGGCCAATGTGGGTGGCTCACCTGAGATCAGGAGTTCAAGACCAGCCTGGCCAACATGGCAAAACCCCATATCTACTGAAAATACAAAAATTAGCCAGGCGTGGTAGTGCACGCTTGTAGTCCCAGCTACCCAGGAGGCTGAGGCAGGAGAATCACTTGAACCTGAGAGGTGGAAGGCTGCAGTTAGCCGAGACTGCACCACTGCACACCAGCCTGGGTGACAGATTGAGACTCTGTCTCAAAAATAAGTAAATAAATATAGAGAAAAGTAAATTATTCCAAAATAATATTTTAATCAAAATAATTTTTATATTATAAATAGAGCATTCTTACGCCAGCATTCTTATTACATGCTTCTAAAGCGACTACCCCATGACCTTGGCCCTGTCTTCTCTTCCCCTTGGAAGGCTGGTCTGCTCTTCTTCCACAAACTCTGAATACGTCACCACACACATGAACATCTCCCTGCCACTCCAGGCAATCTGTCTTTGGTTTCCCGTAACTCTGTACCTAGCCCTGTCAGTACTTCTCGCTGAAATGTCTTATCATATGTGATTTCTCTCCTATGGGACAAGCTCCTTGAAATGCGGGTTCTTGTTTGTTCATCTATGAGGCACTTTGATCGGCTAAAAGGAGGGGAATGCTTTTTATTCTATATTTCTCTGTACTGCTTCTATTTTATGACAATAAAAATGTAGTCTCAAAAAAACCATTCTCTGCAAGAGTACACTGACCTATAACATCAGTACTTTATTTACCTATGAAGGCAAGGGACTGGGATAGGAAGCACAGAAACAGTTCTTGCTGGGGGAGGACAATTTTATCCCAACTAAAGCAAGCTGATGACATAATATCCACAGGCTCTGCCATCTGACCACTGCTTACATTTATTATCCTCATTTCTTTCTACCGCCAAGTCAGCCACCTTCCACTGTCACACTCCTCCTCTCCACGCCTCTTCCCCTCAGCTTCAACCTGTCTCACTGCACTTGTCCTTCAGACCAGTTGCTCTCGGAGGCCAGCCTGCCCTTGCAGTCCAGGACAACCGCACTCACAAGCTCACGGCTCTTTGCACTTTGTCCTCCTAGGAGTACCAACACTGAAATTAATGAAATAATCCCCTACAAGGACATCAGCTAAAGAGAGGCAGGGACCTAGTATGTTGTTCCGTGCTGACTCCTCTAGGGCCAGGCCATAGTGCCCAGAACAGAGCAGGCACACAAGTAACTGCTGAACGTTGATTTTGCTGGGTGCTGAGTGAAACACAGAAATACAGGTATCATCTGTCTCTCCCATTAGATAAACCTCACAACAGCAAGGATGGGTATATGCTTTCTTACCTTAGTACCCTGCCACACAGCACCACTATCACATAGTAGGCATTTAATCATTACTTGCTGAAGAGCAAATGAATGAACAATTCACGTATATGTCTTCAAGATCTTTTACAGCTTAATATTCATCTAGGCAGGAAATAAGGAATGTGATAATCTTTTGTAAGTTGTTCAGACTTGTCTTAAAAACTTTTGCCATTACCATTAAGGTTAAGTAATCCATATTATTAATATTCTAGATGCCTGAGGCACATGAACAATCATGAAAAGAACATTTAAAAAATCAAACCCAACCTCAGAGAAGATCAGTTCAACAATTTTCCATATGCTCATTATAGTCAGGCGTAAACATGCCCAACTTTAATATTATTAAAATACAAAAATGGAAAGAGCAACTTGCCCAAATTATAAACAGCTAGAAACACAGTATCAAATAAAAGCACCTCAGCCTGGACTAAGCCATCAAGAAGGCATTAAAAACCTCTTCCTAAAACAAAAATGAGACACCACTATATAACTATTAGAATGGTTAAAATCCAAAACACTGATAACATCCAGTCCTGGAGAGAATGCAAACCAGAAACAGCTCTCATGCATTGCAGCTGGGAATGCAAAATGCTACAGACACTCTGGAAGAAAGTTTGATAGTTTCTTACAAAGCTAAACATAGTCTTATATACAATCCAGCAGTCATACTCCTAGATATTTACCCAACTGATTTAAAAATGTATGTCTCCACAAAAACATGCACACAAATGTTTATAGCAGCTTTATTCCTAATTGCCCAAAACCAAATGTCTTTCAGTGTGTGAATAGATATGGTACATCCATACAATGGAATAATATTTGGTGATTAAAAGAGAAATGAACTATCAAGCCACAGAGAGGTATGGATGAATCTTAGATGCATACTCCTAGGTGAAAGAATCCAATCTGAAAAAGCTATGTATGGTATGATTCCAATTATATGACATCCTGGAAAAAGTAAAACTATGGAGACGGTAAAAAGATCAGTGGTGACAAGGAGTCAGCAGTTGGGAAGAAGGAGGGAGAAGCACTGAATAGGTGAAACACAAGGATTTTCAGGGTAGTGAAATCATTCTGCATGATACTGTAATGGTGGATACATAACACTGCATTTGTCAAAACCCATGAACTTTACAGCACAAAGAGCTAACCTGGATGTATATAAATTTTTACAAAATCATTTAGGAGGTCAGGGGCGGGAGTCCCAGGATGGAATGCAGAATGTGACAAAACAATCTAACTGCATTACAAATGTAGGAGACAATCTCACTGAAGTGGGCAGGGCAGAAGGTGCTGACCTAAGTAACTGTGAAAATGAGTGCAGACTGTAAGACTAAAGGCAAAAGAAAATGTACATAAGCACTGTACTCTATTTGCTAAAGTTGTTTCCCAAAGGGATATATGTTAACAATTCTGAAACCACTATACTTGTACACTGAAATTAAAGAATTAAGTAAATGGATGGCGGGTGATGAAAGCCAGGTTTCTCACTGTTTGGGAGGTTACAGTTTAGCAAAGGAGGAGGCTAGAAGGACCCACATGGTAATAATTAGAGCTGGAGACATCACTATCAATTCATGCTTAGCTTAATATGAATACAGATCGTCACATACAGAAATATTTATAAATATGTGTACACACATGGGTTAGTATACACACAGATATTTCCACGCTCTGTCATCTGAGGGGGTCTAGAAGCAAGTGACACCCCAATAGCAACAAGCATACGTAGCACCCAAATCTTGCTTTCTAATACCATTCTCCAAGGGAAGAGCCTGGATTCCTTGAAGAAATGACTGATTCTAGGCCTTGGGCAGGAAATATACAAGATGAGCCTGGAGCATCTTCTAGTACCAGAAAGAAAAGAGGTGCAGTAGTGCAGAAGGAAGGGATGGAGGGAGGAGGGACCAACCATTAAAGAGCACCCAGTGGACAAAGGTGGAACAAGTTTAGCAACAAAATAGAAGTGTATATAATCCAAACTATAAATATGCATGAGACCATATTGACATAAATATATAACTGAACAAATAAATAAGGAAGAACAGACAAATATCCCTCCTGAACAGAAGAAATTACATAGATATTCCAACCTCAAGGAAGTAGAGTATAACTGCCCACCCATAAGCATGAGCTGCATATTAGTGACTTTCTCCTGAAGAGCACTGCATGTAAAGGAGGGGAAAGAATAACTCTGCACTGAAGAAATATGACAAACATTCCCTTCAGCTAGGTGATCAAGGTCAACATCAACAATGATAAATCATGCTGACAGTATGTACCTTTGATATGATGTGATGGAAATGGCATTTTATCTCTACAGTCTTCCCCTCAGAAATCCATAACACCAATCTAATCATGAGAAAAACATGAGACAAATCCCAATAGAGGAAAATTTTACAAAATACCTGACTAGCACTCCTCAAAACTGTCAAGGTCATCAAAAACAAGGAATGCCTAAGAAACTGGCACAGACAAGAGGAGCCTGGAGATATGACAATAAAAAAAAGACAGCAGGTCAAATCTAAGGACATCTAAATAAAGTATAGATTATCTTTATCATTTTTCTGTAAATCTACAACTCTCCAGCTGGGCACAGTGGCTCATGCCTGTTAATCCCAGCCCTTTGGGAGGCTGAGGCAGGTGGATCTCCTGAGGTCAGGAGCTTGAGAACAGCCTGGTCAACATGGTGAAACCCCGTCTCTACTAAAAATACAAAAAATTAGCCTGGTGTGGTGGTGTGTGCCTGTAATCCCAGCTACTAGGGAGGCTGAGGCAGAAGAATCGCTTGAACGCAGGAGAATCGCTTGAATGTGGGAGACGGAGGTTGCAGTGAGCTGAGATCGCGCCACTGCACTCCGACAGTGCATAAATAAAACTCTCCTTAAGTTAAACTTATGTTAAAACAGGCAGGGCATGGTGGCTCATGCCAACAGAAGGCTGAGGTGGGAGGACTGTTTGAGCCCAAGGGTTTGAGGCTGCACTGAGCTATAGTCATGCCAGCCAGGGTGACAAAGCAAGACCCTGTCTCAAAAACAAACACCTCTATGAGGTCCAACAGCTGTCACTTGAATATATTCTTAAACATATGAGTATACTAAAAGTATCCCACCAAATGAAGAAATGTAGGAACCACGAAAATTTTCCCTTTGTCAAAAATTCTCAACATTTCAACTTTAAATTGGTTCTTTTCAAACAAATACTGGCAGTATTTACAATAAAAAGGTACAGTGCAGTATCATACAGAAAAAGAAAATGTGATCATTAGAGTTCAAACTGCAGGCTCTACAGTCAGAGGGCCTGGATTAAAACTCTGAATCTATCTCTTTACAAGCAGCACAACTTGGACAAAGTTAAATAACCCTGCTTTAGGGAAGAACTGAAGCAGAGGCTTAGAAGAACACAGTTTAAAATGCGATTTCTCTCTATACCAAATGTATAAGATATCCTTAAACCTCATCCACCTCCAAAAAAATCTACTTATTACAAAGGCTTAACTGAATCAATGCTCAATTATAACTGTCTCCTGAAATTAATAGTGATTTCTGCTAAGTTAAGTGTCCAATTGGAAATCTTAAGTATTACAAAAGGCTGAGATCACCAAATGATCAACAGCATTCAGTCTCTTAAAAGTTGATAGACTGAAGACTGCAAAACAAAGGCTGAGACCCTGGTACATGCCTATGCAACTGGTAAAGGTATGAAGCAGCTTCATGAGGATGCATCCAGTTCCATGGTAGAGAGGGGTGGATTATCTTCTAAAAAATAAACAAGTCACACATTTTTAAATCAATACAAGCGAATGTCAAATTTCATGGTAAATAAAATCTCTGTAACACAGGGCCCACACTCCACAGCTTACTTCTCCAAACAAACACCACTCAGCTCTGCCCAGGTGCTGACCACCAGCCATCTGTGGTCCACTGGTTCTTGGGCTGCCATTGGAGTTTATTATTTTCAAGTACTGTCTCGTACACCAGTCATCAGCAGAGAAAAAAGTTTCCCATTGTTATGCCAGCAGATATCCCATCCTTGTCCACTCATACCAGAGGATTCTCTTTTTTTTTTTTTTTTTGAGACGGAGTTTCGCTCTTGTTTTGCCCAGGCTGGAGTGCACCGGCGCAATCTTGGCTCACAGCAATCTCCACCTCCCAAGTTCAAGCAATTCTCCTGCCTCAGCCTCCCAAGTAGCTGGGATTACAGGCATGTACCACCATGCCTGGCTAATTTTGTATTTTTAGTAGAGAGGGGTTTCTCCATGTTGGTGAGGCTAGTCTTCAACTCCTGACCTCAGGTGATCCGCCCACCTGGGCCTCCCAAAGTGCTGGGATTATAGGTGTGAGCCACTGTGCTCAGCCTAGGATTCTCTTTTCAAACATAATATTCACTTTTGATAAAGAATCTCCCAAATACCCGCTTCCAAGTCAACTATTAATGTAACAAGTACCCAAATGGTGAGTGTTCAAATATTGCAAGTGCAAACTAAGCAAACATAAATCAGTTTCCTCCTACTTCACTGGCCTTCCCTGCTCAGTCTCCTCAGCTGGTGCCCCCTCATCTCTGACCTCTAACCCATTGGATCCTCAAGGCTCAGCCATCAGACCCTGCCTCTATCTCTCTAACTCCCCGTGTACTCAAATACCATCAATATGCTGCCATCTCTGGTCTTAAATACCATCAATATGCTACGGATGTTATTTGTATATCAAGCCTGAACTTCCCCAGTCTTTCCCTTCACCAGGAACTCTATCCCTGTGAGTTCACTGGGAATTCAACTGCTCAGGCAGCCTGTCTCTCTCCCTACATCCTACCAACTATATCTGCAAAATTTATCCATGTATCCACCATCCAACCACTTCTCACCATTCACCTGGTCCCAGTCACTTTCCCTCGCCTCTTCTCAGATGTATCAGCATGCCTGCCAACCAACCTCCCTGCTCCAACTCTGCAGCTGCTTCTCCATGAGCTGAGCAGAGGGACCCGCTGGAAATGGGAGACTCATCTGCCCCAACTCTGAGGGCCCTCTCAGCTCACTGACTGTAACCCTCAATGTTCTCATCACAGAAGGGGACAGGCCTCACAGATGCTTTCCCTCTCACTCACATGCTCTAACAATTCAGCTTCCGTGTTTTCTTAGTCATGACCATATTCCACTGCCTCAGGGCCTCCACACGCCCTCTGCTTGAACTGCTCAAAAGGTCCTTTCCCATATATGACCATGGTTTGCCTCTCACTCTCTCAGCTGGACAAGCAGCCCCGTCCCTCCATCAGTCTACCCCCTTATCATACTTGTATTTCTTCAGACTCAGTGCCACCTGCCATTATTTATTTATTTGTCTCCTTATTTTCTGACATCCCCATAGAGAAACAAACACATCGTGAGAACAGGAGCTTTTCTGTGTTCACTGTGGCAGCCCCTATGTCTAGAGCAGGGCCTGTCACACACAGGTACACAGACAATTTTTTAAAAATATATATTAACAGGCTCGGTGTGGTGGCTCATGCCTGTAATCCCAACACTTTGGGAGGCCAAGGAGGGCAGATCACTTAAGGTCAGTAGTTCAAGAACAGCCTGGCCAACGTGGCAAAATCCTCTCTACTAAAAACAACAACAATAACAACAACAACAATTAGCCAGGTGTGCTGGAACGTGCCTGTAACTCCGGCTACTCAGGAAGCTGAGGCACAAGAATCTCTTGAACCCGGGAGGAGCCAAGCTTGCCCCACTGCACGTTAGTTTGGGTGACGGATTGAGAGTCTCTCTCTCAGTCTCTCTCTCTCTCTCTATATGTGTGTGTGTGTATATATATGTGTGTGTGTGTATAT
This sequence comes from Rhinopithecus roxellana, assembly GCF_007565055.1. Taxonomy (NCBI): domain Eukaryota; kingdom Metazoa; phylum Chordata; class Mammalia; order Primates; family Cercopithecidae; genus Rhinopithecus; species Rhinopithecus roxellana. The sequence goes on along the minus strand of NC_044553.1, from coordinate 17,978,242 downwards.
ATGTGTGTGTATATATATATATATATTAACAAAGTTTTAAAAATTAAGTTTGTATTATCTGGGATATTCAATATCCACGCTCACCCTACCCTAATAAAGTAACCAGAATTCTAAATTATTACAGCATCAATATATAAGCACCTAAAAAGCAAACAGGCATTCCTCGGGTGGTAAAAATAAATGAAACCGTACTCAACTTTCTACCTTAAATAAACCACATCATTTTAAATAAAAGTTTTGTCTTTAAAACCAGTGTATCTGTTCCAGGAGAATGTACAGACATGTTAACATATGTGAAAGAAAAACTAGCACCTATAGTATTTTTCTGTCACAGGGAGTTTTTTGTTTTGTTTTGTTTTGTTTTGAAAGAAAAGGCTGTGGAAATAAGTGCTAGACATCAAAGAAAATAGCTTTGTACTTTTTTTCTTTTTCTTTTTTAAATCCCTACAAGAGTTCAATGAGAGAAAACACAGAAGCCAAACATTACAGGGTTAACCAAGATGATGTCAGCAAGCCTGAGCAGTTAAATTGCAGAGTGAATGCTGAAAGACCTTTTTAGCCAGGGAAACATTTTGCTGTAATGGTACCATTACAAATTTTTTACAGTAATAACACAGCACATTATAAGCTTGCTCAACTGATAAGCTCTTTGTAAGGGTTAGAAGTCTACAGCCCTCACACACAAAGACCTTTCTGTCTGAGGGTTCTTAGAAGTCAATAAGCTAAAAATCACATCCTGCACAATATCCACTTAGAGTCACAGAGGATCTAGTCTTCTATTGCTTTGCCTAGTTTCCCCTTGGCATAGAGAAGCCATTAGGACACAGAGGCAGAGAAAGCGACATCACTTTTGTGTCCAATTATCTCTTGGTTCTAGCCACTTTCTACTTCGAGACGATTTTAGATTTAAAGAAGAATTGTAAAGATGGCAGAGAGAGTTCCCACAGCTTCACCCCACTTCTTCTGATGTTAACATCTCACTTAACTATGCCACACAGAGCAAAACTAAGAAACTGATATAGGTATACATTATTACTGAAAGTGTAGACTTTATTCAGATTTCACCAGTTTTCCCACTAATGTCCTTTTTCTCGTCCAATCTAGGGCCCCACAGTACATTTAGTAATCCCACCTCCTTGGTCACCTGTAACCTCTGATAGTTTCCCTGTCTTTCCTTGCTTTTCGTGACCTTGACACTTTTGAAGAACACGGATCAAGTATCTTGTGGAAAATCCCACACCTTGGGTTTGTCTGAAGTTTTCTCCTGATTAAACTGGGGTTGTGGATTTGGGGAAGACTATGCAGAGGTGACATGTCTTTCTCATGCCATCACATTGAGGGGGTAACCTGATACAAACGTGACCCACTCTTGTGATGTCGAGGTGGTGTCCACCAGATTCCCATTCTCCATTAAGGAGACTCGAGTCACCCTGTTCCTCCACAGTCAAGAGGAGGGAAATTAAGCTCCACTTCCAGGAGGAAGATTATCAAAGACTTTAAAATAAGCATTAAAACCACCACAGTGATTAACAAATACTTTGTTAACTACTTTATCTGAGACAGAGTTTTGCTCTTTGCCCAGGCTGTAGAGAAGTGGTGCGATCTTGGCTCACTTCAACCTCTGCCCCCCAGGTTCAAGTGATTCTCCTGCCTCAGCCTCCCAAGTAGCTGGGAATTATAGGTGCTCACCATCATGCCCAGCTAATTTTTTGTATTTTTAGTAGAGACAGGGTTTTGCCATGTTGGCCAGGCTGGTCTCGAACTCCTGACCTCAGGTGATCCACCCATCTCGGCCTCCCAAAGTGCTACGATTACAGGCATGAGCCACTATGCCCGACCAACTACTTTCTTTAAACTATAATTTGTTTGATAAATAAATCTGGAGTTACAGTTCATGGCAACTAATAAAAGCTGAGACTTAAGAAGGCTTTTATAACCAGACCACATGAATATTTGTAAAATCATCAATTACAGAAACAAAAGATGCTTTAAAATATCATTTAGTTTTAGCTGTAAGGTGTTTGTCAGTTTAACCCCTGGCCAAAAGTTCTTTGTTTTCATCATCTCATCTAATACAGAGTACGTCCACATTGTGACTCAGGATTTAGTGCTGACCACTCATCTGCTCACTTTTACAGTCATGGCCCCTGTAACGATGTCTCAGTCAACAACTGACCCCTTATACTGTGGTCCCGTAAGACTGTAATACCTTATTTTTACTGTACCTTTCATATGTTGTGATATGTTTAGAAATACAAACACCATTGTGTTACAGTTGCCTACAGTATTCAGCACAGTAACATGCTGTACAGGTTTGGAGCCTAAGAGCCGCAGGCTACACCATACAGCCTAGGTGTGTTGGAGGCTGTACCGTCTAGGCTTGTGTAAGTGCTCTCTATGATGTTTATATAACAAAATCACCTGAAGACATACTTCTCAGAATGCATCCCTGTCATTAAGTAACACATTACTGCATCTGGTTATACAACTCATTGACAGTAACATGGCTCAGAGGAGAGAAGAAAGGAAAAGAAAACATATATATAAAGCATTAACCTATCAAACATATGACTGGGGGCATTTGTGTGCCAAGTCTGGCCTCCCACCAACCTGACTTTATAAAAGTTACTTACTAGAAAGACCCAGGGCTAAATGGCAATGATGGTTCTTAAACACTAGCAAGTATAAGACTTACCAGAGAAGCCTGTAAACAATGCAGATCACTGGACTCCACTTGCCGAGTCTGGGGTCTAGAAATTTGCCCATTAGCAAGCACCTGAAGTGATTCTCTTGCAGATGGTCTGCCTCTAAGAAACTCCCACCTGGTCTAAGACCCACAGGCAATGCTAATACTTGACATCCACACACACACTGACTTACACTTCTAAACCTTACATTTTACCTCCGATTTTCCTATCCCAAACGACATTGCCTTAGATGAACAACACTGCCACCACCAGATCCAGCTTCACCTTTGTTCCCTCACCTGTTCCTTTTCAAACAGCAGAGGGTCTTATTAGTTCAATAAAAATGATTAAATGTTAGAACTAAAGACTCAAAAGCTTTGCTGATGCCATCTTAAGACCTCTTAAAAATGTGAAAGGATGCCTTCATGATTGGTTGGAACAGTCCAGAAACCCAGCCACCTTTACAGAAGGGCATGGCCCAGGCAACCGGAGTGCCTCCCACAGCTCCCCAACTCATCCTGTTTGCTCTAATTGATCCAAGCACCCACCCCGTGCTTTCCCGTATAGCTTACAGTATCCTGCCTTGGTGTGCAGTAGCACAATCACAGCTCCCTGCAGCCTCAACCTTCTAGGCTCAAGCCATCTTCCTACCCGCCAAAGTAGCTACGTGCAACAAAATACCCAGCCAATTTCTTGCTTTCTTTTTTCTTTTTTTTTTTTGACAGAGACAGGGTCTTATTATGTTGCCCAGGCTGGTCTTGAACTCCTGGGCTCAAGTGATTCTCCCACCTTGGTGCTGGGATTACAGGCATGAGCCACTGTCGAGCCTTGTTTTATTCTTATCTCAAAATCCTTTGAATATTGATGTATGTTTTAAAAGGCAGACTACTGCTGATATAGTTTGGATATTTGTCCCCACCCATATCTCATGTTGAAATGTAATCCCCAGTGTTGGAGGTGGGCTCCGGTGGGAGGCAACTGGATCATGGGGTGGATCCCTCATGAATGGTTTGGTTGTGGTGCTGTCCTCCTAACAGTGAGTTAGTTCTTTACAAGACCCAGTTGTTTAAACACATGTACCACCCCCTTCCCTTGCTCCCATCTGTGCCATGTGAGATGTCTGCTTCCCCTCTGCCTTCCACCATGAGAAGCTCCCTGAAGCCTCCCCAGAAGCCAAGCAGATGCCTGTGCTATGCTATGCTTCCTGTACAGCCTACTGAATCACCAGTTAATTAAACCTCTTTTCCTTATAAATTACCCAGTCTCAGGTATTTCCTTATAGCAGTGCGAGAACAGACTAACACGTCAGTTCTACTATGGGAACTGAGGTGATAACAGCTGTGATCTCAACCTCTACAAATGTATAAAGGAAATGCCACTGTGCTATGTCTTAAGATAAAGAAAATGATATGTCAATCCCACTTCCTTGAGAATGTGCTAACAGGCTCTCACAATCACAGGACTCTGATATAGCCAATGGTGAAACCATTTCAGAGATGTTCACGTACCTGGAGAAGGTTTGTTCTGCCAACAAAATAATCACAGATTCAAAGCAACTAACACATCCATTTTAGGTAAACTATGATTGGTTCTGTCAAAATAGTCTTCCCTAAATTGTAAAAACAAACACATGGGATTCCAAGACTATAATGTTACTACAAAGCATATTCACGTATTTGTTTATATAGATCAAAATCTACGTGCAGTCTCAGGGAATGCGTTCTGAAGGGCTTTGCTTTTCAGATACTTGAGGATAGTTTCTGGTAGCCCTCACATTTCACAAGCATGTCATCTCACATGGCACAGATGGGAGCAAGGAAACGGGAGTGGTACATATGTTTAAACAACCGGATCCTGTAAAGAACTAACTTACTGTTAGGAGGACAGCACCACAACCAAACCATTTATGAGGGATCCACCCCCATGATCCAGTTGCCTCCCACCAGAGCCCACCTCACATTTCACAAGCATGTCCCAAACATGAGCTATGGTAACAGGCAACATGCATCATCTCAATTTATTCTTGGAACCATCCTATAAGACAGACAATTTCTACCCTCGCCCCATTTTTAAGGAAATTACAGTTCAGGGAAGTCAGGTAACTCGCTGCCCAAGACCACACCGCTAGTGAAGAACGAAGCTGAATGAAGCAACATGATTCAAGTCAGGCCTATTTGTGCCCAAACCAATGTCCTTAGCATTCCCTGCATCCCCTCAACTCTGGTGTTGTCTGGCCTTACCCTTTCGCCCCGCTCTGCCTCGTCACTCCACTCCAGTCATGCTGGCCACTATGCTATGTCCTAAACATACCACACATACTCCTCTGCACTATCTGTCTCACTGCACCCCACCTCGCTCCACCAGCATATAGGAGACCATGGTCTTGGCTTTCTGCACTGCTGTGTCTCCAGCTAGCACAGTGTCTTGCTACAGATGTTCAAAATTTTTTTTTTATTTTTGAAATTAATGTGAATATTGTAACTAATTGGTTGGAAGTCTTTCTAATTTTTAGAGCACAATACCCTGACTTCTTTTTTTTTACCCTGACTTCTTAATCAGAGTATAAGGGGACACTCAGCATAATTCATCTAATTATAAAAAGCAAAATTTAAGCTGTGGAGCTAAGGCCCCATAATGGATGCTCCTAGGTGACATCAGTGAAAATGGCAGAGTGAAGACCTCCAGAAATTCTGTCTGCCCTAAAAGTAAAGAGAACGCTAGCAAAAATGGGCAGCGACAACCTTTTCAGGACTCTGGATATTAAAGATTTGCAATAATCCAGACAGCATTTATGCAAGAAAAAGACGAAAATTTTGGTAATAGTAAGCTTTATGGCATTTTAATTTGCCCTATTTCCAGCCTGTTTTCTACCCTAGCCTTGAAAAACAACAGTCTACAATCACAGCAAAAACCAGCAGCCTGGAAGCCACTAGAGGGGTCATAAAGGGGCTGGAGCTCCTTCAAAGCCCCATTCCCAAAGAACTGTCATTGTCTGCCCTATCTGGTTCCCTGGAAGACCTTGCAATGTTGTCTTTATTTGACCTGACTCAGAATTTTTCTACTGCAAACAGCTTCTTGGAAGCGGAATGGGGGCTGGTCAAGAACAATCACAGGCAATTGCTGAATACTGCACTGCCCAAGGGGATGGCTAACCATAAACCTGGTGGGGGGGGGGCGGGGAACAACAACAACAACAAAAAACACAGGCTACATAAAAAGTTTAAAAAGAAAAGCAAGGAATAAGATGTGATATGGGGTTTTGAAAAAGCTTCAATATATTACTCCTGGGAATCTACAAGGCCACATGCATGTGTGGGGGTGTGTGCAGGTTCAGCAAAGATCCAAGAAGGCCCTAAGCTCTCTGCACAAGCAAGTTAAGTGAAGGCTAAGGCAGAGTTGTCAACTGCCTGGTGAGTGTTCAGGGCAAGCACCAACATGTACACATACCCCTCAGCAAAGAGTCAGAAACTTTTTAGTTCCAGGCATCTAAGGAAATCTCTGTCCGGTCATCAGCCAAGCACTAAACAAAATCATGGAGAGACTTCAGTGGCCACATACAAAAAAAATACACTGTACAGAACTGGTTCTGAAAAGACACTAAACAAATAACAAAGTCCAGCAATAACATCCCTGAAGAAGGGGTAGAATGTGATTTCAAGAGTTGTCACATTCAAATAATAGTAAGTAAATGTCCAGTTTCCAAAAAAAATTATGAGATATGCAAAGAAACAAGAAAGTATGGCCCATACAAAGGGGGGAAGAGCAGCCAATACAGAGACAGAAATTATTTGTATTTTTAATGAGCCAAACAGAAATTACGGAGTTGAAAAGTACAATATCTGAAATGAAAATATCACAGCAGATTTGAACAGGTAGAAGAAAGAATCCATGAAACTGACAGTAGGCCACTGCAATTATCCAGAGTGAGAAAGAAAGAAAACAGGAGTAAAAATGAGTAGAACACAGCATGCTGGGCGTTCCAAAGGAAAACAGAGACAGAGAGAAAGGGGCAGAAATACTCAAGAAATAATAAGTGAAAAATCTCCAAATTTGATGAAAAACAAGCCACATATCCAAGAGACACAACAAACTCCAAGTATGATAAACACAAAGGGATCACCTAGACACATCCTAATCAAACTGTTGAAAGCCAAAGAGAATCTTAAGAGTAGCAAGAAAAGCAACGCATGACATACAAAGGATCCTCAATAAGATTAAAACTGATTTCTTATCAGAAACCATGAATGCCAGATAGCCTCCATTCAAAGTGATAAAAGAAAAAGATTGGCAACCAAGAATTCTGTATCCAACACAGACGTCCTTCAAAAGTGAAGGAGAAATTAGGAAAAAAGTGAAGGAGAAATTGGGACATTCCAAGAGAAACAAAGAGAATCCATCTCTAGCAAACTTGCTCTATGAAAAATATTAAAGGAAGTCTTTCAAGCTGAAATGAAAGAACATTATACAGTAACTCAAATAGGCATGAATAAAAAGCCCAATAAGGGTAACTACATAGGTAAAAAAGGATATAAATGTATTTTTTATTTGTAATTCCTTTTTTCTCTGATCTGATTTAAAAGACAAGTATATAAAGCAATTATTATAACTCTCTGTTGACTGGCATACAATGTATAAAGATATAATTTATTTGACAGCAACCGCACAAAGAGAGGAGAGAACACAGCTACACATGAGCAAATCTTGTGTTTACTACTGTTAAGTTGGTATTAATCGGAACTAACTTATCAGGTAAGATGTTCATTCCCAAGGCAACTACTAAACAATACAGTAAAAGAAATGACAAGGGAATTACAATGGTACACTAGGTAATAAAAAAGGCAGTATTGGAGTAACAGAAAAACAAAGATATGACATACAGAAAATAGCAAAATGGCAGACATAAGTCCTCCTCTATCAGTAATTATATTAAATGCAAATTAATTAAACACTCCAATTATGAGGCAAAATTGGCAGAATGAATTTTTTAAATGATCCAACTATATGCTGTCTTCATGAGAGACACACTTTACATTCAAAGACACCAACAAGTTGAAAGCAAAAGGATGAAAAAAGATATACCATGCAAATGGTTACCAAGAGAGCTGGAGTCATTATACTAATATCAGACAAAATAGACTTTAGACAAAAATTGTTACTAGAGACAAAGAAGGAATTTTATAACGATACAAGTATCTATCCATCAAGCAGGTATAACAAATATAAACATATATACATCCCCAAACACAGCCCTGAAATAAAAGGAGAAAAACCTGACAGAATTGAAGGAAGAAACAGATAATTCAACAATAACATGAGAGATTTCTGACTAGGTGTGGTGGCTCACAGCTGTGATCCCAGCATTTTGGGAGGCTAAAGCAGGCAGATCACTTGAGGCCAGGAGTTCAAGACCAGCCTGGTCAACATGGTGAAACTCTATCCCTAATAAAAATACAAAATTTAGCTGGGCATGGTGGCACGCTCCTGTTATCCCAGGTACTCAGGAGACTGAGGCCCGAGAATCACTTGAACCCAGGAGGCAGAGGCTGCAGCAAGCTGAGGTCATGCCACTGCACTCCAGTCTGGGTAACAGAGCGAGAGTCTGCCTTAAAAATAATAATGATATTAGAGACTTCAATATTCCACTTTTTTTTGGGGGGGGGGGGGCGGACGGAGTTTTGCCCTTTGCCCAGGCTGGAGTGAAGTGGCGTGATCTCAGCTCACTTCAACCTCTGCCCCCCAGGTTCAAGTGATTCTCCTGCCTCAGCCCCCTGAGTAACTAGGACAACAGGTGCCCGCCACCATGCCCGGCTAATTTTTGTATTTTTAGTAGAGACGAGGTTTCACCATGTTGGCCAGGCTGGTCTTGAACTCCTGACCTCAAGTGATCCACCCACCCTGGCCTCCCAATATGCTGGGACTACAGGCTTGAGCCACCACACCTGCCCTAATACCCCACTTTTGATAATGGATAGAACATGCAGCATTAGTGCTCACTCTTTGGGACATCTATTCTAGCCACTGAGGGTCTACCTGGTTCTCAGGCCTGCGAGTTTAACGGGCAGCCTAAACAAGTGAGGAAGCAACTACTGTAACACAAATCATCTCCATGACAACCCAAAGTCAAGAAAAATTATTTCTTTGTGGAGAGAACATTCAAAAACCTCTCATGAGGTGATGGACATGTTAATCTTCCTGATTTGATCATTATGCAACATATACATGAATACATTAAACCATACTCCATAAATATGTACAATTGTAATTTGTCATTTTTTTTTTTTTAAAGAAACAGTATTTCTTCTATTATTAAAGGGAAAAATACCCCAGGCTTCTGGTACATGGATGTTCAACATTCCTTTGTAAGACAGTCAGACTAACCAGGAAGATTTTATCTTTTTACACATTTTGCTGCAAACTCCAATTTCCCTTGATGATATGCCTTCCCATAAAAAGAACATTATCCATTTCAGCATTCCCTGTACTGTTTTATATTTAAAATCAGCATCACAGGGTTTCATATTTTTAATTTTTCTTCAACTGTTTCATGAACATATGGTCTTTGTCTCCTCAACTACTCTAAAGTCCTTCAGGCAGAAAAAGGCGGCCATTCAAGTTTCAATCTTTTGCAATTTCCCTACCAATTCAGAGGGCAGTTCTGGGCTCATTAATGAGCCCTTAACAAGTACTTACCGGCTAACTCAGAGCTTCATAACTGGTATATTTTGGTGTGCGGGTGTAACACAAACAAGTTCCACATGTGCCCAGATAATAATCCTTCCAGGCCTAGAGTGGTACGGGGCTGTAAGGGTGGTGGAGGGGACAGCAGTTAGGGATTGGGGTAACAGCAGCTAGGGATTGGGGTAACAGCAGCCCTTGGAGACAGGCTCCTCAGTGTGAGTGAACTGAGTCAATGTCATGACATGAAAAAGGTTGGGGAGCCTTGGGCTAAATGACCCCCTAGAAACACTGCTGAAAGAACTGGAAATAGCCTGAATGTCCATCAAAAAGACGAAGTTCTTTTATTTACCAAGCGGGAAATCTTCCAAGACGTAGATAGTATTACGCTACCATTCATGTAAATGGGGAGAGAAGAAGAAACTTAATTGTTTGTATATGATACGATATGACACACAGGAAACCTCCATAAGGAGGCACCGTGGTGGCTGATTCACAGCAGAAGCCCAGGGGCTGGAGGCAGAGGAAGGAAGACGTATTCCTATAAGCCCTTTTGCACTTCTGAATTTTGAGCCACATGTATCGGCCATTAAAAACAATAAACATTTTAAAGTTGTCAAATTCGCCTTTGCCTATCTCCAAATTTCATTCTACACCTTCACCCCTAGTCAAATATGAGAAATAATAAAAGAAAGATCTGGGTACTGGTTGCCTGCATGCAGTCTGTGAAAATCCACTGAGCTCTACACTTATGACCTATGCACTTTTCCATAGGTATAGTACATGTCAACTTGAAAGTTAAAAGACAAAATGAATACGTTACTTAAGTCAACTTTCTTTTTGTTCCCTCTTAAGAGTAGTATAGCTTTTAATGTACTTGCCTTGATAAAATGAATTCCTATTTCAAACCTTTCAATAATAATTCTCAAAAAAGCCTCACCTGAGTTGAGTCAATACCGCTGACACCATGTGGCAAGGGGAACCAGGAGCTGAGCTCCTCTCAGTTCTACTCCAGCCTCAAGGCCTACGCTCTCACTCTCTTGTGCCTTTTCTGTGAGTTTAACATTATTTCCAAACAAAGTTCTCGTCTATTTATTAATAACCACCAATAATTATCAAAACAAGTTTAGAAATGAATCTCGACTTTGATTTTGATAGTTGTTCCTCACAAGTCATTTTAATTATTTAAGTGTTATCCCAAGGTATTATTTCTACTTGCCAAAAAAAAATTATACCTTCTGGCTAGGTTTATAATAGGGCAAAATAAGTACCTTCCAAGTCCCAAAGCTTAACATAATTGTCTTTAACATAAGACTCCACCTCAATAATTTCCCATAATGTGAGCCGTAATGAGGAAACTAGATTTACAGGAAGTTTAATAAAAAGTTCCTCATCCACACGAAGGATTAATCTTACCTGAGTGGTGAACACAATGATAAACCCTAATAACAACTTAAGTTAGAAGCACTTAAAGTTTTATAAAAAGAAAAAGAAAAAAACATAGAAATCAAAGGTCTAATAAGATGGCAAGTGTTCCAATAGATGAATTCTTAAAATTATAATGAAGAACTATATGTGAAAGGCAACACTTTAAACATATACGAAAACATACAGGAGAAAAAAAATTCGTGACCTAAGGAAGGGAAGAATTTCTTCAACAAGGCACAAAAGTATAAACCGTAAAAGAAAAGAACGATGCATTAGATCGCACTTAAAGATTCACAATTCGTGTACAATGAAAATCTCACAATTAAGGTGAAAAGATAAGTCATAGTCTGAGAAAAGATACTCCATCCAGAATAAAGCACTTCAACAAAACCGTAAGACTGACATTTCAGCAGAAATATGGGCCAAGACTATGAACAGGCAACGCAGCTCACAGAAGAGAAAAAGAGAACTCTGGGCACTGCAGGTGGGAGGGCCCTGTGGCACAAGCCCCTGAGGAGAAGCCTGCAGCATTGAGTCAAAGCTCTATCACCACAGGGCATTTAAAGAAATGCAGAGCTGCAGCAGGCCCAACTAACCACACTCCCAGGGAGAGCCTTGCTGCTGCTGCCCCAGACTCACCTCCCAAGGCAGGGAGACAGGGAACTACCCAGGTTTGGGGGCCTTCTCACTAACCAGGTCCCTTTAGCTGATAAGGCCACTGACAGGATGCATCAAGCCTAAGAGGAGGCTCCCAGTGTCCAGACAGGATAATTCCATGCACCCCATGCACCCCTTCGTAGGCCATCAGAAACCTTTTGTAATTACCTCATATCAGAGGAAAACCATCTCCAAAATGGCCTCCCACCCTTGTAGCCCCAGGATGACACTTTCTAACTACATCTTGGCACTAATGCTAAACCCAAGTTCTTGATCAAACTCAAGAGACTGGCTCTGTTGGCGTCTGTCCAGTAGTATATAACAACACGATCACACTAAGACATACTTTTTCTCTCAAAAAAGCAGGTCTGTTTTCTATGATTACAGCAAGAAGGTTGGCTTCTCGGGGATGATGGTCAGGGGAAAGTGTTCCAAAATATACAACGTGTTACATGTTTTAACCATAATGAAATGTGTCAAGGCTATAACTACTTAATTAGGATGGGCAAAATGCAGAAATACTGCCAGCTGTATTCTGCTTAAAACAGCATGAAATCCTCAAACAGCTTTCCTCACTGCAAAAATCCGTGACAACAGAGAGATCCTGCAAGCCCAGTGAGCCATCCCCTATGTGCTGGGGTTGGGGTGATAGCATAAGGCACACAGGGATTAAAGAGTTCACCCAAGATCACATTTAGGACTTAAAATGTATTTGTGACTTTATAATTAAAAATTACATGACCACCCCGTGTATGCTTGAAAACGTCCACTTCCCTAAAGTTCAAACAAACAAAAAAAAAAGTAAGAGTGATTAGCAGACATTTAAAAGCAAGTCTGGGGGTAGACAAGTACAGGCAGGAGTACTACTCTTTCAAGTACGTGCTGTAGAAAATTAGTCCAGAAAAAAGCTAACAGTTCATATCAGAAAGTGTATTCTTTTTCTTAGGCAAAAGATCTAGCAATTCCCTCTGCTCCTCACAACTGCCAATACTTTATTAATCTAAAGACAACACAACCTAAATAATTTCTTTCACCCTAACTGATACTAGATTCTGCAAACTGCAGGCAAAGGGAGCACATTGCCAATAACAACAGAGGAAAGTCCAAAGCCAACTCATCTTCTCTAGAACTGCTACAGAGAAAACATCTACAATCGGACTTCCTTCGGCAATTTCATTTATGTGTCACGGTAACTCAGAAGCTGCCTGATACCTATTCTAAAGCAGTAACTATATTGTAAACTCACAGATTACAATCACTATCTGAAAAGTCAAGGTACACAACAAATGCAAAACCAAATGCTATTGGCTTTTTCACATCATGATTCCTTTTATGAGTTCAAAACAGATAGGTTTCTAATCTGTGTAGGTCATTATGACCAGATGAGAAGAGCCAGGCCTTTGCAAAAACAAATAGGGAGACATCCTACATTCTTGCAATTACATCTGTGGAATCAGCAGAAGTCAGACAAGATGATTTTCTGGATAATCAAGAAAATATCACTGTGACCATCAACAAACCATTATCTTTTCTTTAGGCCCCAAATGCCATTATTTATTAAGTATTAGGACAAAAGTATGGAAGAGCCAGGCACAGTGGCTCACGCCTGTAATCCCAGCACTTTGGAAGGCTGAGGCGGGTAGATCACGAGGTCAAGAGTTCAAGACCAGCCTGACCAGCATGGTGAAACCTCGTCTCTACTAAGAATACAAAAATTAGCCTAGCGTGGTGGCGCAAGCCTGTAATCCTAGCTACTCGGGAGGGTGAGGCAGGAGAATTGCTTGAACCCAGAAGGCGGAGGTTGCAGTAAGCCGAGATCACACCACTGCACTCCAGTTTGGGAGACAGAGCAAGACTCTGTCGGGGGGGAGGGGGGCAGAAAACGTATAGAAGATATGCACTCAAAGCTGAGAAAAGGTAATAAAGGGGAACTGAAATTTTTAATCTAAGGCTAAAAATGTAGAATAATGCCAACTTTAACCCTCAAAGAGGATATCATCTCTTATTTCCTATGATATACTCAGAACTAACGACAAAATTGACAAAATTAAGTTTTTCCCATGGTAAAGAATTCTGTTCTTACCTCATAAGACCATACACACTGCACCCCTGCAAACCTCCGGACACATCTTCCCACCTCCACGTCCTCATGGGTGGTGTACATCTCCCGGAGACACTTGCCAATGTGCGGCACCATTCTCCGAAGTACCTCCCGGCTCATGATCACGCCAGGCCCCCCCATGCAGAAGTTCTCACCAGGCTCGAGGGCCAGTTTTCCCATTTCTTCCGTGGTGCCCAGGCCTGTCTGCCCAAGAAAGAGGGGCTCGCTGCTATTCAAACTCCTCAGGAAATTCTCCAGACGGTCTCCTTTGATGTACACGTCATCATCTGCTCTCATAAACCATTCGTACTTGTCCAAGTAGTGGTCGTGCATGTACTTGAGCATCATGAAGGACTTCTTCTGGGGCGGGTAGGAGTCATCCACACCCCGTAGTGGCACTATTGGAATTGGTATAGATGTGTCAGAACCCTCACTTGAGAAGAACTGAACTTTCCCAGGAATTGTCTTGGACCATGTTCTGGAATTAAAATAAGTATCAGTTAGAGAACAGTTTATTCCAAGCTGATTTTCAGGAATTTACGTATCTGCTCATTTTGCATTGCCGTGTTCAATGGAATGATAAAAAGCTACTTGGCCTGCTTGATTCCTCTTAATGAAAGCCCAGGTTACTGGGTATTGCAAAGTCTAAATTAATTTTCAAAAGAACCCCAACAAAACATGAAGAAGCGTTAAAACTGTTCTAGGATAACAAAGTTTTAGTTATGGCTGAAAACCAAACTGCCAGGGGACCAAGATCTGGGTATACAGATTAATTCTGTGATACTATCAACTCCCTACCTACAAACTTCTCAGCTCTATAAAACAAAAAACAAAATCAAATGGTTCACTCAAAAAATTTTCTTTGAACCAAGTGCCAAGTATGTGCTAAGCTAAAGGGATGTGGTGGTGAACATAAACGTGGTCCCCAACTCGGAGAGGACATAAACTAAGAGAAGTACTCACAAAGAGCAGAGCACAGGACATGAGCTAGACCAACAGAACAGGGAGCCTTCCCCTGAAACAGGGTTAACATCAAGGAATGCAGGGCATGAAAGTGCTGTCATGAGGCAAGGAAGAAGGCTGATACAGTTTGGCTGTGTCCCCACCCAAATCTCATCTTGAATTATAGCTCCCACAATTCCCACATGTTGCGGGAGGGACCTGGAGGGAGATAAGCGAATCATGGGGACAATTTCCCCCACACCGTTCTGATGGTCATGACTGAGTCTCATGAGATCTCATGGTCTTACAAGAGGTTTCCCTTTTAGCTTGGCTCTCATTCTCTTTTGTCTGCCACCAAGTAAGACGTGTCTTTCACTTTCCGCCATGATTGTGAGGCCTCCTCAGCTACGTGGAACTGTGAGTCCATTAAACCTCTGTTTCTTGGCCAGGCGCGGTGGCTCATGCCTGTAATCCCAGCACTTTGGGAGGCCGAGGCGGGCAGATCATGAGGTCAGGAGATCAAGACCATCCTGGCTAACGTGGTGAAACCCTGTCTCTACTAAAAATACAAAAAAAATAAGCCAGGCCGTAGTGGTGGGCGCCTGTAGTCCCAGCTACTCGGGAGGCTGAGGCAGGAGAATGGTGTGAACCAGGAAGGCAGAGCTTGCAGCGAGATGAGAGCGACAGAGCGAGACTCTGTCTCAAAAAAATAAATTTAAAAACAACAACAACAACAACAACAATACCACCACCTCTGTTTCTTTATAAATTACCTATTTTGGGTATGTCTTTATCAGCAGTGTGAGAATGGACTAATACAGAGGCAAATGTGGCCAGGCACAGTGGCTCATGCCTGTAATCCCAGCACTTTGGGAGGCTGAGGCAGGAAGATCACAAGGTCAGGAGTTCAAGACCAGCCTGGTCAACATGGTGAAACCCTGTCTCTACTGAAAAAAATACAAAGTTTAGCTGGGCATGGTGATGTGTGCCTGTAATCCCAGCTACTCAGGAGGCTGAGCCAGGAGAACTGCTTGAACCTGGGAGGCAGAGGTTGCAGTGAGCCGAGATCACACCACTGCACTCCAGCCTGGGCAAAAGAGCAAGACTCCATCTCAAAAAAAAAAAAAAAAGAAAAAGAAAAAGAAAAAGAAAAATACAGAGGCAAATGTGCAGGGCCTGGCAGAGTACACTAAAGATGCAGGCCTCTATGATGCAAGAGCCACAGGAAGGTTCTAGAGGGAATGCGGCAGAAGACAAGATTAAGGCCCACACATTTTGAACTCCCTAGGAATGGAGAAGAGGACCGAAGGAAGCCAGAGTGGACCCAGGAAGACCACTGAGTAAACTACTGCAGCAGCCCAGACCCGGGTTTAAGAGACAACAGTTGCCTATCAACAGAGGGAGGATGAGTGGTCAACTGCAAGGAAACCACATAAAGGCTGCTTCTGCTGAGCAGCTAATTTAAGGCTATCATGTCGCACTTTCCCTCACATTTTCTTCGCACTCTGTATTAAGATCTAAAGTTGTTTGGCTACAATAATTAATTTATACAGACTACTTCCAAGAAAAAGTATCGTGGAGAATAAATAAAATAGTAAATTTAATCCTAAGATCAAAAAAGCACAGTTATCAAATGATGTTCTCTCAAATATTTTTTTATTTTACCTGTTACAAGTGTATTTATTATAGTGAAAAATTACTTGAAGATCAATGAAACTCCCACACATCTTTAAGGAAAAGTCTTAGGAGAGAAATATCTGAAAAGATACACACCAAACCTCTGGGGAGGAGATATCAAGGAGGAAAACTGGGAGGAGCTGGAATGCATGTGGACAAAGGTGACTTTCACTTTTTATTCTATGCATCTCTATATTGAAGGACAATGGCGTTAAGTATCATATTACTTTTTGAAAAAAACTGTGATAAAATATACATAAAATTTATCATCTTAACCATTTCTAAATGTAAAGTTCAGCAGCATTCAGTGTTGTGAAACCATCACCACCATCCATTTCCAGAACTTTTTTCATCTTGTGAAACTGAGATTCTAAACATTTTACTTTTGTAATTTTAAAAAGAACTCACAATGAAGTACTTGGAAAACAAATGGCCGGCTTTTATTTCTCTTCCAAACCCAAATATGAGGAATACAAAACAACTTCAAATGTATCTTTCAAGTAGAGGCAAAATTTAATGGAATTCAACTTTCTGCCAATACACCTCTCAAAAAGTGCAAAGATTAAATATATACCATTTTTCATCAAATTTAGGATGTTAATTGGAAGATGCACCATTGTTTTATCAACAACAAATTAAAAAAATACTGCCAATCATAATCCCATGATGCCAGTAACTATAAAATCCATCCTAATTTCTGAGATGTCAAAATCACAGAATGGATATAAGATGGTGGTGTTAATGTTTTCACTTAGTGCCTATGGATTTAAAATGGACCTGTATTCTTATGCCACTTACATAACTCATTAACAAAGAACAACAATAACAACAAAAAACAAATTCAGCTCATTCATTTCACAGTATTAACAGATACTGTACTAGGTACTGCACTTCATTTTCACAAAGGATATGCTCCTGAAGAAAAAGGATGTAGAATAAACAGAGATGTGGCAATTAATTTAAAGAAAAACCAATTCCACCTACAAAGGGACAAGTCCTTTTGCAAATGTGACAATGTGTGAATGTGTGACAAGTTATACACAGTCTTCTGATGTGGTGACATATGGAGGGGAGACAACTTCTCAGAACGCCTCCAGCCTTGGGAAGTTAGGACAAAATTATAGTGTCATGACCCCCCATTCAAGTTGAGGAGCCCCTGATGATGCTCTCTTTATAGAGAAATGTTTTTCATTTGGCAGTCACAACAATTCTTTGAAAAGGTAAATAATTTCAGTGTTTGGCACATAATAGAGGTCAATAAATGTGTGGACTGAATACTGCCCACTAGTGTACTATAAGCGACTTAATGGTTCCGCATGTGTTTACAAAAGGTCAGAAATCATTTCTATCTTGTATCTTTGAGAAATTTTCAACTTAGGAAGCCATGAAAATACTAAAACACTATAATGTTATTTGGGAGATGGGGTGGGTGAGACAATTCCTGCCTTCAAAGAACAACCTACTAAGGAGGCAATCTACAGCATCACGGTCAAGAGCTGGCTCTGGAATCAGGCCATGGGAGTGAGCATCCCAGCTCCACTTTGGGTGAGTTACTCTGTGCCTCAGTTTCCTTATCTGTAAACGGGGGTTGCTGTGAGGGTTAAATGAGTTCTCTGTAAAGTGCTTAGAAGCCTGCTTGGCACTATGTAAGTATGACTTATTATTAGGTAAGGCAAGAATTTGCAAATCAAATAAAGTAGTGAGAAGAAAAAGTAAGGAAGACAGGAAAGTGTGGGTTCAACATGGACTAGTCAGTCTCAGAAATACATGGAACAAAGGTAATGTGGAAAATGCTTCTTACGTTTCTGGCTAAAAACCTGAGCCTCAAGCTATATACTGAAATCTTGTTTTACTATCAACTTCAGACAATGTTACAGGATAGAAGTCTAAGACTTTAAATTTCACAAGTGTTTTTGCTTTAGAACACCAGAAACTTTCCTATTAGACTGAGGATGAAACTTCATTTTAGTTTGGCCCTGCTTCCCATGTGCCCCACCAGGAAGAATACTGTGAAAGAGGCCCTAGCAGTACAACCAGCACGTACGCAATTAATGCCTCAACTATGACTTGAAATGGTGTAATCTGCTCAAGAAGAGAAACCAATTAATTTTAAAAACAGTCTAACCTCAACCCTACAGTTTTATGGTAACTCCACCCAATTATTATCTGTTCCTTTTTAGGTAATTCAGGGAAAAACCTCATGTTGTCCTTTTCTGTTCTAAATGACTGGTGGTTGGTTTTGAGGGAAATCTCTCAATGTCAAGTCTTTGTAAACCCTCCAATCTTAAGAAATTATAATCTTTTCAATTAGGGTCCTTTAACTTAAATAGCTCCACAAAGTGAACAAGTTCTGGAACATAAATTGTGATTCACCACCATCCTGAGGAAGGAGGAGGGGATGTATTAATAATTTTAAATAATTGAAGGGAATGCTCCTGAAGAAGCAAGCTGTTCCCTCTTCTGCAATATCAACAGGTCCAGTTCCTTCATTTTCATAAGCAAACGTCAGCTTTGCCATCAACACATTTGTTACCAGGAGCAAAGAACTCTCACTTAATTGAAACAACAAAACGTTTGCAGAGGCTTTGCCAGAAAAAGCTCATTTTCAACGAACTGATATCCAACTCTTGCTCAAGCCCAGATAAGACAGCTGAAACTTGAGAGTGCCAAGTGAATCTTCCATCATTCTAGGTTTCTAAACGCTATTCCTACACTGAGTTAAACCACAGTTAAGTAATTCGGCTGGACCAATATTAGCTTAGCTAAGGAATGCCTTTGCTGGTTAGGACTTAACCCATTTATGCCAGAGGTTGCGATTTTTTTGTGTGTGGAAAAAATCAGACCTTGGTGATGACCTTGAGCAGGATAATAAATAACTCCCACAAGCTTAGTGTTCCAATAATGGAACTCTAAGCATAAAATGGGTTAATATCAGTCTCCATTTCTATTCAGTGTTGTTTTAAGAAAAGATACATAAAATACACCACTGTATAAAGTTGCATCTATAGCATGACTCTCGTGCTTGGTAAATATTCATAATATATGGGTAAGTTTAAAAAGCAGGCAACAGTATATACTTGTGAGGTGGCTTACCAAGGAACAAAAGTACATATAAAAAATAAAATAACGTACAACTCCACCCCCAAAGGATTCACCGTGGTTATTCTTGGATGGGAAAACCAGAAAGGATTTAATAGTCTTTTTTTTTTTTCTGAGACGGAGTCTGGCCTTGTTGCCCAGGCTGGAGTGCAATGGCGTGATCTCACTGCAACCTCCGCCTCCCGGGTTCGAACGATTCTCCTGCCTCAGCCTCCCGAGTAGCTGGGATTACAGGCACCTGCCACCATGCCCAGCTAATTTTTATACTTTTAGTCAAGACGAGGTTTTACCATGTTGGTCAGGCTGGTCTCGAACTCCTGACCTCGTGATCCGCCCACCTCGGCCTCCCAAAGTGCTGGGATTACCGGCGGGAGCCAAAGTGCCCGACCAATAGTGTTCTTTATGTTTTCTAAATTTTCTAAGTTTTCTGCAACAGGTAATTTAGCGTTAGAAAAAAAAGTTTTAACTGGGCAAAAGCTTTCAGGCTAACAAGCAACCAAAGAAACCAAAACATGTAACAACAGAGAATTTTTACTTTTGTAATAGAACATTTTTTTATCCAACAAGAAAAACTGAAAGAAAAATGGAATAGGATTGAGTTGTTTCGACTGTGATTTTTAAACTTTAATAGTTATTCTACTATTTACCATTAAAAAGGTGGGGAGATTTTCCATGAGTTCCCCAAAATTACTATTACATGTGCTGTCTGATGGTTACACAGCAATAAGTGTGAAAGGACTCACGATAAAATCATCTTGGAAGTTAAAGAAGGGAGGATATGGGTTTTTCTCTTTGTAGAACTGATGGATAATAGGAATTAAGTGTATACACAGCTGTTCCTTAGTATCCAAGAGGGAATGATCCCAGGACCCCAAAATCCACAGATGCTCAAGTCCCTGATATAAAATGGCGCAGTATTTGCTTAAACCTTCACATATCCTCCTGTATACTTTAAATCATCTCTAGATTACTTATAATACCTAATACAATGTAAATGCTATGTAAATAGTTGTTATACTATATTGTATTTACTTGTATTATTTTTATTATTGTATTCTTATTTTTTATTGTTTTTCCCTCCCAAATATTTTCAATCCATGGATGGTGGAATCCACAGGTGTAGCAGATAGCAGGGCCAGCTGTATTTACAGTCTCCCCTGTTACAGAAGGGATTTAAGACAACTTAACCAAAATGCATACAGGATGAGAAAAATCAGCAAGAAAATGAGACCAAGGAAAAGAGTAGGAAACCTTTAAGCAAGGAACAAAAGGCAAATCCTGGTTGGGGCTGCCCTGCCCCGGGCAAACCCTGAATCAGTGACAGCACTCTCAGGAGTCACCACTTCAACTGCAAAGTGCTCATGTGCTGAGACCTATCTGCCATCATGTGACCGATGGATTTGCTAGTGGTGGGCCCAAATTCAGTACAAACTTTCTAGCAGGCAGCCATAGGAAGTCACAAGACTGTGTCCTACTGTTCAGGGTTAAGTGTAAAAACTATTTCAGACACTAAGGCCTGAGGGAAACTTCTCCCTAGGTCAATGACGGAGGTATCATTACAGGAAGCACAGGGTGATGAAGCAGCAGTCCAAGTTTATCCTCCCAAAAAAGTACATGGAGGGCACTACTCTATGCTGCCAGTCACAGCCATGGCCTTGAGAAAAGGCAGAGGTCTTTCAAGGCTACCAAGTGATGCCATGGGCCTCTCCTCGGCTGGAAGGAATCCCCTCTGGCAAGATGTTGCAAACACTGTTCAGTCCCTCATCTCCGTCTTCTGCCTTGGTCCCAAAAGCTCTGCAGCAAATGCATTCAGTTGCAGTTTCCCACTTCTATGCATGTGGTTTCCGGGTATGTGGTTTCCTCTTTCAAAACCTTTAACTGTCTCATCGTACACGTCCTTATGACCTGTCCAATCTCAAATTCTTTTTGAAAGGAAGCGGGAAAATATAACAGAGGTTGTGAATGATTGGAAAATTATTTTAAAAGAAAAATCAAATTATACTTTTTACTGTCCATCCTAAAAAACAGACTTCAGGGGAAAGCAAGCAGTAAAGAGCCCTTTTTCTTCTTAATTAAGCTGTTGGCAGGGTGGATTACAGCTTCCCACTTCAACAATGGCCTGGGCACAAGCCCAGAGGGCATTCCAAGGTATTAAAGGCTAAGAGGAGCCTGCCCTGTGAGCCCAGGTTCACAGCAAACAATGGGAACAGAGACCGCAAATAGGACACTTTTGAAACATAAGAATTAAAATTTGGAGTGTAAACGACAGAAGGCAAATTCTGATCTCATGAGACATTTCCAAAGCTTGAAAGTTTTTGAGAGCTACTTTATATAATTTGCATATCACTGCCGTACCCTTAAAAGTGTAAATATACAACTAATACTTAATGATCCACATGAACCAAAAATCAGTATTGTTTAATGCAAACAATTAAACCACACTGAACTTATTCTGGCCGATCACGTCTTCCTGGACTGAGGCACTACCCTGTACGAAGCCCACCTAACAACTGTCACCAGCCACCCTGGCTCTACAGCCTCCACTGGCCAATCCATTGGCTTTTCCATCCCACACACGTCTCCCAGGTGATCACCCACATCACTTTCCCACTCTCATGGACACTGCTAAGGCTGGGCAAACAGTCATCGTGGATAAGGAGACCAGCCTTATACTTCAACCACTTTCAGGCCCACTCTCAGTGTGCATGGCTTGACGACTTGAAAACTTGGACAAAACCTGCCGGTCAAGGACACCTTCGCAGTGCTTGGGCTGGATTTAACTGAAGGTCAGAAAACTTGATTCCAACATTAGCTTCTGAGGCCACATTCGGTGTCTGGATCCATGTGCTACTCTAAATTCTGCCCAATTATCTGCAGACACTACCATCAGAAACACGCTGAGCAAAGTGTAACAGCCTTTCCACCTAGAAAACCACAACCTCAACGGCCTCGACACCTACCTGTCAATAATCCTCAGGTTTTTGGTTTACAAGCACCAACTTGACACCAAATCAGAGCAGACTGTACCTTATTTTTAATAATCCAGAAAATGTATTTGTCTACAGAATAAATGCTGTAGCTATAAATGCTTCAGAGATGACACTGAATTCAGGTGAGAAGATGGACTGCTTTTATACTTGTAAACTGTAACGAGGTTTTCCTGTTCATCCAATGCCATCCGGAACCAGAAGCCAAAAAGGCATCAACAAGAGGTGGAAGCACTGAGTATTTACATTAAGATACAAAAGCTGGGGCCCCTGCATTGAAAATGCTGCCACCAGATCCTCCCTAGTATCACCTGGAAGCATGAAGTTACAGTAACTGAGGAAAACAGTCATTACACTAACCGAGTAAATGTGTGCTAAAATAACTCCGTCACTTCAGGACAGAATTAATGGTAACTGACTGAAACAAGAATGGGCTGTAGCTCTGTGCCTAGCAGACCTCCAGGCCAACAGCCTAACGTGCTCAAAATGGAATGCACAGTTTCTCTTAGAGCTGGCATCTTTTTGTGGTTTTACTGTAGCTTTATTATAAAATAACTGCTTACTGCAGAAAAACTAGAATATATAGAAAAGTGCTAAAAAGAATATAAAAGATCATTTGGCATCACAGTGAGTACATCCTTGTATGTTTCCTTTTCTATGCTACACATATACTTTTGTTTTACTTTAAACATAAAGGGACTTGTACTGACCATACTGTTTTACAGCTTACTTTCACTTAAGTATATTCTGAACCTCTCTTCATGTCAATAACATATTTCAGCCACACCATTTTTACTTGTCAGAGATGCAGACCACAGTATGGATGAATCAGTTAAGTCAATTTTGGTCCTTATCTCCTAAAGCAGGATACCTAAGATACCTGAAATTTCCACTTCATATGTATACCTTTAAACACACCTTTAAAACTCCTTTGGAAAAAATTCCAGAGGAATTGCTAGACCTCAAAAGAGCTGCATTTTAGACTTCTAGATAAATGCTACCCAAGTGCCCCTCAACAGGTACTGGTCCCGTCCAACTCTAGCTAGGTACCGGTACTTGATGAACTCCAGCCACCCTCTGCAGTGGCAACACCGCTGGGCTGATCTTCCAAAATACACATCCCCTCAGGCTACTGTCCTGCTGAAATGTCACCAACAGCTCTGGACACCAACCACATGAAGCCCAAATTCCTAAGCCTGGCACGCAGACCTTCGCTCCATGTCCCTGCCCACCACTCTACCACCCACAGCCTACACCCAACCCCAAGCAGCTGGCCTTTCCCATCACTCCTTCACTAATTCCTGCCATTTCATGTTGTAGGAAACCTGTAGTTGTCTCTGCCTCAAAAACACCTCTTCATCTTCCAAGACTGAGCTAGTGGGTAAAAAAAGGGTAGGAGTGTGGGTGAGACATTTCTTGATCCATTCACCCACTGGGTGTAAGCCTCTTTCTTCTGTTCCCCCACAGTGACTAGTTCAAGCACCTTGACAGCCCTCTAACCAATACCGTCGCTCGTTTCCTTCTGAGACCATGAACTCTGCAGAGACTAGGGCCCTGTATTAGCAATCTACTTTTCATAAACAGCAGCTTAGTTAATGGACACGTGAAAGTAAAGCTGCCAATGCAATGAAAACAGCCATGCACAATCCCCTATTGACAGCCATAGCTATCCCTGGAATATTCTGTTTGAGGGCATCAAGATCTTGAACCATGACATAAAAAACTACACTCATTTTCAAGGCCACACTGTTCACTAGTCTCCTACAGGAAATTCATAATCTGAAATGACTTGGCACGCCAAAAGTTCACTTACAGGTTGATTATTTGGATTTTATATGGAATAGCTTTCTGTATAAATGTTTGCCAAGTTGAATTCTATCTAAGAGAGTGAGCTCAGCTCAAGAAATAAGGAAATGAATTCAGATTTATAAGGTAGGAGGATCTCATTAAGGTTGGTAAAGAACAGTCCGCCTTCATTTAAAGCATTGGGAAGAGATCATTAACTGATAACAGTATCTTGAAATAAGTTTCCTGTATCTCAAGGTAATGCTTCTCAAACTTTCTTCCCACAGTCCCCTACAGACTGACACTAATCTTTAACGGCTTGTTCAATTCTGGTGCAAAGAAAGGAAACCATCCACCTCTTTCTTCTGACAATATAAAAAAAGAACAAAACTATTCCCCCATCTTCAGCCCAGAGACGGTAAGAACCAAAACAAACAAAAGGTGTTGGATTAGCTCAAGGTTCTGGGCATAAAAATGGACAAATAAGCAAAATATGTGTGGCTTTTTCTTATCAAAACGTTGATTAAAAAAATTTAAATAGCATGAAAACTCTCTCAGCAAGAAAAGGTAAGTGTAGCCAAGAAATGTTTGAAGCAGATGAATAACAAAGGAGAATTTGTCCACCGGATATTAAAATATTATTCAACCTCCAATAATTTCAATGGGTGGTACTGGCACAAGAACAGACAGAAAGATCAATGGAGCAAAACATGAAGTTCAGAAACATACCCAAGAATTCTGAGTATGATGAAGATGGCATTTCAAATTGGTAGGGAAATGAAAACTTAGTCAACGGTACGTGGTGCTGCGACCACATGCTATTTGGGGAAAAAATAAAGTTGAGATGATTTCTACCCTTTCCAGAATTAGGAAGGAAATGTTACCTTTAAAAATCTCTCCAGGGCAGTAACTGTGAACCTGGGGTAGGAGAAACGAAAATCAAAAAGGCAAAGACATAGACTGAACTACATAAACATTTCCCTTCCATATGTCACAGAACATAACTAAGAAGAAAATTTTAAAATATGGGAAAAATACGAATTGCAGCTAGTAATGCAAGACACAAGAAACCCAGAGGTTCTGACAAGCTGTCCTTAATTCGCATAATAAATGACTTCAGAGAAATTACAGTACCATTTTAAAGCGAAATTACCTAGAATACGAATAATTTGTAGATGAGTCAAAATAAATTATTTGTGTTAATTTACAGAACCCCAGCTACGCACCTCCTCTTCCTGCATAAACCCTCCAGTGGTTTTCTAATTCATTTAGAATGACTGGACACTAGCGAGCTCCTTCCCTTTCTTTTATTGGCCTTCTTGGTGTTCCTTTCCAAGCCGGTCCCTGCCTTGGGACTTCCCAGCGCTTCCTTGGCCTTGATGCTCATCATTGATATTCACACAACTGGCTCTTCATGATCAGATCTCAGCCCACATGCCACTTCCCTGATCACCTAACACAGAGGACACACGTGCCCTGCCCCAACCCTGTTCTGTTTTCTCTACAGCATCCATCACTAGCAGAAACCCTCTTTTTAGTGTTGCCCCTCTGACTAAAGAACACGTAAGCAAGCCATGTATTGTAGTCTCCCCCAGGATTCAGGGTCTGGGCCCAGAGGGGCCATGCATGCATGTGCTTTACAAAGAAATGGATCCTAAGTAATGAATCAGGATCACTCCTATGAACTTAACAGCTAGTGTCACTCAGGGCCTCCAAAGGTCAGTCCTGGCTGGTCTCTCACCTGCTACATTTTGAGTTTTGTCTTGCCTGCTGTGAAAAATCTGTTTCTTGTCTGCTATCAGCTGTCACTGCCCTGCTACATCTTGGTGGCCCCCATCCACCCTCAAGCAGATGGCAGGTCTAGAAAGTAAAAATGTGTAATGATGGAGATGTTCTATCATCAAAGTGCAGTGCCTTCAGTGTGGACAGGCATATCTCCTTGGATTTTCAAAAGCTTTTTTAGCCCCTTTCTGGATCTCAGATAGTTGTTGGAAAGAAGAGGTTGCTAGCTACTAGTCCCTAGACCTAAATTCTGACATTTTCAGTATTCTACACCAAAGTATCATCTTACTGAAACTGCTGGCATCTCCTTCATCCATAAGCCAAACAACAGTTGCTTTTGTTTTTTTTAAAAAACAAAACTAGAGTTTTCTTTAAGATAAAGAATGAATTTACCTTTCAGGAGAAATGTAAAACTCAGCACATCAATTTCCAAACTAGAGTTCTATCTTGTGCTAGAAGAATCAAGCTTACTTTTATACTGAACTGTGCATGCAATTTCCAATTTAAGAGCTCAGTGCAGACTTTTGGCCTGGGCTGCAGAGTACAGTAAAACTGTAATCATATGTTATACCTTATAACCTCCATCCCAATTGAGGCCTTCCCCAAAAGTTCCTTAACTTTTAGCCTTAAGGCTAAAATCGTCTTGTGCCAACTCCTGCAGTCAGTCTAAACACAGTGTTGGCAGGCGAGAGGCAAAGGACCCTAACTGGCAGGGCAGGTCCACCTCCAGGCTCCAGGTACTCTGACTTCTTAAGATCTGAGAGATAAAAGGAAATTTATGTGAGAAAGCTGGAGTGACACTAGCTGGACACTACCTCCTGGTAGGCGTTTTCCTTTCTCAGAAAGGCAGAGGTGTCACAATGAAGGGAGAACCCGGCCTGGGGGCAAACTGTGTTTCTGCTTTCCCCTAACTACCTGGGGAAAAAAAAAAAAACCACACAGATTAAATCTTATATCCAGAAAAAGATGAGGGAGGAGATGTGGAAAGGAGGCCAAAAGTAAGAGTGTCTAGCTCGAGTTTGGGAAACCATCTCCAAGTGTGAAACAGTAGTTCTAGCTTGCATTACATTTCTTTTTTTTTTTTAGAGATGGAGTCTCGCTCTGTCCTCCAGGCTGTAGGGCAGTGGTGCAATGTCGGCTCACAGCAAGCTCCGCCTCCCGGGTTTACTCTATTCTCCTGCCTCAGTTTCCCCAGTAGCTAGGATTACAGGCGCCTGCCACCAAGCCCGGCTAATTTGTTTTTTTTTGCATTTTTAGTAGACGGGTTTCACCGTGTTAGCCAGGATGGTATCTATCTCCTGACCTCGTGATCCGCCCGCCTCAGCCTCCCAAAGTGCTGGGATTATAGGCGTGAGCCACCTCGCCCAGGCTGCATTACATTTTCTGAGTATTGCTGGTGCATTAGGGCCCCCATTGATTTGAATATATTGATACTGCAACCATGAAAATGTATTTGCTGAGGGGCATGGGGGAGATAAGGCAGTCACCTAATTTACTATTTGTACTAGTTTGGTAACTGTCCCCAAAATCGTTATTTCACATGGTCTATCACTACACTAGAGTCATGCGGATTTACTTTCAAAACCATGCTGTAAATAAATTACTCGGCTCATCCTCGATTTCTGATGCGGCTGTTTCTCTGGTCAAAAAAAATCCCATAAAACCTCAGGTAATGCAAGGTAGATCTAGGAGAGAATCCTGATCGGCTGTTTCCCAAATCGCTGCATTAGCCTATGTATCTCTATCGATCGATAGATAGATAGATACATATATATATATATATTTGAGATGGAGTCTCGCTCTGTAGCCCAGGTTGGAATGCAGTGGCATGATCTTGGCTCACTGCAACCTCCGCCTCCTGGGTTCAAGCGATTCTCCTGCCTCAGCCTCCAGAGTGGCTGGGACTACAGGCGCACGCCACTACACCTGGCTAATTTTTGTATTTTGAGTAGAGACGAGGTTTCACGATATTGGTCAGGCTGGTGTCGAACTCCTGACCTCGGGTGATCCGCCCGCCTCGGCCTCCCAAAGTGCTAGGATTACAAACGTGAGCCACAGCGCTCGGCCTGCATTAGTTTGTTTTTACACTACCTGCATTCTAAGCTTTTCAGCCACTCAGGACCCTTACTGGCGGAATGTGGGCTCTGGACTTAAGCAGGGCCCTAAAGGAAATGTGCAGGAATGGGGATCAAGCCATTCAAGGGGCAGTCACTGAAGACCGCTTTCCCCTCACAACATCTAATGCTTGAAAAATCTGACCCAGACTGCATTTAAAAACCGAAGTGTAAAGGTATTGGTTATAAGAACAAACAGCAACCAGCTTAGCCTGGCTCAGCACTGGCTGCTCTGAAATTTCATTCCCAGACCATTCAGGCTCTAAAACCACTCCCCACATTGGTTTATTCTGTGGCTGAATAAGACCCAAACTTTATCCATACGGTGTTTCTATACTTCACACATACAGGGTTTCAATCAAATTCCTTTATTGAGTCTACAACCCTCTCCAAGTTCAAATTCACTCCAATACAAATCTGATTCTAACCATGCCAGCCATTCCAAAATCATCCCCCTTCTAAAGACTACATTGGCTAATCCCTTTGTTAAACCTGAACACGATTCCAGCTGCTTTTATGACTCATTTGGCCAACTAGAGCCCAGTTACTGGATAACATGCATACACCACTAAGCTGAACTAATTAACGCCAGAATGCAGTTTTCCACTGTATCTACCAACGGCCAAGAACTGCTTTTCTCCAAGGTTCTCTCCCTTTACTCAACAGACTGGAGTGGTCCAGGGCGCTGCGGACATTCTCTTTCATTTATAGGAGTGCCTCCAACTGCGAAATGTGAGAGTGTGATATGGAAAGGTTCTAGAACTAGATTAATGTACACGGGCTCTAGTTTTACAAGGACAAACGTGCACATTTTAGAGAATCCAGTAACAACCCCAATTGCCTCCACTATCAGGTACTGTGCTATGAGTTTTCCAACATTATGAGGGAGACCCGATATGTCGGGCCCTTTTAACGAGAGGCTTTGATTTGTAAAGGCTAAAGTGCCTTAATCAAGGTGAGAGGCACACCCAGTGAGGCCACACTAGTCTATTTGACCCCAAAGGCCATGTTCTTGAGCGCCGCGCTCACCATCCCGCCTCTGATCTTTTCTCCCTCGGCCCGGCATCTCCCGAGAGGCAACCCGATCCCACCGGAAGCCCAGGAAGGGCCTAGGAAGCGGGCGGACGCGAGAGCCAGGAGAGAACCCGGGATGCCAGCCGACAGGATGCCGGACGCAGGAGGCGGTGCCCGGGAAGCAGGGGCTCACCTGTAGGCGGCCACGGCGCGGGTCTGCAGGTATTTCTGGGCGGTCATGACTCCCACGAAGAGAAAGTTTCTGTCGCGCGGGCCGCCATCTGGGTCCGAGCCGGGCGACCAGAGCTGCGCCCCGCGCGCATCGCCGCGCGCCCCGCCGGCCTGGGAAGCCGCCGCCTGCCCGGACCGGCAGCCCTCGGGGCTGGCGCGGCGCCGTGGGCCCGCTCGCTTCAGCTCGGAAGCACGGGGCAGGACGAGCCGCGAGGCCAGCACGAAGCCCAGGACGAGCCCGAG
Source organism: Rhinopithecus roxellana (assembly GCF_007565055.1). Lineage (NCBI taxonomy): Eukaryota > Metazoa > Chordata > Mammalia > Primates > Cercopithecidae > Rhinopithecus > Rhinopithecus roxellana. The sequence goes on along the minus strand of NC_044553.1, from coordinate 17,948,820 downwards.
CAGCACGCTGAGCCAGGCGCGCCGGCCGCGCGCGGCCATGCCCGCGCCGCTCAGCCCGCCGGGCCGCCGCCGCCGCAGGCTCCGCGCGCCCTCAGCCCGCCGCCCCCGCCCGCGGAGGCCAGCCCGCCCTAGCGCCGCGAGGCCCGGCCCGGGCAGCGCCGCGGCCGCCGCGGGCCCGCCGCGCCCATCGCGGCCCCGGAGCAGCCCGCAGGCCCCGCGCCGGCGCTTTGTTCCGCACGCCCGCCCCGGCCGCCGCTGCCTGCGCCTTTAAGAAGGGACCATGCCCGGCGCGCGCTGGCGGCGGCTCGGGCGCGAGGCGGCGGCGGCTCCTCCCGCTCGCGCGCGGGGGCGCGGGGCCGGCAAGACGGCGACGGCAGTGGCAGCCAAGTCCGGGCCCCCGTTTCGCCTTGCCCGCGTCCCCCGGCTGGCTCGGCTCGGTTCGCACGGCGCCTGCCCCCGTCTTCTTCGTGGCCGGCGCCGCCGCTGCAGCTGCACATCCTCCGGCTTAGCTCGCCATTGCCACAGGAGCCCCTCACGTCACGCACAGCGCGTTATGAAGTGGCCCCGCCGGCGGCGAGCCGTGGCCCCTCTCGGGATCCGTCCGCGCCGCGCGATTGGCGCAAAAGTGAATGAGGGGCGGTTCACGTGGCCAAAGTTTGACCAAAAAAAAAAAAAAAAAAAAAAAGCCCTCTCGGTCGCCCCGCCTGCGCGGTCTGCGACGGGAGCTGGCGGTCGGAGGGGGCGTGGGCTCCGGCCCGGCGCCCGCGGGGCCGGAGCTGCCAGTTAGCCGCGCCCAGAACCCGGCGCAAGGGCGTCCCCGCGGGGCGGCCGGTTCCTGCACCGCGGCGCCGCGGTGCGAATCTCAGAAGCCAGCCTTGCAGCTGGGGCTTCTTGGCCCCCAGACTCCACGCTGCGCACTTTCGTCCCGCACAGACCGTCCTCGCCGCACCCTACGGCCACACCCTTCCTGCCGCCGGGCCGGCCTCCCGCTCCCGGTCCCGCGCTCCGGACCACACTGCAGCTTTGTCCGCAGTCCCGCGGCCGCGGCCGCACGCAGGGAACGGCCGTCCTGGAGCCCTGGGGACGTGTGCGCCTGCGAGTGGACCGTGAATTCAGTTACCTTGTTCCCTGTCGCTAGTTTCTACGCTAAATAAGAAAAAAAAAAAGCCATCTTTAATATTTAAGGTCCACGCTTCTCATACACTACTAGCATTTAATGGATGTTGAAGGCATGGAAAATGATGTTAATGCCCTGGATGGTAAACCCTGCTTTTATTTATATACTGTGTGGGCAGATAGCCGGCTAGTACCCCCAGCTGGGACTTTGTCAGTATTTTAATATAGTCTGTCTGTAAAAGTGCCGTGGATTTCTAAAGACGGATTTTGAGTCCCAGATCCTCTACCCTGGATTTTAAGTTTTATACATTTCATCTACAATACTTCAGCTAAGGCAACAAAAGCGGAGGTCTCCATACAACAAAAGTTTGTGTAGAGTTTCAGTCTTGTTACTTAGTCACCAGTATATTGGGATTTTCTAATGAAACTTTTGAAGGGCAAAGTGTTTCCCTGGGCCTGAGAAGTTACCTTCATTGAATCAAATAAACACAGGAGTTAGGACCGAAAGTAAGCATGCCTGGGGCAATCCTTGGATCTGTCTTCATTGTTGGCCAAATGGTTGAAATACTATCACATAGTTTAAAATGCCAAGCTTTGGGAGCTTCAGATAACTTTTCGGCACCTGAATGGTGGTCACTCTTGTTTATTCTTTGGATATTACCACTTTCTTTGACACTTGTGATTTATATTAAAAATAGTTCATTACCCACCTTCCCACAGACTCCCTCCCTAAGAGGTGATCCACATCTAAAAATAAAATACTCATTATGCAGTGAATACAGGATTCCAGCAGTGGTCTTGGGAAAAATACAGAACATACAACCATGAATTACAGGCTCGAAAACCATCGAAAGAGGTTTCCAGTAAGACCATAAACCACAAATGCCAAGGAGTCACCAGATCCCCCAAATTCGGCAGTAGCCCCGTCATTCACAGTGATTTACATGAAGCACAAATCTGGCAAGATTCAGATGTTCAATTTTGTGGCATATTCAATGATTTCAATATTTCCTAACCTGCTTTAGACTAACCTAGTTTTCTTCTAAACTAGTGTCCAGTGAAAAGTTGGCCAGGTGCGGTGGCTCACACCTGTAAACCCAGCACTTTGGGAGGCTGAGGCGGGTGGATCACCTGAGGTCAGGAGTTCGAAACCAGCCTGACCAACATGGAGAAACCCTGTCTCTACTAAAAAGACAAAATTAACCGGGCGTGGTGGTGCATGCCTGTAATCCCAGCTACTTGAGAGGTTGAGGCAGAAGAATCGCTTGAACCCAGGAGGCGGAGGTTGCCGTGAGCCGAGATTGTGCCATGGCACTCCAGCCTGGGCGACAAGAGCGAAACTCCATCTCAAAAAAAATAAAAATAAAAAATAAAAATAAAAATATATATATGATGGGAATAATATTTTGAGGATGCCAAATATTTTGTCCTCCTCAATATCCTGGTTCCTAGTTGTCCCTCAGTTCCTAGACAGCCTCACCTGTCTCACCTGCAAGCTCAGTGGGGGTCTTTGGTAATGTGGAAAGGATACCCTTTGTAAAGGCTGAGCAATTCCCTGGAGAAGGAGAGTAAGACATAAGGGAAATCCCTCTGGGAGAAGAGGGATATGCCAGGCCAAGAGAGGGTTGGAAGGAGAAGAGAGAAACTGAGGTCCTATAGAAGTTTGCCAGGGGCAGGGACCAATTCCAGCATGCAGCCTGGGAGCAGGAAGGCAAGCTCTAGCACAGCTGGAAGGGGCAGCTGGATTGTTGAGCTGAGGCAGTTCTCCTGGGGAGGAATCCAAAAGTGTCCCAGCAAGGGGCCTGGCTCAGGAGACTATCCTAAGTGGGGATTTCACAGCCAGTAGCAAATACCTGGAATCAACAACTTCAGTGACAGCCAAAGGCCTAAACACCTGGATAGGACTGGTACCCCCAGTATGAAGGCCTGTCCCAAGCCCTGCCCCACTAGTCAATACCGGCAAGGAGCCAGGGAGGACAACGAGGGTCTGGAATATCTGCCCCCAGTGCACACATATCATCCTTCCCCGAAGCCCCCTGGGGGCCAAGGCTGCTCCTCATCCTAAAGCCCCCTCATCCTAATTTATTTTTAAAGGTAAGGAGAAGGCAGGGTGATTCGCATTTATAGGGATTTCACTGCAGTGAACTGAGGAAAGACTTTTCATGATTCCGGGTTTCTTGATTTCACTGTGTTACCGTCCTTCTCTGTTGAGGGAATCATTGACCATTTTTCTCATCATAAAAGAAGGGGAGGTATTAACTGTTACCAGGAACACTTGTAAGAGAAGCCCTTAACTGTAGTTATTCCATGAAACTCCCAATGGCACAGGACTGGCCCAAGAGGTGGGCTGTGATGGATCAGGGATCAGGAGTGTGGGACCGAGTCTGAGCTCTGGGGTGGAGTGAGTTCCACCTGGAGGGGCTCCGGGAGTCCGGCTCTGTCTCCAAATGAGTCTTTCTGCTGGATCACATTAAAGGGTCCTCCATAGTGATTCCAGACCAGTATTCAGAAATTTGTTCAAAAGTCCCAGATCACTTCACTTCCCTTCTGTATTCATGAGTGTGACTCTTCATGACACATCATTAAAATTCATCGCCACCTACCTTACTGAACATTTTCTCACAGATTGCAACTTTGTTCCCACACACTTTACATTTTTTTTCTGTTGCTAATACATTGAACGTCTGTTACCAGTATAACATTTCATATAATTTGCAGCAATTTCTTGGAAACCTTTGGTAAATACCTCAATTGTTTGTTGGCAGCAAGCCTCAAACAACCGACAGAGTTCCCTGTAAGGGCTTCTTTAAAGATGAAGCCTCTCCACTCATGCCTCAAACAGGGGTCCCTGGAAAAAGTGTAATTTATATATATATATATATATGTGTGTGTGTGTGTGTGTGTGTATATATATGTGTGTGTGTGTGTATGTATATATATATATATAAACTTTCAGAAAGGCCTGTTTTAAGAAACAGTGAATGCTGAGGAGTTATAATAATCCATCCTTTCAGAAGGTTCTGTTCACTGCCTGCAAGGAAGAAAACCTATAATGACCACTTTACTAACATTGCCACTTAACTTCTGTTAACCCAATAAAATGCTGCTTCATTACTAATGCTGCTATTAAACTTACAAGCAAGATCCTCATTAGGTTATTAATTTTGCTCAATATTTCCTTCTGTTTGTAGCATTTCCAGTCAGATGCAGGAAAGGACAAGTGAGCAGGGCTTATGTTCTGGCTTCAGACACTGGCCTGTCCAGCCCTTGAGGTTCTGGAATGTCCTTCAGTGCCTTGTGCTGCCGGGATCTGCTTATCGGCTGTGTACACTGTTTCCATCAGACACTGAGTCAGTGTGAGTGCTTCTCACACAAGTATGTGTGTGTGTGTGAGCGTTCATGTGTATGACAGAGACATGGAAGAAATTTAAATTTAGTACAACTCTGTGGACCGGCCAGATGGGATGTGATCTTCCTAACTAAAAAGTGTTGGGTGCCGCCAGCACAGGCACTACTGGGAAACAGCCTGAATGTTCTTTAGGAGATAACCTCACTGCAGAGGCTGAGGACAACTGGCTTCTGGTATAAGACTGAGTCCTTGTGTAGAGGAGTTTGCCTTTCCCATCCCTTGCCAATAAATGCATTGATCTTTAAAGTGGTGCCAGAGTTTCCACAGCTGGGAAGTTTGCTCAAAGACAAAGCTCCCATCTACAGGAGGGAACCCCCTGTTGGAACCCAGGGAGCTGGGCAGCAGCATGGTCACCTGAGGGCTCAGCACAGCTGGGGCCAGATGTGCAGCTCAGACTCTATTCCCACTGGAGGCCTAATGAAGCGTAAAACTGGGAAAAACATTCACGCTGCAGAAGAAGGTTTAAGCTACAAATTGAGGCAGCAGAAATAGGGATCTACAAACACCTGAAAGTACAATGCAAGAGAAAACACTGTCACCATAATACCCATGGCTAAATGGCCCCAGGTCATTGATCCTTCACACACCCTGTTATTGTGCTATCAAGCCCATGCTAGGGTCATAAATACTCTTTTTTTTTTTTTTTTTTTTGAGACAGAGTTTTTCTCTGTCGCCCAGGCTGGAGTGCAGTGGCCAGATCTCAGCTCACTGCAAGCTCCGCCTCCCGGTTTTACACCATTCTCCTGCCTCAGCCTCCTGAGTAGCTGGGACTACAGGCGCCCGCCACCTCGCCTGGCTAGTTTTTTGTGTTTTTTAGTAGAGACGGGGTTTCACCATGTTAGCCAGGATGGTCTTGATCTCCTGACCTCGTGATCCACCTGTCTCGGCCTCCCAAAGTGCTGGGATTACAGGCTTGAGCCACCGCGCCTGGCCATAAATACTCTTAATGCACACCTCATGGATGATAAATGTTGTTTCCAAACTTGGCAATTAAGGCCTCTCTAATAATTCAAAATAATCACTGTATGTATATTCCCTTGGAGGAGTCTGTGGAAATAGAGGCTTTCCCAACATGCTGGCGGGAGAGCAAAGTCATACAAACCCATTGGGAGGGCAGTTTTGTCTGAATATAAGTGTGAATTTTTATTTTCATTTTTTTAAAGACAGGGTCTCACTCTGCCACCCAGGCTGGAGTGCAGTGGAGTGATCGTGGCTCACTGTCAACATTATAAATTACAAGTGCATTTACTTTTGACCCCACAGTCCTTCTTCTGAGAATTTGTCCTCCAACCATACCAGTACAAAATGACACTCGAACGAGGTTATTCTCTGCGACATTGTTTGTGATAGTAAAACATTAGACCCCAGTGTTCATGTATAGGGAAATGGATAAATACACAAAGGCACACCCGTCAGAGAATGAACTGTTGTACAGCTGTAAACCACAGCAAGGAGGCGCTTTCTCTACTGAAATGGAAACAGTTCCACATGGCACAAAACAGAAAGCAGAAAGAAGTTTGCTAGTGTTTTTATAACAAAACCCTAGAGGGATGCACAAGAAATAAAAGTGATGGCCTAATGGGGAGTGGGGAAAATGAGGGCAGTTGAAGTGTGTGCATTTTTTTGTTTCTTTGAGACAGAGTCTCGCTCTGTCGGCAGACTGGAGTACAGTGGCGCGATCTCAACTCACTGCAACCTCCGCCTCCCAGTTCAAGCGATTCTCCTGCCTCAGCCTCCCCAGTAGCTGTGCACCACCACGCCCAGCTAATTTTTGTATTTTTACTAGAGACGGGGTTTCACCATGTTAGCTAGAATGGTCTCGATCTCTTGACCTCATGATCTGCCCACAATGGCCTCCCAAAGTGCTGGGATTATAGGCGTGAGCCACCATGTCCGGCCCTTTTTATTTTTTTAGACGAAGTTTTGTTCTTGTTGCCCAGGCTGGAGTGCAAGGGCGTGATCTTGGTTCACTGCAACCTCCGCCTCCTGGGTTCAAGCGATTCTCCTGCTTCAGCCTCCCAAGTAGCTGAGATTATAGGTGCCTGCCACCACGCCTGCCTAATTTTGTATTTTTGGTAGAGACAGGTTTTCACCATGTCGGCCAGGCTGGTCTCAAACTCCTGACCTTAGGTGATCCACCTGCCTTGGCCTCCCAAAGTGCTGGGATTACAGGCGTGAGACCCATGCCCAGGGTCTCACTCTGTCACCCAGTCTGGAGTGCAATGGAGTAATCCTGGCTCACTGCAACCTTGACCTCCCAGGCCCAAGCCATCCTCTCACCTCAGCCTCCCAAGTAGCTACGACTACAGGCCTTTTTTTTTTTTTTTTGAGATGGGGTCTCACTATGTTGCCCAGGCTGATCAAGTGATCTTCCTGCTTTGGCCTCCCAGAGTGTTGGGATTACAGGTTCGCGAGCCACAGCACACAGCCTTATTTCCCTTGTTTTATATGCGTTCCTCCTTGTACTTTATTCTCTGACCTTCCATAATATTAGAGCATTGTGTCATGTCTTTTCTTAACCTTTTAACATAGAAAAATAATTTTTCAAAATTTCCTTGGATATCATATTGAATATAACAAAGGGCTGGAAGGGCAGTGCTACAACTTTGCGACAATGGCACCCTCTTGTGGTATACAGCTAATTCCTGCGAAGTGAGGATTTCTTTAATCTTGGACTTAAAGAACAATGGTCATTTTACTTTATGGTTAATAATAACCTACTTCTAATTGTCACCTATTCCAGCATTTTCCAAGGTGATACCCTGGTTCTGGATTTGTGGTTCTCCAGCTGGTGACATTGTAACATGAGAGAAATTGAATTAAAAGCTGCCAGCTGGAAACTCCCCTTAAACTCTGAGGGAAGTAGGTAGGTTTCGCAAGCACCCATGATGATTCTTATACCCAGAGTGGTTTGAGAGCCACAGGTCTCTGCTTTCATGTGAGAAATGGGTCAGTTATCTCCCAACGGATGCAGACTATCAGCCAGTGTAAGTTATTGCTGAGAAGCTTTTGTCTTCCTGCATCTGCCTGGGTATCTCAAGCTGCAGAGGAGGTCACCCGAGACAGCTTTTCTGCAGGCCCTTGCTGCTAAAGTCTGAGCAAATAAGCACTATGTGGCTGTACAAAATCCGGAGTTTTCCGGGATACTCTTGGGCATACTGCCTCCAACAGCATCAAACATGCTCACAATGCAAAAGGTTATCAGAGTGCCTTCCCTAAGCCTGGCAAATCTTGATGTACCATGGGGGCTGGTGGGCATAGAATCTGGGGCAGTGGGAGGAGGGGCCAGGGTTAAAGGTCAGAGAGGTTGCTTACATCATCGGGCTTTCATTAGCCCCCCCAACACCAATGTAAAGGGAGTGAGCTCCTCTTCCTCCCCACGAGGGGCTGCTGACCTCTTTGAGACTTCTGTTTTCTTTGCAATTCTCCTAAAACTGCCACCTTTTCTGTATTTTGAAAATTTTTGTGGATAGGGACTAGTCATATATATTTATGGGTACATGTGATAATTTGATACAAACCTACAATGTGTAATGATCAAATCAGGGTAACTGGTCACCTCAAACATATATCATTTCTTTGTGTTAGGGACATTCCAATTCTACTCTTCTAGTTACTTTGAAATACACAACAAATTATTAACTAAAGTCACCCTATTTTGCTACTGAACACTAGATCATATTCCTCTAATCTAGCTCTACTTTTGTACCCATTAATCATTCCCTCTTTATACTCCCTGGTAATCACCATTCCATTCTCTATCTCCATGAGAAGAAAGGTCTCACATATGAGTGCAATATTTGATATATGATAAACTGCACGTTTAAAATGTACAATTTAAGTGTTGGTATATACACCTGTGACACCATGTGTGAAAAAACCAACTCATCTGTGTTTTTCCGCTGCTTTCATACCACAATCAACACAGAAGGTTTCTCTGATCAAACGTGTTGGGGGTTGTGTTTTCCCCGCCAAGAAGCAACCAATCAATTCTTTAGCCAACATCAGCTAGGTGTCCTCCAATTCAATTTTGACACCATCTACCTGGAGATCGCGTCAGATACAGGTTGAGGGCTCAGTGCCCAAGGTGGCTCCTGTCCACACTCAGGCACGTATAAATCTGGGCCTTTGGACCTTGTGACTATGAACTGGGGTTCCCACAACCCCTCTTTGGTTCAGTGAATTTGCTAGAGTGGCTCACAGTACTCAGGGAAACTTGTTTACCAGTTCATTACAAAGGATATTTTGAAGGACACGGATAAACAGCCAGATAAAGAGATACATAGGGAGAGGTCTGGAAGGGTCCTGAGGACAGGAGCCTCTGTCCTGGTGGAGTTGGGATGCACCACCCTCCTGGCACATGGATGAGGTGTTGTTCAGTTCCCTGTAAGCTTCCAAATGTTCAGCTGTCTGAAATCTCCCCAAATCAGTCCTCTTGGGTTTTTATGGGGGCTTCATTACATAGGCATGATTGACTACATCATTGGCCATTGGTGATCAACTAAACCTTCAGCCCCTCTCCCCTCCCTGAGGTTGGGGGATAGGGCTGAAAGTCCCAGCCCTCTAATCCTGCCTTGGTCTTTCTGGTACCAGGCCCATTCTGAAGCTACCTAGAGGGCTAACAGCCACCAGTCAACTCATTAGCATAGGAGAGGACATCACTTGAAGATTCTGAGGATTTTAGGAGTTGTATCCCAGCAAACAGAGTTGAAAACCAAATATATGTTTCACAGTATCACAGACACCATCACCACCAAGACAGCAGATTTGTCTATTACCCTGAAAAGTTTTCTTGAACCACCTTTTCCTCCTTCTCTCCCTGTTCCCCACCTCCACCTCAGGCAACCACTGATCTGCACTCCGTCACTATAGATTAATGTGCGTTTTCTAGATTTTTGTAGAAATGGAATCATATAGTATGTAGTGTTTTTTGTTTGTTTGTTGTTGTTGTTCTTCTGGCCTGGCTTCTTTCACATGGTGTAACTATTTTGAAATCCATCCACGTGGCATGCATCAGTAGTTCATTCCATTTTGTTGCTGAATAGCGTTCCATTCTTTGAACATACCATGATTTATCCATCCATTCACCTGTTGATGAGCATTTGCATTGATTTCAATTTGGGCTACTACATATAAAGTAGCTGGGAACATTCATGTGCCAATCTTGGTATGGACAAATGCTTTTATTTCCCTGAGGTATTTATGGGTGGAATGGCTGTCACTTTTTATGGTACTGCCAAACTGTTTTCCATTTTCTGTTGCTACCAGGAGCGTGTGAGTTCCAGTTCATCCACATCCTCATTAACACTTGGAACAGTCTTTCTAATTTTAGCTTTTTTTTTTTTTTGGCAGAGTGTCACTCTGTCATTCAGGCTGGAGTCAGTGGCATGATCTCAGCTCACTGCAACCTCCACCTCTCTGGTTCAAGCGATTCTCATGCCTCAGCCTCCCAAGTGGGTTACATGTGGGCACCACCACGCCCAGCTAATTTTTTTTTTCTCTTCTTAGTAGAGATGGGTTTTGCCATGTTGGCCAAGCTGGTCTCAAACTCCTGACCTCGAGTGATCCACCATCCTCAACCTCCCAAAGTGCTGGGATTACAGGCATGAACCACCACTGCACCCAGCCTAGCTTTTCCAATAAGTTTGTAGTGGTATCTCATTGTGGTTTTTAATTTGCATTTTCCCAGTGACTAACAATGTGTCTTGGGAGACATACTCTTAAAATGGGACTGGGGACAGGATCGCTCAGCTATTTAAGGAATGAGCAACAGGACTCTGGTACTTACTCCATGGCAGGCAGGCACATCATGGGCATTCAAAGTACCCATGGCCTAGGAAAGTGGATGAGAGCAGAGCAAGGCAGTGGAGGCCAAATGGCTGTGTAGCAGGCACAATGGCAACGAGGATGACTATGAAGAAGGTGGGGTCACCTGGCTGCTTCTGATGGGCCTTGAGTGTGTACAGGGAAATGGACACATTCAAGTTACCTAGGATCTGATGCGGAACACAGAAGAAAATTGAGGTCAGGAGTTCAAGACCAGCCTGGCCAACATGGCGAGACCCTGTCTCTACTAAAAATACAAAAATTAGCTGGACGTGGTGGCATGTGCCTATAGTACCAGCCTCCTAACTGGGAGGCTGAGGAGGGAGAATCACTTGTACCCAGGAGGCAGAGGTTGCAGTAAGCTGAGATCCCACCACTGCACTCCAGCCTGGGTGACAGAGCAAGACTCTGTCTCAAATAAATAAGTAAATAAATAAATAATAATAAGAGAAGAGACACAGACACTGAAAAGTGATCACGTGAAGCCCATGGCAGAGATGAATGATGCAGCCACAAGCCAAGGAAAGCCTCGGGCCACCAGAAACTGAAAGAGGCAAGGAAGGATCCTCCTGTCAAGGCCAGGAAGGAGCATGGCCCTGCTGACACCTTAAGTTTGGCCTCAGAAACTGTGGGAGAAGCAATGTCTGTAGTTATAAGCCACCCAGTTTGTGGTCATTTGTTCTAGCAGCCACAGGAAGTGAATACAGTGAATTTCAGCCCTGCTGGAATTCCCCCATCCCCTGTAGTTGCAGGAAATGGCTGAAGCCCAGGCCAGGCCTGGCTTTAAGGGCTGCAGAGCAGCATTGCCAATGAAATGCTGACCCCTGTCAGGTCTCTAATGCTAAGGGCACTGATGGGAAAGGAGTGGGACCCTGAAATATGATGGTTCGACACAGAGGAGACTGAGAACTGAAAATGCTGAGCCTCCAAATCCCTTCATCTCAGCCCCCTGCCTGCTTCCTCCTGCAGAAACAGCTTTCACTTAAGGCCCTGGACAGTTGTCTCTCCAGCTGCTGATGATCCGGCAGGCATCACTCTCATCGCCCCTCACAACCTCCAGGCAATGGAAAGAGTGTGATTCTAGAAAATCCCAGATCGAAAAGTACAAGGCTCAATGTACCCAGCCATCACTGAAAATGTGGTATATGACTTCATCCATCCCTGTGGCAGGAGTCTGGGAAGAATCGCGGCCACAGACTCCAAGGGTGTCAGGAGGAGGAGAATGGATCCTAAGGCTTGCTAGAGCCCAATTTCAGGAAAAGGAATTCAGGGTTTACTGTGCTGGCTGGAACACCTGGGGTGGTCATATCCATTTAGAAAGTTACCTATGCCTGCAGTCAAGGTGGCCTAGGGAGAGCACTCCAGGGGAAGGCCTGAATGGACTGCATAGAAGGGCTCCCTGCAGCTTATACAGGTAGGAACTGGGTGGAGAGTAGATGTGGAGGGGCAAACAGAACTCATCCAGCACGGTACATCCCCACTGCCCTCGAGCCGGCCTTCCTCCCGTGCTGCTGAAGAGTCCTGGTTCCCCCACCAGCACTTGCTTTATGCTGTGATGAAGGAATGCTCTCTGGGCCATCTCTGGGGAGCATTGTTGGGGAGGGGTGCTAAGCAAGCTACATGTGGTACATCCATGCAACTTGCGGGTGCCCTGAGCCTTGGGACCACATCTCGTCACATGTGAGGGAAATTCCGACAGTTGAACTGTGCTTGCCAAAGGCCACTGTTTTCACTTCCTGTGGCTGCTAGAACAAATGACCACAAAACGGGTGGCTTATAACTACAGACATTGCTTCTCTCACAGTTTCTGAGGCCAAACTTAAGGTGTCAGCAGGGCCATGCTCCCTCCTGGCCTCGAGGGGAGAATCCTTCCTTGCCTCTTTCAGCTTCTGGTGGCCCCAGGCTTTCCTTGGCTTGTGGCTGTGTCACTCCAGTCTCTGCCGTGGGCTTCATTTCACGTGGTCACTTTCTTTCAGTGTCTGTGTCTTATTTATTTATTGAGACAGAGTCTCGCTGTGTCACCTAGGCCTTCATGTGGTCACCTTCAGTGTCTGTCTCTTTTATCTATTTAGACAGTCTCGCTCTGTCACCCAGGCTGAACAGAGTGCAGTGGCGGGATCTCGGCTCATTGCAACCTCTGCCTCCTGGGTTCAAGTGATTCTTCTCTCAGCTTCCCAGTTGGGACGCTGGGACTACAGGTGCATGCCACCATGTCCGACTAATTTTTGTATTTTTAGTAGAGACAGGGTCTCGCCATTTTGGCCAGGCTAGTCTTGAACTCCTGACTTCAAGTGATCTGCCCACATCAGCCTCCCAAAGTGCTGAGATTACAGGCTTGAGCCACCAAACCTGGCCTCTTCGCTTCTTTTATAAGGACACCAATTGTTATGAGCTGAACTGTCCCCTCTAAAATTCATATGTTGGACCCTAAACACTCAGTACTCCAGAATGTGACTATATTTGGTGACAGTCTTTAAAGAAGTAATTAAGAAGAGCCCATTAGAGTGGGCCCTAATCTGATATGACTGATGTACTTGTAAGAAGAGATTAGGACACAGAGAGGAAGGAGGGGTAACTGTGACAAAGAAAAGACCCTGTGACTAGGCAGCAGGAGGGTGGCCATTTGCAAGTCAAGAATTGAGGCCTTGGAGGAAACCCCTGCAGCACCTCCTCCAACTTCCAGCCTCCAGAACTGTGAGAGAGTAAATGTCTGTGGTTGAAGCCACCCAGTCTGTGACATTTTGTTATGGCAGCCCTAGTGAACTCATACACTAATCACATTGGCTTAGGGCCCACCCTAACTCAGCAGACCTCATCTTTTTTTTTTTTTTTTTTGAGGCGGAGTCTCGCTCTGTCGCCCGGACTGGAGTGCAGTGGCCAGATCTCAGCTCACTGCAAGCTCCGCCTCCCGAGTTTACGCCATTCTCCTGCCTCAGCCTCCCGAGTAGCTGGGACTACAGGCGCCCGCCACTTCGCCCGGCTAGTTTTTTTGTATTTTTAGTAGAGACGGGGTTTCACCGTGTTAGCCAGGATGGTCTCGATCTCCTGACCTGGTGATCCGCCCGTCTCGGCCTCCCAAAGTGCTGGGATTACAGGCTTGAGCCACCGCGCCCGGCCAGCAGACCTCATCTTAACTGGATTATATCTGCTGAGATTCTATTTCCAAATAAGGGCATATTCACAGGTACTGGGGGCACATTTTGAGGGACACAACTCAACCCCTAACAGTCACCTTGAGTGCAGGCATTGGTTAATGAGCTTAGCAGATATTAAAGCCAGGCACAGTGGCTCATTCCTGTAATCTCAGCATTTTGGGAGGCCGAGGCGGGAGGATCACCTGAGGTCAGGAGTGCGACCACCCTGGCCAACAAGACGAAACCCTGTCTCTACTAAAAATACAAAAATTAGCTGGGCGTGGTGGTGCATGCCTGTAATCCCAGGTACTCAAGAGGCTGAAGCAGGAGAGTGGCTTGAACCCGGGAGGCGGAGGTTGCAGTGAGCCGACACCGTGCCACTGCACTCAGCCTGGGTCACAGAGTGAGACTCCATCTAAAAAAAAAAAAAAAAAAAAAGAGATATTAAGCCATCCCCAGAGGCTCACTCACGCCTTCAAGCTGGGCTCAGTCAATGGCAGGCACAAGCAGAAGGCTGGTGGGTGGGAGGAGACTAAGGTCATTTATTGTAGTCCTCGCTGGGTCACTGAGAGCTGGCTGTTTCTATTGAAGGCTGGTCTCTGTCAGGCAGCCCTCTCCCCAAGTCCTGGTAACTGCTCGCTAGGTTTGGGGACATTAAAGACTCCCTGATGTTGCTAGCCACCCGGATTGTATCATGCCTAACCCTGTCTGCACCCTGGCAAACAGCTCCTTTACTAAACGCTCCTCAGCTACCCAATTTGAGCATGCCATTTCCAGCTGACTCCTGACTGCTACAGGCCATTTTCTAGGCTCTTTTGGGATTCAGGTGGAGTGTACTGGTCAGAGCAGGAGTCTTCACATTTGCTGGGTAATTCTCTTGCTTATAAATTTTGGGGATGGTCCTCAAAGATCAAGTTGGGGCAGTCTTGATCCAGATGGGGAGAAGTTTCACAGACACAAAGATGTATACTAAGGCTGTATGACCCGGAAGACTCACTTCTACTGCAAATGGCCAGTTTCTTCCCCTCCCTGCATCTACGCCTTTGCAATGTGACTCGACAGCTCCTCCAACCGAGAGGCAGTGCCTTCCTCCAGCCTTTGCATTGGGACTGGCCTTATTAATTGCTTTGACCCATGGGATGGTAGCAAAATGTGGAGCAAGCAGCAACTTGAAACACTTGGGCACACTGTTCTTGGAAATGAACCGCCATGTGAACAAATCCGGGTTAGCCTGCTGCAGATGGAGAAATACATGGGCCAGTCACCTGTCGCCCAGCTTACCACCAGCCAGCTGACAGATGTGAGGGAGGCCACTGGGCCCTGCCAGCCGCCAGCTGACCACAAGCATGAGTGTGGCCAAGACCAACTGAGCCAGCCCAACAGAATCTTAGCGATAAATGGTTGTTTGAAGTCATGTTCAGAGCAGTCCAGATGCTGGAAACACTGAGCTGACCATCTTCCAAATCAGAGGTCACCCTGGCAAGCTCACGTCTCTTGCATTTTTTGATGACAAGCACTTCTTATTACAGGGTTTGTCATTGTTTGGAATGATGACAAAGAGAAGCCTGAAGTGCTCCAAGTGGAGGCTTGGAATAGCTACTTCAAAGAGAAGGGGGCTTACCCTGCATCAACATCTGCAGACATGCACTCCTAAAGCTGGTCTGGTGGCATTGGATGACCCCCTCTCAGGATGCTGAAGGCAGCAAGGGGCCAGTGAAGTTTCCTCAGAACCTGCAAAGGACCACGTAGACCCCAAGACAGACATAGCTACTCAGGAGTGTTAGGAGCTGGTACTAATACTGAACACTAGACTCCTGGTTTGTGGTTGTTAACAGATTGAATGTATGTGTCCCCCCACAAATTAGCATGTGGAAATCCTCACCCCCAAGGTGATGGTATTTTGGGGGGGTACCTTTGGAGGTTAACTAGGTCATGATAATTAGTGCTCCTACAGTGGAGGCCCCAGAGCTCTGTCCACCACGTGAAGACACAACGAAAAGTTGGCTGTCTGCAGCCTGGAGGAAGACCTCACCAGAACCCAGCCATGCCTGCACCCTGATCCTAGACTTCCAGCCTCCAAAAACAAATGCCTGTTGTTTATAAACCACTCAATCTGTGGTACTGTTACAGCAGCTAAGACAGAGGAAAAGGTTGTTTCATCTTTAAATTATTTCCTACAATTTCCAACCCCTACTTCCATAGAAGTGGAATCTAGCTACAGAATAAACCTAAGTTAGGTCTCCATAAGTCAGATCATTTCTTACTGGAATGTGTACTTCCCATCTGTGGGCCTTCATCAGCTCTCATCATCTACTTCTGTGACCATGCAATGCTCGTCTTCCCCCACAGACCTCAAGGACCTTAGGGCGGGGCCTGTGTTTACACTGTCCACAGCATCCTCGGCACGCCCAGGCCCATTCTGAGCCTTTAGTTTCCCAGAGCCCATAGTTTTCTGTGAGTTCTTCGAAACAGAGCATTTGAATTGGGGTATGAGACACTGATATTTTATCATAAGTCACAACTACCTGTCTACAGAATCACTAGAAGATGCGTTTGTACATGTGTGGTATCCACAATGCCACTTTCACCACGTGGCATTAGTGATGGTTTCCTTCTTGCCTTTTCTAACTCCATGAGGTAGGAGCTTATGTCAGGCCTTGTTCTAGTTGCCAGGGATGCATCCACACACCAAAGAGACAACTCCTTTTGTCTTGGAGGAAAAGACACAATTACAGCAAAATGTGACAGTTGTGCCAGAGGAAGACTGGATGCTCTGAGCACAGCAGTCACCCCAAACTGACTTCTTCCCCTTAGAGTCAGGGGAGAAAGGGGGAGGGAAGGAGATCACCTCAGCCACTGTATGAGACAGAGGACAAATATGGCCAAGAGAACAGGTCTAAAGACAGCTCTGGGCACCCCAGGGGTTTCAGGAAGGTGAGAAAAAGCAGCAAAAGAGAATGAGGAGTGGCCAGAAACAGGAGAAAACCAGGCCAACTCGGCGTTTCGGAAGCCGAGGGAAGTGTTTCTTGAGAAGTGCTCAAGGACCACAAAGGATGCTAACTTCAGGTGAGGACCAAGGCAACCCGTCACTCCCTGCCACAGGTGACCTGAAGAGCAGCTTCAGCAGAATGCATTTAACAGCAAATGCAGGAAGAGAAATTAGGGAACACAGAACACTTTTTCAAGACTAGAGACCATGGCACAATTGGCAAAGGAGAGAGGTGCAAGCTGTCATGGGGGCTAAAACCCAGTGTGTAGTGTTCTAGAAGAAGGGAGGGCTGCAGAGGGGCATGTAGGAAATGTGTTGTCAAGTCATGTCAAGTCAAATATAGTGAGATCAAAATTCCACTGGTGTTTGTAATGGGATGAACCCAGTAGGAGCACCTTCCACATCCCTAAGGGGTAGGGTGAGGAACGCCTACTCAGAGGCACCCAGGGCTGCGCATTTGACAGACACAACGAAAGTTGGCCCTCTGCAGCCTGGAAGAAGGTCACACCAGAACCCAGCCATGCCTGCACCCTGATCCTGGACTTCTAGCCTCCAAAAACAAATGCCCGTTGTTTATAAACCACCTTTTAAGTGCTCTTTCCAAGAAGAGACAGACTTGACATGTTACCTATCTGATGAGGAGCAGCCAGTGGAGATGGCATGAAGGAGAGGAGAGGAAGGGGGCGCAGAGTGGAGTCCCTGAGGAGGATGGGATCCAGGCGGGGATGGGATCCAAATGTGGCCATTGAAGTCTTTTCTCCTCAAACATTTGGCCAAGGCACAACTCCATCTCCTAGGCATTCCAATTGAAGACTCATGTGTGTTCTGCCCCAGGATTTACTCATGTTGCTCCATAATTAGGATGGGGTGCTTTACACATTATCTAACACTTGACAGCTCCCAGTGTCCGTCCCAAACTCCTGCAAACTGCCAGGACACACCGTGAGCTCCACAGCAGCCTCTGCTGGTGGACAAGGTGAGCGTACGGCCTAGGTTTGAAGCATGGTTTTTATGGCTCTGGCCCAGTCCCTTCTCCAGGGCCCTCAGCTTTTGACATTTGCACCGCTGCCCCCAATTTCTCATTTTTTCAGAAAGGGCCAAGACCCGCTTTCCCCAGCAAGCTCAGTCCACCTTTCTGAAATGCTTAATGCCCTAGATCTGTAACGTGATTTTCACTGTATTATTACTCCACGTAACTTTTTTTTTTGAGATGTAGTTTTGTTCTTTGTTGCCCAGGCTGGAGTGCAATGGCATGATCTTGGCTCACTGCAACCTCCACCTCCCACATTCAAACAATTCTCTTGCCTCAGCCTCCCATGGAGCTGGGATTACAGGCATATGCCACCACGCCCAGCTAATTTTTTATATTTTTAGTAGAGACAGGGTTTCACCACATTGGTCAGGCTGGTCTCGAACTCCTAACCTCAGGTGATCCATCCATCTCGGCTGGTGGGATTACAGGCGTGAGCCACCAGGCCCAGTCACATAACTGTTTAATTAGCTACAAGAAGCTCCCCGCACCTTGATGCCCTAAGGCCTTTGGCTAATATGAACACAAGGATGAAGTAGACAACAGTGAGTAGGGTTGTGGACCAGTGACTAAACCCATCTAAGCTCCATCTAAGCTTCAGTTTCTGAAAACCAAGGTTAGTAACATACCCATTTCATAGGATTCTAGGGGTATCAAATAGAAATCGACACTCCTGCCAAGTGGTAAGTGCTCTTCAAATGCTATTACACAATGCAAGTTTCCCTCTCCCCTCCATTATCTCCTCATCGTTCTCCATGACACCCTCCCTCCACTCCCACCAAAAGGTGCTAGATGCAAGGGGGGCATGCAGAATTCAAGCACTGTTTCTTCCCATGAAAAAAAATCAGGTTTCAAGGTAGTCAGTCACATCTAATAGTATACTAAAACATACCCCTCTACGTTTTTTTTTTTCTAATTTTCATAGTTTATTTCTATTTGTAACTCTTGTGTTGAGGGCTCTTGATGGACAGCAGCAAGGGAGCTGCTCTGCTGCATATGAAACCCTGACCCAGAGCCCCTCTACTTATGACATGTGTAGTTGACAGCCACTTCACATACATTTTCAGTTACAGAAAATATACTCAAGGAAGAATGTTAAAAAGTTTCCTTATATCCTACAAGGGGTTCTCTCTAGATGTAAACAAATCTGGATGAAATATTTTAATCCAAGTATACCATTTCCCACGTCGTAAATCTTCTGTGCTGGTGGGAGCCAATCCAGTTACACACTGGAAGGGGAGTGAGGGTCCCAGGACTTCCCCACACCTCTCACAAGGTCCACCCTTGTTTCCACTGACCCTCTCTTTGACCTGAAACCCCCAATTTCCTCCACAGGCAAAATAAAACTCAAGTCTCTCTAGACTCACAGACTTAGTTAGTCTTGACTATGTCAACCTATTTGTTTGTAATTACACTGCTCAAGGCTCCCGTTTCCTCTCCTTCAGCCATTCTCCAGAGCGCTCCTCAAGAGATTTTAAGTCTCGCACGGCCAGACTGTATTTCCCTCTGTCAAGAAGCAACCACGGAATATTCTACCTGCAGGAGATAACAAATGTTGACTAATTTATGTATGAGACCATTCTAGAGTGCTTTTGTAGTGAATTACCCCTATTCTGAAGGTGAATGTTTTTCCTTCTGATGATCTAGATGGGGTCCACACACTACAGCATGCAGCCCAAATCCAGCCCAGGAACAGAGAATCTTTTTAAAAAACAATCCTTTAAAAATATAAAAACCTAAGACTATATGACAGAGATCGTATGTGGCCTGTAAAGTCTAAAATATTTACTATTTGGCTCTTTATCCAAAACTGCTGATAGTGCCTCTGGACAAGAGCATAAAAGGTAAGTCATGGCATAAGGGAAGAACTGAGAGCACGCGTAGAAATGCGGTCAGCCTATGAGGAACCTCGAGGCATGATGTTTCTTTATCCCAGTAATTCAGCAACTGGACTCCAAGCACCCGATTTTGTGGATGAACCCCAAGGAGTCTGTCAACTTTCAAAATCACCGCAGCCGTCTGCCACGTGCCAGACTTATTTTGGGTAAGCAATAATAAATAGAGAAATAAGTTAATAGTTGGAAGTTGTGAGTAATAAAAAGCTATTTAATGTTTGATAGACAAATTCAAGTCCATAAATCTCCTTGAATAAAGATGCTAAAAATGTTATTCTCGTTTTTTAAATAGTTTTGTTTTTACAAAGTTCTATACATAAAAATAAATATACAGAAACAAACCCCATCAACTGTCCACATCAGTAATCCTCACTGGTGGGCTCACCATTGATAAGGAAGACATCATTCAACGCAACCTGTCACAGAGACTGTCCTAGCAGCAAGGATTTCTAATTTCAAAAGAACATTACTAGGCCTCTTTTATCAAGACTGCTCATCATCTAGAGGCCTTTACCTACCAACTAGCAATTAACCATGAAATCAATGAATGCAATCACTGTCTCCAAGTGGAATGTGACTAATGACCTAATGCCTAGAGGCAACATCTATACCTTTTGCTGACTGGAGCCCTGACATATGCAGGTGTAGTTAGGAACAGAAATCAACCCCACCTCCCCTTGGCTAGTCACTGTGAAAAGCGTGCGTAAGGCAATTGAATCGAGGGTTAAGGATTCATCTTGCTAATGTCAAAAGCGACACTAACAAGATTTTTAGCCTCATCCGCCAGATGACGGACCTCTGCGTCCAGGTCTCCAGGAGCAGGTTCCACCTCCTTCACCAGACAAAGGGTTATAACCTAGAATGACAGAAAAGAAGCACAACAGTATTGATAAAATCTGAAAATCTGGGGACATTCTATATCCAAAATAAAATTATGAGAGTGACATGCAAAGCATTGCAAAGATATGGATTCTAAGGGACATTTAAAAAAACCTTTTAGCTGCTATATGAAAAAAAAAACCTTTATATTGTGATTGCCATTTGAATTGATTTTCTGGTGGGGAAAAAAATCATTCAGCTGCTTTGTCCCAACTCCAAAACACATGCAAAAGAGTCACCAAAAACTCTCTCAAGATGGCCTGATTTAAGTATATGAATCCTCCGATCACAGTGCTTATTGAAACTCACACATTCAAATAAGGGCCGTTCAAGCTACAGAAAACGGATTAAAAAAAATCAAAACAGAATCAAACTTGTCACTTCTACCAGTCAGAACAGGGTCATCTGTATCTTTCCCTACCCCCCGCCACCCCCCTCCCTCGTTGAGTTTCCCAAAGTCAATGGACAACTGGTAACCTGGTTGAGTGTTCAGGTTCTAGGGCCAGCCAGAACTTAAAATGTTGGCGTTACTCCTTACTTGCAGTGGAATCTTTGGGCAATTAAAGCCCGTGCCTCAGTTTCCTTATTTGTAAAGCCAGGTTAGTCAAAGCCCCAGCTCAGAAATGCTGGGGACGCTGAAAGAGGCCATGCATGCAAGCAGGCCACGCATTCCATCTTCTATAATTTCCATTTCTCTTCTAAATATCACCTCTCTGTATCTAAAAATAAGTTTCCAGCAGGACCATTTAAAAATAGCATTTTCTTTCCAGATGCATCACCTTCTCTACAGCAAGCCAGGTTTAGTCTTCTGACACAAAGGGGATTACAGCTCAGCGTTTAAGGTCAGCCAATTTTGTAGCCCTGCTGCCTTGGAGCCCATGTCCCAGTCTTTCCTCAGTCCTCAAAGATGCCATCAGGCCTCCAGGGCTCTGCTGTGCCCCTCTCTTCCTATGCAGGATACAAAGTCTTCCGCCTTGGTTCCTACAGTGTTCTAGTGTCTTTGTTCTCTCCTTACTCAGCAGTAACTTGCAACTCTTAGCCAGAATCACAAAGGATTGCTTATTTTCATTTGCGAGTCCCATCTTCCCAAATTTGAAATTCTCAGGGATGGGATGAAGACAGACTGCTGTGGCATTATCCAGAATCCCTGGGGCAGTGTTGCACACAGGAAAAAGCTTTGGATGAGCATCTGTCTGCTACTCCTTGTTATTTGCAAGAAACAAGGTGGTCCCGTCTAGAAAGACCAAAACCACTGTGTTCCAGCCCCTTAACACTCATCTGAAGATTGGCAGACAATTCCTCACCCTACTTAGCTCTCCCCCTATGGGGCTGCAGAAGGATCAAGTGAGAATACTGTAAGTACAATCCTTCCAAGTACTTAGTGACGACCTAGGAGGTGGTTTGCATCTGTTTCCTTTATTGAATCTTTACAATCCTAAGGAATTAGTCTAAACTTAAGGACAAAGAAGCAAATAATCTTGTTTCTACAAGGTTAACTATATCCTGTAAGTGCTGAAAATTTGTTAACATTTGACATCAGTGGTGCTTACCACCTCCCCGCAACGGTTTTCTGTCCGATTTCCGTTTCACGACGACAGATGAAGTGGAAGGCCCAGGACTGTCTTCCTCCTGTTTGAACACACACAGGTGTAAGAAGCAATTAAAACATTCTACTTGGCAATCTTCATCTACTGCATGCCAGCTGGCCGAGGTCTCCAGTCACCTGAGGCTTCTTTGCGTTTCCTTTGTAACTTTTTCCTTCTTGCATGCTGTCCCACATTTCAATCTTCTGTCTCCTTTTTTCTTCTTCAAGCTGAGAAACAATCACATTGTACAGAAAGAGTTCAGAAGCTGCCATCTCTCTCAAAGACAACGCTAACTCTGATAATTCTTAATTTAAATGTTTTTCAGAACAAACTTCACCCTTGTTTTCTTTAGTTAGTAAAACTGTTGTGATCTGGTGGTGTGAGTTTAACTCACATAGAGAAGCTTTGGTTTTTGTACACTATTAAGGAAAGCAAAATGTTTCACGAAAAAAATTACTGACTCCATTCTTCTGAAACTCATTCCTATCAGTACATTTTTGGTAATGTGGAAGACACAGGCACATGCACACACACACTCACATGCATCCTGCTCCAGTCTGTCCCTCCTTTTGTGCTCTGGACCTTTCATTGTAATATATTCACACATCTAGTGTTCCCTAACAATAGTGTATACTTCTTGGTATATACTACATCGTAGGAACTGAAATGCTTACTGAATCTAATGGGATAGGACCTGGTCCTAGAAGCTTATAGACAACACACACATAGGCATCGTTATCCACTAAGCCTCAGACAACTTCTATGTACACATTCAAACTGAAGCTAGTTCATACCTGTTTCAGTTTTTCCTTATGCTTTTCAACTTGCGCATTTAATTCTTCTTGCATTTTCAATCGAGCAGCTGCTAAAGCTTCTTGTCGTTTAACAACAACATCAGGTTCTAAAATGTCAAAAAAAAAATGGAGATAAAGCACTCTGTACAATATAAAATATAAACTTTTGAGTGTCCATATTATTAAAAGTATAAAGAGGTATGGACATCAGACAATGAAACATGTTTTTTACATGAGTACTCCTAACACCTCTGCATATATTTATTTTACTGCTTCAGGGGGCAGGGGTCTGTTGCTGAGCCATGGATTTTAGCTCCAAATATCTACATCACCAGAAACCTGTTAGAAATGCCAGTTTCTAAGTTCTCCTGAGCAATTCCAATTCATAAAGCCTGGGATGGTAGCCAGAGCACATCTTGGATACCTCAGTGACACCCACAGTCTCTAGGTTGACTAGAATCCTGGAAGACTACTAAGGAAATATAAAGTTTTCTAAATCATTATCCATCCCTCAATTAGCCCAGAAGTAAGATTCTTAAATATTTGTTTCTACAGAAAAGAAAAATCCTTCCAAATAGCATTATGAGTAGACATGAACTCATTTCTACTCATAATGTCTACTCATAGTCTCGCTCTTTGCGACAGAGCTAGACTCCATCTCACAGAAAAAAAAAAAAAAAAAGCTGGAGTGCAGTGGCACAATCTCAGCTCACTGCAACCTCCACCTCCTGGGTTCAAGCGATTTCTCCTGCCTCAGCCTCCCTTATAGCTGGGATTACAGGCACCTGCCACCATGCCCCACTAATATTTGTATTTTTAGTAGGGACGAGGTTTCACCATGTTGGCCAGGCTTGTCTTGAACCGCTGACCTCAACTCATCCGCCTGCCTTGGCCTCCCAAAGTGCTGGGATTACAGGCGTGAACCACCGCGCCCAGCCAAGAACCATATACTTCCTTTTTAAAAAACAAAACAAAACAAAACAAAAGGTCTCAATCAATTGCCCAGGCTGGAGTGAAGTGTGACCCGATCATAGCCCACTGCAGCTTTGACTTCCTGGACTCAAGTTATTCTCCCGCCTCAGCCTCCTAAGCAGCTGGGACCACAGGTGTGTGCCGCCTCTCGGCTATTTTTTTTTTTTTTTAATAGAGACAGGGTCTTGCTATGTCGTCCGTCTTACTTTTAATAAGAGACTAAATCTTAATATAAAGAAGTAGGTGTAAAACCACCGCTTTCATTTCGGTTATCAGGCACTAACCCACGGAAGCCGCAGCTCGGTCCAGCTGCCTCTGCCTCAAGGCTCTCAGCCGGGCGGAAAGCTTCTGAAAGACCACGTAGAGAAGGATGCAGCTGAAGACGATGTACCAGCCATAGCTGGCCAGCAAAGAGCCCACTGAAAAGAAAAAAAAAGTTTTCAAAAAAACTAAAAACGACACTACTAGTTGACCTTTCCATAAGACTCAACAAACGCAAACTAAGTCTAACTCCTGACCTCAAAGCCTTCATGGTCTAGGCTGCGGACAAAGCCTCCTAAGTAGATCGTTAAAATATGAACAAGAAGCGCGACACTTCAGGGATCACTGAGAAGTGAGACTTCTCAACCATCTGGGGAGTCAGGGGCAGTTACAGCGTGGAGGGCACAGCAACTGGGTTTTGAAGAATGAAGAGCAACTAATCTGAATCAGGAAGGCAAAGGCCTTTCAGGCCTAGGGAACCACATATAAAGGGGTGACAGCGCGGGGTTAGGAGTGTGTAGGGGGCTGTGTGGGGCAGGTCCCAGAGGCAAACGCCAAGGGCCGAGTGACCCCCGGAACTACAACAGTAAGGGCTTGGTTCGCAAAAAAAGACTTGCGCAAACAACGGCCAGCCTAGCCGCCTAGGGAAGTGCGGCTCCCGAGAAGCCTACGCGCAAGGTCCGGGCCTGCTGCTCAGAGTCCGCGTAAGCGCCAACGCCCGTCCGTTCCCAGGCCTCCCAGGCTCCGGCTCCCGGAGCAGCGAAGGACGACCCACCGATCATGGTGGCGCGCCCCTGCTGCCCCGCAACGACTCACCCGTGACGTGCAGGAAGCGCAGTCCCTCGGTCTCTAGGGCCGGCCGCGCGGACAGGGAATCCTCTTGCCGCTCCATGACGGCCACCGCCGCCCAGGCCGGCCGCCGCGCCTCCAGCCGGACGCTTCCGGTGCGCTCCCACGCACACGTGGCGCGCCCGGACGCGGTCGTGGTCTCGGCCAATCGCAGGCCGGCCCCGCCCCGACGCTGGGCCAAACGCAGGGGGCGTGGCCGAGGGGCGTGGCGGGGGAAAAATCCCGGCTACTCTTGCTGGGGCCGGGACGGCGCGTGCGGGTACGTTCTGTGATATTTCCTGGCTTGAGTCGGGGTGGAGGACAGCCCTCTTTCACGGATTTCTTACTGAATTTCTACTTTCTTTTTTTTTTTTCTAATTGGACACTGAAGCCAAGGAGGTCGGTGGTCGCCCGGAGGCAGGATTTGCACCCACATCCTTGCCCAGGGCACATTGGACAACAGGGCTCAGTAGGTTGACGACTCCCAGCGTTTGAGGGTTGCAGCCAACGTCCACCCCAAGTGAAAGCACAAAACGTGGGCAGCCTCCTGCTTCTGCTGCTAGTGATACCTTTCAGGCCAAGAAAGTCTCCACCGATCCTCAAGGTTCTTTTCTCCAAAATCAAAACTTCTTAGGAAAGAACGATCATAGTAACGGCTCTAACCTGTGTTGAATTATACTGTATCATCACAAGCCACGATCACAGAGTTACTCCTAATAGTGTCCTGGCTGTGTTCCTCTGCCTGCAGTGTCGTCCTGCACCCTCTTCCGCCACTCAAACGTCACCACCTTTATGGTGACCATAACCATCCTATTTGAAATTTGACCTTGGGTTTTTCTGGAGCATTTGAAGTGCACATACCTAGTTGTGTCTCAAAAGAAGGGTTGGGAATTGGGAATATAACTGAAAAAATAATGAACAGGTGACAACATCCGAGTGCTGTCTCACCACCGTCGCCAGGAGCAGTGTGGGGAAGGCAAACCCTGACATGAAGCGTGAATGCAATCCGTGTTTCTTCAACGCAGGTTTGCCAAGAAGTTCCTCAAGGGGGACGGCTGCAGGGATTTGAGCACTGACCTCATCAAGGTTTCCCAGCAGTGTATTCAGAAAGCAATAAAGGGAACCTGGCATTCATGAGCCATAGCAAAGAAAAACCTGAAAGCTCTTCTTCCCTGTTGGCCACCTTGAAAATGCACTCCTCAAATGAACAAACCGAGGACTCTGGATGTCATCCATAAAGGCTGTGAAGATAGCTTATCAATTTAATGAGGAATTTTACGAGGGAGGATATAATTTCCTTCTTCATGTTTGCCTTTCAGTTGTAAAAGATGATGAACCACCATCACTCTTTGCTTTGCTACAGAGTGATTTCTCACTTGCTGTGGCATCTTGCAGTAAACATTTATGTGCTAAATTGAATGACTTCTTGGAATTATAGCTGCAATTCTCGGTCCCAGATTAGCTTTAAATCCACCTTACATCTAAATACTGATGAACTAGACAGGATGAACAGGGTTGCCTGACCTCTTTTGTTAGGCTGTGAAGGACATTAGGTACACTGTACTGGGGTCATAGTTCATGGAAAAAAATGGTTAGGCTTCACTTTTCTCTCAGGAAGCTCATAGCAAAACAGTTTCAATCAATGCTTGGGAGCAGTTTTATTTTTATATAGTAACTTAACAGGATGGTTTAACAGAGTTCCCCACTTAACAAGGTGTCAGATGAAGACTTGAGAGCTTCAAGAATGTTGCAGTGGGCCAGGAATGGTGGCTCTTGCCTATAATCCTATTGCACTTTAGGAGGCTCAGGCGGGAGGATCCCTTGAGGCCAGAAGTTCAAGACCAGCCTGGGCAACACAGCAAGATCCCATCTCTACAAAAAAATTTGGCCAGGCACGGTGGCTCACGCCTGTAATCCCAGTACTTTGGGAGGCCGAGGTGCGTGGATCACCTGAGGTCAGGAGTTCAAGACCAGTCTGGCTAACATGGCGAAACCCTGCCTCTACTAAAAATACAAAAATTAGCCAGGTGTGGTGGCAGGCGCCTATAATCCCAGCTAATAGGGAGGCTGAGGGAGGAGAATCGCTTGAACCTAGGAGGTGGAGGTTGCAGTAAGCTGAGATTGCACCACTGCACTCCAGCCAGGGTGAAAAAAAAGCAACCTCACAAAACTTAGTTATGGAAGAAGATCCTAAATTGCAAAGATGTGTTGTTGCCAGCTTTCAATCCATGTCAATGAATTAAGTCAACATGCACAGTATAAAAATGCCAAAATGTTGCATCTGGTTACATTAAGGAACGTTTGCTTTGTTTGCCTTGTTTAGCTACCCTATCCTGTAATGTCTGTAATCACAAAGATGGAATAAATTGTAACATTTTAGGTTCTATCATTTAAAAAAGGCAACAATCCTTTTCACTCAGGACTTTGCAACATAAAACGGAAACCAGTATTAACTCATGAAAATGCACATTCTAAGCATATAGAAAACCGAAGTATCCTTGTAGACTATTGTGAACTAGTGTTGTATACATATGTACATATAATGCACATATTCCACTAAAATCTAATAGATATTAAATTATTTGAGTGCATGGATGATGGGCTTTTGTTTCAGTTCCTAGCACATTGATCTTCTGGTCCTATTGACAGAAGTTACTCATCCTAGCCAGGCATTTGTTACCTTTGTCACTTTAATCAGGTGATCAGGTGTTATAACCTTACCTGGCTTGGCTTATCTAGAACAGGAAAAGGTATTTCAACAAACACTTTGCTCAATGTAATTGCTCAGGTATTATTTGCAGAAAGAGGACAAAGGTGGACAGTAACCAGGACTGTCACCTGTCACTGATTGTTGTAGGCTAAATAATTGGCCCTAATTTGTCATTCCTTCTCACAGCCACATCCTTGCTATGGCAAGGTGAAAGGAGTGTATTTCCCCATCATCCTTTGACCCTGTACTTGGCGAGGTGGCTTGCTTTGGTTAATAGTAAGTGGGCAGAAAAAAGTGTGTCAGTTTTTAGTGTACATAGGCCTTTAGAAGCTCCTAGTGTTTACTTCTTGTGCCTTTGCCAGGTGAGCTGGCTCATCTGAGACCTGTAAAGAAACCAAGCCACCCCAGTTAATCCAGACCTACAGTGATAAGCAGAGTCAACTATAGAATAGTGTTGTTGATTAAAACCCCTGAGTTTTGTGGTGGATTGTTATACAGCATTATTGCAGCAATAGCCAACTAATGAAGTGCCAAGGTTTTCACAAAAGTATATGCAACAAGACGGGATTAAGACTATCATGGCTAAGGGAGATCAGAGAGATGGCAATTAAACAGTAGTGTTTTTCAAATGTGAATAACTTACGCCCCTTTCAACAAATGTTCTTGTAGACTCTCCATATGACCTTTATGTTAACTATGTACATATATAAAACTAGAGGCTGGGTAGGTGGCTTAGGCCTGTACTCCCAGAACTTTGGGAGGCCAAGGCAGGAGGATCACTTGAAGCCAGAGTTGGAGACCAGCCTTGGGGAGGGGGCGGGGAACAAAAAACGTAGCCAGGCTTGGTGGGACACACCAATCAATTTCAAAAATGGAATCATTTCAGTTGTCATATCAGAAGCCGGAGCGAGAGGTAAGTCTGCATTAACAGAAGGGCTGTGTGGGAGTAGAAAAGGTGGCCTTCCTGGCATGTGTCATGACATTGCAGAAGCTAGACTCTAATCCAGCCCAGGAAGCCTACCGAGAAAATGCTGCCCTCCTGCGTTTCCAATTTAAACATGTCCTTAGACCTCACTGCAAATGCACCATGATGACACACAACTTGGCAGCACAGTGAGTGGAGTTTATTTTTATAATTTGTAGAAAACTGACATTTAGATTTCAAAACTTATATTACAAAATTATCAGCAGCAGTCTTAAGCATTTCAACAATGCTGATAGATTTCACTTTGCTAACACAAACAAGGCTATTATACCATGTTCGAAAAGCAAGACTTGTTCCAAGAGGGTCTATTATACATCTGCGTCACTCCTCAGGACCCGTTTGTGACTGTGTCTTCTTCCATCTCTTCTTCACCATCATCAGTGGGCCCTAAAGAAAACCACACAAGCAAAAGTAGTATCAATTTTAGAAATCTATTCCCTTAGCATGTGAGTGTTCGTTCTGTGGCCACTGTTTGTTAGGCACTGAGGTAGGTACAGAAAGATCAAAAGCAACCCCTGCCTTTGAGGAACTTATCGTCCAGGGACAGTCTAGTCTGTCTTTGGCAGGTACTGGAAGGGATGGTCAATTTCAAAGGAAAGGGGTCACAAAGGTTTCAAAATTGTTACCTCCCACTGTAGTTGATGATAATTCATTTTTGGTGAAGGTAAAGTCTATACTCATGTGCTTTTCATGGCACTACTGTAGGCAAAAAAACCGGAAATACTCAAAAACATTTGGGCACCCACTACATGCCAAATACTGGCAACAGTTCAATGACTTTATTGTCTCTAAATTAGGGAAATATGGCAACAACTACCAAAAAATGTTACATTTGTTCAACAATTTATGGCAGATATTTTGGTCAATGTATTCCAGAGGGGAAAAAAGTTGTAACTCCTTCAATTGTTTGGGAAAATTACTCAATAATGTCTCACTTAACATCAGTCAGCTGAATTCTTGTATTGGTTTCATCATTCCATCCGTTGCAATATGGTATTTTGATTGAGGGCATGAAGAAAATCTGGCCACACAGGCATATAGTTAGAAAAGGGAGGAAGATTTTAATAGCTTGTGCAGATAATGATGGATGTTCTTTTTAGATACCATGGTAAAACTTGACAAATGGTAGCTTCCTAAAGGTTAGATGGCAGTGTAAAAGTCTGAAACCTTATCAATGAACTTTTCATACTCTTATTTGGTTTATCTTGTACTTTGAACAAATCTTTTACCCATACATGATTTTGTATCATTTGGAAAACAGTGGTTCACCGACTTTTGCAGATCTTTCAAACATTGAGCCATGTAATTATACAACATCAAAAATGTCACACCCATTAATTCACATGCATTAACATCACTATTGAGTTCCCCAGAAAAGTCTTGAGGTACTGGGAAGCTGGTAGGTTATGGCAGTGGATACAGGTTTTCTAAATTTTAATTTTTGTTTCAAATCTTGAATTTTCAATTGTTTTCCTTGAAGTGACAGGCTCACTTCAGCATGTTTGAGAAGACAAGTAGCTGCCTCTCAACTGAAATGACTGCACTAGTGCATGGAGATAACCACCTAACTCAAGTATGCAGACATGTGCATCCGCTTTCTGTCACCCAGAATATCAAAGAGACGTGTGCTCGAGGAGTGAGATTTAATTATCTTTACTGCTGCATCCAGGACACTCTTAAGTGAAACTGGTATGCACTCTACTGGGAGTGCAGAATAGGGAAGAATATAACAACTATTATTTAGGCTGCTGCCTTGACTCCTACTGTGCCAGCGGTTCTACCCACTATTGCTCCATCAGTGCAAATGTTCATACAAAAGCAAGTAACACCTTGGTGTTATTAGATAAAAACAGTCTTCGGCCAGGCATGGTGGCTCACACCTGTAATCCCAGCACTTTGTGAGGCCAAGGCGGGTGGATCACAAGGTCAGGAGATCGAGACCATCCTGGCTAACATGGTAAAACCTTGTCTCTACTAAAAAAAAAAATACAGAAAATTAGCTGGGCATGGTGGCAGGCACCTGTAGTCCCAGCTACTCGGGAGGCTGAGGCAGGAGAATTGTGTGAACCCATTCCTGCAGTGAGGTGAGATCGCACCACTGCACTCCAGCCTGGGCGACAGAGCAAGACTCCATTTCAAAACAACAACAACAACAAAAAAAACAGTCTTCACCTTAGACTCCCAGAAGCCCACAAACCACACAGTAGAGAATTACTGGTCTTAAAATACGTCTTTTTGGCCGGGCACAGTGGCTCATGCCTGTAATCCCAGCACTTTGGGAGGCCGAGGCAGGCGGATCACGGGGTCAAGAGATGGAGACCATCCTGGCCAACATAGTGAAACCCTGTCTCTCCTAAAAATAAAAAAAATTAGCCGGGCACAGTAGTAGGTGCCTGTAATCCCAGCTACTTGGGAGGCTGAGGCAGGAGAATCGCTTGAACCTGGAAGGCGGAGGTTAGAGTGAGCCGAGATCACGCCATTGCACGCCAGCCTGGGCAAAAAGAGTAAAACTCCGTCTCAAAAAGAAAAAAAAAAATCTTTTTCATTTTTAGCTCCCAGCTGAAACATTATTTCCCTAGGAAACTTTCTCCAATATAGCAGTCTAAGTAGAGGTCCCCAGTTACATTCATATCAAAACTTGTAAGACGTATTTCAGTATTTTTTTTTATATCCCTAGTGCCCCACATGCTGCCTGGCATAAAGTAGGCATTCAAATGTTAGAACCGTTACCACTTATCAAAAACTCGCTAATGTTGAGCCCTGTGCTAAGTTCAGTTTCTTAGCCTTTCAGCAACCTTTTGAGGTTTGGTACTATTATTATCTCAGATTTAAAGATGAGGAAAGACTTGAAGAAAGCTGTCCAAAGGCAGAGCTGGTGAAGCTAAGATTTGGGCCTCGGACTGCTTGGCTCTAGAGCCTGTGTTCCTAACTACTGAGCTATTATGCACACACACAAATATATATAGATGAAAGTCCACATGGCTATCTCTAGTGTTCAGTTCA
The DNA here is from genome assembly GCF_007565055.1 of Rhinopithecus roxellana. Taxonomy (NCBI): domain Eukaryota; kingdom Metazoa; phylum Chordata; class Mammalia; order Primates; family Cercopithecidae; genus Rhinopithecus; species Rhinopithecus roxellana. The sequence continues at coordinate 17,917,403 of NC_044553.1, read as the reverse complement.
CTCCATTGCTGAAGTAATGCTAGCTTCAACTTTTACATAAAACCTCCCACAGTGCTATGACTTAACTTTCTTTATGAATTACTTTTTTTTCTTTTTTTGAGATGGTGTTTCGCTTGTTGCCCAGGCTGGAGTACAATGGTGTGATCTCGGCTCACCAACAACCTCCAACTCCCGGGTTTAAGCTATTCTCCTGCCTCAGCCTTCCAAGTAGCTGGGATTACAGGCATGCACCACCACACCAGGCTAATTTTGTATTTTTAGTAGAGACGGGGTTTCTCCATGTTGGTCAGGCTGGTCTTGAACTCCTGACCTCAGGTGATCTGCCTGCCTCAGCCTACCAAAGTGTTGGGATTACAGGGGTGAGCCACCGCACCCAGCCCATCAAATACTTTATCTTCAAAGAGCATTTAAAGAGATTTCATATATTAGATTTGATGTAAGGAGGCACTATTCTAGCATTCGGGAGTCATGGCATCTAAATGGTTGTGAGAGTTACACTTTGAGTGTAACATTAATTTGAATGTACAAAGAACACCATTTGCTCACCCGATCTGCGTTCTCTGCCAGGGATCTGACCAGACTGCAGCAACCCCTTCAGCCTCTCCACTTCAGCTAGAGTTGAAGCATTTGCTATAGCATTCTGGAGGACAGACAGCAATGGAGATGGATGATTAACTTCAATCAAGTATCAACTACCCAGAAAACTAAGTATCAATCACCTACAGAAATTCACAGCAACTTCTCCATTTGGAATATCAAACACTTCGGTGTTGGGGGAAGAATGTTATTGGCCCACAAAAATAAAACGAGAAGCCAAAAGACAAATTTCTAAAATTGGTGAAGAGACGCAGGCCTTCTTATAAAAGAGTAAATAATCAGTCCACATGTCCTAAAATTGTAGCTAAGTGAAGTAACTATTTGGAATTACGTTACTGAATAATTTAAGGAGGCAATATTATAAAACTAATCAGCCAAAAGGATTTGCCAGACAGCAAATCTTTGAAAGTAAAAATTAAGGCAAACACTAAGACAGCATACCAAGGTAACTAACTGTTCAAAGTGATAAATGCACCCTGGAAAATGAGAAAGACAAAGCTGCCTCCACATTAATTAGCTTGTGTAATTTCAAGTCTGATCAAATAATAATTTTATGCTAGTTTTTCCTTAAACAGAAGTATTGTTGTATGCTAATAACTGTGGGAAAACGAAATCTGTAATGTTCAGAACATGTTTATTATCCAACTTTGTGTTCTGAACCCATCTTAGCTCGTTCCAGTCAAGAAGCCTAACACATAATTACCTTGATTGCTTCTACATCCCCTGGAGATGGCCCACCTTTCTTTTTGTCAGTTGGCAAACCAGCACCTGGATTAAAACTTAAGAGGGGGAAGAACATAAACTGTTAAAACTAGACCAACAGAAGTTGCTTCTCTTTTACTTTCAAAAGCTTTTGAAAGTAATTCAACCAGTGTAGTATCTTATCTTTGTTAACAAACTGATACGAGAACTCTCTCCTTCAGAAACACCATCCAGTTCATCTTCCTATATAGAAAATAGGATGTACATGGTATCACATTGAGACTGACTACTGAAATATTTGCTCTGCTAACCTGGTAGAAATTTCTTGTGATGTATGGACCATTGATGTACATGGACTATAAGCACTCAAATTTAACACCACATTAATATGTCAGAGTTTTTGGTTAATTTTGTAGGAGACGAACTGCCAGACAGATCAGATCATGTTTCTGAAGGTGAAGTAGAGTTAAGTTGGATATCCGTGTCTTACGTTTTGCTTCTCCTGGCAATATCCTTTGCAAGCTGTGCACCCCGTTTGCCCTTGAACATTTTCTCTGCTTCCTGACGCTCCTACAGCGACACCACACACAGAGTTAATGGAAATAGGAATACCACATGCATTTAGATGCATTCCTCAGAAGACATGGAAGCGAACTCTCCTACAATACTCCAGCAGGCTGGTGAAAATACCAAAAAGCCAATTTCAAATTAAGAGAAGACACAGTGGTCTTCTTTCTTTGGTAAAGCTCCCTGAAGAAAGTTCACTCTCCTAGTTCCAAGGAGGGGATCCCAGGGAACTAAGAAGGCAATTAAAAAAACAATAAAATAATGAACTCCTAATAAAGGGAAAAACCTTCCTAACAAACAGAGCTGCACAAAAGTGGGCTACATTAAGTTCTCCACTAGGAATGTATCTAAGCAGACAATCCACTGTTAAGAGTGTTCACTGTGGCCTCAACATTTTGCAAACTTTGGAATGGCCAGCATTACATAAAAGAGCTTTAACTTAAAGTTCTATCATAAACTCTGCTATTAGAAAAAAATCTGACGTAACATTTCTCCCCCCATTTTCATTACAAACTAATGGTAAAATTTACTCATTTAGACAATTTTAATAATCAGTAATAAAAATACAAAGAAAAACACACAACTCTATAATGACTCACAAGCAACAGATTACTACTTACTTTTAGTTTCACTTTCTGGAAATCCAGCACTCTGACTTGTGGAACTTTATAAATCACATACAATCTGTAATGCTTCTTATTGGTTACCGGATTTCTTAGAATACTAGGAGAAGAGAAGTAACACAGTGGCAAACCTGTTCATGGCGCAACACTCAAAAGGTCTGTTTGAATAGTCTAAGGAACCTATAAATCAAGGGAACATTCACATTCTTCACATTTTAACATTGTAACAATTTACCATTAAGGAAATACATTCAATATTTCTTTGTAAAAGGCACTTTTAATTAACTGATTACATTAAGGTCAAGGCTGGTAAAAGTAATGTTATTTTAAAGGACTTCATTCATTTTGTCACAATATGTAATTCCCATACCTTAGGTAAGTCAGGGATTTGAGAGATGCCAGAGGGTCCAGATCACCCTGTAAAGTAATGGCCACAGGTAAGAACACGAATACCACATGCTATTTTGAGATCTGGAAAGGGAGAGTGCTTTTGAAGCAAGTTGTCTTTTACTTATTTACTTAACTTTTACTCTCTAGCACCAAGCCCAATACTAGCACATCACAAATGTTTAAATAATTTCTTTCTTTTCTTTTTTTTGAGACGGAGTCTTGGTCTATTGCCCAGGCTGAAGTGCAGTGGCACAATCTTAGCTCACTGCAAGCTCTGCCTCCCGGGTTCACGCCTTTCTCCTGCCTCAGCCCCCTGAGTAGCTGGGACTACAGGAGCCTGCCACCACGCCCGGCTAATTTTATTTTGTATTTTTAGTAGAGACGGGTGTCATGCGTGAAGAGACCACTAAACAGGCTTTGTGTGAGCAATAAAGCTTTTTAATCACCTGGGTGCAGGCGGGCTGAGTCCGAAAAGAGAGTCAGCGAAGGGAGATAAGGGTGGGGCCGTTTTATAGGATTTGGATAGGTAAAGGAAAATTACAGTCAAAGGGGGGTTGTTTCTGGCGGGGAGGAGTGGGGGTCACAAGATGCTCAGTGGGGGTGCTTTTTGAGCCAGGATGAGCTAGGAAAAGGAATTTCACAAGATAATGTCATCGCTTAAGGCAAGGACCAGTCATTTTCACTTCTTTTGTGGTGGAATGTCATCAGTTAAGGCGGGGCAGGGTATTTGCACTTCTTTTGTGATTCTTCAGTTACTTCAGGCCATCTGGGTGTCTACGTGCAAGTCACAGGGGATGCGATGGCTTGGCTTGGGCTCAGAGGTCTGACAAGGGGGTTTCACCGTGTTAGCCAGGATGGTCTCGATCTCCTGACCTGGTGATCCGCCCGCCTCGGCCTCCCAAAGTGCTGGGATTACAGGCGTGAACCACCAGGCCCGGCCGGGGGCCTCACTCTTAATAGAAATCATATCCCAACACGGCCCTGCCCTGAAGAGAAACTGCTGGAACAGACGCAAATTGGGTAGATGGCAGGGGAGGGGTATGTGTGTGCAAGAGGCACAGTGAGAAAAAAATACAGATAAAAACAGGGAGAGCAGAGCCAGAAATTCTCAAAAAGCAAGCTGCCATCTTCAAATAAGTCACAAAAACCACCAGAGGGAGCTCTAGAGCTTGATACTGTTCTGCCCCCACTGAAGATGATCCAAAAAGGAATAAAGAACAAAGTGGTAACATTTGTTACATACACAGTGTAAAGCATAATGGTGATGTAGTGATGGGTTTCAAAAAATAATAAATATGTAACAAGCTGAAAGGTGCTGAAATGTTGAAGGTCACTGTACTGTATTGCTTAGGAGGGTAAAGGTGTCAAAGTTTAAAATTAAATGTTGAAGGTCACAGTACAGTGATCTTAACATTTAATTTTAAACTTTTATAAATATGTATGTTTTAATTTCTAGGATGCTAACTCAAGACTGAAAGAGAGTAAGTAATTTCTAAACCATTAGAAGGAAAAATGGAATGACAGAAGGAGAGCATGTACAATAAAGGGGAGAAAAAGGATTGAAGAATGGATGGTACAAACAGAAAGCCCCAGAACAGAGAGAAGACAAACTGGAACACACCAGTAATTACATTAAACAGACTAAATATAAATAATTAACTTAAAAGAGCTTTCAGACTGGACTGTAAAAAATTCTAATCAGAGCCAGGCGTGGTGCCTCATGCCTATAATCCTGGCACTCTGGGAGGCCGAGGTGGGTGGATCACAAGGTCAAGAGTTCAAGACCAGCCTGACCAACATGGTGAAACTCTGTCTCTACTAAACAAAAAAAAATACAAAAATTAGGCAGATGTGATGGTGCCCACCTGTAATCCCAGCTACTTGGGAGGCTGAGGCAGCAGGAGAATCTCTTGAACCCGGGAGGCAGAGGTTGCAGTGAGCCGAGATCTCACCACTGCACTCCAGCCACTCCGTCTCAAAAAAAAAAAAAAAAAAAAAAAATTCCAACCATACAGTTTTCAACGGATAAATCTAAAATACAAGAGGTACAGAAAAGTTGAAAGTAAATTTTGGATGGAAAAAGATTTATTATGCATATAACTAACCAAAAGAAAGATTGTTTTGGTATATCAGGTAAAAGAAACCTCAAGGTAAACAGCATTAATAGAGACAGAGGTTCACAAAATAATAAAAAGGTTCCGTTCACCAGAAAGATATGAGTAATTCAAAATTTGCATGTATCAAATAAGGCAACTTCAAAATATACAAAACTAAAATTGACAGAACTTCAGGGATAGTCAAATCCACCACCATGCTGTGAGATTCTAACATACCTCTCTCAGTAACCAATAAGCCCAGTGGTCTTCATTTTTGCAAAGAGCTTTAAATACAACTATAATTTCTCTAACAGCACCTATCATGAGACACATTGCCTATAAATATGTATTTCTGGTTGAATACTTCACACACTTTAGAAAGGACATGGCCATGGACCAGTGCTTTCTTACATTTGTAGTCAAGCATCTCCTTGAGAATTTAAAGGATGCTACGGACCTCGTCCACAAGGAAAGGAACACAGTTCATTCTCAACAATCAGGAAGTAAGGGAGGAAGGTTAGGTCACAAAATTAAGTTATGCGATTTTTTTTTTTTTTTTTTTTTTTTGAGATGGGGTCTCACACTATCGCCCAGACTGGAGTGCAGAGGCATGATCATGGTTCACTGCAGCCTCGACTGACTGCTAGGGCTCAACTGATCCTCCCACTTCAGCCTCTGGAATACTTGGGACCACAGATGCACGCTACCACATCTGGATTTTTTTTTTTTTTTTTTGAGATGGAGTCTCACTCTTCGCCCAGGCTGGAGTGCAGTGGCATGATCTCGGCTCATTGCAACCTCTGCCCTCTGGGTTCAAGCAATTCTCCTGTCTCAGCCTCCTGAGAAGCTGGGATTACAGGTGCCCACCACCACACCCGGCTAATTTTTGTATTTTTGGTAGAGACAGGGTCTCACCATATTGCCCAGGCTGGTCTCGAACTCCTCACCTTGTGATCCGCCTGCCTTGGCCTCCCAAAGTGCTGGGATTACAGGCATGAGCCACTGTGCCTGGCCTTTTTTTTTTTTTTTTAATTACTTATAGAGAGAGACGAGGTCTCACTATGTTGCCCAGGCTGGTCTAGAACTCCTGAGTTCAAATGATCCTCCCACCTTGGCCTCCCAAAGTGCTTGGATTACAGGCATGAGCTATGGCACCTGGCCTACAATATAAATTTAAGCATCCAGTGTTTAAGTGAATAATTTAGGTTACAAAACAATATACAGTATTTCAATTATGTTAAAAATTGGATACACAGAGCAGAAATTTAAAAAGCATAAAAACAGTTCCAAGTGGACTGTTCATCTAATGTGAAGAGTAAAACAAGGTTTTTAGATTAGAACTGTTCAACAAGATTTAATGCACATCAGATATGTAATCTAAAATTTTCTAGTAGCCATGTTAAAATAAATAGGTGAAACTAATTTTAATAATATGCCATTTAACTTATTACCAAAACATTACCATTTCAACATTGATATAAAATTACTGAGATAGTTTACTTTTTTTTTTTTGCACTTAAGTCTTTGAAATCCAGTGTGTATTTTATAGTTCTAGCACATCTTAATTATGAGTAGCCACCTGTAGTTACTGGTACTATATTGGACACTGCAATTCTAGAAAACAACATAGGAGTTTACAATCCTGGAATAGGGGAAGCTTAAACATCAAAAGGGCTACAATAAAGAAAAAGATTGATACATTGGACTGCACCTAAATTAGGAACTTCTCTAACAGGACATCCTAAGTCAAAGGGCAAGTAAGAGTAGGAAAATATTTGCAACATACAGCTGCAGAACCCAAAAGGCCCAGATCCTGAATTAAGAAAAAGACAAGCGGATACTGAGATCATTTTCTATGAGATTTTCTAGATTTTGTAAATTTTCTGGAGGAAGCACATAGTACCTTTAACCCCACCCACCAAATACATTTTCCTTCTGTGCAACTTACCAGTTCCACGAGACTATTATTGGTGAGAATGAGTTCTGTCAGACAGGGCAGAGCCTGATCAAGTCCCTCACCTATACGGCTAAAATAAAAATAGTCTTAGTGAAAGTGAAAATTAAATAAGCTCACAATTTTAATTACCTCCTTGCTCAGAGGATCTCAGAGAGACACAGATCCTTCATCCAACACCCTGACAAAGAGGAAACAAAGCAAAAAGAACCCTTTTCTGAGGCCACAGCGTCAGCGACAGAAGTGGGATTTTAGAACCCATGCCTATGGGACACTGCCTGGGGCTAATTCTACTGTCACACTGTCTAGTGGAACCTGAGAAAAGGTGCAACTCCTGGGTGGCACAAACTACTTAACTCACTTCATGATTTTTTGTGCAGGCAGCGCAGAAATACAAATAATTCTGCATTCACAGCTCAGGTACAAGACACAACAACTATACTATAGGGGAATGGTTAACCTACGAGATATATTTCTATCTGAAGGAAATCCCACTCACCATCCAGTACCTTTAAAGACATTATCTACACACCAAGTGCTTTTTTTCCAATAAAGTTTACACAGAGCTGATGAAGACAGGGTCAAAAAAGATCTCAATTTCAATAAGTAACAGTCTAGAAAGCTGCAGTTAAAAAAAAAATGGCAGAGACGCTCAGTCAAAAGTATAATTGTTACCTTTATATATCCTTTTACTATGACCCCTTTGATAATTGTTCTAGAAGCCAAAATGTATACAAAGCAACATGTTTTTAATAAGAAACTTACCATGAAAATAAAAATACATGATTTCCGAACAGATACAAGACTAGACTAAAGCCAGGTTAATCTCTGGATCTCTATAGGAAAAGTGAAGTTCATTTCTCATTTTAAGAAAAAATATGTATTGAACGTGGCTTCTATTATGGAAAAAATATTTTTTAAAAATATAAAAATTAAAAAAAAAAACAAACAAACATGTAGGTTTAACCAGTAGTACGTGATACAACTTCTTCAGGGAACACTGCAACATTTACCCTAGGGGGAAAAAATTACTTTCCCCTATAGGCACTTACCATATTCTGTTGTTGTTCACTAACAATGTTTTCAGTCTTCTCAACAAAGGAAAACCATCCAGTTTCCTGATCTCATTGTCAGAAAAATCAATAGCATCAAACTGGTCTAATGTAGCACCGAGATTTTCAATGACGGGAATTTTATACCCTGTAAAATGGAGGAAAAAAACACACAAGAGGTATTAATATAACTAAACAGCCCCTTAAAACATTAGCAGTATTTCATAGTATCTGATTCCAGGCTTTGATTTATTCAGGAAGTATTACCTAGCACCTATGCCATGTCATACATGCCTTGCCACTGTACAAGATACTAGAGAGAAAATGCTGAACGAGTCTCAAGTACCCAGTGCCATGAAGCTTACAATCTAATGACAACAAGGACAAGAACAATAATAATGGGTGATATAGGTAGCTAACATTTATAAGAACATTTACAAAGTGCCTCACACTGTTCTAAGTCGTTTGGGCTAGTTAAGCGGAATCCGCACAACAGGAATTTACACTTTGAGCTGCTTAGTCTCAGTGCCCAAACAGCGTTCAAACATTGTGGATAGCAGTTCTCCACTCTTGCATCTCCACGGGCCAGATTCTTAGAACCCATCAGAACAGCCTCAAGATATGACAGTTCTCCCTCCCCTCCCCCAGCTCCAATTCAGAGTTGAAGAACTCAATAGTTTACTTAGAGTAATAAATCTGTGAACACTCAAATGTTAATTTGTCCAATTTGAGCACAATTATTGTGTTAGGCACTATAAGAAAACTATTCCGAAGAAGCAAGGTCTACTAAAAAAGAATTCACCCAAAGTTAAAGGACACAATTCAGAGCTATATTACACGTACTGCATCAAAATACGTATTCTCAACACTGCACGTCCTCCATAAAGAGAAATGGCAGAGATCATCAAAAGTGGTGAGTTGGGCCGGTCGCAATGGCTCAAGCCTGTAATCCCAGCACTTTGGGAGACCGCGGATCACCTGAGGTCGGGAGTTCGAGACCACCCTGACCAACATGGAGAAACTCGGTCTTTACTAAAAATACAAAATTAGCCGGGTGTGATGGCGCAGACCTGTAATCCCAGCTACTCGGGAGGTTGTGGCAGGAGAATCGCTTGAACCCGGGAGGCAGAGGTTGCAGTGAGCTGACATCGCGCCATTGCACTCCAGCCTGGGCAACAAGAGCGAAACTCCGTCTCAAAAAAAAAAAAAAAAAAAGTGGTGAGTTGCTCTTGAACTGAACCTTTCTCTAAGAAACTTAGTTTCAACAAAATAAAAATACTGGGGGCCGAGCGCGGTGGTTCACGTCTGTAATCCCAGCACTGTGGGAGGCCAGCAGAGGCGGATCACTTGAGGTTAGGAATTCGAGACCAGCCTGACCAACATGGCGAAACCCCGTCTCTACTAAAAATACAAAAATCAGCCAGGTGTGGTGGCTCACGCCTGTAATCCCAACAACTCGGGAGGCTTGAGGCACAGGAATCACTTGAACCGGGGAGGCGGAGGTTGCAGTGAGGCGAGATCACGCCACTGCACTCCAGCTGGGGCGAAAGAGCAAGACTCCATCTCAACACAACACAACACAACACAACACAACACAACACAACACAACACACTGAGATTTCCCAAAGGTCAGCAAGAAACCTAAGCAGATCCCGCAGCGATGCTGCTCCAAAGTCATAGGTCCCCGTGGGAACAAATCTCAGGCTATGGTTGCATGGTCTTATCCCCAGAGAAGTTGCTCTTCACATCCTTTTTAAAGTCGTCTCCTGAAATGCCAACTAGCTAGCTGCCCTCCCAATACCTTACCAAGTCTTGCTAAGGTTGAAATAGTACAGGAATCTGAATAATTGCGAGCGCTTCCACAACTTACATACAGCACAGGGCGGTGCAAACCTGGGTCACACAGTTCAATTTTTAAAACGTTTTCATAAAGGGGAAACGCCAGACAAAGCTACTAAGTAGAAAATACTGGGAGAAACAATCGCTGTTGTTCGGGGACTTAGTTTCCTCCCTCACATTAGGAACAATGAACACATATCCCATCTACGCTCAAAATATCATCTGGCGGCAAGTATTAAGAACCAATCACTCGCCCTGCACTAGCGTTACAACCACTAACGAGCCGCTCTTCCGGGCCCTCAAACAGAGCCAACTGCGAAACAACCAAGCAAGGCCTAATAGAGCCCCACGAGTATGCACCAGGAAGTAATGAAGTCACTCGTGTCTGTCAAAAGGCACGGCGCTAACAGAAGGCTCCCAAGAGCCTAACGGGATGCTCATTTGGCAACCACAGCAAGAATCAGGCCCGGCGTTCCCTGCGCAGCCCGGTCGGAGCCCAAACAACCGGCCCGCGGGCCAAGCTCCGGCCTTCGGTGCACGCGGCAGAGCGCGGATAATAAGGCGACGCGGTGCCGCCCGGGGACTGGCCGCCCACGCCCTCGGACTCACCTCGGAGGTCCAGCTCCCGGTCGCGCACCGCGTTGGTGTACTGCGCCGCCTGCTCGATCAGCTCCGCCGTCAGCTTGACCATCCTGCTGCCTCCCGTTTCCTCGCGCAGTGGAAAGCCCGTGGCCTCCCGCCAGCGAGACGTCCCAGCGTGCCCCGCGACCCACCGCCAGGCAGCACCAATCGCAGCCGCCGAGTGCGCGCGCAGCTCGCCCGCCAGACCGAAGCAATCGAAGAGCCACGCTTCCGGGGTCGTTCTTGCCGGAAGTCTTACCGCGCGCAGGGGATGTGTCTGGTTCTGCGTTGTTTCCTGGGGTGTGTTTGGAGTCTGGAGAACCTATGACTCCAGACGTTGGTGTTTAAAAGTTAAGGCGAATGTGGAAACACCCGAGGGGAACTTTTTCATGCATTAGCGCACCTTGAGGTGGGACGGGAAGCTGTGACTGCTCTCCCTCCACCAGCCGGCGCGGGGACCCGTGGGGTTCAGTGAAGGGTCCAGGAGTTCAGGTACCCCTCCCGGGCCTGGGCCTTGGCTCCGGGTTACAGTGTGAGATCCCGGGCTAGGTGGCCCGCCCGGGACAACCCCACAGCTCCGCAAGTCCAACCTGGCCTAGGGCACGGTAGGGTTTGCGGTTAAGCTGTGGCCTTTAGAATTCTGAATATTCCTATGAAGTATGATATACAGAAAAGTGCATATGAGGAATTTACAGCGTGATTAATGACCAGAGTGAACACAACTGCCTAGCCGACACCGAGATCCAAAAAACCACTATGCTGAAAGCCTCCCTCTTTCCCAAAGGCAACCGCGAACTCAACACTACAGATTCATTTTGCTTGCTTTTGATATAAATAGAATCATGCAGTATGCTTTTTTTGGCCTAGTTTCTTTGAGTCTATATTATGTCTGGAGTCCATCCAGGTTGCGTACAGAGATGGTTTGTTTGCTTTCGCTGCTGAAGAGAATTCCGCTGTATATATTATACCATAAATTACTTATTCTGCTGTTGATGGACATCAAAGTTGTTTTCTGTTTAGGGCTATTCTGAGTAATGCTGCTATGAATTTTCTGGTACGTGGATCTGATGCACATTTGCATGAGTTTCTCCTGGAGTGGAATTGCTGGGACATAGGGTATGATATCTATCATCAATAAATAATGCCCAACAGTTATACTAAGAGGCTGAAATAATATACACACTCCAGCGGTGTGTAAGGGTTTTCATGGCTTCCAGCTTCAACCTTGTTGGCATTTTAAGTCTATAACTTTAGCTATTCTGATGGGTGTGTGGTGGTATTGCACTACTGCTTTGCTTTGCTTTTCTCTAATAAATGAAGCTGAGAACTTTCTCATGTGTGTGGTGCCCATTCTGATAGCTTCCTTTGTTAAGTGTTCTTGCGAGTCCTTGGCTCATTTTTTTCCTTATGGAGTTGTCTGCCTTTTTTCTTATTGATTCTTGGAATTTCTTTATATATTAGGGATATGAACACACTCTGTGGCTTGCCTTTTCACTCAATGGTGTTGTTTGATGATTAGAATTTTTTTTTTTTTTTTTTTTTTTTTAAAGACAGGGTCTCGCTTTGTCACCTAGGCCGGAGTGCAGTGGTGCCATCAGGACTCACTACAGCCACGACCTCTCAGGCTCAAGAGATCCTCCCCCTCAGCCTCCCAAATAGCGGGGACTATAAGCACAGGCCAACAGGACTGGCTAACTTTTGTATTTTTTGTAGAGACGAGATTTTGACATGTGGCCCAGGCTGGTCTCCAACTCCTGAGCTCAAGTGACCCACTTGCCTCAGACTCCCACAGTGCTGGGATTACAGGCGTGAGCCACCATGCCTGAGAAGTTTCCAATTTTTATGTAGTTCAATTATTTACTTTAGGTTAGTGGATTGGGTGTGTGTGCATGTGCATGTACCTTAAGAAATCTTCCCTTACCCCCATCATATTTTCCTATGTGATCTACTAGACAATTGTTTTGCCTTTCACATTTAGTTCTACAATCCACCTGGAGATGATTCTCCTTGAACTTTTATTGAAGTATGATATACCTAAAGAAGAGTGAAAACTGAACACACCCAAGCAACTAGCATCCTCATAAGAACAGGACATTGCCACATTCCAGAAGCCCCCCTCCTGTCTTCATCTAGTCACCACCCTTGCCCCAAGGGTAACCATTATCCTGACATCTTGTATAGATTTGCTTTGCCTAGTTTTGTCTTTATGCAAATGAGGTACCTTACATATTTTTTCGTTAACATTATGTTTGTGTGTAGATGTAGTTCATTTATTCTCATTGTAATATAGTATTTAATTGTGGATGTTTCACAATTTGTCCATTCTGCTGTTGATGAACATTTGGGTAATTTTCACTCTGGAGCTTTTATATTATAAATGGTGTACCTACAAACACAATAATATATCTTTATGTGAACACATATACTGATATATACCCAGGGATGGAATTACTGGGTCATAGGGTTTACTTATGTTCAGCTTAAGTAGGACATAGTTTTCCAAAGTCGTTGTACCAACTTAAACTCCTTGCTAACGTTTAGTATTGTCTGTCTTTTTAATCTTAGCCATTCTGGTAGATAGGGAATGGTATGAAATTGTGGTTTTAACTGTATTTCCCTAAGTACTAACACAGTTGAGAACTTTAAAAAATATATTTATGTTCATTTGGATAACTTCTTTTTTTTTTTTTTTTTTTTTTTTTTTTTTTTTTTTGAGACGGAGTCTCGCTCTGTCGCCCAGGCTGGAGTGCAGTGGCCGGATCTCAGCTCACTGCAAGCTCCGCCTCCCGGGTTTACGCCATTCTCTCGCCTCAGCCTCCCGAGTAGCTGGGACTACAGGCGCCCGCCATCTCGCCCGGCTAATTTTTTGTATATTTTTTTTTAGTAGAGACGGGGTTTCACCGTGTTAGCCAGGATGGTCTCGATCTCCTGACCTCGTGATCCGCCCGTCTCGGCCTCCCAAAGTGCTGGGATTACAGGCTTGAGCCACCGCGCGCGGCCTGGATAACTTCTTTAATGAAGTGTCTGCTTAGGTGTTTTGCCCATTTTTCTATTGGGCTTTTTTTTTTCTTTTAATGATTTGTAGGAGCTCTTTATATTGTTTCAATAGGAATCCTTGTGAGCTATGTCTGTAGTGAATATTTTCCCCCTGTGGCTTGTGTTTTCACTCTCTTAAGGGTATCTTTTGATGAACAGAAGTTCTTCATTTTAATACAGTCTAATTTATGAACCTTTCCCTAAATAGTTAATGGTTTTCGAGTATGCTTTGAGAAACTTTTGCCTACTCCAAAATTATGAATATTTTCTTCTAAAAGCTTTATTATTCCACCTTTTGCATTTAGATCTGCAGTCTCTCTGGCATAGATTTTTGTGTATAGTCTAATGTAGGGAAGAAGATATATTTTTCCCCATATGGATATTTGGTTGACCCAGCACCATTTATTGAAAAGACCATCTTTTCCCCCACTGCTCTGCAGAGCAACTCTTTTCAAAAATCAAGTGTCCAAATATGTGAGGGCCTGTTTCTGAACTAGCTATTCTGTTCCATGGGTTTAGTCAGCTATCCTTGCAGAATACAAGCTTTAGAAAAAGACTTGGTATTTGTCCCTCAAAAAAAGCTCCCATTTGTTTTTCTCAGATTATCTAGTAGTTATCTAGTTATTCTAATCCTTTGCATGTGAACATAAATTATAGGTATGTCTTATATCTGAAAAGGCACCCATGATTTGACTTGTGTTGGATCTGTAGATGAATTTGGAGAGAATATCTTTACAGTATTAAGTATTCCAGTCAATGGGCATATTACAACCCTATATTTATTGAGGTACTCTTTCATTTCAGTAGCTTCTTACAGATTTTGTGTCTAGGCCTTGTATATCCTATACTAGATTGTCTAGATATTTGATAGATTGTCTAGATGTTTGATAGTTTTTGATGCTACTGTAAATAGTATCTTTTGTTTAAAAACTCCATTTTCTAATCATTAGTTTCAATATATTTAAATACAGTAGATGTTTGAATATTGGTGTTACATCTAGTGATCTTGTGAAATTTACTTACTAATCATAATAGTTTATCTGTAACCATTCTTGTGGATTTTCTACATACATAACCATGCTATTTGAGAATAATGATAGTTGGCCGGTTGTGGTGGCTCATGCCTGTAATCCCAGCACTTTGGGAGGCTGAGGTGGGTGGATCACCTGAGGTCAGGAGTTCAAGACCAGCCTGGCCAACATGGTGAAACCCTGTCTCTACAGAAAATACAAAAATTAGCTGGATGTGGTGGCACGTACCTGTAATCCCAGCTACGTGGGAGGCTGAGGCATGAGAATCACTTGAACCAGGGAGATGGAGGTTGCAGTGAGTGGAGATCATGCCACTGCACTCCAGCTCTGGGCAACAGAGTGAGACTTGGTCTCAAAAAAAAAAAAAAAAAAAAAAGAAGAAGAAGAATGATAGTTTTATTTCATCCTTTCCAATTATTATACTGGTTCTTTATTTTTTTTCCTTGTTACACTGGCTGGGATCTTTAGGAGAATGTTGAACAGTAGTGGTAGTAAATATGCTTTGGCAGGCATCACTTCATAGCCAAGAAAAAACTCTAACCAATGATCGTTAACATCACCAATAATGGAACAGATCGTGTACTCCCTGCTAGAATGCAGTGAGAACACAGAATCAGACTGTGAGATTCCTGTCAAAGATGCATGACTTGACTCAAAACATGAGGAAACCTCAGACAAGCATGCACTGAAGGACAACCTACAAATAACTGGCCTATAGTCTTTAAAAGGTTCCAGATCATGAGGCAAGGAAAGACTGAGGAACTGTTCCAGATGGAAGAACATTAAAGAGACGTGATGACTAAGTGAAAAGTGTGATTCTAAACCAGATCGTTTTGCTAAGAACTTTATTGGGACAACTGGCAGAACTAGAATTCAGTCAGAGGTTTAGATGGTAATAACATATCAATATTAATTTCCTGATTCTGATGGCTGTGCAGGAGAATGTCATTGTTTATAGGAAATACCCACTAAAGCACTGGGTGGTGAAGTCATAGGGTATAATATCAGTAACTTACTCTCAAATTGGGAGAGAATTTCTTTGTATTGTACTTGGAACATTTTTGTTTTCTGAGATGGAGTCTTACTCTGTTGCCCAGGCTGGAGTACAGTGGTGTAATCTTAGTTCACTGCAACCTCTGCCTCCTAGGTTCAAGTGATTCTCATGCCTCAACCTCTCAAGTAGCTGGGATTACAAGCACTCGCCACTATGCCTGGCTAATTTTTATATTTTTAGTAGAGACAGGGTTTTGGCATATTGGCCAGGCTGGTCTAAAACTTCTGACCTCAACAAGTGATTTCCCCTGCCCCCCGTCCCTGCCTTGGCCTTCCAAAGTGCTGGGATTGCAGGCGTGAGCCATCACACCTGCCTGGTCACTGCAGCTTTTGTTTAACTAAAAAAACGAAAAAAGTTAAACAAAATAACTAAAGAATTAAAATAACTTTAAAAAGTTAAAATAACTAAAAAATCAAACAAAATAACTTAAAGAAGTTAAAATAACTAAAAAACAAAATAACTAAAAATATTAAGCAAAATAACTAAATAATGAAAAAAGTTAAACAAAATAAAACCTAAACTTCATTTAATTCCAGAGAGGACCACCAGGTGGAGTCCTTAGGCCAAAGAGCTTGTTTTTTTTTTTTTTTTTTTTTGAGACGGAGTCTCGCTCTGTCGCCCAGGCTGGAGTGCAGTGGCGCAATCTCGGCTCACTGCAAGCTCCGCCTCCCGAGTTCACGCCATTCTCCTGCCTCAGCCTCCTGAGTAGCTGGGACTACAGGCGCCCGCCACCTCGCCCGGCTAGTTTTTTATATTTTTTAGTAGAGACGGGGTTTCACCGGGTTAGCCAGGATGGTCTCGATCTCCTGACCTTGTGATCCGCCCGTCTCGGCCTCCCAAAGTGCTGGGATTACAGGCTTGAGCCACCGCGCCCGGCCCAAAGAGCTTGTTTTAACTTGGGGCCCTTCTGTTGCTGTTTAAAAAAAAAAAAAAAAAAAAAAAAAAGCCGGGCGCGGTGGCTCAAGCCTGAGATGGAGTCTCGCTCTGTCGCCCAGGCTGGACTTGGGGCCCTTCTGTTGCTGTTAAAAAAAAAAAAAAAAAAAAGGCCGGGCGCGGTGGCTCAAGCCTGAGATGGAGTCTCGCTCTGTCGCCCAGGCTGGAGTGCAGTGGCCGGATCTCAGCTCACTGCAAGCTCCGCCTCCCGGGTTTATGCCATTCTCCTGCCTCAGCCTCCCAAGTAGCTGGGACTACAGGCGCCCGCCAACTCGCCCGGCTAGTTTTTTTTTTTTTTTTGTATTTTTTAGTAGAGACGGGGTTTCGCCGTGTTAGCTAGGTAGGTCTCGATCTCCTGACCTCGCGATCCACCCGTCTCGGCCTCAAAAAAAAAAAAAAAAAAAAAAAGGAGAGGTCTGGTGTCTCTTTACTTCAAAAAGGGAAAGTTGTACAAGTTTCCCGTTCTTCAGCATAGGAACAGGGACAGAAATCACACCATATGTGGTTTTATTCATTTCGGGTATCTCTATGAAGTTGCAAACAATTTTCTTTTTTGATTCCATTTCTTTTGGCCGGAATTTCTCAACCTTGCTACTATTGACATTTTGGTCTGGACAGTTCTTTGTCATGGGGGCTGCTGTGCATTGCAGGGTGCTTAGCAGCATTCCTGGCCTCCACCCACTGGATATGAGTACATCCTTCCAGCTGTGACAACCCAAAATGTCTCCAGACATTGCCAAATGTCTTCTGGAAGACAAAAATTATCCCTGGTTGAGAGAGAACCACTGTTTTTGGCAATAGGATGTTTTCTGCCCTGGGCACTTTGGTTCCTGTTGTCTCAAAAGGGAAGCTAAGATACCTGGTTACCCTTAGTGTGGCTGGTCAGGTAGTGGTGAGGGGCTTTGGACAGTGGGACTGAACCCTAGGATCTAAGGTGGGTGTTCAGTGCTGTACCATCTAAGGATGCTGTTCTGTGCTCAGATAAGCCACAGAGCCTAGGGTGTCAGGAAAGGACTTAAACAGCCAACCAGGAAGGATAGAGTCTGGGGTTCGTGTGAGGAAAGCAACAGTGAAGGCTGGGGCAGGGGAGCAGAATCTTCATTTCCCTCCAGCAGCCAGTGCCCAGTGGCCTCCCAGCTGGCTGGGCAGAACCTTAAGATGCTAGAGAATGGCCTTGGTGTATTACTTTCCATCACCCCTGCTTGTTCTTATTAAAATGTTTTTCTTTCCTACTTTTCCACCTCCTTCTCTTTCCATCTTCTGATCTGAACCTCTGCCCCTCACCTGTTCTTGGGTGCTCCAACATACTCCAAACTTTTAGGCAAAAGGCCCTCTCCAGCCATATTTTCAATAATGCAAATGCAGTGGATGGTGGTCTCCCCAGGTTCAAGGACACTCCACTCCTGGACTCATTTAGACCATGTTGCTATCTATCGATCGTTTTTGATTGATTGATTGATTGATTGATTGAGACAGGGTCTCACTATATTTCTCAGGCTGGCTGCCAACTCCTGGGCTCAAGCCGTCCTCTTGCTTCTGAACCTCCCAAAATGCTAGGATTACAGGTGTGAGCCACTGTGCCTGGCCCTTTTATTTTTTTAAGTTCTGTCTACCCCCTCCCATTTCAGGTGTGTCTTCTGTAAAATGCAATTCTCACCAGTCCTTTGAAGAGTCACAAGATACAAAGTCAGCAGTGGCCTGGGAGGGATGGGGATGTACACATGGGGTCCACTGTGAGGTGCCCAAGAATTTGGGGATAAGGTCAGATAAACATCACTCCCTGAAAATAAAGCTAGTTTAAAACAAATGCATCATGGCTGCATTTGGGCAGCTGCAGAATGATGCCCCTCCTGCAGCCAGCCATCCTCCTTCCCTGGGCACACGGGTGGGAGCAACTTTGCCAATGTGCAGCCCAAGGCAAGGCAGTCACTTCTGTGGGCCTCAGTGTCCTTGTCTGGGAAATGACAGGTTTAGAGGAGGTGATCCATGATCCTGTCACTTAAAGTCCATACATATATCCTGCCCGAGTCCAGACAATTTTAACCTCAAGGTTGGACCACTTGTGAGCAGACATTATATTTAGCTGGTCTCTTTCAACAAGGTGGAGTTTAGTGATTAGGACTTGGTGAACAACTTCTGAACTCCCCACCCAACTTGTCAGCCCCAAGATGGGCTTGCCTGGCCCACCAACTTGACAAGGCTGCCTGGTTGGCTTTCCTGGGAAGGGAGTTTCTTCCTTTTTTTTTTTTTGAGATGCAGTTTCACTCTTGTTGCCCATGCTGGAGTATAGTGGTGTGATCTTGGCTCACTGCAGCCTCCACCTCCTGGGTTCAAGCTATTTTCCTGCCTCAGCCTCCCGAGTAGCTGGGATTACAGGTGTCACCACCACACATGGCTAATTTTTGTATTTTTAGTAGAGATGGGGTTTCACTGTGTTGGCCAGGCTGGTCTCAAACTCCTGACCTCAGGTGATCCGCCCGCCTCGGCCTCCCAAAGTGTTGGGATTACAGATGTGAGCCGCCATGCTCGACCAGGAGTTTATTTCTGATTCAGCTGCAAACATGGTAGACTGTAAGCTCTCAGTGGGCAAAGAGCTCGGATTTATAGATATCTGGGCCCTAGGGTCTAAAAAGATGCCTTGCACCAGTGGGACTTAACAAGTTGCTGGTTTTAAGTCAGTGTCAGTTTCATGGGCGGGGCAAGGGGTTGAATCTTTATCCCAAACACACTCATTCCTTCATTGCCTCACACGCACAACGCTGGTCAATTGGTGCTTGTGGTGGCCAGCTGTTGGGTTGTGTGGCCTGCCCTACCTTCTGAGAGCTGCACATTGCTCCCCTCCTCCGCTGCAAAGTTCCCTGCGGCCATGTTCTTCTGCACAAGCCTGTCCTTGTAGCCACAGCTGATGACACAGGGAGAGTACCCATGTAAGGCAGGCTGACCAAGTCCTGTCCCTGGGAAAAGAAGAACCAAGAAACAGACCCAGGAAGTTGGCTTGAGGGGTTGGATTTGTACCAGTTTTACTTGGAAGATGCTGGAGGTCTTGTCATTTGTCCCATCAACTGGAGAAGGTGGCTATGAAGAGAAGGGCAGTGCTGCAGTACAGAGAGGATCCAGGTGACATTTAAGGCTGGTTCCAGGGTTCCCAAGGCTCTGCTGTACCCTTCCCTGAAATTCTGAATCCACTCTGGATTCAAAACAATGCCCCTCACTCACTCTTGTTTTCCCCTAAGTCATTTCTAGTGGGTGCATTTCCTTTACTTGAAGCCAAAGGATTCCTAGCAAGTGCAAGCTTCTGACCTCACAGAGAGGCCATGGTAAACATCCCAAGGAGTGCATAAGCCATGGGTTCAGGGATTTCAGCCACTGCAGAAGACAAGCTGTAACCTAATTCAATCACAGTTGGCAGCTACCAGTGAAGAGGCTGGCAGTCTGGGCTGTGGGGAGCTTCCCCGTGACAGATGGAAGGGGTCCCTGTATCTGGAGAGGCTCTAGAACCTCCTCCCAGTGAGGCTAATGTGGTCTGAAGAGGGTCTCTTTGCCAAATGACATTCTGGGGTTGGGATCTGGGATTTCCCCCACTACTTCCTTACATCATTTGCTAAAGCTCAAAAGCTTCCATGTAACGACATCAAACAGATCTGAAACCACAAATAAAGTAATGTCTACTTAACACTTTGATCAGCACTCATGTTTCATTTTGTGTGCTTTGGAAAGAAATACAGGCTCCTGTGCCATGGGATGTTAACTCTTTTATTAATTTAGGGTTAACATTGTATTTGCTTCATTGATTTCTCTTTCAGAGTTGTAGATTCAATAAACAACATCTGGGTTCTCTCCAGCTCACAGGTGACAAGGCAAATGCACTGTTATCAAACAGGGGAGCAGGACAATATGGAGAAAGACGAGGTCGAAAAAATTTAAGGCAAATGTTACTTCCCTATTCAAGGGAATTGATCAAGCAGATCTGTGCATTTCAATGAAAATATATGAAATATTTGTCAAAATAATTAACATCGGTAAAAATTACAACATGTAGCTTATAAAATGCCTACACAGGTTTGGCAGAATAAATCCAACTGTGTCATGTAGACTCGTAATATACACAGACACAGGAGCATCCACCTTAAAAACGAGTCTTCTGAAGGGCAGAGGCCAAACGTATTTTAAAAGTAATTCCATAAAATGGGAAGTGATGGATGATTAACAATGGATGGGCTGGCTTTACATTTTGTTCAGAGGAATTGCTTGGCCATCGGGGTACCTTTTGGCTGGCCACAGAATGCCTCCTGTTGCCCCTCCTCAGAAGGCTCTGCATCAGGTCAAGGTGGTCGTTCAGGCCATGAGACTCCTGAAGACACAGATAGAACACGGTAACAAGGAGAGCTTGGCTTGCTCAGAGGAGAACGCTGCGGGGAAAGAATCTTCTGGTCTGGGTTTGGAATTTGACTTTCTAAGCCACTACTGCAGTTTCAGAAGTAGCTGACTATGTAGAAATAGATACTCCGGCCCCAGTGGTCATACATTTTATGCCCTCAAACCTATCTTATTTATAGTCTGACCAAACCGTCCCCAGACTGCTCAGTGGCAGGCAATAAGCAGGTAGATTGCTGGCCCTTTGTCACATGTGAGGATGGCCCAGGGTTCGCTGGCTGGGCCAGGGAGATTTACTACAGAGCCGCAGAAAAGCATGGGGAGAAGAGTGATGTGTGATGCCAAGCGTCTTTCTTTTCTGCTTTGGTCTCGAAGATTCAGTAAACTTATGGTCCCAGAAGCTGCTCCAAAGCCAGAGCTGTGGATTCCCAGAATTCATTTTGTTCCTGTTACAGTTTGTCAGAAGACTGGAGCCAGCAAGCAGCATTTGAGAGGATATCACCATTTTAGGAACACCTCCTTAACAGCCACCACCCACCTGGCTTGAGTGCCCAGAGATGCTGCTCCTGGGGAGATAAAGCTGTCAGGTGCAGGGCACCACCCCTGAAACAGGCTCTGGCCGACAGTCTGGAGGAAGGTGGACGGATGGATGGATGGGGGTCCCTGCCCTCTGTGGGCAGCTAGACACCCCTACCCGGCCAGGAGGCATGTGCGGCAGCAGAACTGAATGAAGAGTTTCCGTTCACACAGCCGGTTAGACTTCACCATCTCGCAGAATGTCTCATCAGCTGGGGCCCGGCATCAGGAAAGGAAAAGGAGGGAAAGGTCAGTCTTTGGTGCCTGTAAAGATGGTTTCAAGGCCAGGCGCGGTGCCTCATGCCTGTAATCCCAGCATTTTGGGAGGCCGAGGCGGGTGGATCACCTGAGGTCAGGAGCTTGAGACCAGTCTGACCAACATGGTAAAACCCCATCTCTACTAAAAATACAGCAATTAGCCGGGCATGGTGGTGGGCGCCTGTAATCCAAGCTACTTGGGAGGCAAAGGCAGGAGAACCACTTGAACCTGGGAGGTAGAGGTTGCAGTGAGCTGAGATCGTGCCATTGCATTCCAGCCTGGGCAAGAAGAGCAAAACTCCGTCTCAAAAATAAATAAATAAATAAAAATAAAGATTCTTTCAATCATTCCACATATGCTGGGCATCAGTGCTGCCCTGGGCAAGAGGGACACAGACGGAGGTGGGCAGCAGGATGGCAGCCCTTGAAGTCCCTCTCCTGCAATGCACTTGACTCTGAGAGCCCTGTGTGGCAGGGGGCGGGGGGGGGGGGGCAGGAGGGGCACTGGTGTATGGGTCTTTTGCTGAGTCTAAGTGACAAGGTGATTCATGAGCAGGATGTGGGGGTGGTGTGGGAGGGATCTCGGGAGAACACCCAGCCTGGGCCCGTGGGGCACACGTGCACCTGTCTTTCTGGACAACTGTGCTGGCGGTGGAGCTTAGGAGGAAAACCCTGGGGGAGGCCGGAGGACAGGCCTGGAGGCAGGTGGGAATGGAAGCTGCTTCCAGGGTGGAGGGGGCACCCCGGACAGGGAGGAGCGGGGATGGGAGGAAGGAAGCTGCTGTGGACAGGACTTGCTGAGGACGCAGCTGTGGCAAGGTGTAGAGGCCTTTGAGGATGCATCATCTGTGGACCTTGAGGCCCTCCAGTGGCAACCACACTTTTTTGGGCTGGATACAAAACCTGGGCAGGTGACTTCCTAAAGAGGGAGTTTCCAGGCCTTTGAAGGGACATAATTAGACAACCTTCCCACCCCCCCACCAAAAAAAATAATAATAATAATAACAGTAACAAGGCAAGGAGGCATCCCAGGGCCCTCGACAAGCTCCATGCTCTGCCAGGGCAGGGCCAGTGCCAGCTTCATGCCCAAGGACCATCTGCCCTGACCCTGGGACACTGGAGCAGACCGCCTTCCTCTTCTGGCTGTCAGAATGTGGTGCTCAGAGCTGGCCCCATGTGGCTCCACCCTGCTGCTTGCTGGGCCAGAGTCCCCTTCCCTGCCAGTGTGTCTATAATGGCTCCTGCACTGGACCTCCAGGCCCGAGTCTTCTGCCAACCCTCCTCGTTGCCTGGAATTCCCAAACTGGGCACTTATCTTCAGTCCCCTTTTAAGTTTCTGTTTTTATATCTTGTCCTTGTCCCTCATCCCACTGCAGAGCCAGGGCTCTCCTGCAGCACGGATGTGGGTCCATGCTGGATCCTTGTAGAGCTGGGATTGCTGCTGCTGAGCGTGTTCTTGACTCTGGGCTCTGTCCCCCTCATCCTGAGCCCCTCCAGGCTTCCTGGCTTTGACCCCCAAGGGCAGGCTTCTTTTATGGGATGTCACACCCAGGCCACGGGGGCCTATGGCATGACAGTGGGAGCAGTACAAGGACAAAATCATTTTTAGGAGTCACTCAATAAACAGATCAGCAGTGGCTGGGAGGCCTCTCTGGTCAATGTGTGAGAGGCCTAGAGGGAAGTTGGGAGACAGGGCAGCTGTCTTCCAAATCATCTAGAGGAATCCCAGACAGTCAGATCAGGGGCACGAACACCTGTCTGTGGAGCTGCCGTGCCTGTGTGGCTTTGCTTTTCTCTTTTGAGCACAAGCTGGCCAGCTGAGCTCCTCCACAGGCAGCCCCAGGGTAACCCAGGGTAACCCTGCTGCTGCTCACCGTTGCTGCACGTGTGGTTGGTGATGCAGGAGGTTCCCAGCTGTGTGAAGCCCGTCTTACACCTGCTGCAGTTCCTGCTGGAGCCTGCACAGCTCAAGCAGTTCTCATCACACCTGTGGGAAGACACCATTCCTGCTAAGGCTGGGGAAGAAGCCCCACCACTCTGGGCTCCTTTCCCAGAATCTTCACCTCCCTGCACCTCCTTCCCACCCCATCAGCCTCGGTCCTCTGTGGAGAGGCTGTGTCCTCCACCATTCCCTGACACAGGGGCCAAGTGTCTGCATGTCTTTTCTCCTGTCTGACCTCACTACTGCCCTGGGAGGGCACGGACAGCCATGGCCAGTTGGCAGGAGCATGCCCAGGATCAGGGGCCAGGTCCAGGCCTCCGAGCCTCCCCGCAGCTCACCAGGACACCCTCCTGGGCCCTGGCACCCAGCCCCACCGCTCCCCTACATGGCTCCCAGAGCTGTGTCAGTCTGCTCTGTCCAGCGGCTGCCAGGCTGCGATGGCTGTAGGCTTGGGGTCCAGGCCAGACTCCACCCAGGGATGTGACACACCTGACTCGAGCTGACCAGAAGGCTGCTGTCACCTATATGTGGCCATGCCTGCTTACCCTCGGGGAGTGGGAGAGATGCCCCACAATTCCTGCCCCTCTCGGACAGTCCTGGTCCAGCCTGCACAGTCAGAGACCATGGCCAGGGCTATTTCTAATGCAGGGTAAACGTGACCTCAGAGGAGGGTTGGTGCACTACAGCCCAAGGGCCACAACCAGCATTTATCCTGGACCACAGTCACACTCATTCATTTACAATCTTTTGTGTAGCAGTGGCTGAGCTCAGTAGCTGTGACAGAGGCAGTATGGCCCCAGAAGACTGAGCGACTGACCATTGTGCCTTTTACAGAAAGCACTTGCCAATGCGGGCCAAGTGCTTGAAGGAGTGCACCCTGGCTGTGCTGCTGCCTGTCCTCAGTCCACGGCCCAATGACTCAGTCTCCACAGTGCTTGCATCAGCTGTCCACCTCCCCATTGTTGCCAGCTAAGGGTTGAACAGGCCCCATAGGCAGGGCTTGGAGCTTTGTTGTGCTGATGCCTGGGCCTCCCTGGGGGGCAGTTCTTTGCTTTATATAGATGCCCCCTCCCTGCTGTGTGAAGCCTTCCATGCCAGATGCCAGGCCTGCTCGTGGGGCTCTTTGCAGAGCAGCCCTCTGATGGGGTCTGGTCTCATCACTGACTCTGCTGCTCTGGAGCCCCAGGTGCAGCATCGCTTCAGCCCGGTGGGGAGGTGGGTTTTATTCCTAGTGTGTCTGAGGATGCTGAGCCTAGAGCTCAAGTCCTTGGTCTGTAATTGTAAATGTGTAAACCCCACAGGCAAACTCACATCCAGGAGCCTTTCTAATGTTCCTATCCAGGCCGCCCCAGAGGAAAGGACAGGTCAGAGGACTTGCCAGAGGGGGTTGTGCACATGTGGGAAGCCCCATGGGTCTGCCCCCATCATGCTGCCCCCTCCCCACACCTGGTCTTGCACATTCTGGTGGCACAGCCACCAAGCAAACCCTTATGCCCCAGTACAGGGTATGACTTTCCCTACAGACCCTCTGGTTTCTCTTACAGACAATGCCACTGGTGAGAGGAGAACCAGGGCCGAGCTGAGTCATTTAAAGAGATGTCAGTGGTCTGGAGGACCCAGTGTCCCACTGCTCCCAGGCCATGGCTAAGGGTTGCTTCATCTATGAAGAACTGTGGTGAGGAGTGGGCTGCGGTGGGCAGCCAGGCGGTTATGGCTTGCTTGCTTCTTCAAATACAACCTCACTGAGCTCAGTACGATGGCAGGGGCCTCAGTTTTCCCCTGCTCTATACCAAGTTGCCACACACTTAGCAGCTTAAAATAACACCCACTCAGTGGCTCCCCGTTATGCAGGCAGAAGTCCAGGTAGGCGCAGCTGGGCTCTCCACTGAGGGTCTCACGAGGCTCAGGGCAAGGTGGTGGCCAGGCTGGGCTCTCCTCTGGAGGTTTAGGGAAATAATCCATCACCATTCTGCTCAGGGAGAGGGGTGATGTCCCCCTCCCCATTAGGCCAGTGCAGACGGCTCTCCCAGGGAGAGCACTGTTTCCTGTGTAGCTCCTGCTTTCCATCAGGATTACTGTCCCAGCAACGGGTCCTTGTGGGCAGCAACAGCTTTGGGCAGGGTGGCTTTTAAGATGCTTCTGGTTCTGCAACCATCTATGGTACCTACTTTACCCCCAAACACCATGGCCGCTTTGCCCTGCCACATTCTGGAAGGACAGGCATGCCTAATGCAGCCCTCTCTCCCTGTCCCCTTGCAGAGGCCACTCCCATCAGCCTCCTGCCTGTTCAGAAGCAGGATGCAGAAGACTGACGCTTTCATGCTCCAGCCTGCATGCAGAATGCTCATTGGCAGAAGGCATGCCCCTTCAAGGTGTGCCCCTGAGAGTCTCTGCCCCCACTAAGCCTGGGGGCAAGTGGAGGAAGGGCCAGGGCAAGAGAACTTTGTCTACCCCTCTGGCAAGCACTCCACAGAGGTCTCTTTTTCTTCCAAGTTGTCCAGGCTGGCTCTTGCTAGGTCCTCTCACTAGGTCTTAAGGGTGTCTGGCCCCTCTCTGAAGGAACTTATCATGCATCATTCTCAGCTTCGGGCCTCAGCTTCCACCTGCAGTTGCCAACCCAGCAGGCCTGCGTCCTGGCCTGCTTGTTCCAATGCAGCTCTTGTCTGGCCGCATGCTCCCTCGGAGCTGCCTGGCACAGCAGCAGTGGACGGCCGCAGCATCCACCAGCATTCTGGGGCCTGGAGGATGCCTGTGGTTCTCTACCAGCTCAGGCTGTCCGAATGGAGAGAGATCCTGCAGAACCAAGGGGATCAAGGCCTTGCTTCCTTTGGGAGGAGTCCACACTGACGCTCTTCCTGGGGGCACTTCTCCAAGACCCGGTGTGTCAGCCCCAGCACTGTCAGCCTCTGCAGGGCCGAAAGGTTCCCCTTATGTGGGAACAATACCCAGGAAACTCCTGTCCTCCACTGCCCAAAGAGGTTTGTGGTGGGGCTGCCGCCTGCTGCCTCCTGGGGGGCAGGGTGTGCCAATGCCTCTGGCTGCCTGCAGGGGTCCAGTTGCACAGCTGTGGACATAATCAGCATGCCCTGAAATCCAGGGCATTTGACAAATGAAAGTGATTATCACTGTTCAATTCCAAGTTCTCCCTGGATTGCTATATTTAATTATCTGAGAACCAGCTGACTGGTTAACATGAAAGGTTTAACTTCAGACAACTGTGCCCAGGGCCCTGTGCAGGACTCAGCAAGGCTGCACCTTGCAAGCGCATGGCAAGTTTCCTATTTTACAGCAACCCAGTAGAAGGGGCTGATGCTTGCAGAGATACATAACCACCACCAGGTCCCTCTGCTGTGGGTCACACAAGTGCCAGGACTCGGTGGTCCCTCATGGGCTCACTGTGGGGTTTGTTTCTAGGGGAATAGGTTACAACCCATAGTGGTTCTTACACACAGCCTGGGAGGCAGACCCCATTGCAGGGTGAATCTACCAGTGCTAACAGGTACCTAGCTGGGAGCCAGGCATGGGCACCCCTCCTGCTCTGACACAAGCCTTTGAGGGCTCCCTCATTTTAAGTCTTTTTCAGACGGAAGCCCTGCGATATGGTTTCAACATTTGTCCCCACCAAATCTCATGTTGAGATGTGATCCCCAGTGTTGGAGGTGGGGCCTGGTGGGAGCTGTTTGGACCATGAGGTGGATGCCTCATGAATGGCCTTGCACCATCCCCTTGGTGATGAGTGAGTTCATGTGAGAGCTGGTTGTTTAAAGGTATGTGGCAACTTCTTCCTTTTTTTTTTTTTTTGAGATGGACTCTCGCTGTGTCACTCACGCTGGAGTGCAGTGGCACGACCTTGGCTCACTGTAACCTCTGCCTCCTTGGTTCAAGCGATTCTCCTGCTTCAGCCTCCTGTAAGACTGGGATTATAGGCACACACCACCACATCCAGCTAATTTTTGCTTTTTTTTTTTTTTTTCTTAGTAGAGAAGGGGTTTTGCCATGTTGGCCAGGCTGGTCTTGAACTCCTGGCCTCTGGTGATCTGCCCATCTTGCCTTCCAAAGTGCTGGGATTACAGGCGTGAGCCACCGTGCCCGGCCTCCTTCCCTCTCTTGCTCCTGCTCTTGCCATGTGATGTGCTGCTCTTGCTTCACCTTGCATCAGGAGTAAAAGCTCCCTGAGGTTTCCCCAGAAGCTGAGCAGATGCTGGAGCCACGTTTCCTATTAAGTCTACAGAACTGTGAGCCAAATCAACCTCTTTTCTTTATAAATTACCCAACCTCAGGTATTTCTTTACAGCACTGTGAAAGCAGGCTAACACCTGGCACTTCCCTCACAGCCCACCCCCATCATCACACCTTCACAGCCAACCCCCATCATCACACCCTCACAGCTCACCCTGATCATCACACCCTCACAGCTCAACCTATCACCACACCATCACAGCTCACTCCATCATCACACCCTCACAGCTCAATCCCATCATCACACCCTCACAGCTCAATCCCATCACACCCTCACAGTTCACCCCCATCATCAGACCCTCACAGCTCAACTCCATCATCACACCCTCACAGTTCACTGCCATCATCACACCCTCACAGTTCACTCCCATCATCACACCCTCACAGCTCACCCCCATCATCACACCCTCACAGCTCACACCCATCACACCTTCACAGCTCACCGCCATCATCACACCTCACAGCTACACCCAGTATCACACCTTCACAGCCCACCTCCATCACACTTCACAGCTCACACCATCATCACACCCTCACAGCCAACCCCCATCATCACACCCTCACAGCCACCCCCCATCATCACACCCTCACAGCTCACATCCATCACACCCTCACAGCTCACCCCCATCATCACACCCTCACAACTCACTCCATCATCACACCCTCACAGCCCACCCCCATCATCACACCCTCACAGCTCACACCCATCACACCCTCACAGCTCACCGCCATCATCACACCTCACAGCTACACCTAGTATCACACCTTCACAGCCCACCTCCATCACACTTCACAGCTCACACCATCATCACACCCTCACAGCCAACCCCCATCATCACACCCTCACAGCCACCCCCCCATCATCACACCCTCACAGCTCACATCCATCACACCCTCACAGCTCACCCCCATCATCACACCCTCATAGCTCACTCCATCATCACACCCTCACAGCCCACCCCCATCATCACACCCTCAGAGCTCACACCCATCATCACACCATCACAGCTCACACCCAATAAAACACCCTCACAGCTCACTGCAACATCACACCTCACAGCTTACCTCCATCATCACACCTCATAGCTCACTCCCATCATCACACCCTCACAGATCACACCCATCATCACACCCTCACAGCTTACCTCATTATCAAACCACACAGCACATTCCAATCATCACACCCTCACAGCCCACCCCATCACACACTCACAGCTCACCGCCATCATCACGCCCTCACAGCCCATCCCCATCATCACACCCTCACAGCTCACCCCCATCACTCACACTCATTATCACACTCTCACAGCTCACCATCACACCCTCATAGTCCACCCATTCATTACACCCTATAGCTCACCCCCATCATCACACCCTCACAGCCCACTCTCATCAAAACACCTCACAGCTCACCCCATCACACCCTCACAGCTCACCCCCATCATCACACCCTCACCACCTACCCCCATCATCACACCCTCACAGCTCACCCATCATCACACTGTCACAGCCCAGTGCCATCATCACACCCTCACAGCTCACCCCATCTTCACACCCTCACAGCTCACCACATCATGACACCTTCATAGTCTACCCCCATTATCACAGCCTCACAGCCCACCACCATTATCACACCCTCACATCCCACACCCATCATCACACCCTCACAGCTGACCCTCATCATCACACCCTTACAGCTCATACCCATCATCACATCCTCACAGCTCACACCCATCATCACACCCTCACAGCCCACACCATCACACCCTCACAGCCCACACCCATCACACCCTCACAGCTCACCTCCATCATCATACCTCACAGCTCACAAACATCACACCCTCACAGCTCACCCCCATCATCACACCTCATAGCTCACAAACATCAACTCTTACAGCTCACACGCATCATCACACCCTCACAGCTCACACCCATCATCACACCCTCATAGCTCACCTCATCACTCCCTCACAGCCCACCTCCATCATTACAACCTCACAGCTTATCCCCCTCATCACACCCTCAGCCCACACCCATCATCACACCCTCACAGCTCACACTCATCATCACACCCTCACATCTCACCATCACACCCTCACAGTCCACCCATTCATCACACCCTATAGCTCACCCCCATCACACCCTCACAGCCCACTCCCATCAAAACACCTCACAGCTCACACCCATCATCACACCCTCACAGCCCACCCCCATCATCACACCCTCACAGTTCACCCCATCATCACACCCTCACAGCTCACCACATCATGACACCTTCAAAGTCCACCCCCATCATCACAGCCTCACAGCCCACCACCATCATCGCACCCTCAGAGCCCACATCCATCATCACACCCTTACAGCTCATACCCATCATCACACCCTCACAGTCCACCCCCATAATCACACCCTCACAGCCTACACCCATCATCACACCCTCACAGCCCACACCCATCATCACACCCTCACAGCCCACCCCCATCATACATGCTTACAGCTCACCCCATCATCACACCCTCACAGCCCACCCCCATCATCACACCCTGACAGCCCACCCCCATCATTACACCCTCACAGCCAACACCCATCATCACGCCCTCACAGCTGCCTCAAACTCCTCATTGTTGCTCCCACCCTGAATAAGACAGGTTGCCCTGCCCTGTTCTGGGTCCTAAGTTCATGATCTCCCAGCATAGGGCAATATTCAGCCAGAAAAGAGGAGACCAGAGCAAATGGCTTCTCCTTTAACAGCTAAGGTCCAACAACAGAAGGGTCTAGGGCCATCAGATAAGAATGGTGACTGTGGATGGACCCATGGGAGGAAGCACGAAAGGAAGGGTAAAATACACGTGCATTGATTGTGCAGAAAATGGCTTTAGAATGAGGAAATTGTCAGGATCTTTTTACTTTCTCTAAAGTATCTAACTAAAAAATATTTTTTTAGGCCGGGCGTGGTGGCTCACACCTGTAATCCCAGCACTTTGGGAGGCTGAGGCGGGTGGATCATTTGAGGCCAGGAGTTCGAGACCAGCTTGGCCAACATGGTGAAACCCCGTCTCTATTAAAAATACAAAAATTAGCTGGGCGTGGTGGCGGACACCTGTAGTCCCAACTACTCGAGAGGCTAAGGCAGGAGAATGGTGTGAACCTAGGAGGTGGAGCTTGCAGTGAGCCAGGATAGCACCACTGCACTCCAGCCTGGGTGACAAAGCGAGACTCTGTCTCAAAAACAAAAACAAAAACAAAAATTAGCTGGGCATTGTGGTGCACGTCTGTAATCCTAGCTACTCGGGAGGCTGAGGCACGAGAATTGCTTGAACCCCGGAGACAGAGGTTGCAGTGAGCTGACATCACACCACTGCACTCCAGCCTGGGCAACAGAGTAAGACTGTGTCTCCAAAAACTAATTTTTTAAAACCCAAAACACGGTTTCTCTGATTATCGACAGTGCAAAGGATGCATGCTGAGTGTGACATGGGCAGGGACATCCACTGGCGTGTGAGCACCTTGCTATTCTTCCCATCCTATCCCATTGCTGTACAGTGCCTGACCCACGGCAGGGACCCAACAAATATGCATTCAGTGAACAAAGGGAGGAAGGCCCCTAACCAGCTCTGTAAATGGGCTCCTATCCACTGTGGGGTGATGCAACACGCCCTCCCCCGGCCCCTGAGGAAAATGCTGCCAGACTCTGCCCTCCAGTCACTCCTTTGCTGGACACAGCTGCCTGCCGTTCCCTGCCAGGAAGACCGTACCTTCGACACACTTTGTGGGGCAAGCCCGGCATCTCCTCTGGGTAGAACCCCTCACCACAGGCTGGCACACACTTCCAGTCTTGGAAGTGGAAGTTTTTCGCACAGTGAATGCACTCTTCTCTGCCTGGCCCTGAGAGATACAGGAAAAGAAGCAGGTATCAGGGATGGCTGGCAGAAGACCATGCCCCAGGCCTGCTTCAGGGCCTTGTGAGATCAGGGGTACCATTCAGAAGCCCCCAGGCCACCACCACAGCTGGCATTTCCCAGGTTCTGTGAGCTGGGCCATCCTCACCCACTCCCAGGAGGTGGGCATCACCATCCCCATTTCACAGACGGGGACATCAAGGCATGAGGTGATCTCAGAGGTAGCACACCTGCCCACTGGCCATGTGACGATGATGGGCCCTGTTTCCAACAGGCCTAGGCCCACTTCTGCTCCCTGAACACTTGAAATCCAGTGCTAAAGTCTTCATATAAAAAAATATAAAACAGCCATTTATTTTTTATATGGATACATGTTGAAATGGCAATATTTTAGATACATTAGGTTGAATAGGATATGTTACTAAAATTATTTTTGCCTGTTTCGTTTGACTGTTTAAGATATGGTTACTAGGCAACTTCAAATTGCAGCCATGGTTTGCATTTGTGGCTCTTCCATTGCACAGAACGCTGTAGACGATGATGTGGGAAGATGAAAGAAGAGATCTTCGGGAATAGTGTTGATAGGTGTTTGGTGTGTACAGTCAGGGCATTTTCAACAATAGAGAAAAAAATGCCTAAGACTAAGGGTTTATGGCACAGGGAGGAGAGACTCGAAGAGACAACAGTTCTGAGCAAAGGGCCATGAGTCATGGAGGAAAACCTTCCGGTTGGCTAAGGGTCTGAGGAGGAACTGTTGACCTGGGTCAGACGTTGGACTAGATGACGAGATAGCACCTCCTCTGGGCCAGGTGTCTCCAGGGAGCATCTGATGGGACGTCAAAGAGAGGCAGTGAGGTGGCCACTGACTGACAGCGGACAGGGTCACAGGCAGGGAGGAAATTATCTCAGGGGCGCTATGAAAATCACAATGCCAGAGTAAACCTCACCGCAACTGCTTCAGTTTGACTGTGGTCTTAGATTGAGGCCTTGCAGTCTGCTCTGGACTCACATGGGGCCTCTCACTGTGTCAAGGGAAAAGCCCTTTGCAGAGGTTCTGGAGCCTGCAGGGCTCAAGCACAAGGTCCTGGGTCCTGGGGCTGGCTCCACACCTCAGAACCACAGCTGTAAGGCTGGGAGGGAATTCTGAGCTCATGCAGGAGAAGCTCCTCCTTTGAGAGTCAGGAAGAGTGAAGCCGAGAATGCCACAGAGTTTTGAGCAGGAGGCAGACGTAGGGCCCTCAAGGGGCCTCTTGAGGACCACCGTCTTCATGGCGGGTGTCTCCCTCTTCCTGAGGTGCAGTGGAAGGGCTGACCCCAGGGTCGGGACTCTGTTCGGTTTATGTTGTTCTGGAGCAGAGGCTGCTCTTATGCTTTGGCCAATGCCACCCCTCCCCGTCGCTGATCTCTGGTAGCATCTGGTGGGTGGGTCTCGTGCACAAGGCGGGGCGCCACTCTGAGCGGGGCTTGGGAGCTGTTCAGGGCCTGCTGTTGTACCTCTTGTGCCTCACCTGCTGAACCGATCACCCCCGCTGTCCTTCCTCCAGCACCAGGGTCCTTAACACTTGTGGAGCCTCCAAAGTGGGAAAGAAAGCTTGTTCTCATTTGTACTTAGTTTAATGCTCAATGTATTAAGCTTCAACATTGTTAAAACATTTATTTGGAGATGGCGGTGATGGTGGCTCACAAATGTAAATTCACTTAATGCCACCGAACTGTACGCCTAAAAATAGTCAAGATGGTAAATTTTATGTGACGTATATTTTATCACAATAAAAAAGCTGTTAAAGTGGGTTGATTTTCTAAGCGACCTATTTTCTCAACTACTAAAAAATATGAATTTCATAACTCAGTGAAAGTCTTTTAAGGATTCCATTAAGTCGCAAGTCTCTATAGACTTTGAACACTTTAAAAGCACCCACAATCATAGCAATAAGAGCAGAATGGGCTATGCTTATATAGGACCTGCTATGTCATTTGCGGGGCCCAGTATAAAGTGAAAACATGGAACCTTTGTTCAAAAAGCTCGAAAAATGTGCCATGACAGGGACTGAAACAGAAAGCATTTTCCTTTCTTTTGTAATCTCTCTTGGTCTGCTGTAGTGTTTCTCATTTGCTGTTTCAAGTCATGCCATCTCAGGCATAGGATGCTCATGCATGAGGACCGACTGTCACAGGTGGCTTGGGGCACTGCCCTACAACTTGGTATGTGTGTGCCCTGCAGGCTGCCAGCTGCTAATCCACATGCCATGCCGCAGGTGGGTAAGTCGAGTCCCATGGGGCCACTGCATTAACCCAGCTGTGCCAGCAGCCCCGAAGGATTACAATCTCCATGCCAGGACACACGGGGCACCTGGACTCAGGAGGATGAGAGGCTCATCTCAATCGAGTTGCCTGCCAAGTGCACTGGAGCACTGTGAGCCAAGGGTGGGGACAGATTCCACCAGGTCCTACCCCAAGCACTCATGCCTGACTCCAACCCTCCCCATGACTGTGCCCAGGCCCCTGGGTGGGTGGTGGGCAGCAGTGGTCACTGAATGGGAGCAGGGAGGTGAATGCCAGGTGGGCCTGGGTCTCCAGGGCACATGAAGTGGGCAGCTGAGAACAGATGTCTCCAATGAGGTCCACACTTGACATGTAGCAAGAAGCCTCCAGTGACTCAGAGGAGGAAAATGAGGTCTCTCTCCCAAGAGGCTGCCAGGAGATAGATGTACACGTTCCCAGGAGCTTAGAAAGAACCCCACGCCAGAGGGCATGGGGCACAGGGGAGATTCCCTAGAGCTGTGGACCTGCTCACCAATGAATTTAATAGCTGAAGTGATGGAGAAGTCACTGGTTTGAGATGAGAATTCCAAGTGACTCTACAAAGATTTTTGCCATCAGGCAATCTGGGGACTCAGAGAAAGAAAAGTGAATTATTGAAGTCACAGAGTTATAAAATGGTATGCCTGAATGTTATGGATTTGAGTGACTATGAAATTTAAATAAGCAACATCAGTGATGCTTCCTAATCAATCTGGGCTAAATAAGTCAAAGAAACAAATAATAAAAATAATCGACACAAGGTGACAGGCAGACTGCTAGGGAAATCTGCTGAGCTGCCAGCGGGTGGAACCCATCCAGATGCTGAGCACTGTGGCCTTGAGGATTGCCCCAGGAAGGAACTGAGGAGGACGTATCTCCCCTGGGTTGTCTGGGGTCAGCTTGGCAATCATAGGAGGACACCGGCCTTGGCCATAGCCTTGGTTTATCATGCCTGTCTGTTCCAGGACAGTACGGCAGGTAGCTGCACGGGGTACTCGTGGTTGGCCACACGGGGAGGGGCGTGCCCATTCTGCAGCATTTCTGAGGAACAGTAGTATCATGGCAACTGTGATTTAGCAGAGACTTAATTCTGTTTTTTGTTTTTTTTTTTTAAGACAGAGTCTCACTCTGTTGCCTAGGCTGAAGTGTGCAGGGGTGTGATCTCAGCTCACTGCAACCTCCACCTCCCAGTTTCAAGTGATTTTCATGTCCCTGCCTCCCCCGTAGCTGGGATTACAGGTGCCTACCACCACACCTGACTAATTTTTGTATTTTTAGTAGAGATAGGGTTTCGCCATGTTGGCCAGGCTGGTCTTGAACTCCTGACCTCAGGTGATCCACCCGCCTTGGCCTCTCAAAAGTGCTGGCATTACAGGCACGAACCACTGCGCCTGGCCAGTAGAGACTTAATTCTTAAAGTGTTACTGCAGAAAAAGCTCCTATGATGTGAGTTTCTTAGAAAGGACCAAAGTACCAAGGGCAGGAAGGGGAGAGGAGAAAACTTAACCCAAAACATATCTGAGCCCACAGACTGATGGTACACTTCAACTTACTTGTGCAAATAGCTCTGCAAAACAAAACCCAATAAAATGAATGAATTCTCTGCCATTCTGCATAGAAACTGTGCCTGGGAGACATTCGTGCCATCATCTTTGTGGGAAATTATAATACATGTGAAATTGTTTATAGAATTCTTTTCTTCTTTGAACCAACTATTCAAAATAAGTGAAGATAGGTACAAAGAACTAAGGCTATGTTTGAAAACATCCCCGTCCCCACCTGGATCCATTCCCACCTCTCCCAAAGCCCTCTCAATGTTTATGGTGTTGTGTTTCTGTCCGCACCTTTCCACAGCAAGAGTTGAGCTCCGAGACAAGATGGCCTGAGTGGTTGAACATCCCTTATCCCTTTCCCCGTCTGAAATAGCCACTGCCTGGCTGGATTTCTAATAAGAAATTCAGGCTGTTTGTTCAAAGTGGGTCTTTGCATTGTTTTGGGACTTTGTTTGAAATTTAAAAACATGGTTTTAAAAAGGATTTCCAACAAAATGTTTTCCTTTTATGGAGAACAGGGTCTCACTATGCTGCCCAGTCTAGTCTTGAGCTCCTGGGCTCAAGCTATCCTCCCACCTCTGCCTCTCTGAGTGCTGGGATTATAGGCATGAGCCACTGCAATGTACACAAAATTTACCAGCTCAGCTATTTTTAAGTACACAGTTCAGCAGCATTAAGTACATTCACACTATTATGTAACCATCGCCAGCATCTATCCTTAGAACAATTGTCATCTTCTCAAGTTGAGACTCTGTAACTGTTAAACATTAAATCTCCACTCTCCCTGCCCCCAGTCCCTGGTACGGCCTTTGTACCTTGTTTTGCCTTTGCATTTTAATGCTGCAATAAATGCAGAAGCCCATGAAGTCCTAGGGCTTTCTCACTCTCAAGGCAGTAGCCTACCCGCTTGGGTAACGCTGGCCCGAGGCCTCCACAGGCGGTGAACTCACCCACGCAGGTTCCGCAGGTGTGATGGCATTCCCCACATCTGATCAGCTCTGAGTCAAAGTAGGTGCCTGGCTCGCAGTCAGGAATGCAGCTGCCCCGTGCAAGGCTGTTGAAAAGAAAGAGGCAGATTTCCACATCCATTCCAAAAGTCTAATTAAATTATGATTTGCCCTCTAACACCTTTCCCAAGAGGAAATGTAAGTGGCTGAGGCACAGCTCTTTGTGTCACCAAAAGTTCTCAGCTAAGGAAAGTTGGGAAAGCCATCCTGCAGTCCGCTGGGGGCCCAGCAGGAACAGCCATGAGGGCCTGGGAAGCAGAGCTCCCATTACTATGCCGCATGTGCTGGGCTCCGTCCGACCCAGTGATAGCTTTTCCTTACTGCCATTTCTCCAACTCGATTCCAAACCCCATGAAGAGAAATGGAGCTGTGTGGGTCACCACTGGTGGCACGCTAGCTCAGTCTCAGTGTCGAGTCCCTCTTGAAGTGTCGGCATTTATGACATGTGATGGGGCTGCTGGCTGCAAGGCTGGCCCTGAACCCCAACCTGCTCCTGTCTCTCTTGCTTGAAACCTTCTGTAGCTTCGCAATGAACTTGAAATAAGACACTCTCTAGAGCCCTAGCAGGCCTGTCAAATGCAGCCCCTGCCTCCCTCTTTCACCCCATTTGTGCCTGCCCTCACCTCGATCCAGCCAGCCGAGTGCTGGACAGAGACACAGATGCTGAGCTATACCACCCATGCAGATGGCTTCTGCCACTTCCCAGTGTTCGAACCTGAGCAAGCCCGCCAGCCTCTCTGCATCTCCATTCTCCTTCCTGTTAATTGGTTTCTACATCATAAAGTTGCTTGGAGGACTCAATGAGCGAATACCCATAAACATTTCAGTGTCTGGCACACAGCAGTGTGAATAAATGTCACCTACAATTATGTCTTTAGTTCCTGAGATTATACTGTGGGTGCTGTACACGTTTTAAATGGGTTTGCCACTAAACATACTGAGCAAGTGCTATGGGGTGCATCTGTCAGATCCGGAGACTCCTGCTATGACACTGGGATTTATAATAAGAAATATATGTTTAGTCTTTGTCCTGGCACACAGCTTCTAAGACCCTTCGAGTTACCAAAGTGCCAAATGTCTTTAATAACTGATGACTGAGGGGTTCCTGGGTAGCCTCTAGACAGGAGCTGGCTGCTAGGGAACCAACCATGTGATCAGAACATTAGAATTTCTAGCCCTACTACTCTGACCTCCCTCCTGGGAGGTGAGAGGGGCTGAAGGCTGAATTGATTACCAATGGCCAATGATTTAATCAATCATGCCTATGTAACAAAACCTCCATAAAAAACCCAAAAGGTCAGGGTTTGGAGAGCTTCTGGGTTGGTGAACAAGAACACATCCCACATCCTGGGAGGGTAGCACAGCCCAGCCCCATAGGGATGGAAGGTCCAGCGCTCAGCCCTTCCAAACCTCACTCTCCGCATCTGTATCTGTCTGTGCATCATATCCTTGTAATAAATGGGTACACGTAAGTAATGTCTTTCACTCTGAGCTGCTTTAGCCAATTAATCGAACCCAAGGAGGGGTCATGGGAAATCCGATTGATAGCTGGTCATTCAGAAGCACAGGCCTTCCTCTTCATGGTGCCATGCCCACTGCGAATGGCAGTTAAATCATGTCTTTAATAACTGACATTCCCCTGCAACCCTTCCTGTGTTGATCCCCCTGAAGAGACGGATGGCCGGAGGCGGCGGCTCGGCCGCTCTCTTGCTGCTTTAACATGACTGCAGTGATTTGAAGTCACAGCTTAAGAGGATATTGGGCAATAAACGGAAGCTTTCTGTGGCTGATGGCTGGCAATGTGTCTGGAGTTTGCATGCCTCTCTGAAAGCTTGTCATTGATGGAACCACTGCTTCTATGTGGTGGGGCTACTGCCAGGAAGCGTTTTCTCTTTAGCACACTATTCCTGAATTGAGTATCTGATTTCCCTCTCCTACAAGATGGGACAGGATGCATAAATGCATTCCCTGGGATCCCTCAGCGCTTCTCTGCTGGGAAACAGGCAGGTTCCAGGGTGCTGGGAACATAGAGCCTCCTCTTCCTGATACCCCCAGCTACCAGCCTGGGTTGAGGATCCACTCCTGGGTTGCCTGACCTACAGAGCCTGGGACATCAAAGCTGGCCTCTCCCAGGCTGCCAGCTGAATGTCTCCTCCTTCCTCTTCCAACTTTTATCTCTTTGGGGGATCCCTTTCCTGGGCCAGTTCATCCTTTCACTCCTAATCCTGCCTTGTCCAGCCAACAGGTTTAAATGACAGCAGATGTGATGCGTGACTTTGGGGGCCTTGCTTTGCCTTCCCTCTCCTGGCCTCCTAGCTGCTTGCGGTCCTTTCTCCCCAATACTTTCATCCGGAAGAAAGGGGCAGGCTGAAGGAAATGAAGACAGTAGCATAGTGCCTCCTGGGGAAACTTCATCTCCCCTGTTTGTAAAATGCGAGTAAGAATTATGTCTACTTCATAGGTTGCTGCAAAGATTAAATGAGGCAATATTGGTGCAAGCACCTGGAATAAGAGAAGATATGCTCAGTAAGTTTTCTTTCTTTGTTCTTTACTCCAAAAAAGGAACTTCTTCTATGGAGAATTCCAGTCCTCACAGCATTTGAGAAGGGAGATGGGGCTGGGGGGGTATGTTGCATCCCTCCACCGCCTCACCCTGCAAAAGCAACTCCCCGCCCAGACCGCAGCATCTTCATCACTACCAGCCTGCTGAAATGCAGAGTAGTGGGCTCTACCCAGACCCGCTGCATCAGAACCTGCATTTGAACATGAGGTGATCCTTCCAGTGTGGACCATGGTGCTAGTCTCCCTACTATGGGAGTATCCCCCCCAAAATTTTGAACAGAATGTTCTAAGATTTTAGACAGCAATTTGGAGGAATAGGTAATGTATATTTGGTTGCATTAAAAGGAATTTGGTTGCATAAAATGGGCTAAAGAAACATTTCAAAATATTCCAAGAACAATCATTAACCCAGAAGAATGATTGTAAAGAAAAGGCATGCTGAGCTTTATGGGGCTGAGCCTGATGGAACAGCGAGAACCAGGAATGTAAAGAGCACCCTCAGGAAGCAGTAAAGAAGTCAGGATCTGGGAAAAAAACAGAAGACCGAGGGATGCAGATGAGAGAGGGTGGGTGAGCCACTACAGCCCACCCCTGGCCCAGACAGGGAGGGGAACTGGAGCAGGTGGAGGTGCTGGAGCGAAAGGAGGTGGATCTAAGCACAGCCCAGTGCTGCATGTGATGCAATCAAGTGCTGCTTTGCCCAATTCGCCCATGTTGTGTGAAACATAGAGATTCCACCCATCCTCT
Organism: Rhinopithecus roxellana; assembly: GCF_007565055.1. Lineage (NCBI taxonomy): Eukaryota > Metazoa > Chordata > Mammalia > Primates > Cercopithecidae > Rhinopithecus > Rhinopithecus roxellana. Next base: position 17,877,450 of record NC_044553.1, on the reverse strand, counting down.
CGCTTTCCATCCTACACAGCCATCTCTAAGTGGACACATGATTTTCAGGACTCGGAATCTTTACCCTCAATGGCTTTGGGCCTCTGACAGTTCAGCTTTTAGGAGAAATGCAAAAATGTGGTAAATCCATAACAAACTCAAAACAGCACCACCACCCTGGCATTCTTCAGGTTTCGAGGGGCGTTTTTACCTGAATCCTTCTTTACAGACAGTACATTTCTCGGGTTCATCCACGCACTTTTTACAGCTTGGGTGGCATTTAAGGCAATTTTTCTGACCTGGAGAAAAACAGCAAGATAAGAAAAGAGAAGGGACGGCACTGACAGGAATCAAATCTGAGCAAGCAGGCCCCCGGCATTTCAAAGCGGGGTGTAGGTGGGCTGTTCCCTGAGTCCACCTCCAGAATGTGTAGAAATGAAGCAGCCAGAGGCTGCTTGCACCTGGGGTAGGGTCACAGATTTCTCACCTCCCCTTTCTGAGGTAGATTCAAGTCCTCAGACAACCACCAGGCCTCTGAGGTGGTTCCACTTTTTTTTTTTTTTTTTTTTTGAGACCGAGTCTCACTCTGTCGCCCGGGCTGGAGTGCAGTGGGCGGATCTCAGTTCACTGCAAGCTCCGCCTCCCGGGTTCACGCCATTCTCCTGTCTCAGCCTCCGGAGTAGCTGGGACTACAGGCGCCCGCCACCTCGCCCGGCTAGTTTTTTTGTATTTTTTAGTAGAGACAGGGTTTCACTGTGTTAGCCAGGATGGTCTCGATCTCCTGACCTCGTGATCCGCCTGTCTCGGCCTCCCAAAGTGCTGGGATTACAGGCTTGAGCCACCGCGCCCGGCCGGGTTCCACTTATTTCAACAGGGATGGAGGCCAATTCCTGGTGGGCTGAGTAGAATTTAACGAGGTGGAAATCTTCATAAACGTGGCCAGGTGTGGGCAGGTGGGCAGGGGGGAGCCTGAGGTTGCTGCTTGCTCTCCACAGTGCTTTCCCAGGGAAACCTATATATGAAGATCTGGTGGCTCTAGATGGTGAGACAGGAACCTATGGTGAGTCATCGTGCCTCCTGGGGAAGTTCTGGGTCACCCCAACTCCCATCTGCAATGTCATAAGTTATTATCTGGGTTGGCGCCTCATTAAACACCACCATGCACCACTCCTAAGTGACTGGGGTGCTCTGGGCCTGGGAGCTAACGGCTGCTTGCTACACCTGTGCATGTCCCCGCCGCAGGGCCCCCTCACAGGTGGCATCATATGCCATAAAGCAGGGGCTGAGTGAGGATGTCGGGGTGAAGGAGGGCGGCCAATTGTGCCCTTGGGAAGGGGGTGGGGATGAAGGTGCCTGCATCCTTTGCAAAGGTCTGGTTGGCAGCCCAGAACAGGTGTTTGCAAAGGTCTGGTTGGCAGCCCAGAACAGGTGTTTGCAAAGGTCTGGTTGGCAGCCCAGAACAGGTGTTTGCAAAGGCTGTGAAATGTGTCTTGCATGACTTTTTGTTTCCCCTCTAAAGGGAGTCTGGGAAGGGTGAGGTGGCTCATACCTATAACCCCAGCACTTTGGGAGGCCAAGGCAGATGGATCATTTGAGGTCAGGAGTACGAGACCAGCCTGTCCACCATGAAGAAACCCTGTCTCTACTAAATACACACAAAAAGTAGCTGGGTGTGATGGCGCATGCCTGTAATCCCAGCTACTTGGGAGGCTATGGTAGGAGAATTGCTGGAACCCAGGAGGCAGAGGTTGCAGTGAGCTGAGATCACACCACTGCACTCTAGCCTGGGTGACAGAGTGAGACTCCATCTCTGGAAAAAAAAAAAAAAAAAAAAAAAAGCGGGGGGAGTCTGGTTATTTGATGGTTTTAAACATCTTTGAAGATTTCCTGGGTCTTGTCCACAGGGGTAACAGCAATGCCATGACAGGTTGGATCAATGACCCACCCTGAGCAGCAAGGGCCCGGAGAGGAGGGCTGTGGGGAGGCCTGCTACCTGGAGGACCACCAATGCCAAACGGTAGCTTCTTTAACGTGTTTGACAACCATCCCCCATCAATTTAACCCAAGCCCTGCTTTTGCATCTCCCAGGGCAAGGTGAGTTACTAAAACACTGGCATGGGGTCTCGGGCCTAGAACTCCTGTCCATTGCCCCACCCTCCTGGGACAGCAGGGCAGCAAGACACCTGGCCGTGCTGCTCTGAGTTACAGTCCCACCTCCATCATGACTAGCTGTGGCCTTTGCCCTTGTGCAGCTTTGATTCCCCACCTGTGGAAGGAGGAAAACACTGCCTGTCTAGTGTTTAGGGGTGTGGATGCTACCTGTAAAATGCCCCGCAAAGACCAACCCATCCCTTCTGAGCCCAACTGACATTGGTCAGCAGCTCCTTTTCATTTTCGGAGGTCTGCAAACCTTCTGCCCACACTTAAATCCCAATTTCATCTCAGCAGCTCTGCCTAGGAGGGCTCGCCCCCAGCTCTGACCGCCAATTCCATATGCCCTGACCCATGCCCAGTGCACACATCCTCTGTTACAGAGAAGCTGATGGCATAGTCTTTCCTGGAGAAGAAATTACAGGACAGACAGCAGGACCTCCTCTCCTGGTACCTGAAATCAGACTGAGCCCAAGAGTGGCTGGCCCTAGCCACCTCTCAGCCCTTGCTCAATAGCGGATGTTGACTCTGGTACAGATGCGTGAAATTCCCTGGACAGCGAGTAAGGCCAGGATTTCTTTCAGCATCACTTGGAACTTCTCCTGGCCAGGTCTGTGGGGGAAGTGCTATTAACTAACAGACCTGGGTGCTTTGATTTCATCATCTCTGCCTCCTTCCCCTGTTGCAAGTCCTTACTCAGAACAACAAAATACACAGGAAGCAGAAGTCTGGGAAATTCTCCCAGGAGAGAGGGCATAGGCCCAGAAAGTTGGGGCTGGCTCATCAGTTCTTGTGCCCACGAACATGCCACTTACTTTCATCAGCATAAAATCCTGCAGGACAGAGGGTCACACAGGTGTTCATCTCCTGGTGGTGATAGAACCCACGGCGGCAAGACAGGCACTGTGTCGCACCCCTGCCGGAGCAGGTCTCACACCCCTTGTGGCATCGGCGACAGCGTCTTGCTGCTGTGTCCCCAAAGTACCCCAAGGGGCACACACTCACACACTTCCTGTAGGAGCAAAGGCAGGAGGGTGAGGGCCTTGCCAACCCAGCCCCAGCCCCAACCCCATGCCCGCCCCTTTGTTTCCTTTGAGGAAACAAAGGCTTCAGGAGTGAATGTCAAACATGATGCCCTTTGTCTTGGTGAGTGCAGTTCTGAGGTTCCTACATACACAGGTGGAGAAGTTGGAGGCCTTGCACAGAACCTGGGAATCCTTTCTTTTAAAAGCTGGCCCCACTGAAAAGTCCTGAGGGTGTGCATGGTTTCCCAAGGGCATCGTGAGGTTGGTATTTGACTTCTGGAGCTGTCGGCTCTGGCAAAACCCTCTCTCGGATGCCCTCAGGGAGTGAGTCTCGTGGGCAGTGAGTAAGGCCAGCAGGGTGACAGCCTTTGCACTTTAGCCAGTGAGTGCCTGTGGCTGGGAGCTCCAGGATGCCACGAGAGCCACATGGGCACCTGGCTCCACCGTGCACGGCTGCACCCGTGCCTGAGCCCTTATGGGTGTGCACCAGTGGTTGGTGGGTGCATCTGTCACCCAGGCCTTTGGGGAGCCTAGCAGTGTCCTGTCATCAGGGCCTCCCAGGCCTGGCACGTGCAGCGCATGATGGGTGCTCAGGGAAGTTTGTGAAATGAGAATGGACGACAGAGCAGCTGCAGGACTGTCAGGGAAGATAATTTGAGAAAGTGGTGATGCCAGGAGCTAGAGGAGCTCAGTGGACAGAGCTCAGGGCCTGACTGCAGGCCACACAGGAGGGCTCACTCACCAGAGAAGGGTCAGCCCGAACCGGGCAACTGGCCATATACCTAGAGGCCCAGGTCAGAGCTCCTGATATCCTCTCTTGGGGTAAACTCAGCGAAACTTTCACTCAGTGAAAGCCCCACACCCAACCAGAGTCCAGAGACACTGAGAAAAAGACCATCAACAGGCTGCAAGGGCAGCACCAGGGTCTTGAATTGCATCCGTCTCCGGGCCCTCTGGGACAGCCTTGCCATGCCCAACATGACCTCTTTCTCTTTAACAACATGGATAGAAAAGCGTTTACAAGCACGGACACCAATGTGCCATAGTTTTTATTTCTCCATAATGGATGTATATGACTTGTATGATAGGAATGCCAAGTTACTAAAAATTTTAAAACTCCAAAGCAGTTAACTTCAGTGTCATGATTGTTTGGGGGTGCTACATTAATTCCTAACTGGGGCATCAGAACATGGAGGGACTAAGGATACAACTGGAAAGAACCACTGTGTGGTGAGCCACAGGGTTCTGGGACATGCGTTACCTGCTGGTCTTAACGCTCCCGAGGCTGAAGTGGATGCAGTTCAAGCACTGGTCTGCATTGGGGCCATCACAGCCTTTGTCACCACACTCCGGATGGCACACACCTTAAAGAAACAAGCATTGCCTTTCATCCAGAGAGATGCCTTCTCCATCTACGGTAGTCCCACGGATCCCCATGTCAGGATATTGCAGCTTGGGAGAAGCTCCCAGACCCCGCTGGGGCTGGACGGCCAGACGACAAGGCAGGAGCAGCCGTCCCCATGGGTAACAGGTGCAGCTGAGCCTCACTGGGCTCCAGTGTCAGAGTCTGAGCACTCTAGACAGGGATGGCATGAGAAGCAGCGAAACATCCAGGGCTGGATGTGCTGCCCGGAGCAGAGAGGAGATGGACTTATGAGAGCCTGGAGGGGTAACGGGGAGGGAGAGGCTGGAACAGCTCTGTTTCATTTACTCACTTGCACCAGTCATGATGCTGGGACCAGCCAGAACCTTTGACTTCCACGTGGAGGACAGAGCAACACAAGAGGGGGTACTGAGTGTCAGGAGAACTGCTGGCAAGCTGATAAGCCAGGAGGAATTAGGGAGGACCCCCCCACCCCCACCCACTCCACTGCGGCGGGAATGGGGATGGATCTCCGCGTACTCAGGACCGCCTGGTGGGGCTGTTGCTGGCCAGGTCTGGGGTGGGGCAGGGACAGAGCCTGACAGTGTGTCCTAGGGTTAGGGGACTGCTGTTTTCTGTGCTGAAGGCTGAGCCCCTTTCAGAACGTCCCCTTTAGGCTTTCCTCGGAGCCCTTGGTGGGAGGGCAGCCGTGTCTTCCCTCAAGTTCCCAGGGGTACCCAGTTTCTCACTCTGGAGGCTGGTTTGTTGTTGGAAAAACAACTGAGAACTGCAGGGGAGCTGAGTAGACACCAGCAAACCTCACCCTCTAGGTCCTTCCCAGGTATCCCAGAGATGAACCCAGTGTTAAAGGTCTACCCCTCAGGCGCGGCCGGGGCACGCTGCAGGGGTCCTCCCCAAGCTGGTCTGCAGGAGTGATGCCTGAAGCCAGAACTGGGGTGGACTCCCGCCTACTGCCCACCTGTCCCTCTTAGGCTGAGGAAATGGCTCAGGGGACCCCAACAGCTCTGAGACACAGGGACTAAGTGGGGCATGTGAAGGCTTTTGAGTTATTAGAAAAAAAACCTCCTCCTCTGAGGTATGAGTTATCAGAGGGGACGGGGAGTGAGCTGAGGAGTAAAGCCTAGTTAGTTGCTGGCCACCTTCATTTGGTGGGGACTTGAGGAAAAGACAAAAGTCCTCATTCTCTGCTGCCCACAGTGGAGTTTTGCTGGGGCACACAAAGCCCTCTTCATTTGTCTTGAAGTCTCCAGACCTTCCCAGTGTCAGACCCAGTGAAGTTGGCTTCCCTCCCTGAAGGCTCTCTGGTGTTGATATTTCCCTAGTTTTCACTGGGTGGGGGGCCTCGCCTGCTCCGGTTCCCACTGTGAACCCCTTTCAGAGCTGTGTGTATCCACGAGGACACTCTAGACGCCGTTCCTGGGCGGTGCTGACACCCTGGGTTCCAGATGCCGCCAACCATTTCTAAAACTCATTGCTAAGCTCCTCCCCCCAGCTCCAGAGGGTTTACTATATTTTGGATCAATTCCTATCTAATTGGATTCTTTGCCCACCCCATCCTGGGTTATCTATGGGAACAGCCTCCGAAATCCTCACTTCTTGCACCGTTGCTTTAAATTACTCATTTAATTTAAATGGGTAAATTAAATTGCCTTCCCACCCTCACAGCTGGTCCAGCAAGGGCGGGGCTGTCATGGTGACTTAAGGACTTCTCTCTTGCCTTTTCCTGCAGCGCTTTCTCCCTGAGGAGGCAGCAGGTCTGTCTTGCTTGATGAAGTGAACAATTTCCTTCATCTTAAGAAGATGAGGGCATGGGTGGGACAGGGAGGCAGCAGACCAGTCTTCTCACTTTCCAGACACAGGGAATGGGAGATGGGCGGGCAGGGCTTGGTTCAGTATGTTCACTGCTAGATTCCCGGCATTAGACACAGAGTAGGTGCTCAATCACTATTTGCTGAGTGGATGAGAGGAAGGTGGCTAGGAACAGGGAAAGTATAGATGTCCTCATCATCTCCAGACAGAATGTTCTAGGATGTCCTTGGAGGAGGACAGCCTTAGGGAGGGCCCTGGAGCAGTGCTCTCAGCTGCTGGTCACACCCCCCCGACCCCTGCTCCTGGGTCTGTCTGCAGTGGAAAGCTTATTCAATAATTTTGCATGGAGCCCCAAGCAAGGCTGGGGTCTATTCAACAGAGCTGCAGAGCCCCCACACTGCATCAAGGTCACCCACAGGTCAGGTGAAGACAATGCCCATTCAAGGGCCCAGATGCCTAGATAAATATCTGTAAACTTTCCCAGTATGGCTCTCTACTTGAATTGTGTTTAAAAGCCAAATATCCAGATTCGTCTCTCCCATGAAGTGTCCTTAAATTAAATCCACCTGACTGTCCACGTTGTCCTAATCACTCCACTGCCTAAGCGTGTTCTGGTACAGCTGTAGTTCATTCTCTGGGCGAGCATGTTGTTTGTGTTGTAATTTGTACTTATGTCTGCTTTTCCTCTCGCCTCAATTAGCGTGAAAGTTCCTCCAAGCCCCACTGCCTTCTTGTGTCACTTCCCATAACTCCTAGCAGGGGTCTCTTCATACACGGGGGGCTCCATGCATGTGCTGAACAGCCTGGCTAGCGGCTGACGCCCCTCTAGATGGGCTTAGACTGACACGGGTTTATTTGAAAACTCCACCTTCAATCCTTTGTGGAGCAAATCCAGGATTTTAAAAAAGTACACAAAAAATAAATGTTAGAAAGCAACTTGGGAGTTCTCCACGGGCTTTGCCATTGCGTGCTTGGACCAACTGCCAAAGGACAGGAGGGTATGGCATCACCATCTTTCCCACCATTCACACCATCTAAGAATAGCACACTGGAACCTCACTGGAGCAGTATCAGACCCGAGAGGAATGCAAGAGTTGAGTTGGTTAATTGCAGACAAGAGGTGCCCACAAGAATAAAGCATACTGAGTACAAGTCTGGTTTCCTTCCTGACTGCTGTGTGCCCTGAGCAAGTAACCTAAGGCTTCTGGGCCTCTGCTTGAGCCTGTCGAGTAAGCATGGATGTGCTGAGCCTATGAGCACATATGGTCCTGCTCCAGACATCACCCTCATCCTGTGAACTGGCTCCTGTACCTGTGGAGCCATCCTGGAATCCCGTCTTCCAGACAACACCACGTGGGCTCTCGGCTTCCCTTGCAGTCCTGTGTGGGTGACCACAGTGTCCTGAGCTGATCTCAGCCCACTCAGTTCCCTTTGCTCAACAATGGCTTCTTTCCTGAGGCCCAGTCTTCCCTGTGTTCCCGTGCCAGTACTGTCCTGGACCCCAAGCCACTCTCTTGTAGGAACCCAAGCCCTTCCCTGCCTCCTGCCCCCATCCTCACTGGTTTCAGTATCTGCCAGATCTCTAAGCCCATGCTGCCTGCAGGCACCTAAGAGTGGTTGCTACAGTTGCAGACCCCCAGGCATCCCACACCTGCTGAATCCCAGTCTCTGGGCGGGGCCAGCCCAGGGTCTGCTCTCAACCCAGCACCCTGCGGAGTCCCTGGGGTGGCCTCCACCCGCACTTTGGCCACCAGACGGCTCTGGCCTAGCAGGCTAGCTGTCATCACAAAATTGTCCACCTTCAGAACCACAGCACTGACGTCTTCCTTGTGCCCCATGCTGCCCACTGCAGCTGCTGCCCTTTCTCCCAGCCAGATGCTCTGGTCCCCCAACCTTCCTCTGCAGGGGCCATCTTGCTTGCTGCTGTCCTGGGACCCTGGCCATTTGCAAGTACTCCCTAGGCTTCCCTCGTCCTGCTCGCTCACCTCCTCTATTTCTTGGCAACTGCTCTCTTGCCCAAAGGGTCCAAGTGCAGCCTCCACTGGCCTGGGCCCATCACTCCCAATGCACCATGCCCAAGGCCAGCTCCAGACACCTCATCTCATATTCATCTGACCTTGCGTTGGACTCTAATGTGGCTCCTCCTCCTCCTTTGGCTTCCACACTTTGGCACCGTCCAGTTCTCACCTCCTCTGTCACTCTGTCCTGGTATCTGAAGAGGCTCTCCTGCTATCTCTGGTCTGCCCATCCCACTCACCCCTGAGACTTCAGGGGGCTTCCCTGAGAGTCAGGAACACATCTCCTTCCCATGGAGACCCCCTCTCTCCATCTAAGCCCTGCTTAGTAGACTGCTGGACTGCAGAATGGTATTACAGTGAGGTTCCATTGTGCAAGGCTGAAGTCAGTAGCAGATTTTAAGAAAAAAATCAGTTCTTTATTAATAATTACTGAATCTTGCCACAGTTTATAAATCACAGGGGGAAACAGAGCAGATTAGTGCATACATAATTCAATGCTCTATTTTAAAAGAACAGTAGAAGAAATTTAAAATGGAATCGACCATAATTTATACTTGATATGTATTGGTGGAATTCTCCATTTTGTTATTTGTTTTTCACAGAAGATACTAGATAACTTAAAGCATCAATGTTCTTAGATATCACCCATCATTTATCATTTAGCCATAGTATTTAGCTAAGGAAAATACGTCCAACCAGAAACACCTCTTCTCGCACAAATTGCTACAGGATGGCTCAGAGGAGAACAGCTTCTAGTCTAACATACGAATAAAAGCTGTGCCCAGCTCAGTGGCTGGAGCCTCTCTGGGCAGCTGTGGCTTTTGGCTGTCTTGTGGAATGAACTGGTGTCCCCAAACCAGGGCCCACCTTGGCAATGGGATAATTGGAGAAAAAGGATTCATGCAGGGCCTTTTTAGATGCCGTAAGATTTTCAAGGCATCTGTGTAGCATCAGCATCTGCTGACATCATCTCGAGATCCTCTCTGGGTCTTTCACCCAAGGCCTCCAGGCTGGTCAGCATCTCTGCCACGAGCTCCTTTCCCAGCTGTGCTCCTTGAACCCAACCTTCCTGGGTCCTTGGGAGTACTGTGTCCTTCCCACATCCTGACCTCAAGGACTAAAAGTGGATGGACTTGAGGGAGTCAGGAGGCTGAGTTGTGAGATGGGGGCCTTTGAGGAAAGGGGGTGCTCCTAGAAGTGGCTAATTTACCAGGGGGCAATACCCCATTCTGGTTGGGCATATAGACCCTGCTTTCCCAGCTGGGAAGGTTGGAGAATACTTACTGGTTTGAAGCATACTTACTGGTCTGTAAAATATTAGCAGAGCCTGGGGTGGAATGAGCTGTGTGAGTGCAAATTGCCATGATTATTATGATTCCCAGACAAGAGAAGACACACAATCATCAGCCCCACCTTTGCCAGGAGCAGCCCCACATTTTAAGAGCTACTCTGGACAATCAAAGCTCATGGAAGCTGGCCGTCTCCTCTTGCTTCAGGTTCATTACCTGTGTAATCTTCCTCATCTTCAGGAACTTCCACCTGGGAGGGTGACAGGGCGGCCTTGGGTGGCTCCAGCTCTGGGGCCGAGAGCTCCAGCATCCGTGAGCGGGACTGATGGGCACTGAAGGTGTGGTACGGGTGCTCCGCTGTGCCATACAGTATGAGGCTCCATTCTTTCAACTTCCCTGGAAGGCACCAAACCCACAGAGTCACCTGCCTGTGCCAAGACCTCTGTCACTCATGGAAATAAGCCAGAAGCTGCCTGGTTCCTCCCCTGATAGCCGGGCTGTGGCCTGCTACCTTCACTTCCTGGTTACCTGACGGCCAGGTGTGCTCCTATTGCCCAGGCCACATGCTGCTTTCCCCCGGTGTCTCATTCCTGCAAGCCAGTGCCCCTCTATTCCTGTTCTATGGAGCTGCCCTCCGCTTCCTGTCCCTGTTGGGATGGAGGTCAGCCGGGCTGGACTCTCCACTGTCGTGGAGGCTGTCCTCTGCCCTGCTGATCTCACTGCAGCCTCCCTCCATGCTGCCTCCCCAGTAATTAGCAGCAGCCACCTTCCCCTCTTGGGATATCCGGTGGGCAGATCTGGGGCCAGGCCTGGCTGTGAATCTTCCAAATGTGATAACTGGGTGGCATGGAGGAACCCTGCTGTTTGGATTCTTGATCCTAGATCATGGGAAGACTAAGTCTTGGGCTCTCTCCTCCATAGCTAGCCCAGGACAGTGAGGGATGTTCTAGGGGATAGCAGTGCTGGTAAAAACCCAAATGTCTGCAGAAGCTGGGTGGAGAGAGAATATCTTTGAAAGCAGGGGGATGAGTAGACAGACACCAGGCTCCATGGGGGCCATGAGAGACAGATAGGCACAGGAAACACAGGGCTGACGGGAGAGCTCCCAGCCAACATGGGGGCAGCAGGGGTCCCACTCCACCGATGGCTCCATGGGGAGTGATGCAGTTATCTGTTCTCAGGTATCAAGCAAAGTGAAAATCCTGGTAGTAATTTCCAGGTGAATTCCTGATGTTATAAAACACATTATAAACAGTCCCCAATTTATGACAGTTTGACTTACAATTTTTTGACTTTACAACGGTGTGGAAGCAAGATGCATTCAGCACACTCCTAGACTTAATGATGGGGCTATGTTGGGATGAATCCACCATAAGCTGAAAATATCATTGAAATAAGTCAACTTACAATTCTAAGTCAAAGAGCATCTATACAAGTAATTAATGCGTATCTGCCAGCCAGCTCTGCTGCTGGCTAGTTGTTTAAGCTGCCTTCTCCTCCTCTTCCTCCTCCTCCTCCTCCTCCTTCTTCTTCCCACAGCATCCCCAGAATTCAGAGCAGGGTAACTGTTTAGAAGGTCATCACCCCACATAGTTGAAGGGGCCAGGGGCCAGTGTGTCCTGCCCAAGGACAGCTGCTCACGCTGACGGGGCTCCCGGATGCCCCAGCCTCTCAATGTTTGTTTCTAACTGGATTGGCTCAATAGGAAACACATGCATACACATGTTCAGCTGTGAACCCCCTCAGTGGGCCCTCATGACTGTCTCCTGCAACCCAAGCTGGGGACAGGGCCATTGCTGGTTCAATGTCTCTGTTGGCTGAAAAATCCCTGCTTCCTCTTCCTTTCCTGACACGGGGTTTCTTGGCAATCAGAATGGTTTCAGGGAGGAAAAATACTGCTCTGATTCTTTGGTGTTGACTGTGTTTTCTCAACACTTACCTCTGCCCGTGCTCACTGCTCCACCCACTGGCTCTGAATGGCAGCCCATCTGTCTTTACATACCTGCCTATGCACTGTTTCTGCAATGTGGGCCCCTCTGTCAGTACAACTTTACTTTTTGTTCCAATTCTGGAAATCTCTTAGCGTTTCTAAATTCCAGAACAGGAGCTCCTGCTCATCCTCATACCATAAGCTCCTAGGCTGTAATCCACACCATCCTGGGTGGGTGGGCAGGCAGGCGAAAGACAGGCAGGACTGGCCCCACTGGTGCGATTTGAAATGAGGTTCAACACTGACCCATTTATACAGTGTGGCATGTGGCAGCCCTGTCTCATTTTAACCATAGCCCCAACTGGCTAAGTACTAGGTTCTAAAAGGCTGGAGCCTCCACACTGCCCCAAGTCAGATTCTGTATTGCCCAAGCCTCCCTTGGCCTGGCCAGGGCTGGAAGAGGTAAGCAAGGCCCTTCTACATGAAACAGCATCCCCAGCACAGCATTTCTAGCATGCGGTCTTCCATAGGGCTCAGTTCATTTAGACACACAGCAGCTCCCCTCCCTAACACAGTTCCTAACCTAGCCTATGTGTGTGGTGATAGCAACACAGGAAGTTGTTCTCACTGCTGCAGGTGCAGAAAACAAGCCCTGGTGAGGAACCTCTGACTCTCCTCAACTCCTTAGGATCCAATTATAGCCATATTCCAACCACAAAGGAATCCGAGCACTTTAACTACCAAGTGGTGAACTGCGATTACGGTGGGGGTGTAATGACGGTAGGACAGGGACCAAGGGCTCTAGAGGCTATAATTTGAGTTGAAGTTTATTTCAACTATAAAGGATGTCTCCAAACACACACACAAAAGGCCTGGTCACTAACAGTGGATTTTTATTTTCAGATATAGTTGTGGTAAGACAAACAAGAGGGGCTGCTTATACTCAGGGTCAGTGGTGTGCACTGTGTGGAAAAAGAGAGCAGCAAGAATTCCCAGGGAACCAGCAGACAGGCAGCTTCATGGGAAGGGAGAGAGGGCTGGACTGGAATGGAAGACAGACTTCCTTTTTATTGCACTCTCTGTTTGACTTTATGTATGTATGTATGTATTTGGACAGGGTCTCACTCTGTTGCCCAGGCTGGAGTACAGTGGCATGATCATGGCTCACTGTAGCCCCAACCTCCCAGGCTCAAGCCAAACTCCCACTGCAGCATCCCAGGTGGCTACGACTACAAGTGTGCACCACCATGCCAGTCTAATTTTTGTATTTTTGGTAGAGAAGGAGTTTCACTATATTTCCCAGGCTAGTCTCAAACTCCTGAGCTCAAGTGATCCTCCCACATTGGCCTCTCAAAGTGTAGGATTTACTGGTGTGAGTCACATGCCCAGCCTGTTTGACTTTTTGTTAAAACCACAGCATATATTACCTGTTCATATATACACATTAAAACTTTTTAAAAGTTTAATGTTTAAAAATCTATGAATAAAGTGGTTGTATATTCAAAGAACCCCATTAAAAAGCAGTAGTACTCAGGGTTTTGATTTTTGTTTTTGAATAGGTAATATACAAGGATGGCTCAGAAATCCAGAAGTATATAAAAGTGCATATGACGAAGTCTCCCTCCCCATGGGCAACGTTGGTTCCCCATTTCTTGTGTATCATTTCTGAAGCATTTTATTCTTATTCAAGCAAATATGAATGTATGTTTCCCCCATCCTCTTTGGTAACACACCTGCTAGCACTTTCTGCACCTTGAGTTTTCCATTAACAGTGTATCTTGATCCTTCCATGGCCGCACGGGATAGATGTAGTGTTGTTTACTTAAACAATCCCCTACTAATGGACATTTAGGTTGTTACAAACTTTGGCAATTATAGTCATGTATAGCTTAACCATGGGGATACCACCTGAGAAATGCAGGTGATTTTGTTGTCGTGTGAATACCACAGAGTGTGCTTACACAAACCCAGATGGTACACCTGCTCCACACCTAGGCTATAGGGTACAGCCTGCTGCTCCAAGCCACAAACGTGTGCAGGATGGTAGGTACTATACTGAATACTGTAGGCAACTGTAACACAACGATAAGTATTTGTGTACCTAAACATATCTAAACAGAAAAAGGGTATAGTAAAAATATGACATTAGAATCTTATGCAATGGCTACTGTATATGCGGTCTGCCATTGATGGAAATGTCATTTTGCAGCATGTGACTACACAAATAGTGCTGTATCCTTGTTCAAACAGGGAGCAACTATTTGAGGTGAGCAGAGCAAGGGCCCTGGAACAACAGGGTCTGGATCCTGGCTTTGCCCCTACTAGCAACGTGACCCTTGGGCAAACTACTTCATCTCTGTTTTTTAGTTTCCTCATTTGTAATGTGGGGATAATAATAATGTCTCTAAATGTCTACCTCACAGGGTTGTTTTGGAGATTAAATGACTTAATGATGATAAAGCACTTAGAATAGAGACTGACACACAGGAGCTGTCCGTTAAGGGAAATCTACTGCACATGTCATTTCAGCTGTGTGCATGTGTACCTGTAGGCTACATTACTAGAGGTAAAACTGGGTGTCAAAAGGAATGGGCTCCTTTGCAGCCTGGAGCTATGGCTTACATTGCCAATCCGATAACTCAGAAAGGTTAACGTCACATTTCTCTCATTATGTGAGAAACTGAGCATCCTTTTCATATAATTAAGAGCAAGACAAATTTCTCATTTGATAAAATTAAAAGCAATTTACAAACTTGGAAATTTACCAAAGACATTTGCTAGGAACAACGGATGAGACGTCTAAGACGCATAGAAGCAGATCTTAGCTGCATTCGTAGCAAGGGTCAGTAGAATGAAGTGGTGTTTTGTTCACACATGGTTTGTATTTTTGTTCTTTCTCTCTATCTGCAAGATATTCATGAGAGCCTATGAGGAGCCAGGCAATGAGCTAACAACTTGCAGATCTGACAGCTGGGAGCTCCAAAAAAGCCAGCAGGGAAGAAGCAGTGGGCCCCAAAGCAACCCCTTCCTATATATGCCTCCAAAAGAGACATTTCCTTTCCTAATAGGTGCGATTTGCGACACTTGACCTAAGGTTAAGGTTTAGACAATGGTAATTTTGGAGACATTTATCTCCTTTCTTTTTTTTTTTAGATGGCATCTCATTCTGTTGCCAGGCTAGAGTGTAGTGGTGTGATCTCAGCTGACTGCAACCTCCGCCTCCCGGGTTCAAGTGATTCTCCTGCCTCAGCCTCCCGAGTAGCTGGGACTACAGGTGCATGCCACCACGCCTGGCTAATTTTTTGTATTTTTAGTAGAGGTGGGGTTTCAGAATGTTGACCAGGATGGTCTTTATCTCTTGACCTTTTGATCCGTGGGCCTCCCAAAGTGCTGGAATTACAGGTGTGAGCCACTGCACCTGGCCTATCTCCCTTTTCTAGTACTTAAATGCTTTTTTCGCTTCCTCAACCAAGGGAGTCACTTTGGTTTTCCTGCCTTCGGAAGACGTAAAAATAAGAATTCCATACCTATGGCATAAAGTGTATGGCATAAATTTGAAGTGTGGTTCTTTTTTAAAATTATTTTTTCCCTAGTTAGAATAAAAATTATTAAATGTTGAGATATTTAAAGAAAAAATAAAAATAAATCGCCTATAACACTTTTGTCATATTTCCTCCTGGGCTGTTTCCTATGCATGTGTATTTCTTGCATAGTTGAAAACACACAGTACCCTGTTTTCTCTTTCTTTTCCCACTTAGCATTATATCATGTTAATCGCATTTGGCATCATTTATTTTCTTGTTCATTGTTTTCCCTCCCTTCAGCCTAGAAGTATCACAGGGGCAGGGAACATGTCTCCCTTGTTTGGTGCATTAGTTTCAGTGTGTAGCAAGTTTTGGGCACATAGTAGGTACTCAATAAATGCTTGCTGAATGAATAAATCCATTAAAACATTTTTTTTTTTGACAACAAAATACTTCACCCCGTGAATGTGACCATTTGTTTAACAACCTCTTATGACAGGTTATGACAGAACGTTTAGTCCAGTTCCCTTTTTTGAAATACATAAGTCTGCCATAAATATTACTTGATGCAGTCTGGATTCGTTTTTCCCAATAGAGTCCCCAGAGTGGAATTACTAGGTCAGGTGACAACACTGTTAATGTCTTATCTTGAACTCTATGTCTATCATGAACTGTAATGCCAACTTATGTCTAACATAAACTGTAATGCCACATGATCCCTCCACAGTGTTTGGTGTCCCATGAGGCTTGACTGCAAAATGGCCAGGTGAGGGACCACAGGCCACCTGGGCAAATCAGTTCCTTTACAAGAATTACCCCCTCTACACAGTCCCTTCTCCAAACCACAGCCCAAGCTTAACTGAGGCAGGAGGGTCAGATGCCGGTGGGTGACTTAGGATAACAGACTTAAGGCAGAGACACACAGGAATGAGCTTCTTGGAGGCTTTAGTTTTCAGGAGGCATCTGCCTCCTCTCACCGAGTCCACAGTGTCAGCCCCCCATAGCAGCAGCACATGTGCCAGGACAGGCTCCCCAGGCCGGCCCTCCACACTCGGTCATCCCCAAGAGGCCACATTCTCCTTGGGAAGATAAGCCACATGGGTGCAGAAGAAGCACGGAGGAAGAACAGGCAGACGTGTCCAGGGACACCTCAGGCCAGACCAGGGTCTATACTCAACAGAACTGCCACCCAGAGGCAGTCGGATTTTAGAATGTTGGCCCTGCTTTCGGCCAACCGCTTACCAAGAATGTATTATTTACTATTCAAGACACTCTACAAGCCTGTTCAAGTTTACTGTTGTACAAACCCAACTAGCACCATGAGTTCCTTACTTTCTAAAGGGAGGGGGTCTTAAAAGATGCCCAATCAAATTTTTTGCCATCAGATTCCTGAGCCTGTAGAAGAATCACAAATCCACCTGTTTGTTTAAACACTTGGGCCAGCACTGCCAGCAGGCTTCTTCCAGATGTCAACAACGAAGGCCAGGGGAATGTCACTGTGAGAGGCAGAGAATAATCCACAGCTAATGCCATCTGAGGCTGCCAACAAATGGTTTTATCATCATTCACTATCTTCAATGTGGTATTTCCCCTCAATGAATTAAATTCATAATGAACAAACAGGATTATTCCCATTATGCAAAGAAAGAACCAGAATTAAGGGGAGACTATGGTTGAATTTGCCAACAGAAAGTACCAGCAGTAATGAAGCTTTTCTATGCCTGGCATTTTCAGTTAAGCATTAAAATCCTTGAGAAGGAAATTTATAATCGGAGACAAAGCAAGTAGGGGTGGGGGAAAGTTCTATTAGATTAAGGACTCTGAGCTAATGCTTTTGGATTCCCGGCCTTTCTTGGCTATAAGAGAAGTTATTAACAATATAGAGTTTAATTAATTCTCCCCCTATGTCCCTATACTTAAAATATGCAGGAAGAAATTCCTTAATTGAAACACAGTGAAGTAAGAGAGCCCTAGAAAAATCACGTAAATATGTTTCAGTTTAAAACACCAGTGGAAGTTTTTTCCTTTTGAGATTCAGTGAACTAGCCACCCATGGCTATGTTCAAGTTACAAAGCTTAATGCAGAGGTTTGGGTGGAAGGAATAAAAAAGACTTACTTCCACCCATTTATAAAAATATACAAAAACACCCCTATAATTCACATACTTGATACTCCTATAATTTGCTCCTTAAAAGGAGTGAATTTCACAGTATGTGAATTATATCTCAATGAAGCTATTATTAAAAATACTGTGTAGGGGCCAGGCACAGTAACTCACGCTTGTGATCGCAGAGCTTTGGGAGGCTGATGTGGGAGGATCTCTTGAGGCCAGGAGTTCGAGAACAGCCTGGCAACATAGTGAGACCCTATTTCTACAAAAAATAAAATAGAAAAATTAGCCAGGCGTGGTGGTGTGCCCTTGTAGTCCTATCCACTCGGGAGGCTGAGCTGGGAGGATTGCTAGAGCCCAAGAATTGGAGGCTGCAGTGAGCTGTGATTGCACCACTACATTCCAGCCTGGGTGACAGAGCAAGACCCTGTCTCAAAAAATATATATATTATAATTACACATACACACAGTAATTTTTTGTGTATACTACATATATATATATGTATACACACACAGAAATATCAACCTTTACTCAATAGATTTAACATATTATTAAAAATACACTTTAAGTTCACATTACGCAAGTAAGAGAAAGATAAAAAGGAATTTAGGAATGGCTTGGAAAGGAGGATAAGAAAAAGAGCACATATATGTGTGCTCCCCATGTACACACACATCCATGTATGCACATGTACATGTGTGCACAAGGCACCCATAACACGCACACCTGCACACATGTACTTACCTGAGCACACATACATACACACATGAACTCTCAGACCCAGGCTAAGAAAGGGGAGATGGAAGGCTTCCCTGTGCTCCTACAGCCACAAAAACCCTGAAAGATGGTATTTTAACTGCCAGGAAAAGGATCGAAGAATCCTAAACAAATATCCATCCAGGAAAGAATGATCACCTGTGTGTACAATGTACAACACAGCACTTTTCTTAATGGCATCTATAAGGTCATTCTATCTTTTAAGATTTTCCAGCTTTTCCAAAGTAATAAATTAATTGTCTGGAAAGTAAAAAACTCTTACAAGGTTTATAACAAAGAAAGTAGTCCTTTTTTCACTCCATTCTACCTCCTGGAGTCCCCCTGACTCCTCGCCTCTTTTTAACACTGAGATAATTTTTCTGGTATTTACCCTTACATTGCTAGATAAAAATACTCACATGTTTTGTCCTGGTTTCTTTTTTTTTTTTTTTTTTTTTGAGACGGAGTCTCGCTCTGTCGCCTAGGCTGGAGTGCAGTGGCCGGATCTCAGTTCACTGCAAGCTCCGCCTCCCGGGTTTACGCCATTCTCCTGCCTCAGCCTCCCAAGTAGCTGGGACTACAGGCGCCCGCCACCACGCCCGGCTAGTTTTTTGTATTTTTTAGTAGAGACGGGGTTTCACTGTGTTAGCCAGGATGGTCTCGATCTCCTGACCTCGTGATCCGCCCGTCTCGGCCTCCCAAAGTGCTGGGATTACAGGCTTGAGCCACCGCGCCCGGCCTGTCCTGGTTTCTTGATGTTAGACATTGTCTAATGATGTCTCACCTAGGAAGCTGAGAATTCAGTTCTCTTACACTATCTTCCACATACTCATGTGCTCCCTCTCCCTCCCAGACCTCCCAATATTCTTCTAACAAAATTTCTTACTGGGTCCAATAGTTACTGTCTTTCCCCCACCACCCTTTCATTTTCTGGGAGATTTCCTCAAGTTTATCTTCTAACATATCTACTGAATTTTGAATTTTTGACTTATATTTTTAATTTTAAGGCATTTATGTGCTTCTCCCAATGTTCCTTTTTTTTTTTTTTTTTTTTTTTTTTTTTTTTTTTTTTTTTTTGAGATGGAGTCACCCAGGCTGGAGTGCAGTGGCACACTCTCAGCTCACTGCAACCTCCACCTCCCAGGATCAAGCGATTCTCCTGCTTCAGCCTCCTGAGTAGCTGGGATTACAGGTGCCACCACCACACCCAACTAATTTTTGTATTTTTAGTAGAGATGTGGTTTTGCCATGTTGGCCAGGCTGGTCTTGAACTCCTAACCTCAGGTAATCCACCCGCCTCAGACTCCCAAAGAGTTAGGATTACAGGTGTGAGCCGCACCACACCTGGCCAAAAGTGTGTTTTTGTTTGTTTGTTTGTTTTTTGAGACTAAGTCTTGCTCTGTCACCAGGCTGGAGTGCAGTGGCACAATCTCGCCTCACTGCAACTTCCGCCTCCTGGGTTCAAGCAATTCTCCTGCCTCAGTCTCCCAAGTAGCTGGGATTACAGGTGCCTGCCACCACACCCAGCTAATTTTTGTATTTTTAGTGGAGATGGGGTTTCACCATGTTGGCCAGGCTGGTCTTGAACTCTTGACCTCAGGTGATCTGCCCACCTCAGCCTCCCAAAGCGCTGGAATTACAGGCGTGAGCCACGGTGCCTGGCTTAAAAATTTGGTATTTTTAAAGTGCTGGAATAAATACTCCCAACCTAGAATTCTATATCCAGTGAAAATACCATTCAAAAATGGGTTGAAGTAAAGACATATTCAAAGAAAACAAAGCTGACCAAGTCATTGCCAGAAGGCCAGCTTGATGAGAAATGGTAAAGGATGTGTTTCAGGCTAAGGGAAATGATACCAGATGAAAATTCAGATCTACAGAAAAGAATAAAGAGCACTAGAAATGGTAAATATGTCAGTAAACACACCGAAGAGTAGCTGTTTTCCTTAATTTATTTAAAAGACAACACCCCTATAATCCCAGCATTTTGGGAGGCCAAGGTGTGTGAATCACTTGAGGTCCGGAGTTCAAGATCATTCCCGCCAACATGGCAAAAACCTGTCTCTACTGAAAATACAAAAATTAGCCGGGCATGGTGGTGCGTGCCTATAATCCCAGCTACTTGGGAGGCTGAGGCAGGCGAATTGCTTGAACCCAATAGGTGGAGGTTGCAGTGAGCTGAGATTGCACCCACTGTACTCCAGCCTGGGAAACAGAGTAATACCCTGTCTCAAAAAAAAAAAAAAAAAAAAAAAAAAAAAAAAAAAAAAAAAGATTGCTTACAGCAAAAAATAATATCACTGTTTCAAGAAGGAGTTCGTAACAAACACAGAAGTAAAATGTAAAACACCCACCACTACAGCACAAATGAGGAAGAGGAGGGGGATGGAATTACACTGCTATTAGATCCTTTTATTTGTGAAGTATAAAGCTGTTCAATATTAATTCTAAGTAAAGTGTAATAAACTAAGGATGCATATTGTAATCCCTAGAGCACCACTCAAAAGTACAGCTAAAAAGCCAATAGAGGAAATAAAGTGGAATACTGACAAATATTTGATCAATCTAAAACAAGGCAGGAAAAGAGGAACAGAGTATTTTATCTTTTTAATACTGTTGGATTTAGTTTTCTTGACATTGGGCTTAGAATTTTTGTATTTATGTTCTTGAGTGAGATTAGCTGAAAATTCTCCATTCTCATATGTGCCGTTGGGATTTGGTATGAAGAATACACCGGCTTCAGCTGGGCATGGTGGCTCATGCCTGTAATCCCAGCACTTTGGAAGGCTAAAGCGGGTGGATCTTCTGAGGTTGGGAGTTGGAGACTAGCCTCACCAACATGGCAAAACCCCATCTCTACTAAAAGTACAAAAATTAGCTGGGTGTGGTGGTGTGTGCCTGTAATCCTAGCTACTTGGGAGACTGAGGCAGGAGAATTGTTTGAATCTGGGAGGCAGAAGTTGCAGTGGGCTGAGATCGCACCACTGCATTCCAGCCTTGGCAACAGAGCGAGACTCCGTCTCCAAAAAGCAAACAAACAAACAAAAAACACTGGCTTCATTAAACGAAGTGGGGACTGTTTCCCTCTTTTTCTACTGTCTAGAAGAATTTATGGAACATTGACGTTATTTCTTCCATTTAAGTGTTTGGCAGAATTTGCTGGTAAATTGCTGTGGCCTTGAGTTTTCTTTTAAATTATAGAACCAATTTCTTTAATAGGACAATTTTAAATTTATGTAAACTTCTGTCAGTTTTGTTAAGTTGTATTTTTTCTTGGAATTTGTTCATTTAAAATTCCTTTGTCACATAATTTTAATGTACACAGGATCTATAACCATGTTCTTTTCATTCCTGAAATCACATAGTTTCAGTTTTTTCCTTGATCTACTTACAAGTTTATCAATTGTATTAGTTTCGTTCAAGAACCAGCTTATGGCTTTTTAATTTTCTCTACATATGTTTGTTTTCTATTTTTTAAATTTCTGCTATTTTAAAAATTCCTTCTTTCTTCATTCTTTATGTTGTTGGTCTTTTTCTATCATCTTAAGTTGAATGCTTAGCACATTAATTTTCAGATTTTCTCTTTTCTGATATACGCAATTCCGGCCATAAAGTTGTCTAACTACTATTTTAGCTGTATCTTCCTTATTTGAATATGTAGTATTTTTATTATCCAGTTTTAAATATTTTCTAATATAAATTATGTTTTTTTCTTTTAACACATGAATTATTTAGAAGTATTTTTCAATTTTCAAATGTAGGGAAACTTTCTAATTATCTTTTTGATTTTGATTTCTAACTTAAGTGTAATGTCAGACAACAGTCAGAGAACAGGGTTTACATGCTACCAATCCTTGGAAATACATTGAAGCCTGCCAAATGGCTCAACATGTGGCCAATTTTCATAAATCTTCCATCTGTGTTTGAAAAGTTGGTGTACTGGCTGGGTGCAGTGGCTCACGCCTGTAATCCCAGCACTTTGGGAGGCCGAGGCAGGCAGATCACGAGGTCAGGAGTTCAAGAACAGCCTGGCCAACATGGTAAAACCTCGTCTCTATTAAAAATACAAAATTAGCTAGGTGTGGTGGCACACACCTGTAGTCCCAGCTACTCAGGAGGCTGAGGCAGGAGAATCGCTTGTATGTGGGAGGCGGAGGTTGCAGTGAGCCAAGATTGTACCACTGCACTCCAGCCTGGGCGACAGAATGAGACTCTGTCTCAAAAAAAAAAAAAAAGGTTGGTGTGTTATTCTGTTGTTTGACACAGTGTTCCAATATGTCCATTTGACCTAAATTGTCAATTGAGATATTTGCATCTTCTGTTCTTATGAATTTTTGCTGTTTTATCAAATATATGCGAGGTATGCTAAATCTCTCCCTCCTGTGTGTGTTTGTCACTTTCTCTTTGTAGTTTTAAAAAGTTTTTGCTTTATGTATTTTAAGGCTGTGTTATAAATTGCATGAAAGATTAGAGGTGGAACTTTTAGAACTGAACTAAACCTTTTATCAATATGTATAGACCCTCTACATATTGATACATACACAGAGCTACATACAAAGCTCCAAAACACGCTTTTTGCCATGACATTTCTGTTTGCCTGATGTTAATATAACTACACTAGCTTTCTTTGGGTTATTATTTGCCTAGTATGTCTTTTCCCATCTGCTTTATTTTTATTTCTTCTGTTTTCTTAAATTTTAGATATCTTTCTTGTGTATAGATGTAACAGTCAGTCCCAGCAGGAAGCAGACAGCATAATTAAAACAGGATGATCCAAAGAGGCTTTCATAAGTAGACTATTTACAAAGGTGTGAGCAGAGGGTAACAAAGCCAGAAGGGATGGTCAGGTCCCTGGTACTACTGCTCCACAGGCAAGGTAAGGGTGAACTGTGACCGTGAGGAGTGCTGGCTGCTGAAGGACTGGAGAATCACTAACTCATAAATAAATATCTCCTCTGTCCCTCCACTCTCCTGCTGGAGTTTCCCCTTGACTGAACTCAACTATAAGCCACAGGCAAGGGAGTCTGTGGGGTGAAGAAGTAGAGAATGGATCTGGTAGGTAAATGAAATATACATGACACTACAGAAAACACTTTTATTTTTATTTTTATTTCTATTTTTTTTTTGTTTTTTTGAGGTGGAGTCTCACTCTGTTGCCCAGTCTGGAGTGCACTGGCGTGATCTTGGCTCATTCCAACCTCCGCCTTCTAGGTTCAAGTGATCCTCCTGCCTTACCCTCCCAAGTATCTGGGACTACTATTAGGCACACACCACCATGAGCTGCTAATTTTTGTATTTTTAGTGGAGACGAGGTTTCACCATGTTGGCCAGACTGGTCTTGAACGCCAGACTTCAAGTGATCCACCCACCTTGGCCTTCCAAATACATTTTAAATACATGAAAAAAAAAAAATCCAATATGACAACTTTTGTCTCTCAAGGGGAGCAATGAGTCTATATGCCCTTAGTGAAACTACTGATGTTATTGGACTTGTTTCTAAGCACTTGTTTTGTGCGTTCTAGTTACACAGTTTTGTCTGTGTCTCCTTTTCTTGGGTGCCCCTGAAGTGCCAGTGTTATGTGGTCTGCTAGGTGGGCTCCCCAGAGTCAGCAGATGCCCTCAAGCAAAAGCCGGCATCATGATTCCGTTCACCTCTTTGGCTGTGAACATTTCAACCAACATTTACAATTCTTTTCTGTGGGAGGGAGATTTCAAGACACTTGTCTTCTCTGTTGTTGGAAATAAAAGTCCACAACATCTTTTAACATTTTGATCTTGTCTTTGTTTTGGAGTAATTTGTTAGCAATTTAGGAAAAAAGTTTTATATATCTTTTATTTATTTTTTAGAGACATTAATATTTAGACTGAAAAAAAAGCCAAACAGATTATGAAGAAAATAAAATCATAAACAAATTGGAACATTTTTTAAAAAAAGGAAATAATTATCAAAACTCTGGAGGGGAAATTTAAAATTATTTTTAAGTCAAAAGTGAAACAGCAGGCCAGAAAAAAATATTATATGAACTATGACACACACAGGGTTATTACACCAATATTTTACATAGACTATATACTTATCAGCTTGATAGCAACACTGAGAGCTCTTGGGAAAGACAGAAAAGAGAATTTTCTTTCTTTCCTTTTCTTTTTTTTTTTTTTTTTTGAAACGGAGTCTCGCTCTGTCGCCCGGGCTGGAGTGCAGTGGCCGGATCTCAGCTCACTGCAAGCTCCGCCTCCCGGGTTCACGCCATTCTCCTGCCTCAGCCTCCCGAGTAGCTGGGACTATAGGCACCCGCAACCTCGCCCGGCTAGTTTTTTGTATTTTTTAGTAGAGACGGGGTTTCACTGTGTTAGCCAGGATGGTCTCGATCTCCTGACCTCGTGATTCTCCCGTCTCGGCCTCCCACAGTGCTGGGATTACAGGCTTGAGCCACCGCGCCCGGCCCTTTTTTTTTTTTTTTTTTGAGACAGAGTCTCGCTCTGTCACCCAGGCTGGAGTGAAGTGGCAAAATCTCGGCTCACTGCAACTTCTGCCTCCTGGATTCAAGTGATTCCCCTGCCTCAGCCTCCTGAGTAGCTGGGATTATAGGCGCCCACCCGTGACTGGCTAATTTTTGGATTTTTAGTAGAGATGGGGTTTTGCCATGTTGGCCAGGCTGGTCTCGAACTCCTGACCTCAGGTGATCCACCTGCTTCAGCCTCCCAGTGCTGGGATTATAGGCGTGAGCCACTGCACCACAAAGGGCAATTTTCAAAAGAAAAAACACAGTGCACAAACATTTGAAAAAGGGTTCACCTTTGTTAGAAATGATCACAATGTAAGCTAAGGAAGGATATCATCTATCTGCTCCAGAACTGCCCACTCCCGGTAAGACTACAAATCAGTTCAACTATTTCAAAAAGCAAATTGGCAATATGTATCAAAAGTAGGCATATTTGTGGTTTCCACCTCTTATTTATCCCAGTAATTTTACTTCTGGTAAATAATCCCAAAGAAATAATTTTAAATTCAGGAGAAAGCTTTTTGTACTAAGCTGTCCACTCATAATAGGAAAAAATGAAAAGCAATCTACATGTCCAACAGCAGAGACATACTTAAATAAATTGTGGTACTTCCATTGGTAAAGTATTATAAAAATCCATAAAATGCTGCTTATGAAGGATATTTAATGACATTTAAATGTGCTTGCTATGCAGGTAACAAAAAGAAAGACCAAGTTATACATGCAGCACAGTTAGGATTCTGTAAAATGTCAGGGGAGGAAAAGACCAAGTAGAATTGCCTGTAGAGACGTGGTTTTGAACATGATGTGTTTCTGGAAATAAGTAATGAAGTCAAATGTTTGAAAATCAAACACACTCATCTATTCTGGGGCGAACCTGGTTGCCGGAATGCTGAACTGTGCAGGCAGCAGGAATGCCCATGCATATCTCATTCCTAAAACTGAGGGCAAATCGGGGAAAGGGGTTTCAAGAGAGCTCTCCCTCCTCCTCAGATCTGTCAGTTACATTTTCATCAATATTTAGTATTTTATTTGCAAAAATTAGCTATGAGGTGAGACAAAGATTATCTTTTTGTTATGCTTTCTACTGGAGATACAGAACTGACTAAACAATGCTGTGATTCATAAATGTGCACAGCAGCAGTTGGTTGCATTTCTCCCCAAGATAAGTGGGGATGCGTATTTCTTTTTTTCTCGAACGAGGAGAGTTTTGGGGAAAGGCGTCATTGTAATGGCCTCATGAAAGAGAAAGGAGGTAAAGAGATTGACTGCAATATTAATGCAAATGGGGTTAAAAATGGAACTTTTTGACAACAGTGTGTATGGTGACTGTTTGGAGACTGTGCCAAGTTCTTCAGCTCTGTTTCCAAGGAAGTGGGAGTGATACTCTATAATTGCACTTTCCAGAAATGAGAGTTTAGTGACAAACTTTAAAGCCGGCACAGAAGGCATGTGCTTTAAATCTGTCTTCCTTTCTAGCATCAAGCACAAGATAGATTGAGCCATCGAACACAGATTGCAAAATCTCAACTCTTATCTTAGAAATGAAGATTAGCTCGAAACAGATGTCAATAAAACACAGATCAAGACTGCTAGCAATAAAATGAGAACAGTTATGCTCTTGGGAAAAAAAAAACATTGTTGAAAGGGCCACTAAAAGGAAATTAAGAATTCATGGAACTTTTTAGGATGAATAAAGGGAAAACATGGTCACACAGAAGAGACTACTTTCTTACCCTTCATTAAACACAGCTGAAAACAGAACTGGTTAAAATTATATGAGCTCTTGATTTAAACAAGGTTCATGCTTGCATGCACATGCATTCATTCAGTCAATCAACAACTGCTTGTTAGCCATGTTCAAAGTGCTGAGCCTTCGGGGAAGAGAGCTGAGATATCCAATTCTGGACTTCCAAAGGCAACCAAAGTTCTAAACATGATGCCTTTGGTCATCTATCCCTCTGCAGTATTTCATAGAGATTACCAAAGCTCTTGTTCAATCTGCCACCTGAAGATATGTTTTAGTCCACGTTCCCTAGAAAACAAGGGTCCGAAGCGAAGCCCATGGGCTGAGGCTTTATTGGGAGGTGCAATCCCAGGACAACAGGAGTGGAGGGCAGCAGGAGGAAGGGCATAGGGTTGATAAATGGAAGGAGCTGTGTTTCAAGCTGGCTGCAGCTTCACAAAAAAACAGGGTGGTTGCTTAGCCAGGGGAAGTCTTCCAAACAGGTCTTGTGAGACCAATGTGCCCTCAGACAGGAAGGGCATATACTTTTATCTCCTTTCATTGGGTAAACTTTCCTTCTGGGTTGTGTTACCTGCCCCCTCCAGGCAGCTTTTGCTGGGAAGGCAAGATGCCAAGCCTCACCTGGAAGTGGAGAGAAAAGCCACAACCCCGCCCCCAGGTCCTGCTGGGTTGGACCAGACTCCTGCGCCTCCGCCGCTCCTCCCTGTTGGGAACGTCAGCAGCCATTCCAATGCCCAGGCTTCAATGTGGGGGAGGCTGGGGGAGGCTGGGGGAGCCGAGGCAAGGAAGTGAGGGCTAGATCTCTCTACTGGGCAAGAGGCAAGGCCCGACGACAGCGGGGCTGGGCCAGTCTGGGGAGACACAAAATGGGGCCAGTGTAACATTTATGGAGTGAAACATCATCAAAATACATGTTTCGAGGTATAAAGCATGAACTGTCATGTTTGAAAATAACCTGCTTCCCTGGGCTTTCTGGAGTCTTCCAAAGGTGTAGCATCACCTTTATGAGAGACTCTTGTCACAGCACAAGGCAGAACTACAGAATTTGATATGCAACTGACATGTGTAATTGGCTTCAAGGAAACTTAATAGCAAGAAACACTTCTTGGTGTTTTTGATATCATAGGCACTATGGACAAAGACAGATCATAATCCTGAAACCTTTAGAACTCCTCATAAAGGATTTGCTCATGTGAAACCTTCCTCCATTTGAACCTCCCCAGGTCCGTTAAGCAGACACTATTATTCCCACCATACACGTGCAGAAACAGAGACTGAGAGGTTCCGTGACCAGGCCAGGAAGTGGCCAGTTGAACTCGGACCACACCTGCCAGCTGCTCTGTTCTGGGCTCACCTAAAACACCACCCTGAGGTTCAAATCCCGTTCAGGGGCTCTAGTATCTGTGGTAGCCTGGTCTCCTCCCGCCACCCTCCTGCTCCTCTAGCTCAAGTCGACTGGATAGCGGGTCAGGTTTGGTTTTCATAACTGATCTATACCCCGATAGCTTATTCTGCAAGTTCTGGCAAAAGCACTACAGTTCTGACTAGACCTTCCTTGATCCTGTCTCGGCTTCAACTTTCAGGTTTCTGGGAAGGAGAGAAGCAAAGCTGGGATTCCACAGAAGCACAGGGTAGAGTCAGGTGCACTGGGCTAAGCTCCAAAGAAAGCCAAGCCCTGTGGGAACTTCCTAAATGGCTCTGCCCCTGGGGCCTGTGAAAGTCCTGAGGAGCCAAGGCAATGCTTGGCTTAGTATCTCCTCCTGGCAGTTTCAACACAAAGCTTTTGGTTAGCAAAGTTTTGTTTGTTTTTCTTGGGAAAAGTGTTGCTTAAGAAGAAGAAAGGAAGAATAGAAATGTACCTGCTGAGTTCAAAAGTCAGAAGAGTTTTCCCTTAGGGCCAGCCAACCTGATAGCAACCCAGCTTTGCCTGCAGCGCAGCAACCCTGGATTCAGTGGATTCCAAATTCCTGGGTTCTGCAGAGGTCACAGCCAATTGGATTTTCCTCAAAGGCACGGAGGCAGGTCTCTACCAGCTTCTCCAGGCTGGAACTTTCCCAGAGAGCAAAGGCACCAATTCCTCAAGACTGTGGTAAAACACACACTTGCAGTGGCAGGTAGGGAGAGGGGAGAGAAGGAGCCTGGACTCCTGCGACAACCTACACAGGCTGTGTGAGAAATTTCATGTCCACCAGGTGCTGGCAACACACTGATGAGGGAGTCATGAGTCCAGGACTCCCAGCCCGTCACTGGTGGAGCCAGCATGGGACCCAGGCTCCTCTGCCTCCGCATTTCCGCTCTTTAAATCACATCACTCCATGGCCCCCAGTGCAGAATGCCATATAGATTCGTTTCACACATTTGTTCTACCATCTCTGCAACTCCTGCTTGTTGGCTTTCTATCATGATTATGCCTTCTTGTGTTTTCGTTTATTTTATTTTTTTATTTTTTCTGAGACGGAGTCTCACTCTGTCACCCAGGCTGGAGTGTAGTGGCACAATCTCAGCTCACTGCAACCTCCGCCTCCCTGGTTCAAGCAAGTCTCCTGCCTCAGCCTCCCGAGTAGCTGAGATTACAGGTGCATGCCACCGCACCCGGCTAATTTTTGTATTTTTATGTTTCACCATGTTGGCCAGACTGGTCTCCAACTCCTGACCTCGTGATCCACCCGCCTTGGCCTCTCAAAGTGAAGGGACTATAGGCGTGAGACACCCCACACCTGGTCTTTAGTTTATATTTTATTTGGATACTACAAATGTTGAATATCTTGTGTTTACTGGTTATTTGTATGTTTTCTTTATGAACTGCTTTTCAGGCTTTTGGCCTATTTAGTGATATTATTTAAATATTTCTTAGTGATCTGTAAGCACTCTACATATTAAGGGTATAACACAGTATAGCACTCCGCGATCACCTACAACACAGTACAGCACTCCGCGATCACCTACAACACAGTACAGCACTCCGCGATCAGCTACAACACGGTACAGCGCTCCGCGATCAGCTACAACACGGTACAGCGCTCCGCGATCAGCTACAACACGGTACAGCGCTCCGCGATCAGCTACAACACGGTACAGCGCTCCGCGATCAGCTACAACACGGTACAGCGCTCCGCGATCAGCTACAACACGGTACAGCGCTCCGCGATCAGCTACAACACGGTACAGCGCTCCGCGATCAGCTACAACACGGTACAGCGCTCCGCGATCAGCTACAACAGGGTACAGCGCTCCGCGATACAGCGCTCCGCGATCAGCTACAACAGGGTACAGCGCTCCGCGATCAGCTACAACAGGGTACAGCGCTCCGCGATCAGCTACAACAGGGTACAGCGCTCCGCGATCAGCTACAACAGGGTACAGCGCTCCGCGATCAGCTACAACAGGGTACAGCGCTCCGCGATCAGCTACAACAGGGTACAGCGCTCCGCGATCAGCTACAACAGGGTACAGCGCTCCGCGATCAGCTACAACAGGGTACAGCGCTCCGCGATCAGCTACAACAGGGTACAGCGCTCCGCGATCAGCTACAACAGGGTACAGCGCTCCGCGATCAGCTACAACAGGGTACAGCGCTCCGCGATCAGCTACAACAGGGTACAGCGCTCCGCGATCAGCTACAACAGGGTACAGCGCTCCGCGATCAGCTACAACAGGGTACAGCGCTCCGCGATCAGCTACAACACGGTACAGCGCTCCGCGATCAGCTACAACACGGTACAGCGCTCCGCGATCAGCTACAACACGGTACAGCGCTCCGCGATCAGCTACAACACGGTACAGCGCTCCGCGATCAGCTACAACACGGTACAGCGCTCCGTGATCAGCTATAACACAGTATAGCACTCTGTACAGCACTCTGTGATCAGCTATAACACAGTATAGCACTCTGTAATCATCTAACCTCTAGGGTTGAGGTGTTAGAGATAAAGGTGTCTACCTGTGTATTAGAATTTTTTATGCCAAATATTACTTTAATTTTACCCCTTGGAAAAGTGACCTTTTAGCATATGTAGAATTCAGATGATCACTATTTACTGATTAGCAAGATTTAGTCAGAAAAATAGTCTGATTTATTAAACAGCAGTTAAACCAATGGCAATTAGACCTGGGGGCCTCTGAGTGGGCCCTGGGAAGAATGAAGTCAATGAAAAAAGAACCCCTGGTTGTGATGTATAGTCCTAGGGGAGGGCCCAAGGCTCTACTCAGAGGGGCTGGCTCCACAAGGATACAGAGGAGCTGGGACAGGTGGGGAGCAGTGCACTTTGAGCCTTGGTCCTGCAATGAATACTCTCCCCTTAAAGTGTGCTCATGCCAAGAGAAAGCCCTTTACCCATTCAATTCCCAGTATGTAGTGGTGTCCTGGAGCCAACTAGCACTGGCTTAATGGAACTGATTGCTAACATTTTCAGGAACTTTGTGAGCTCGTTGTTAAACATAGCCTTTATTAAAAATTAAATTACAGAAGCTTATAATTGAATAAATTACATTAAAAACAAAGGTAATGAATATTCACAAATTACCCCTTCCTCATGATCTCACTATATTTTGTCACTTTCAGGGTTACTTACATCTGTTTCATCTACACAGGGGAAGCACTATTTGATGGTGGCTACCAGGCCCCTCTCTTACCAACCTGTCTTCCAGTGATGTCACGTGAGCAGCTTGAAGTTGGCCATGGTGGGAATATTCCCATATGGAAATTGACAAATACTACAAACAAGGGCTGGGTTTACTGTTGATTTTCTAGACTTAAGAAAGTGATGGAGAAAGCATTAATAATGCAGGTATAACTTAAAACTGTTTCGTGTCTGTAGGCATTACATTAAGAACAGTATACAAAACTGAACAGATATTCTTCCAGTATTTGAAAAGTATTTTCCAATTTAGCAAAGAAGTTGTTCCCATCACTGGTGAGTGAATGAAGTTCTGACATATGTCTTTGTTGTTTCTGTGGCAAAAATATTACCCAATATTTATGCTGGAACGACAACTGTTCATGAATTGCAACCATCGGTTTGTTATGGATACAAGAATTTGGCAAAAATCAATGAAAGCAGTCTCTGAGAATCAGTTGGCTAAATAGAATTTATAATACAAGCAGTGTATATTTTATTATTTGTAAATTGTTTGCTACGCATCCTTTATATCAGTAAAATTTGTAATGAACTTACGTGATACATCTATATCTAATTTCCCCCGTGTAGTTGTTAAATATTTACCAGCAAGCAGGACAATATAGCTTCATGGGTGGTGGGAAAATGGGGACAGGATGGGATGCCTCAGATAACACCCAAATAAACAGCCCTCTTAACTACCATGAAACAGAAGACTCAATTCAACTGAACATGTAAACAGGGCAGAGTGGGGGACAGCAAACTAAGGTCACAGACCTACCGCCTATTTTTATAAAGTTAGGTCAGAACACAGCATGGCCCTCATTTACATAATTTCCAAGGCTATTTTACACTAGAATGGCAGAGTTGAGTGGTTGTCTCAGAGACCAGAAAACCTCAAACATTTACTATCTGACCCTTTACAGAAAAAGTTTGCCAACCCATGGGCTAGAGAAAAGTGAAAAGGCCATCTGTGAATCACTTGAGTTTGTCCAAAATATTCTATAAACATTTTTCAAATTTTTTTTTTTTTTTTTTTTTTTTTAGAGACAGATTAGAGACAGAGTCTTGCTCTGTCGCCCAGGCTGGAGTGCAGTGGGGCGATCTCGGCTCACTGCAAGCTCCGCCTCCCGGGTTCACGCCATTCTCCTGCCTCAGCCTCCCGAGTAGCTGGGACTACAGGCGCCCGCCACCACGCCCAGCTAATTTTTTGTATTTTTTTTTAGTAGAGACGGGGTTTCACTGTGTTAGCCAGGATGGTCTTGATCTCCTGACTTCATGATCCGCCTGCCTCAGCCTCCCAAAGTGTTGAGATTATAGGAATATTTTTCTAATTTTATGATGTCTTCTGCCAGACAGAAGTTTCTAATTTTATGTGTATGCATCAAGATAAACATTTTCTTTCCAAATGGTTGGCCAATTATCATTAACTCTTATTCAACACTTCAGTCTTTTCCCACCAGTTTAAAATGCTATCCTTAGCGTATGTCTATGGCTTTATTAATGGACTATCCATACTGTTCCCTTGATCTGTCTGTTCTAGCACCAGTGCCACATCATTTTATTATAGTTAAAAATAGTTACACACCTGCATTCATTTTTTTCAGAATTTCTCTAGCTATTCTCTGTGCCCATTCTTTCAGAATAGGTTTTCCTTGCATTCCCTTGATTTTATTGTGATGTTGATGGGGATTGTGTTAAAGTGATGGCTATCCCTTCTTTGTGAAGAAGAGATTATCTCAATGATACTGAATCCTCCCATTCAGGAACACAGTCTATAGGAAAAACCCTTAAAAATCAATAAGCATCTATTCCAAGTACCTATTGCATGTTCCCAACCTTTTTGGCACAAGGAATCAAGTTTATTGGAAGACAATTTTTCCACAGTCGGGGATCCGGTGGGGAGCAGTGGGGATGGTTTCAGGGTGATTCAAGCACATGGCAATCATCGTGCACTTTACTTCTATTATTATTACATTGTAATACATAAGGAAATAACTATACAAGTCATCATAATACAGAATCAGTG
Organism: Rhinopithecus roxellana; assembly: GCF_007565055.1. NCBI lineage: Eukaryota > Metazoa > Chordata > Mammalia > Primates > Cercopithecidae > Rhinopithecus > Rhinopithecus roxellana. The sequence continues at coordinate 17,844,578 of NC_044553.1, read as the reverse complement.
GGGGCCCTGAGCTTGTTTCCCTGCAACCAGATGGTCCCATCTGGGGGTGATGGGAGACAGTGACAGATCATCAGATATTAGATTCTCATAAGGAGTGCACAACCTAGATCCCTCGCATGTGCAGTTCACAATGGGGTTCGCACTCCTGTGAGAATCTAGGGCCTCTGCCGATCTGACAGGAGGTAGAGTTCAGGCAGTAATGGGAGTGTCAGGGCAGCCATAAATACACATGAAGCGCTTGCTGGCCGCTCACCTCCTGCTGTGCAGTCCAGTTCCTAACAGGCCCTGGACCATGGACCAGTAGGTGGGGTGGGGACCCCTGTTCTTGTGGGCTGGTTAAAGCAAGTTCTCAGAAGCCCTGTTGCTCTCTTGGATTTCATCCAAGTGAGGATGCCTCTCAGGAGCAACATTCCTCAACACCCCTGACCCTCGCTGGCACCCAGCAGAGGCTCCCAGCTTTTCACATTTAATTTTTATCTTCTAATCACAACACTTTAAACAAAAAAATCCAACCAGATGGCCGGGCGCAGTGGCTCAAGCCTGTAATCCCAGCACTTTGGGAGGCTGAGACGGGTGGATCACGAGGTCAGGAGATGGAGACTATCCTGGCTAACACAGTGAAACCCCGTCTCTACTAAAAAATACAAAAAACTAGCCGGGCGTGGTGGTGGGCGCCTGTAGTTCCAGCTACTCGGGAGGCTGAGGCAGGAGAATGGCGTGAACCCGGGAGGCGGAGCTTGCAGTGAGCTGAGATCCGGCCACTGCACTCCAGCCCGGGCGGCAGAGCAAGACTCTATCTCAAAAAAAAAAAAAAAAAAAAAAAAAAAAAAAAAAATCCAACCAGAAATATCTTAAAGCCAGACACATGAAAACCACTGGCCACAGGGCTAAAGAGATCAGATCAACTACGGGCTGCCTGCACTGCCTTGCGGGGGGCCTGGAGACCTCACCAGGTTGGGTTGAAGTGAGGGTGGCCCTGAGCTTAGAAGATGGCCCTGATGCCAGGTTCTGCCCCTTCCAGGCAGGTGAGCTCAGTCAGGCTCTGGGTGGAGGAGCTTGGACTCAGCTTCCTCTTCCACAAAAGGAGAATCTAAACACTCACAAAAAGAGAATCACGTTCATCCTGGCAAGGCTCAGCACTTCTCCGGCGCTGTTTCGTTTAATCCTCCCGCCGTCCCTGGGCAGAGGATGGGTTGGAGGCTCAGAGCATGGAAATGGCCTGCCCAGGTCTGCAATGACCAGTGGTGGAAGATGGATCTGAGAAGCAGGCGGCTCTAGAGCTCAACCTTGTGCTACACTGGGTCTTGAAAAACAAGCACAAGCAAATATGCACCACACACATACACACACCCACATATTCATGTGCACACACACACACAGATACATGCACACATATACACATATACCTAATACCCACATATACACACATACATATCCACAGACATGCACATGAACACATAGATATATACAAACCCACATACACACATACATACTTATACAGAGTGCTCTCCCCCACACATACACACATATATACACCCAAGCTCACACTCCCATACACACGTCCAGGAACTGTCTAGAGCACCTGCAAACATAAAAGAAACTACATGTCCCACGGCACACTGAGCATTTACTCCTCACAAGTGAAGAACTAAAGTGTATTTGCTGTAAAGCAATGAAATCTTTACATTGTTATATTTAATTGTGCCATCTAAATCTCTTAGATAGTCTTGCATTCTGACCTCTTCGGAAGAAATGTTTCCCATACATGTGCTTTTAAAAACACTTTGCATAATGGCGATTCTCAAATAAACGTAAAATGGAGAAAACAGTACAATGAGTTCCCATGCCCCATCACACGGTCCCAAGAATCCCCAACCATTTCTCAATCTTGTTTTGTCCACCCCCTCCCTACTCTCCCACTCCCCACCCCCACCCTCTGGAATAGTTTAAAGCACAAACCTTAGGCATTGCGGTAATATCTTCACTTGTAAATACCATGATATGCATCACTAGCAAGAATAACTGTTCCCGAAACTTTAATTCCTTATTATCATCTAACTCTAAGACCCCTGATTCTATACTGATTTGTAACAATGAGATAAAATAGTACCCAGTGCCTGTTGGAGAACACGTAGGTGCTAATCATCATCCTATTCCTCTCTTTTTCTTTTGATACATTGGACTTCTTTCCTAGATTGGTGGGAATCTGGAAATAATGCTGTTGAAATAATCTGGAAAAACACAGCACATGTGGGTTGCTGCTCTTTTGGAAACAGAAGAAAGATTAGAGAAAAAAGAAATTTTAATCAGGGAGAAAGTGAATTCTCAGAGTTCAAGAGTGACACAGGATTTTTAAAAGTGCCATCAATTGTCTCAGACAGTCTATTTATTACTGTGTGAATACCAAGTATGTAAAACCCTTTGGAACCATGAAATAAGATACATGGTGTCAATTATAGAGAGAAGATTGGAGAGCATGCTTGATTATTTTTTCCATTTAGACACTGATGCCTCACAATTCTCCCTGGCAGGGGAAGACCATGGGAGGTGTCCCAGCACCTTAGGTATGCTCTTGGTTACAAAGCGAGGGCCAGGCCAAGTCAGTAAAGTTTGGGCCCTGTACAGAGAGTCATATCCCTGGTCGAACTGCCTGCAGGGCACTGTGCTGGGCTCTTGGGGTGGAAGAGGTGAAGAACAAGGAAGCGCCCCTCACCCCCATGCTTACCCAGCAGACCTGGCATGGGGCAGGTGTGCAGAGAAGGTAAGTGTGTGCTCCATGACGCAGTAAGAGACGCACCATGCAGATGCCCCTTAGGGCTGATGAAGCCAAGGTCGATTCCTGCAGAGCACTTCACATGCATCAGGCGTGCCCATGGGATCCCCAGGTCACGAGGAGGTGCAGGGACCTTCCTGTGCCTGAGGGTGCTGAGCAGGATGTGGCCCTGAGTGGGGAGGCTGGCCTGACCTTGGCAGGTGCACAGGCTCTGCCTTGTGGTTCAGGTGCAACCACCAATGTAGGCTCTGAGTAAGAAGGGTGGGCTGGGGAGGCTCCTCTCTTCAGTTACTTGGTCTGGGTCTCACTTCTGCTCAACCCTGTCTTACAGGAGAGGAGACCCAGTGCAGAGGCCAGAGAGACAGGAAAAGTGGAGGCAGGAGGATCCAACCCCAGGCCTGTCCGATGTCTGATGTGGGAGAATGAAGTATACATGTTTCTCAGAGAATGGACACTTTCTGCATTCTGGGTCCAAACTTAAAATCTTGGGCATTTTGGATGGGAACGCTCTAAAATGCAGCCAAACTTCTCCAAAAGATGTTCTGCAGGACAGGCTATCACCCTTGCTCTGCCTGCACTGTCACCAGCTCCCTGTCTCTCAGCCTCGCAGGTTCTCTACGTAACGGCTAGAGTGGCGAGCTCACCCACAGTGGAAGCTGCCCCCTCTTCCACACTCACACTGTGCACTGCATGAGCAAGGTCCTAGTGTTCCCAAATCTGGAGCTAAGTAGAGTTCAATAAAAGTGTGCTGGGCTGGGCACGGTGGCTCACCCCTGTAATCGCAGCACTTTGGGAGGCCGAGGTGGGCAGGTCACCTGAGGTCAGGAGTTCAAGACCAGCCTGGCCAACATGGCAAAACCCCGTCTCTACTAAACATACAAAAAAAAAAAAAATTTAGCCAGGTATGGTGGCAGATGCGTGTAATCCCAGCTACTTGGTAGGGTGAGGCAGAAGAATCACTTAAACCTGGAAGGCAGAGATTGCAGGGAGCCGAGATTGCACCACTGCACTCCAGCCTGGGCAACAGAGTGAGATTGTCTCAAAATAAATAAATAAACAAACAAACAAACAAACAAATAAATAAAGGTGCGCTGGATGCAGGAATGCATGGCGAGCCGTTAATACCTGCAAATGCTGTAGGACTGCAAAGCAGGATTCCCACTTGATTCCATTCCTAAATTGCCTCCTGGAAGAAAGTGATCCTGGGAGGACCCAGATCCTTGGCCTGGGAACTGAAGAGGAAAATGGATGACTAATCTGCTACTCAACTTTTAAAAATGGTTTTAAAACTAATTACATAAGCCACATTCAATCTGACAGGAGGTGAGTATTATTCGAGTTAGCATATCAGTCAGATCACTTAATTACTTCATAAACCCTGGGTCTTAGCATAGATTTGAAAGCACTTTTACACAGCACACCATTGGAGCAGTTTTTTTTTTTCTTTTCACTTTTTTTTTAAAGCAATTAACTTGCAGAGATTTGAAGGAGATTGAAATGAACACCACAGAAACGAAGCACCCTGCCCCAAGCACAGGTTCTTGGAATGCTTGTAGAGAAGTGAGGACTGCCTGCTTTTCTGGTCTATGCCTGTGTGTGTGCTACACTGTGCCTGGCACTGAGGCTGGTGGTGACTGTGCACTCACAGGCCACCCTCACCAGACAACCAGGGAGTGGAAGATCGCGCCCACTTGGGATCAATTCATACCTTGGCGTTGACGAGGCCGACAGGCAGCTGACTCCACTGATGCTGACCAGCCCTGCATTTTCCTGGCCTCTAGAGCTCTGAATCCTGGAGACAGAGGGCAACCTAGGTCATCTCTGTCACCTTCCCAGGCTGAGGTCCCCAACAGGCACTAATGGGTTGACCTGAGCATTCAGTGCTGGGGCTGGTCCTGCCTCCCTGTGTACACAATAGCGTCATAGTGTGCAGGCAGGGCCGGGCTCCCCTCTCCACCCATGCACTGATGAGAAGCCCCTTCCAGCGGCTGCCCTGCTCACCTGGCGTGGCCTTGCAGGGATGCTCTGGGGATTGGTCTTACTGTGAACAATGCCTACGCTGGGACCCGGGTCTATGGGCACAGCATAACCAGTGCCTTGGTGAGCTACGGGTAGACATGGTTCTCTGTTCTTACTGCATCCTTTCACCCTTCCTACTAGGGGTGCTTCCTGGCTCTCTGGTGGTTCATACAGATGTTCTCAGACTCTCCTCCACACCTCAATGCCCTGTCTACTGAAGACCCCCATCCACACTCACGCCCTCTGTGGGCACCAGAGCACCCTCCCAGAGGCAGCCGGCCCTTTCCTTATGTCGGCCTGGCCAGGAAGCTCCCACCTCTGCTCTGCACTCATGCAAAGGCCCAGATCTGCCCCTGGAGGGAGGGGAGTTAGGACAGGTCATCACTGAGGACTATGTCTCGGCCTGACATCCCCGCACTCGCCCTGCGGATTGGGTGGGGAAGCCTGGCTCGACGCAGCTGAGCCCCTCTGTGGTCCCTCCCAGGGCCTGGGAAGCAAGGTCAGCACTGAGAAGTCTCACGCCTGGGGGTAGGCGGAGTGAGGCAGGTCATATGTGGGCACTGCCTGGCACTTCATTCTACAAAACGAAAAGGACAGCAGTACCCTTGGGGCAGTCTCCATCTCCTAATGGCCTGTATTCTGTGCTACTAAGATAAAAAAACAAAGTGGCACTGGGGAACTCCTGAGAATTTGGCCTCAGGCAGACCCTTCTTCACAAGCCCTTCCTTGTTTCTTTCAGCCGGAAATCCCTGTTTGCTCCGCTACACTTGGGGCACTCTTCCGGGTCACTGGTGGCCCTTGGGCCCTTGTGCATGGTACTATTGGTTCCTGAAATCCGAAATGTTCCCAACTAGCCTGTGGGCTCCTCAGGGGCAGGGACTGTGTCTTGGGGCCTCTCTGTGCCCCTAAGCACTGGCATAGCATCTGACACATGGCAGAACCTCTGCAAAATGTATTGGAGACATGTCTGTTAGGATATGCAGACCTTCTCATTTTGACATTTCAGGAACAGCCAGAAGAGGCACCATTCATTTGGAGGCTGAAGAGGGCTTATCCTGGATCAACCTCAAAAGCACTGGGCCCATACACCAACCTGGAAAGGGCCGCTTGGTCTTTGTTTGAGCCCCTCTGACCCCTTTTGGTCTCACTCCATCACTCCTTTCCCTCACCCTGGAAGGATCCAGCCGCCACGCTGAACAACACGCTCAGAGGCTGGCCCTGGAATGAAGTGAGCAGGGCAGGTGGGGGAGACTCAGTTGCAACTGCAGTGTCCCATGCGAGGGCCACATGGATTTCCACCGTGGAGAGATGCTGGTGGGATCCAGGCTCCCAGGCTAGCTCCCACTGTGCTTGGGGAGGATGCACGGAGCCTGTGGGTGACAGCAAGAACCCCATCCTCCCCACACACAGCAGGGAGGGCTTGCCGTGCGTCAGTCGTGGCAGGATGCATGCCTGCACTTGCTGTTTCTGGCAAAGACCATGTTCAGGAGTGGCAACTCTCTACAGGGGAAAACTTGCGTGGAATTAAGTGACCCCAGACGCCCCGCAGGAATGTGCACACTCTCTGTGATGACACCGGAGAATGTGTCCCCGCCCCCCAAATTCCAGTAGGCCACAGAAGGTCAGAGCTGGAAGGTGCCACAAGGTGTTTATTCTGCACCCATCTCAACCTTCTGAAAGCAAAGATCCAGTTTCTACCCATGCTGAGGGGTGGAGATCAGCCTGTGTCAAGACTTAATTTGGGGCCATCCCCAGAAGTATTCTTGTATCCACTAATCCTGTGTCCTCTGTAGCACACAGAGCATCTGGTCATGTGGTGGTTACAGAGGGTTACAACTGGACTAATTAATCCGCCAACACCTATTGTGTATCTATCATACACCATGCAGCAGGAGGCTCTTGGGGCACAGCAGGACCGGAAGGAAGGAAGGCTGCAGATGGCAAGCCCATCAGTGCTAAGGCCGGGGCCGGAGCTGCTGAGTGCCATGCAGGCAGCAAGCAGGGAGCTGATATGGTAGTATCTGGCTGGGCAGGAAGCAGTGTGGCAGGCACACAGGTGTGCAGGGCATGCAGTTCCGTGCTGTGCACCACTGCAAGCCTAAAGCTCGCTCAGCACCTACACGCAATAGGCTCCAAGTGTTAATCATTGTTATATAAACAGATCTTCCATTGCCCATACAGCTTGAAAGGCTGACAATACTCAATACACCTAATGTGTATTTCTAGCCCAGTCTTCCCTCTGACCTCCAGATACATATCTTCGCCTGGACTTGTGCAAGTATCTTTGATTTAACCCACCCAAATCCAAGCTCCTAATCTTCTCTCCAGCATCTTCTCCCCCTGCAATGTTCCAGATCTAGGAAACTGGGACTCCATTCTTCTACTGTACAGGACAAAAACTCTGGAGTCATTCATGCCCCCTCTCTCCTCTCACAGCCCACATCTGATCCATCTACAAATCTCTCGACCCTGCTTTCAGGATCTGACTGCTTCATAGACTCCACTGATGCCGCCCTGTCAGAGTTACCTTCACCTGATATTGCAATGACCTTCTAACTGGCTTCCCCGCCTTTGTTTCTCTCCCACCCTCACTTCCATCTACTCTGACCAGCTGTTAGCCTATTAACACAGAAGTTCAGATCACCTGTCTCCTCTGCCTAAAATCCCTCAGTGGGTTCCAACCAAGTCCCTGTGAGGGCTGACAAAGCCCAGTGCGATCTGGTCCCCATGCTCTCAATGCCTGGCTCTGTCCTATTCTGCCCCTCTTCCTGCTGCCCCCTGCAGCCTCGGGGGCCTCTCTGCTGTGCCTGGAACATACCAGGCACACTCCTGCCCGAGTGTGACCCCTTTGCTTGGAATCCCCTTTTCCCAGATGTCTGCAGAGCTCACCCCCTCATCTTCAAGTTTTACTAAAATGTCCCTTCCCTGAGGCCTTCCTGGGACACCCTGAAATGCTCTTGTCACCCTTCCCTTCTTCATTTTTCTCCTTAGAGCTTCTCATCATCTAATGGACAACATCTTCTTGCCTGGTAATCTTGTTTCGTGGCCTCCTCTGCCTTCTAGAATATAAGCTTAGCATCTGTTTTGTTCACCGGTGCACCCCCAGTGCTTAGAACTTGGTAAATGCTCAATAAGTATCTGTCGAGTGAAGGCTGTGTTCTTGGAGAGGAGTATTATTCTTTGAATAAACTGATGAATTCCACTTCCTAATGTTTTATTTAAGACTTCTGTATTCCTATTCAAATTTGCCTATAGTTCTTTTTTCTTTCTTTCTTTTTGGCATATTGATCTATTTCTCTTCACTCTTATTTCCCTGTAGTGATCTAGAAGGTTGGCATCTTGTTTTAAATCTTAGTTATCTCTCTATTATAAGAAGATATTTGAGTTTATATGTCTCTATCAGTGCTAAGAGTAAGACATAATCCATCACCCCTCCCACTAAATGTAGAATGAAAATCTCAGCAAATTTTTATTCCTCCCCATTCTCATCCCCTGCCTTTATGTTTCTGTTGGAGTATGAGGTGGGGAGTGGGTAGGACGTCCACCACAGGCATTCAGAGAAGATCTCTCCATGAGGCCAGGTCTAAGCTGCGACCACGGGAGGCCCTAGGGACAGCTGTCCCCGAGGAGGGAGCAGCATGTGCAAAGGCCCTGTAGAGGTAAGACCAGGCATGCTAGGGGACAGTGATGAGGCATAGGAAATGATTCATGGTGGAAAAGTGCTAGGATGTGCAAGTTAGGCTAAGAGATTTGAGTTTTGCTCTAAGAGCTGTGGGAGGTCATGAAAGTTAGCAGGGGTGCATCATTATCTGAATAATATTTTAAAAGGATCATTGGGCACTGGCTGGAGAGCGGCTCTAGCCAGTAGGGGTCGAGGCAGGGAGGCCAGTGGAATGAGGAGGTAAGAGATGATAGGGGACTGGAATGAGGCAGTGGGCAGACTGAGATACATTCTGGAGGCAGATGGTGAAGGAGACAAAGAAGAATTAAAGGTTCACTCCTGGGATTTGGCCAAGCAATGGAGTGCAAGGTGAAGCTATTTACATTAATGTGGAAAGCGGGAAAGAGGCAGTTTGGGAGTGCTGTCTAAGGTGCACAAGCTCAGAGCCAGTTAGACCTACGCCCAGAAGCAGGAGGCTGCTGCAGAGCAGGTCTGGGTGCACGAGGGCAGGGAGAGGCAGCTTTGGGCACCACCAGCAGGTACAAGGTGCTCAGTGTCACAGGGATGGATGAAATCCCTGGATGGGAACAAAGAGCAGAGGGCCCAGGAGCATGTGCAGGGGTGTGCGTGAGAGGGATCAGCCAAGGAGATGCACAAGGAGCAGCCTGTGAGGTGGAGAGGGCCCACCAGATGTGGCATCACTGCAGCTGTGCAAGAGGGCGCTTCCAGTGGGGGTGAGCTGCCAATGTCGCTGTGTGCCGGGCCCTGCTCTCAGTACCTAGCCTGGCTTACCTGATTTCATCCCACCGCAACCCAGTAACTTGAGTACTATCCCCATTTTCTAGATAAGAAGACCAAGGTCTAGAAAGGCTAAGTGACTTGCCAAGGTCACAGGTATTTGTAAGAGTTAGAGCCAGCATCTACCCCCAGGTAGAAGGGCTCCTGAGCCCACAGTCTTAACCACTGCACCCTGTGGTCCCCAGAGAGGGTGCTTAGTTTGTTAGAACCATAGACCCTGGCTTTAACAACCTGGGGAGGACAGAGATGGGACCATAGGCTTGGGCAGTGTGGAAACGGCGGGGGACCCTGACAAGCCCCAGTTTTTTGTGCAGTGGATAGGAGTGGGCTGGGAGTGAGCCAGTGATGGCCATAGCAGGCAGCTTGTTCTTCCAGCTTTGCCATAAAGGGAAACAGAGAAGTGGGTGGTGGCTGGAGGGAATGTAGACTCAGGGGAGAGGCATCAGTGCATGCATGTTGGCCTAACAGGAAGGAGAAAGAGAAGAATGCATGACATGCATGAGAAAGGCTGCCTGCAGCGGCACAGTTCCATGGGGGACTGACTGTCCCCTTGAAGCTGCCCTGGGACATGGGTAGGGCTCATTGTATTCTGCTCATGATACAGAGTAAAGATCACAGGTCTGGAGTGGTGAAATGGTGTGCCCAGTTCCCAGGGCTATGCTATGAGGACACAAGAGCTGTAGCCCCAGCCTCTACGTGCTCTCCTGCATACAGCACCAGCCTCCCAGGCAAGCAGGCCATGCAGGATGGCATAAGAACTCTGCCTGGTGCCCACGAAGCAGTGAATGCTTGAGGATGCAGCTGGCATGAGGAGTCAACCTTGACTTTTAATACTAGGCCAATATACTTTGGGGCTTTTAAAAGTAAGAATTTAGAAGCTTCCACTTTTAAAATGTGTACATTTCAGGTCATTTAAAATTTTACATTGTTGTATTTTTAGGATTTGTTATAACACTTTCTTTTTTTTTTTTTTTTTTTGAGATGGAGTCTTGCTCTGTCACCCAGGCTGGAGTAGAGTGGCTCAGCTCACTGTAAACTCCACTTCCCGGGTTCATGCCATTCTCCTGCCTCAGCCTCCCTAAGAGCTAGGACTACAGGCACCTGCCACCATGTCCAGATAATTTTTTGTTTGTATTTTTAGTAGAGACAGGGTTTCACCATGTTAGCCAGGATGGTCTCGATCTCCTGACCTCATGATCCACCCGCCTCGGCCTCCCAAAGTGTTGGGATTACAGGCGTGAGCCACCTTGCCCAGTCAACACTTTCTTAAAATAGTTATTTACTATTTCGAAATCAGAAAGAATACAATTGGGGGAGGTAGAAGATCCCTGTAGATGACCTGATGACTTGAAGTCAATTTTCTGCGTAAGGCAAGTCAATGCTCTTCTTTTCTCCTAAAACTGTGTTTTATGAAGAACTGGAAAAGAACCAGGGCAGGGAAGGTTCTCATGCACTCCTAGGGTGACCAAGAAGCAGACTGCATCTTCATAGAAAAGGGCACAAGGAATGACAGAACAGTGAAAGCAAACCTTGAGGAAACTCGCCCATAGAAAAGCAAGATTCCAGCATATTCTGTAAACGTTACTATGCATTCAACTCAGAGAACAAAGACAGGTGTTTATAGACCTCTGTGGGTAACTAAAAAATAAGATGTGCTGGTTATTCCAGTTTTCTTTCCTGGTTATAACCCCATTACCTAGATCAGAGTCTGGTACTTAATAAAGATTGGTTAAATAAATGATTGATCATTAAGTCAAAGGGATTAAAAAGGGTACAATAATTACCAGAGAAATAAACAATCCAAAAGCAAAATTAAGAAAACCATTCCATTTACAATAGCATAAAAATAATAAAATACTTAGGAACAACTTTCACCAAGGATTGCTGAAAGACTTATATACTGAACACTACAAAAACCACTGCTAAACAAAATTAAAGAGAGCTAAATAAACAGGAAACTATCCCATGTTTATGGACTGGAAAACTTAATATTGTTAATGTGGAAATATTCCCCAAAATGAACTACAGATCCAGTCTCTACCAAAATTCCAACTACATTTTAAAAAAGAAATGTACAAGCTTATCTTAAAATTCATACGGAATTACATGGGACTCAAAATAGCCAAAACAATCTTGAGAAAGAACCACCAAGTTGGAGGACTTGCACTTTCTGATTTCAAAACTTACTACAAAGCTACAGTGAACAAAACAATGTGGTACTGACTCCAGGATAGATATATAGACCAACGGAACAGAATCGAGAGTGCAGAAATGAACCTCTCTTCTGTGGTCAGTTGATTTGCAACAGGAGTCTCAAGATCAACCAACGGGTAAAGAATATCTTTTTCAACAAGTGATGCTGGAACAAGTGGGTACAAAAGAATGAATCTGGACCCCTACTTCACACCATGTACAAAAAATAATTGAAAATGGATCAAAGACCTACACGTAAGAGCTATAAAACTCCTAAAAGGAAACACAGGAGTAAATCTCTGTGACCTTGGGTTAGGCAATGGTTTCTCAAGTATGACACCAACAGCACAAGCAACAGAAGAAAAAATAAACTGAATTTCATCAGAATTAAAAATTTTTGTGCATCAAAGTGCACCATCATGCAATTGATGGACCACAGATCCCACTTCACACCTACTATAACAGTTATAATTAAAAAAACAGCGAACATTAAGTGTTAATGAGAATATGAAGAAGCTGGACCTCTCATACATTGCTGGCAGGAATGTAAAAGGGTGCAGTTAATGTGGAAGACAGTTTGGTTGTTCCTCAAAACGTTCACCATAGAGTTACCATATGACCTGACAATTCCAATCTTAAGTATACACCCACAAGAAACGAAAACGTAGGTCCACATAAAAACCTGTACCTGAATCCTCATAGCAGTACTACTTGTAACAGCAAAAAGGTAGAAACAAGCCAAATGTCCATCACAGGTGAATGAATAAACAAAATGTGATCAATGTGTACAATGGAATGTTGTTCGGCCATAAAAGTAATGAAGTTCTGATGCATACTACAATATGGATAAACCTTGAAAACATCATGCTAAGTGAAAGAAGCCAGACACAAAAGGCCAGGTGTATATTATTTCATCTATATGAAATGTCCAGGAGAGGCAAATCCAAAGAAGCGGTAAGTGGATTAGAGGTCACCAGGAGCTGGGAGGGAAGGAGGGAATGGGGAGCAGCTGCTTCATGGGTGTGGGGTTTCTTTTTGTGGGGATGAAAACATTCTGGAATTAGGTAGTGGTGATGGTTACACAACATTGTGAATGTACTAAAAGCCACTGAACTGCACACTTAAAAATATTTAAAATGGTGAATTTTCTGTTATGGGAATTCTACCTCTACAAAACAAAACAAAGAATTATCAAAGACTCCGTAGTTAAAAAAGGCCCAAAGGTAATAAGAGGGTTGAGATACAAAAGCTGTCATGAGATTCCTAAGAGCCACTGACCTTGCTTCTCCGGGTTGCGGACCTGGGATGGCAGGTCTTGGATTTCCAAGGTCCACTGCCCTTCAGCCTTTTCTCCCCAACAGTGGACAGTCATGAATTCCCAGTTTGTAAACCCTTCATTGGAAAGATCCAGCAATCTGCAATTGGAGATGCAGTGTCAGAAAATGAAGATGCTGGTACTGAGTGGCTGGGCAGAGGGACTGGCACAAGGAGGGCTCTCGGGGGACTGTATGATCTGGCTGGACCGTACCCCCAGGGCAGCAGGGGTCTGGCCTCAGCCAACCCAAGGGCAAAGGGCATGGTGAAATGTGACTGTCTTTAAGGTCTGACACAGACTATCTCCTCCATCACCTCCTTGAACCTCCCTAACATTCTGAGAGGTAGGCAGGCAGACAGGTTTCACATAACCCAGTGAAAGATGTTTACAAGCTTACCAACAAATGCTCCCAATCCTGACACTTTCCTGCAGAAGGTGGCTGGTTCCTTCCCGCCCAGGAACAATCTTACAGAGCCCATAACTCCAGTGCCTGGATGCACAAAAGCAGACAGGGGTGGACCCCCAGCCTCCCGGGGTACATTCACTGAAGCCCAGAGAGTGCTCACTAAGGACACCTTTTTAAAGTGCTTGTTTGTGGAAGAATGAAACTTCCACGTTTGACTTCGAGCCAGCTGTGTGCACTGTTCTCTGGGAGACACAAATAAGGAAATAGGAGCAGCTACTCAAGCTTGTGGGGAAAGTTCTGTCCCTTCACCTCCAGGGCTGATCCAGTCTCAACAGGGGCATTTGGAGGAGATGACAATGACAGGGTTGGTTGCTTTTCAGCGGGAATGGGAGGGACCCGTGGACAGCCAGGAGGAGACGGCTCCCACACCCGCAGCAGTACCCTCCTTGCAGGTCCCGATGAGCCTCCCTTTGCCCTTCCCACCTCGATGGCCTTTCCCAACTGTACCCTTGAGCCCCTGGGCCTTCTGCCTCACACTTGGTTCAAGCAGAAACAGGAAGCAACTAATCAACATCCAATCTCTTCCTGCACCCAGTGCCATCCTCAGAAGAGACTCTTTCCGCATTGGAATCAATTCTAGGTTTTTTCCTCTTATTCTTTCTTCATAGTCTAATTTTCTATTTTGATTTTGGAATAAACATTTTTTTTTACATAGGGATCTTTATTGTTTATCAGAAATTGAAATACATAAGTTTTGAATGATGTAAGACTCAATTTCCAATCTGGGGGTTCTCCGAACACTCAAGGTAGGAAAATGTTTATCTAGGTAACATACTTTGCAATGGAGAAGAGTGAGGTGGAAGCATCCTGTGCTTTCTTCTAAGAAATGGCAAAGGTCAAGGCTGATTTTCACACTCAATGCCAAGCTGAACCCAACACACTGGGGACAGAACAAGGACAAACTGTCTTTTAAGGGCTGAGGTGCTGAGGTACATCAATGGCTTCTTAGTGAAGAAACTGGCAACCTGATAAAGCTGCCAAATTAAGTAAGATGTGCAGTAGGATAGGAGGTCATTGACCCAAAAACACGAATTCTTGATATGATCACAAAATCTGCCTTGGAAAAAAACCAAAGTCCCAAGAATGAGATGACAGCCAGAGTAGCCTCAGGGTAGTTTTTCTGTGTTTTTGTTTTTGAGACAGACTCTCTGTCACCCAGGCTAGAGTGCAGAGGCATGACCTCGGCTCACTGCAACCTCCGCCTCCTGGGTTCAAGTGATTCTCTTGCCTCAGCCTCCCAAGTAGCTGGGATCAGGCGCCTGCCACCACGCCCAGCTAATTTTTGTATTTTTAGTAGAGACGACGTTTCGCCATGTTGGCCAGGCTGGTCTCTAACTCCTGACCCTCAGGTGATCCACCCACCTTGGCCCCTCAAAGTACTGGGATTACAGGTGTGAGCCTCCCTTCCTGGGCTAGGGTAGTTTTTTAAAGTGCTCGATGGCACAAGGACAGCACTACCCAGCCAAGGGGTGGCTCCCAATAAGCCTGGCAGGACCTGCGCTCTATTATCCCAAGGGCGCAACACTGGGCAGCAGCAGGAGAAGGAAGGCTTCCAGGGAAGGGAAACAGGGCCCTAGGGAAGCGGGAGAGGGGAGGCTGGGGCACCAGAAGGCTCTTGTGGGTCAGGCAGCCGGACGTAAGGAGGACATGAAGGGCAGCCAGGCCCCTGCGCCAGGGACGACACCAAACATTTTTATCTATATTATCACACTCAAGTCTTGTAACAGTCCTAATGTTTAAAGATGAGTGAAGTGACATTTTCAGAGGTGAGCAATAAAGAGAGGCAAAGTGACTGGCTCCTGGGAGCCCAGCCAGGAATGGAAGAGCAGGGTGTGGGCCGACTCTCCAGGGTCACTGCCACCTGCCTGCCTGCTACCTGCTGCCCCAGCCTCTAAGGCTCACCACAGGCTCTCGGTCAACCTGGGCCATCACCTGGGCCTGCATCTAGCTCTGCCTCTGAGTCAGGGGTCACAAACCTGGGTGCCACTAGGTGTGCAGCTAGAGTGAATGGAGAGCCCGTTGCTGGCCTCAGGGCTGCCAGCATGGAAAACAAAGAGCACATGGACACACACTCGCCCACCTGCTCAGCTCCAGCCCAGTGCACGCAGGAACATGGGCCTGGTGTCAGACAGCTTCCAACTTTCCAAGAAATGCCAGAAATGAGGACTTTTAACATCTTTAAGAGTTAAAAACGTAAAATAAAAAACACCATGGGGAGCAACATAGCATCAAGCTGCAGCTTGCCCACTGACACCTGAACTGCTCATGCCTGCGTGGCCTCCCACAGGCAGAGGCAGAGCACGGCTGGGCCTCCCTGCAGGAGGGAGAGATGCCCCTGTGGCGCTTGTGCTGTGAAAGTAGAACATGGGATGGGCTGAATTTGGTGCCAGGGACTGCCTCAGGGTTGATTCCAGTGCACCAAGGAGAAAGATGGTGCCAGGCCCACCGCCTGCTGCTACTGTTCCAGCTTGCCTACTACAGAGAGACTAGACTGCTGGGCAGTGCTGTGGGGGGCACAGCACAGGCCCCAATCCTCTGGACAATGGCCCTGTCTGCCTTGCATTGCTGCTGAGTCAATTACTCTGTCTCATACAAAGTGTGGGGGGAGGGGAAGGGTTAAGCAAAGGGCAACCCCCAGCTTCTGCTTGGTCCCATCTGAGAGCCTTCGCTAGCCCCTGTTTCTGAATCTCTACAGTTCCCTATAGCCCACACAAGGGCACAGCCTCAGGCAGGTCACCAAAGGAGTCAAGTGGGCCCAGAGTGGGCAAGTCGGGATGGGGACCACACCCCAGTAGACAGAGCAGGCCTGGTCTTGGGGGGCTTCCTGCAGGTGATGTGGGCACAGTGCCAGTTCCGGTTTTTGAGAGAAGCTGGAAATGCTGATTCATCCATGAAATCTCTTTTCTCTCTCTACCGCTTAGCTAGAAAGAGACAGAAAGGTACCGCAATACCCTGGCCCCTCTAAGTTCCTATAAACACCTACATTCTAATTACTTGTAAATCCTATATTTGCATCAATGTATTTTCCCTTGTTGCTAAGTTTGCTAAAGAAATGACTCCATAGCCTCCCAAAAACCATGTACAAAGCTTTGGAATTTCTAGCCCCTGAGTGCAAGAGAAGTTGGCAGAGAGCAGCCTGGGGGCACCTTCCCTGCACACCATCCGAGCCTGTCTATCTTCCTGGGACAGGCCCCTGTCAGTGCAGGTTCTGCAGGGCAGCCCACAACTGGGTGGGAGAGCTGGCAGGGGGATAAACAGTGCTCCCTGTGCTACACACACTCGATTCAAAGGCCAATTGAACAGGATAAAAATGACCTTCAATGCACTTCTAAGCAATGAAGGCATAGCCAGAATTCCACAAATCCCTCCACTACCAACAACAAAACAAAACGAAACAACAACTCTTTTGTCACTTTTTTCTGAAAAGGAAAGTTTTCCAGGACCTTTTGGAAGGCAAAGTTTCAGGGAGCAACTTTTAAGGTTTGTGGGGCCTACATGCGAGGGTCTCCAAGAGAAAGGAAGCTGCCAGCAGAACCAGCGGGAGCCCTCACATGCCAGAGGGCCTTGCAGAGACACTGTGGGTCCAAGACTGGACAGAAGCTCTTGTGCAGTGTAAATCTCGGGAAGCCCCAGCCCCCATCCCCACACCTGCCTCACCTTACCTCTTTGCCAAAAGTTGAGACTTGGTTCCCGAGGGAGAAATCAGGTAGATCTGGAGGTCTCCTCGGCGTGGGTGCGAGATGGAGATGCGAACCACCACGTGCTCCAAGTAGACCACCTGCTGGTCCGAGTGCTCCGCGCAGGCACTGGTCAGGGCCATAGTCCGCAGCACCTGCACTAACGGGATGCTCCTGGGGGAGGAGGGAGGGCTCAGCACTTGGCACCAAAATCATGAAGTCTCACTCACACAGCCAGGGGCTCCAGCACCTGTCCACCCCGTTCCCACTGCTGCCTCAGGGCCCTGGGGGCCCCAGGGAGCTGCAGCAGCCTCTGAATGCCTCACACGGATGCTCCACTGTGAATTTTATCACCTGTCCTGAAGATGTTTATGCCTCTGGAATTTGCTCAAAGAGATTTAAAAGATGGGTTCAGCTGGGCACAGTGGCTCACGCCTGTGATCCCAGCACTTTGGGAGGCCAAGGTAACACCTGCTGCCACCACTCCAGCTTGCCTACTGTGGAGAGACCAGGCTGCTGGGCAGTGCTGTGGGGTGCATGGCACAGGCCCCATTCCTCTGGACAATGGCCCTGTCTGACTTGCATTGCTGCTGAGTCAATTACTCTGTCTTATACAAAGTGGGGGGAGGGGGAGGAGAGATCACAAGGTCAGGAGTTCGAGACCAGAATATGGTGAAACTCTGTCTCTACTAAAAATACAAAAATTAGCTGGGTATGGTGGCAGGCGTCTGTAATCCTAGCTACTTGGGAGGCTGAGACAGGAGAATCGCTTGAACTCAGGAGGCGGAGATTGCAGTAAGCCTAGATCGCAGCACTGCACTCCAGCCTGGGAGACAGAGCAAGACTCCATCTCAAAAATAAAACAAAATAAAATAAAATAAAATAAAAAATAAAATGAAATAAATAAATTAAAATAAAATAAATTAAAATAAAATAAAATAAAATAAAACATGGGTTCTTGGGCAGAGTTGGGTGAATGTCCCCAGGGATGGACACCCTTTGGTGACCAGAAGGCAGCTTCTCCTCGGTGGCATTTAGCCAGCTCATTTCTCAGTTGCCCTAGTACGACCTCTATGGTGACAGGTACACTAAAAGGCCAGACCTCACCACAATGCAATATGTACATATAAGAAACCTGTCCTTGGACCCCCTAAATATATAAAAATAATTAAATGTTTTAACAAACAAAAATTAAAAAAAAAAATCCCACTACTTTGTTTCAAAGACTAGCATAGAAAATAGAAGTCACAATGCTAAGTAACAGCAACCAGCAAACATTTCCCAAGCTGACTGTGAACTGAGCATAAGGCACTGGCCTGAGAACTTCCAAGGATTAACCCATTTAATCCAGAGGGAATTAAGGACTACACCCAAGGTGCAGCTAATGCAGGGAGGATCTGGGGCCCCAGAGCCCACGCCTCCGCCTCAAGGCTTCGCTGCCTTGTTGCCTCGCTGCCTCCAATTGAAGCTCGTGTGGACCCACAGTCAAGCACACAGCTCGGAGTCTGTCCTCTCACGCTGGTCGAGGGTGCCAAGCTCGTGTGCTCCCAACTCTCCTGCAGAAAGTCAGGGTCCCCTCGCTTTCCTGCCCTGTAATGGAAATGGACGATGGTTCCCTTTACAAACTCAGGGCAGCTTTACCATATGGGATGGAATCTGAGGATAAACACAAAGCCTCAATCATTCAAGACTCCTTTCTACTAGAATTTCTGACATACTCCCCAGACCAAGCAGACACAAAATCTGTACCCCAAGGCTGCTCCTGTGTCCAGGCTGGACCATCCTGCCGATTCCAGGCCACTAGGTTTCACGCCTCCTTGAACTTGAGCCCCCCACCCACCCCACTGATCTGCAGCTGAAGAAATACGGCATTCTTTGGTGCAGACCAACCGCCACCCAGCAGCACATTAATTATTCCCTACCACACGACTGGCGCTCGGCTTATTATGGGGAGCGCTTTTCCCATTATGCCTGGACTCTCCTCCCGGGAGGCACAAGGCATTCTGCTCAGAGCCTCTCAGGAATTACATTGCTTGGCTCTACTGGGCCTGAGTCATAAAAAGCAATCAAAACAGTTATAAACAGTGATGTAATTCCCTCGGAGACTCTGTAAATATTTGAAAACATGCTTTGCATGCACCATAAATTGATTTAGAGATGCTGACTTCCTTCATTGCCTTCTCCCAAGTTTTACTGCTGGTGTTTACTGGTCAGCAGCCCCCACTGCGGTAGATGCAGAACACAACAGAAGGCTCTGGAGAGTTCCAGGCCCTGCAGGGCCCATGTGTATCTCCAGGTGAGTGTCCCCCCTTCACCCCACACTAAGAATGCAATGTGGGTGCGTTGGGGAGAAGCAAGGTGTGGAAGAAACACCTAGGCAAGCAGACTTACTCAGTGCTTCCCTGGGGCTTCCAAATGTAGCTCCCAGTCAACCCCCAAGAACCAGGAATAACCCTACACTCTCACACTTCAACACTTTTCCAGTGCTGAATAGTAAGATCAAGGGGAAACAGAAACAAAAGCCTTAACCAAGCTGAAGACACTGTCCCCACACTAAAACCAATTGCTCAATGGCAGGGGAAGTGATCAATCTGCTCTAGAAATAGACCTGGAATCCTTGTGAAGAAACTTTAATCCCATTGATAAGGCACAAGGATGAGAGAACAGGAGCAGGGTAAAAGTAAAAGACAACCAAGCCCCACCCCTCACCTGCCCCCCCCATCCCACCCACAGAGTAAATCATCTCAGAATATGAAAGTCTCTTACGTCTAACTTTTTTATTCCTGCTAAGGGACTCCAGCCGCTGCATAAAGAAGGCTGGGTTGGGTGTGATCCTTCACCAGCCCCGCTGCTGCTGCTGCTGCCTGCAGGGAGGCTGGCTGGGGGCGGGAGCACCTAGCTCCTACAGGAGTTAATGGCCTCACTTGGTTTAGTTTTCAAAGCCAAGCCCTTACCTTCACCTGGGGGCTAGAAGCTGAGCGGCCTCCTGGAACAAGGCTAACTGTAACAATTAGTTTTTATGTGAAATCTCTTAACTGCTAAATTGCTCAGTAACAGGCCACCAGGACTCCTAATTCCTGTAAGTTCTGGGGCAGCGCGGAAGCCCAGGACAGCTACTACAGGAGGGCACGCAGTTAGCTCCTCACACATTTTATTTCTGTGGTTGCTATTGAAACCATTAACCTAACATCCCAAATTAGAGTGCTTTTATTAGAAAGAGAAATAAAAGAGGAGGCTTCAAAATGTTTCATGATCATTGTGCTCAAAATTTTCTGTATTTCAGATAGAAACTCCAGGAAGAAAACAAGGAAGCCACCTATCAAAAGTCATCACTTTAAAAAATTAACTGCAAGACAGAAAGTAGAACAGTCAATGAAAAAAATAGAAGTGATTCTCCACCCTACAGTTATTTCTAAGGTAACACTGAAAATGCAAGTCGACTGCCAAGTAATTTATTTTTTAAGTTAAACAATGTGCAGAGATGATCACTGTCACATGAATACAGCTACATTGTACTTTAATGATGAAAACTGATTTAGAAAGATCTTAAAGTTCCCAAAATAACTGAAAAGTGTCTTCTGCTATTAACTTCTGAAATTGTGGTCTATGTACATAAAGCCATCTTCCTAGGACCCTAAAGGATTCTAAAGAGTTAAATGATCCTGCAAGACCTGCCTGGAGACTGAGCGTTATTGAAGCCAGGGAGATGGCCAGACTTGGAAAAGATCACTAATGACAGCAAATGCCACGTGCCATGGAGCCACATTTCAACATTAATTACCCTGGTACTTCAGATGATCTCCATTCATCCTAAATGCTCTCCAACCGCTCCCTTCTCCTGAGGAGGTGAAGGCCTACCAACAGTAGCCATCCTGCTGACTTCCTAGGAACTCCAGACCACAGATAAGTTGGTCTCTTCCAATTTTTTTTTCCAATGCACAATACTATCTAAGAGCAAAAATAAATATTTTCAAGTAACCGAGTGCCATGGGAAACAGGAAGGCGGGACATGGGCTGAAACCCTCCGCCTCCAGCTCCCCACTTTTCCTGTTCTACCTGGGAAGCTACTCCACGTCAGGATTTCTCAATCCCTCCTTGAAGCCCTCTCCCCAGCTTGGCTTCCTGGGCCAACCCGGATCCTTGCACAAAGCACTTGTTTTGTTCCTCACTGGGCCCATGACTGTTCTAGGGCCATGTTGAGAGACCCTCCAGAATCAGGAGTCGGCGGCATCCTGCTAGCTGCTGCGCTGGCACCTGGCTTGGGGAGGAGAGGCTAAAGAACTGAGGCCCATTACAGCAGAAGGTCACCCAGGAAACCCTTTCACAGACTCGCTAATGGAAGTGAGTGGAGCGGCAAGAGTTAATTGGGACAGACTTGCTAAATAAAGCAACAGGAAAGCCAGCAGGTCTGTCGGAGGGCACAGAGTGCCTTTGTGAGGGTGGCAAGAGGCTTCTAAGTCACTTCTCAGACCTGTGTTCCAGGATGCATGCTTTCAACAAGACAGCCTTTAGGCTCTGAGGTAAGCTGCTTCATTTTATCTGTGGGCCTCCTTATTCATATGGGTTCAGCCTGAGAATTTTCCTCAGATGAAATTACTTTTTTTTTTTTTTGAGATGGGGTCTCACTCTGTCCCCAGGCTGGAGTGCAGTGGCATGATCTCGGCTCACTGTAACCTCTGCCTCCCGGGTTCAAGCAATTCTCCTGCCTCAGACTCCTGAGTAGCTGGGATTGGCCCACGCCACCATGCCTGGCCAATTTTTGTATTTTTGTATTTTTAATAGAGACGGGGTTTCCCCCATGTTGGCCAGGCTGGTCTCGAACTCCCGACCTTAGAAGATCCACTGGTCTCGGCCTCCCAAAGTGCTGGGATTACAGGCGTGAGTCACTGCGCCTGGCCAAAATTACGTTTGATGATCAAACCATAGCACATCACTTAGGCGAGAAATAAAATTTAAAAAAAAAAAAAGCTAATCCAGTACATTAACTTACACAATGCTGTCCACAATTAATTGGGCCATAAGGTGCTTTAATATGTAATGCTTGAATTTATAGCATATTTTTTCTTCTATATTAAATGAGGGGACTGAATTAGCTGGCTTTAAAGATGCCTTCCAATTCTAACAGTCTACAATTCAACCTGAAGGGGAGTAAAAAAGACAATAAAATATACAGTCAATCGTCATTACTCACAGATGCTGTATCTGCATATTCACCTAGTGCTAACATTTATTTGTATCCCCCATACCAACACTTGTGGCACTCTGGTGTCATGTGTATCAGATGTGTGCAGAGTGGTAAGATATGAGTCTTACCTCCAACAAACACACTGCCAGCTGAGGTCAAAAGAGGCAACATTGCCTGTTGGTGCAGCTCTCATACTGTAAACAAGTGTCCATTTCCGGCCAGGCGTGGTGACTCACGGCTGTAATCCCAGAACTTTGAGAGGCTGAGGTGGGCAGATCACTGGAGGTCAGGAGTTTGAGACCAGCCTGGCCAACATGGCGAAAGCCCATCTCTACCAAAAATACAAAATTAGCCAGGTGTGGTGGCACGTGCCTATCATCCCAGCTACTCAGGAGGATGAGGCAAGACCACTGCTTGAACCTGGGAGGCGGAGGTTGCAGTGAGCCGAGATCACACCACTGCACTCCAGCCTGGGTAACAGAGTGAGACTCCATCTCAAATAAAAACAAGTGTCTGTTTCACAGCGTATTTAGTGCCACATTTTTCACAGTTTTGTGCTGTTTTTTGTTTTTCAGAGATAGGGTCTCACTCTGTCACCCAAGCTGGAGTGCAGTGGTGCGATCCCAGCTCACTAGAGCCTTGAACTCCTGGGCTCAAGCGATCCTCCCACCTCAGCCTCCCAAGTAGCTGGGACTACAGGTGCAAACCATCATGCCTAGCTCTGTGCTTTTCTGTTGGTGAATTCACTGTTTGAAATGGCCCCAAGTGCAGTGCTGAAGCACTGTCTAGTATCACTAAGCATGAGAAAGCTGAGATGTGCCTTAAGGAGAAGACACATGTGTAAGACAAGCTTTGTTCCAGTAATGAGCGCTAGTGCTATCATCTGTGAGTCTAAAGTTAATGAATAAATAATCTATGTTAAATAAGCTGCCTTTAAACACATACACATAAAACAGGGTCTGTATTGATAGGGTGGCAAAAATGTGACCAGAGGCTCACAGGAACTTAACCCTGTATCTCTCCTAGGAACAATGCTTCAGTATTTGCTAATTCAGTGTTCATGGTGACTTTGTAGAACAGTACCATGAATAGGGAGAATCAACTGTATTCAAATTCAAATCCTAATTTTAGAAATAAGTAGCCTTTACAATCTGGGGGAAAAAAGTTTGCTTCAAAACTAAGCCAGGAAGGGCAAGGTCTGCAGGAACACAGCCAGCTGGTTAAGTTTGCTCGCAGCTACAAGGGGTACCAGGAGGCAGGAAAAATGTTGTGGGCCCAGTATGGTTATCCCCAGGGCAGGACTGCACAGCACCCCACGTTTTCTGAGAACACCCAGGCATGCTCTATATAACAATGGCCCAAGAGGAGAAACCAAAAGTAAGGGCCTCCTGTGTACCCAGGTATGCACAGAGGTCAAATGCCCTGGAGGGAGAGGCGGGGTAAGGTGAGGAGGGGATGTGAGAGTGGCAGAAATCTGCATAGTTCTGAGACAACCCAAAGAAAGGAAGGGCTTCTGGCTTCCTAAAAAGATGTCAAATCAGGCTGTGTGCTTGAGCACAGCAGGGAGCTCGGCTGACCTGTGTCTGATCCCCACAGGCACTCCATCAGACTGCTGGGCTCCTGGCCTCACCTGCTTGCCTAGCTGACCTGCCGCAGTTGAGCCACCAGCAGCTGTGCTCTTAGGCACTGGCACCTGGCCAAGGCTGGAGGAACTTCTAGGCAGCCAGGGTCAGGGTACTTTATCATCCCTGCAGGTGGTGTGCCCAGCTAGCTCCTGGCACAGAAGTCAAGGAGGTGAGGTCTTTTAACGGGTGGGCAGGTTGCTCTACTTGGCTCAGTATTGCCTGAGTTCCTACCTAGAGGGGCAAGGTGGACTCTAGAGACAAGTAGCCTGCGGTAGCAGTTCAACCCTGCAGCACCCCAACTCTGGGCCTAAGTTCCTAACTCCTTTGTGCCTCCATTTCTTCCTCTATAAAATGGGGATAAAGATAGTACTCTAACCTCGTATGTTTATTGGGGATTTTTATGTAAAGTGCTTAGAGCAATGCCTGGCACACAGTAAGTGCCTTTATAATCACAATCCATTCTCTCTCATCCACAGCCATATGTCTTTATAAATAGAGTTGTTTTAAAATGACCACCATATGCAGTCTAGTTTAACGAAATTCCAGAAAAGTAGGTAATATGTGGATAATCCAGAGTTAATTCCTGAACATCTATAAAAAGATTATCTGCTTTACAGATAATCCTTGATAGTCAAAGCAATGCATTGGCTTTTGGGTCTGAAGTATCTTGTGTGGGTATGGGTGTGTGAGAGAGTTCTTTAAAAGACAGGCCAAACTAAACTGTAAGCTCTGTCTGGACAGTAACCTTCCAAACCAGCACAAACTAAAGACGTGCAAGTAAGTTCTTACTGCTTTCTGTTGGCTTAAAAGACCCTGTTGTTGTGGTCTTCCCAGCATTGAGGTGGGAGTCATGCATATCACAAATTGTTTCCCAGGAGCCTGGATTTTCAAAGCAGTGATAGTAGTACTGGCTAGAAAAATCAAGAGTTAAATAGAATATTTAATATTTGGGCCTCTATTTCATTAATTGGAATAATACTAAGCTTAATTTTCTTTTTCATTGAAAGAAAAGCTATAAAAATATCAACTTTATCCCTCTATTTAATACACACAGATTTTAAAATCATTTTGCACAGGCAGATGCCACTAGTCATGATCCTATGTACTGATCCTATGTACCTTCGTTTAATTGACAAAGGTTCTAAACAGACGGAAACCATTTGTGCCCAGGAGTAGGTCAACATGCCTCTGGTCTATGAGTTTGAGGATCACAACAGAGGCCCAGGCACAGCTCACACTTTCATCCAGTGCTATCCTGGAGGACACTAGCAAGTCACTGTCTTTTGCTAACAGTAGCTGTCATTCAGTTCAAGTGATTTCCTCTTGCCTCTGCATGTAGATTTAGCATTTCCTGAAAGCTGCCTATGATGGGCCCTCCCCCATGTGGGCTCCTGCAGAGGTGGTTCAGACATCACTACCTCGGTTCTGGGGCTCAGACTGTTCTAGGGGAGGGTAAACACCAGGCAGTAAAGAGACTGCCCAGCACAATCCCATGGTGCCTCGGAGCAGGGAGCCTGGCTCCTTGATTCTCACCCAGGCCCACCCCTACTTGAGGTCCCCTCTCTCTTCATTTTCTCTACCCTTCCAGGGATTTCTTCTTATCTTTCAGGTGGATCCAGACAGAGACAGGCTCAAATCCCACAGTCCCCAAATGTGCAATGTCCAGATGAGAAATGCCAGAGTATCACTTGGGGACCCCTTTTGGCTAGTCCTTTTCACACCACAGATGGTCTTTTTTTAAGTGACGGAGCTGCCTCCTGAAGGGGACTGCGTCTGGTGGTTCTGGCATCATGGCCCCAGCTCCTTCCTCTGCAGCCCTCACTGTGCTGTGCTGATGGCCTTTCTGTGCCTTTGGGCCTGAGCATGACTCAGGCGCAGGCAGGGGCTGTGATGCCAGCCACTGGGGCAGCGTTGGAGACAGCAGCTCAGCAGGAGGACACCATGGCTGACGAGGCACGAGCTCTGTGCAGTCATTCGGGGGCACTGGATGCAATGCTAGTCTGGGAGCACAGGCTGGGTGCACACGAGGGATGTGCAGAAGGGGTGGCCCATTTGACTCTTCCTGTCAGTCACTGCCATGAGGACAGTCTCCCTGAACCATGATCACATCCCAGCCCAGGGCTGGGGGTAGAGAGAGGTGCCTGAGATATTCATTCCTGTCCCTGTGCATGACCAGAGGGGTGGACATGTGACCACCCCAGCCCCTCTCCCTCAGGACCATGTGTGACATTACCATAGACCTGGCAGGTGTGGACATATGACCCATCTAGAGGACTCCTATACTTAACATCCAGTGAACACAGTTGTCTGACCTTTGGTCACACCAGGGTGGCATCCTCTCCTGTTCAAGAGAAAAGACAGTCACCATATCCCACACAGTGCACACAAATGCACAAGAGATGGGTGTATTAAGAGGCATACACACCCCCTTTCTGTCTTCCCTCTTATTCTGCCCTTCACCACGGGAAGCAGCTGAGGGCAGGTTCAGGACATTCAGAAAGTCCTAGGATTCCACCATGAGAGGAAGAAACCAGAATGAGGCCAAGAGAGTAGACAGCTGGACCCAGAAATTTGCGTGGAGAGGGGGCAGTTAGAAGAAGATGGGAAAATGGCTGTGTGGGAACACTTCCTTTTCGTTTTCAGCCACGTGATCCTAGCAGCTGGGAACCCCGATGGGGAAAACTTGCATAGCCATGGGGATACTCGCAGCTCAGGTGCAGATGACCCCGACAGGCAGGCAGGCAGGCAGGCAGGTTCAGGGGCAGAGCTGGCTGGAGCTCCCTGCCAGGAGGGGAGACCCACCGGTGGATGTGAGGCATCAAACTCTGCTTGGTAACGCCAGTCTCTCTGGAGACCCTTATGTCCTCTGCAACAACCACGTTACGGAGTTAAGCAAGTGGTTTGATAAGCAAGCAGTGTGAGACGGTAGGCTGGCTGAATATTCCAGAAAGAGTCTGAAACTGCTAATGGTAAAGATGACTTTTCTTTAGAAACAGAAGTCTGATTCTTCTCCTCTCTTGGAGTTTGGAGGGTCCTTACTTTCCTCAAAGGACAGGAACAATGTTACACTGTATGTTACGGCGGGTTCCCTCAACCCGTGCTGTCTAGACTCCGTGTGCTTTCACTTAAAAAACAAAATAAAATAAAAATAAAAACAACCACTCGCCACCTAGGCACCACTCTGCCATCTTAAAACGATTTCTGGCAGGAGAAGAATGCTTCATTCAGGAGCCGCCCTGACGGGGACACCAGCGGAGGCGCCGGGGCAGAGGGCAGCCCCCGGGTCAGGAACCAGACCCAGGAGTCCACCTCCCTCACCTAGCCTTTGAGGGTCCAGGCTGCAGGCATTTTCCAACAAACAAAGACAGAGAAGGCACAACCTCCTTTATCTCAGAGACTCTCCCCCTTTTTTTCAAATTTGACAGTCTAAGGCTCCTCAGAGAAATTGATGCCTTGAGAAGTCAAGACTGAGGCTTGTCGGGTGGCTGACTGACCTGTTGGGGCCTGGAGTGATCACTCAGCGGTCAGTGTGCAATTAGCCATGGGAGAAAAAGGTAATTTTTCAAAAGATCCCTCTGTGGCTGTTCATCCAGCTGCTCAGCCAACACATACTCTCTGCATTCCTACCATATGCAAGCCTTCCACCAGAAACATTTTTCTCAACTATTTGTGGCAAAAGAGTGTGAAACCCCGTCTCTACTAAAAAAAAAAATACAAAAAACTAGCCGGGTGAGGTGGTGGGCGCCTGTAGTCCCAGCTACTCAGGAGGCTGAGGCAGGAGAATGGCGTAAACCCGGGAGGCGGAGCTTGCAGTGAGCTGAGATCCGGCCACTGCACTCCAGCCTGGGCGACAGAGCGAGACTCCGTCTCAAAAAAAAAAAAAAAAAAAAAAGAGTAGAAGCATATTCAAGGAAGAGGCATCTAGAGAGTGATCTGTATTTGTTGATAAAGCAACATATCGTTCTTTATCATCGCATCACTACTTTTTCAAACACACGCTTTCCAAATGGAACAAGTAGTTATGGGAAAAATGCACTCCATTCTATATCAGATACAAGGCCCAGAGAAACACCGTTCTCTTTAAAAGAACCGCTGTGATGGCAGAATTGGAATAATCTGATTTCCTCTCCTAGTGGGGTAGGGTTCTCGCTTTCTGATTTACCTTATGGCTGATTTTTTTAAAAAATAAAAATTTTGGCCAGGCATGGTGGCTCATGTTCGTAATCCCAGCACTTTGAGAGGCTGAGGTGGGTGGATCACCTGAGGTCAGACCAGCCTGGCCAACATGGTGAAATCTTGTCTCTCCTAAAAATACAAAAAAATTAGCTGGGCGTGGTGGCGGGAGCCTGTAATCCCAGCTACTCGGGGGACTGAGGCAGGAGGATGGCTTGAACACAGGAGGCGGAGGTTGCAATGAGCCAGGATCATGCCACTGTACTCTGGCCTGGGCAACAGGAGCAAAACTCGGTCTCAATCGATCAATCAATCAATCAACGAACAAACATAACAGATTTAGAAAAACTCCAAAGAGCAATTCTGTGTGTGCCCTGCTCGTGGGAGAGAGATGAAGCAGGGCCCTTCTGCTCAAGCCTTGTTAAAAAATTCCCATCGCTTAAGTCTGAAGAAGGTTGTACGGGGCCAGATAAAAGCCACACAAAGCTGCTATGATAATAAGCAGTACCCCCAAAACCCACAGCAGAGAAGGGGCTGACCCAGCCGCTCCTGCTCAGGCCAGGTGGATTCACAGTGCAGGCTCCCAGGGCTGGTTAGGCTGGGCTGGGACTACAGCTCCAACCTCTAGCAGGTGGTGACAGAAAGGACACTTGCAGCTACTCCTCATTTCACCCTTCTGGGAGGAGCGGATCCCCGACTCGGTCTGATATGCTAAACATGGGTAAGAATTTCCAATACTAGGCTGAGCGATTCAGGCTGAGGAACTGACCCCCTATCATGGAGCAATCTGCTACAGAAGGGGAAGAGGCCTCAAAACAGTGGTGGCTTAAGAAGTGATTCATTGGCCGGGCGCGGTGGCTCAAGCCTGTAATCCCAGCACTTTGGGAGGCCGAGACGGGTGGATCACGAGGTCAGGAGATCGAGACCATCCTGGCCAACACAATGAAACCCCGTCTCTACTAAAAATACAAAAAACTAGCCAAGCAAGGTGGCGGGCGCCTGTAGTCCCAGCTACTTGGGAGGCTGAGGCAGGAGAATGGCGTGAACCCGGGAGACAGAGCTTGCAGTGAGCTGAGATCTGGCCACTGCACTCCAGCCCGGGCGACAGAGCAAGACTCCGTCTCAAAAAAAAAAAAAAAAAGAAGTGATTCCTTTCCCAGCTGTATGATCCACAAGAGAAAATGCAGACATGTGCAGGCAGGCACCGTGCACATGCACATGTGCACAGAATGCATGTGTAAACACCTCCAGCCACACCTTACAGCCGAGTCAGCTCCAAACCCACATGCCTGAGAAGTCACTGATAACACAGCAGAGCCTTACCTGGGTCTCTTGTCTGAGGCGGCCACACACATGTGCTGCAATGGCACCGCTGTCCACTTCTTTGCCTCCACAACGAGAGCTTCTGCGTCCACCAAACCAAATCCATAGAAATGGCTAACTGAAAAGACAGGCCCTTCAGAGCCAGGCTCTCCTGCCTTGCCCAGGAAGGGAGCAAGGCTGCCTCTTGCATCTGCTGGGCCCCATGGAGGACAGATGGACTATAATACTCGAGGTCTCCTCGGGGTCCCAGGATGCAGGATGGGTCCCTCTGAGGGTTGCTCAAAGGTCCCAGCTGCTTCTCTCTCTCTGAACCCAACTCCTTCTGTTTAATTTAGGAGTGTGGGTCAGGAAGCATGTCCCGTTTTGGTACAGAGAAGAAGTGCTGAGAAGGTCTAGGACTTCCTTTTTTTGAGACAAGGACAGGTTTCTTTACATTAAAAGTGCTTGTCAGCGTCTATGCTCCCTGAATCTTAGACCAGACAAGAGAAACAAAATCTGAGACCTCTTGGTTCACACAATTACCACGTGCCCAAAATGCAGTAACACAAGGCTGTGCTTATCTTTTTTTCCATTTTCTTTCCCTGCTGAGTTCCCAGAGCATTCCGGGAAAGCAGCATGGCACAGCACAGAGACAGGCTTGCAAACTGGCCCGGTCCAGTATTTAATTTGGCCAGGGCAGGGGATTTTCAAAGTTTAATTTAAGAGGCAAGGTCAAGAACTAGATACAATCTATTTTCCTATTTAATTAGGCCAAAATTGAAATGTAGGTCAGCTCTTGTTACAGCACACCACTACCACCAACATTCCCGCAAAACAAAGATCAACTAGGCCCAATCAATGGCCTCCTTATTAAAAGGAATGTCCCTTGGCACTTAGGGTAACCATGCTTGACCTGTATTTTACAGATAGTAGTATCATACTTGGTGTCAAATTAGTTAGACCTGAGCTTCAGAAAAGGTTAAAAAAAAAAAAAAAATTCCTCCCTAACATAAATACTATGGCCAAATGAAATATTTTTCAGTATACCTGATAAGAAGTCAGGTAAACAGGTTAGGCACAGTGGGGCTCATGCCTGTAATCACAGCACTTCGGGAGGCCAAGGCAGGTGGATCATGAAGTCAGAAATTCGAGATCAGCCTGGCCAACATGGTGAAACCCCATCTCTACTAAAAACACAAAAATTAGCTGGGCATGGTGGCAGGTACCTGTAATCCCAGCTACTCAGGAGGGATTACTTGAAGGAAAATTGTTTGAACACAGGAGGCAAAGGTTGCAGTGAGCCGAGATTGTGCCATTGCACTCCAGCTTGGGCGACAAGGCGAGACTCCATCTCAAAGAAAAAAAAAAAAAAGAAAAAAAAAGAAGTCAGGCAAACAAAGCCAGTGGCACTGTCCTATAATTACCTGCTTCAAAGGCTGCAGATAGTTGGTTTAATCAAGCCCTGACCACGGGTTGATTTCATGGTACCTAGGTCTGTACCAGGCTGGGCTGAGGGTAGAGGCCCCACTGTCCTGTGATTTATTTTTATAACATAGGGGCTGGCCAACAGAAGTTTTATAGTTAGAAAGTAACTTACAAAACTATCTTATTGTCTTCATTGTACAGATGAGGAAACTGAAGGCAAGTTTCAAAATCACAGAGCTACTCAGGGCTAAGGATGCAAGTTGCCCTTAGGTGGCACACAAACAAACAACATTTATTTTAGTAATTATGGATTTGTTTTCATGCACATTCGAAAAAATACATAACTACATATCAAACCTATGATTAACTAGATGTAGTAGAGCTTCCTTTTAAAATACATTCTTTATGTCAAAAAAAAAAAATGGCGAGGGCAGTAATTTTTGTTTTAAGAGATAGAGTCCTGCTGTGTTGTCCAGGCTAGACTCAAATTCCTGGGCTCAGGCAATCCTCCTGCCTCAACTTCCCTAGTAGCTGGGACTATAGGCACACATCATTGCTACTGGCATAAAGAGAACTATGAGGAAATATTGGTATAGGTGGTGTCTGGGTGTGGCAAAAGTTATAGAGTTTAGGAGACCCTAGTAGACTCTTGTGACCTGAGGATTCTTCCGTAATGTCAGTGTGAGCTTCCAGGATACTTTTCTTAAATAGCTGTGCATGTGTTTAAACTCTTGTGACACACAATCAATAGTAACAATTAATACTATTTGGAGATTCCTTTTAAGGAATTCATGACACCTCTTCCTATACATTCCAGGATCACCCAATGGTCCACTAGAACATCATTGCCGCACCTTTATGACCCGCGCCGTTCACTTTCCAGTCGCTCGCTTTCAGGTGGGCCGGCCGGGATGTCTTCACTAGCAGGTGCTGGACGTCCCTCCAGGTTAACTGGCTGCTGCAATGACACAACACACCCTAGAGTCCATACAGATCAACAACAGCTGCAACACAAGCCACTCAGAGGTAGGTCGGGAGCCAACCCGTGTCTGAACTTGAGCAAGCCCCTCAGGCTAAGGATTGCATTCCTTGGCAAGGGTTTATTTCACCATCTCTTTGTAAACAAGTTTCCAGCAACTAAATCCCAAGGAGAAAAAAGGTTCAATGGGTGACCTAAAATTCATAAGCATTAAAAGCCTAGCCTTGCTGCCAAGCTCTGCTTGAGTTTACACACAGCCATGTGGGAAATTCTGAAAATACATATAATAGTAAATGTTTATCAACTACTTGGGGCTATTCTTCACCATAATAAGCAAATACTACAGTGCCTAAAAGTACATTCAAACCATGATTGGCCGAGATTCCATCCTGTGTGGACCCACTGGCTGCAGATTATAATTCAAGATTTTAGTATATGATTCTAAATTTATAAAATATTCATTTTGGGGAAGTAGAAACATTTCATCAAAAGAATATAACATGCCACTAATGTAAGTAAATACACAGATGATTTTAAAAAAAATTCTAAAACACATGTGCTCACCCTTGCTTTCTGTGTGTGAGACAGGGTTTCGCCCTGTTGCCCAGGCTGCAGTGCAGTGGTGTGATCTTGGTTTGCTGCAACCTCAACCTTCTGGGCTCAAGCAATCTTCCTACCTCAGCCTCCCAAGTGGCTGGGACTACAGGTGTGCACCACCACACCCAGCTAATTTTTACATTTTTTGTAGAGACGAGGTCCTGCTATGTTGCCCAGGCTGGTCTCCAATTCCTGGGTTCAAGCAATCCTCCTGCTTTGGCTTCCCAAAGTGTTAGGATTACAGATGTGAGCCACCACACCTGACCCACTTTTTTTTTTTTTTTTAACACCTCTGAAATCCAGATTCATCTTATGATCTGATACCTCTTATAAGCCCCTCTGCCCACAGCAATCAGGAATGGGTTACATTGCCTGGAGGTGCTGAACTCGGAAAGAATTCTTCAATAGTTACAAAAATTCTAAGAGATATGGATGTATTGTATAATTGGCAGCACTTCTGGTTTCTGTGGTACATAAAAAGGGTGCATCTTACAACTTTATGGCATCTTGAATTCGATGAAATATAGTATGAGAGTAGTATAAAATAAGAGCACTATTCCTTTCTTCTAATCAGTATTAATTGCTATGGAATCTGGATATTTGAACATACAAGCTTTCTGCAAGGCTGTTTTAAAACATGGTAAAGATAACACCTACATGTGATCAGTAATAAAAGGAATATATTTTTGCCCTATCAAACAGCCAAGTGAAAAGAAAGATGTATGGGCTCATGGTTCCAGCTGCAATTTGACAGATAAATACTTACGGATCTTTTATTCCTTTTTTAGTCGATTAAATGGATGCCTACCTAGGACTTTCCACTCAATCAGAAAATTAACCAAGAATAAATGAGCATCTCTCGAGTCCAAGGCTCTCACTCTCTAATATCACAAACACATACTCTTTCTTTCCAGACCATCTTTCCAGGGCTCATCGGGATGGAGGTGACCAGAAGCACAAGCCCCAGGCTTGTCTTGGTGCGTGTTTACTAGGAATACGCGCCATGCCACATGTGCTGCCTCAGGGAATATGACCCTAGGAACATGGACAAAGTAAAATCGGGGGAGCTGCTGCAGCTGAGGGGGACTGGGGATGCAGAAGAGAGAGTGCTGAAGTGCCCAGCTGCCTTGCCCTCCCCAGTGAAGCCTGCTTGGATGTCACAGGTATCTCTCCAGTGGCCCACTCTGTGTATGGGTGTGTGAAGATGTACAGAACACAAAATTTACCATTTCAGCCATTTGTAAATATACAGCTCAGTAGCACCAAGTACATTCACATTGCTCTGCTACTGCCACATCCATCTCCAGAACTTCACACCACCCCCAAACTGAAACTCTGTCCCATGGGACACTCAGTCCCCAATGCTCCCCTTCTCCAGCCTCTGACAGCCACCATGCTACTTTCTGTCTCTATGAGTTTGATGGCTCCAGGTCCTCATGTAAGTGGAACCATACAGGATTTGTCTTATTTCCCTTAGCACAATGTCGTTGAGGGACCTTATCATAATCTCTATCAGAATCTCCTTCCTTTCAAGGCTGAATGATATTCCATGGTGTGTACAGAGCACACTTCACTTCATCCATCATGGACACTTAGGTTGCTCCCACCTTTCAGCTGTTGTGAACCATGCTGCCATGAACATGGCTGTGCCTATATCTACCCAAGTCCCTGCTTTCAATTCTGGATATACACTCACAAGCGAGACTGCTGGATCGTCTGGGGAGTCTGTTTAATTTTTTTAAGGAAGTGCTATGCTGTTTCCTATGGCGGCTGCTCTTTGCCCCCTCTTTGCCTGTTTTCCTACGAGAAGCTCACCCATGGCGTTAAGTCTTGGGGTACACTCCTTCCCTGGGCTCACACTCTCCAGGCTCCAGCTCTTGCCTCCCCTGATTTCTCCAATGTGTTCTTGCTGCTCCTGGCTGGTCACTGGCTTCCTTGCTGTCTCTCCCCATCCATGTCCCGTGGCCCAGTCTCCAGCCCTTTCCCTGCCAGGCACACCTGTTCTCCTCCTGCATCCATGGGCCTTCCTGCAGCCCACATGTCAACCTCACTGTTAGGGGAGGATTCTGAGGCCTCAAGTAGCCCATGGCCACGCACCCTGGTGGAGAGGTCACAGGTGCAGGCTTTGGAGTTTAGACAGTGCTGACATGGCCACACCCCATGCTGCCCGTGCAACCTGGCAAGTTACTGCTATGTGTCAGCAGGGCCTACTCAAAGACGGCTATAGCCAGTCCTCTTGGAAATCTTGAATTTAGGTGCCGGGAAGCATGACCTTTGGAGTGGAGGACAGAATGGGTCCAGGGAGTGAGAAAATTAGGAACCAATTTCTTATGAAAAAATCTATTCTATTTTTGACTCTAGCAATAAAATCACAAATATAACTGCATGGAAAATATGTCTAAGAGATGATGTTGAAAATGTTTTTTGATGAAGAAGGGATGTTTGAAAAGTACCAAGACTGTCCCAAAACCATTGGACTCCCTTTGCAGAATTCCAACACATGTGGGTCTTCCTTCATTCTGGCTGCATGCTGTCTGGGGGCCCTCCCCAGACTCTCAGGGAGCATCTCCACCCAGAACCATCTGGCTTTGCCCCAGTTCCTTCCACAGCAGTAGTGAACAGAGACAGAAGGCAGTCCTGAGGCCGACCAGAACAGGCGAGAGCTATCCCAAGCTGCAGATCTGCTCAACACAGGCCTTCAAATCCCCAGACATCAACTGTTCCTTCCCTGACCAATCCTGTAAGTGTAAAATGCTTTAGATTGACATTGTTCCAAATGACGTTTGCCTGATTTGTTACCTGTATGTTTCAGAGTAGGAGCTAAAATGATGAGGAAGATGACCGTCTGAGCTTTCATGTGCCCACTGACCAAGTTTAAGGGGACAACATGTCCCGAAGCAGGGTTTGTTTTCTATTTAGCTCTTTGCATGTTTCCAATAAGGAATGGAGGAAAATATAGCGCAAGGAAGGGTAGAGTATGCAAATTTGAGTTTCCACACAAGCAACTAATTACTTAGAATTTTTAAAAAGAGCCTCAGGACACAGAAGCTAACATTTTGGCCTGGAAATTAAAAATATCAAACTGTTTCTTCATTAAATTGGTAGCATTTGAGTGTTATGCTCAGTTTGTTTTGTGCAAATCCACATGCAAACATACGTAATTACGAGCATTTAGGCATCCCAACCATTCTTTTTGAGTTATTTAAAAACTCATCTACAACAGATGGCTACTGCAGAGGGCTAGTTTGTTCTCTGCCAGTTGTGATGACTAAAGTACAATTTGGTTTTGACCCTATGATTGCATGTGCAGTTAACTTGCTTTTCTTTCTGAACCGACACATACACAACTCAAGAGTTTTTCTTGATTGTCAATTTACAAGTGAAAGTTCCTAAAAAGAAGCTAGAGCAACCTAAAGTGTGATCTTGGTGTGAGGTGCAGAATCAGAGGCAGGCCTTGGGCTCTGGCCCAACCAGCCCCTGTGTCCTACAAAAGGTAGGAGACTTGGGCTTTAAGGAAGAAACCACTTCACACCCATCAGGATGGCCTAAAAGAAGGAAGGAAATTTTGATACGTACTACAAATGGGTGAACCTTAAAGACATTACGTTAAGTGAAATAAGCCAGGCACAAAAGGACAAATCCTGTGTGATTCCACTTACACGAGGCACCTAAAGTAGTCAAATTCATAGAGACAGAAAGTAGAATGGTGGTTGCCAGAGGCTAAGGTGGGGGTCAATGGAGAGTGTTATAGGCTGAATTATGTCCCCTCCAAAATTTATTCATCGAAGTCTTAGACCCCAGAACCTCAGAATATGATTATATTTGGAGATAAAGCCTTTAAAAAGGTAATTAACATAAAATGAGATTATTAGGGTGGGCCCTAATCCAATATGACCAGTGTCCTTATAAAAAGATGACACAGCAGAAGGGGAGAAGTCAGCTTTCTGCAAGCCAAGAAGACACCAATCCCGCTGACACCTTGATCCAGGAATTCCAGACTCCAGAACTTTGAGAAACTAAATTTCTATTGTTTGAGCTGCCCAGTCCGTGGGATTCTGTTACAGCAGCCTGAGCTGACTAACCTGGGCAGCTGTAGCTAGGGCTGCAGGCATAGGGTTTCAGCCTGGGAATAAGACAAAGCTCTGGGGGAGGGATGGTGGAACAGGGCACACAACTCAGCAAATGTGCTTAATGCCACTGAGCTGTCCACTTCAACATGGTGAAAATGGCAAATGTTATATGTATTTTACCACAATATGAACTTTTTCTTTTTTAAAAAAAAGGAAAGTGGGAACTTACTTTGCTTCCAGAGCCAAGGCGATGATGCCAGCCACCATGGGGGCAGAGACTGAGGTCCCGGTGTGGCCATCGGTACAGCGCTGACGCAGATCAGTGGTGACCTGGGGAGAGACAAGCACAGTGAGGCGGTGATGACAGACAGGCTAATTCACCCTCTGGAGAAGGCAAGGCTACTTCAGGTGCCACTAACTGGCAAGCGTGACCCTGGGTCCCAGGAACAAATAAGGTGTTAGGCAAATGCATCTCTCAGCAACCACAGGTTTCCACAACATCTGGTGCTCCCTGCTCAATCACTTTGCAGGAAGACAGGTAGGGACAAGGAGGCCAGCTGGGAGCACAGACCGTAAGCTTTGATAATAATAGATCAGCTGGTTCCCTCTCTACTGCAGAAGCTCATGTGGAAAAAATGGTAGAACAACATGAAACCAAGAAGCACCCCACAAGTCCTCCTCCCTGGGTCTGCTGGACTTTGTGCCCTGTCACCAATATCCAAGAATACCCATGGCAAGACCATCAGAGTCCACACTAGTGACCCCTAAGTCACCCCCTGACTTCAGAGCAGCTGGAGGTACCCAGGTGGCTGAGAGAGAGTTTCCGCCTTTAGCCAGCAGGTTATAAGTAGGTCCTCCACCAGGATGTCCTTCTGAAGAAGCAGATCAACCTGGCGTGTTCTTGACCTTCCAAGACCTGCTACGCAGGGCAACAAGGCAGGAACTGCTAGCTGCGGGCTCTGCCTGCCCTCCTTGGAGGCACTGGTCCAGGCTGGGTGTGGGATGGATTCTGGACCTCACTACCGCTCAGGCTGATATGTATCTCCCTTTGGACTGAAATGGGAAGCAGGTGCTGGGGGTTCAGCCTGTGTGGGTTCAGCTGTGCTAGGTGGGATTGTGGTCCCCATCATCTTTGTCCCCTGGTGTTATTCCGATGAGCTTTGCAGATGGAGTTAAGGTTGGTAGCCAGCCAGCCTTAAAGCAGGAAGATTATCCTGGATTCTTGAGTAGACCTGGTGCCACCACAGGGCCCTTCACCTTGGAAGAGGAAGGCAGCAAGGCTGTCAGAGAGAAGAAGCATTAGGACTGGACCCACTGCTGCTGGCATTGAAGAGGGTGTTGAGGGGCAAGCCAAAGAATGTGGGTGGCCTCTAGAGGCTGAGAATGGGCCCCAGCTGACAGCCAACAAGGAAACGGGAAATTCAGTCCCAGAACCACAAGGACCTGAGTTTTGCCAACACTGCCAACAGCCCAAGTGGGCAAGGAAGCAGACTCTCCCTGGAGCCTCCAGAAGGAACCACAGCCCTGCCAGCACCTTGGCCTTGGCCTCGCAAGACTCAAAGCAGAGACTCGGTTGAAACTCTGGACTTCTGGCCTACAGGACCATGAAATATCAATTTGTGCTGTTTTAAGCTGCTAAGTTTGCGATAATTTGTTATGGCAGAAATAGGAAAGTCACACCCACCCACCACAGGGCTCCAGTAGCCGATTTGCCTAAACTTTGAGAATCAATTTCATAGTGAGAGCAATGCAGATCCTCTTCCAAACTCAGCACCTTCCTTGCACACGTTTTAGCTGGGCCAACAACTGTCTAGGGAAGTGGGGGTCTGGCCTGTGTCACACACACAGGAAGATCTGACAGGAATGCCAACAGAGACCAGCTTCCTCCTTGCTTGTTTCAGTGGGGCCAGGATACCTCAACATGGGGAGGGCAGCTGAGGGCATGGGAAAAGGGACAAGAATGCCCCCCTCTCTGACCCCAGCATCTTCATATGCAAATGGACACCATGATATAGATTTCAGGGGTTCTCGGCAGATCACATCGGGGCACCTGAACATACTTGTGCTTGGTAAATGGTGGCCAGGAGGAGAAACTAGGGTGGCTGGGCAGGAGGCCATGCTCCCAAGAGCATGTGAGGCTCACAGCTGGCTCTCCAGCTTCAGAGAAGGGGGTCCTGGGGAGTGAACAGAGGGGCCTACCCTGGGAGTGATGGCTGAACCAAGGTGGACAGCCCCTCCTGAGTTCTAGTGCTATGCCTGGGATACAGCTCGTGTTCAGTGAATGAACATACCCTCCCGTTCTGGTGAGAGATGCTTTCTTTAGGTTTTACTCCTCTATAAAGAGTCATGTCTCACCATGGGACCTCCCTCGCTCCAGGTGGGCACCTGTCCACATTCCCCAGACTCAGAGGGACAGAGAATGCAGGGGGACAGCGTTGTAATTGCCATGAAAGTCCTGCCTGAATGCTGGGACTGTGATATATCGACTGTCCTGAGCAGCACTCGTCTCCCTGGAGTATGTCTAAGAGGACTCAGCAAAAACTGGGCTCTAGTAGAGCTGAAAATAACACTGTTCATACTGTCAGAGCAGACTTCCCGGGCAGCGACCAAGACAAAGTATGTTTTCTCTTCTACCCCTCTCCAAACTATGCCCTTCTTACCCACATACTATTGCTCATGGAAGAGAATTTAAAAATAAAGAAAGAAAGAAAATCAAAGCATTTTATAGCCAAGGCATGTACACATGCATGGCATACGAACACACATGCTGACATGATTCGTGATGCAAATAAAGCTGCAAGTCCTGCTTCCAGGGTTGAGAGACACCATCCTGCCTGCACACAGTCCACATTATAAACTGTCCCATAACTTAGCAAATTCGAACTTGCATCCATTTGGCCAGCAAGACTATGTTGGGTTTTGGCACAAGTGTCTGTCTAATAAGACCCCAGCAAGCCTGTGCTCCAATGAGCTGGATTTCTAGGTAAACAGGACACCATTCAGCATCTCAGCTGCCCGTCCCAGGGGGGCGTACTCGGGCAGAAAAGGAAAATAACAAATTAATACCTTAGTTAACCAGCCCAAGCCGCTACCAGGCTGGTGACGGAACGATGGCAGCTGACCTTTCACCGGTGCAGAGCAAAGCAGAGAATAGGAAGCCTGTATGCTCCCACAGAAAAGTGTAAAAATAAATTTGCGAATAACTTCTAAAGATGTGGTTGAGCAGCCAGAGAAATGAAAAGATGCTAGTGAGCTTTAAAATTTAACCATGTCTGGCCAGCTCCATGGTCTCATTTTTAAAATGTCTACAAGTCAACTTAATGACTGTGCATTTCAATTCTGCATTAATTTGAACTGGAAACCCTCCCTTCCTCCTTTTTTTTTTTTTTTTTTTTTTTTTTTAAAGTAGAAAAGTATGTAGGGAAAGAAAAAGCATAAATTCTACTGGAGTACTAAAACAGTTACCTTTTAAAAGATAAATCATGCTTATGTTCACTTAAGTGAGTGGAACAGACAGAAACCACTGCTCGACTTAAAAGTGTCCAGGAAAAGTATTTCTGTAGCAACAGAATGCCTAGAAAAACTCTTGGATTTCTAGAATGTCTCAGTATAAAACCAAGTCTTTCTCTTACTCTATTGTACATGCTGGAACTGGATGGGTTCATTGGATTCCAAGAGATGTGACCACAGAATTTCAGAGTTAAAACAAGACATCATGAGAAGGAACCTCATTCTTAAATAATATTTTTAGATCTCTAAAACCAGAGAGGGGTTTAATTGCTATTTCTGTGCAAAGATTAGAAAGCCAGTGTCCGAGGAAGGCTGCCAAGGGACTGGGGTTTACCTCGAGGCTCAAATTGTTTGCCGATGGGTGAGGCTGGGACCCTGGGATCCAGAATAATCTGGCCTCAATCTAACCCATATTTCTGAGAAAGGGAGAAGAAACTCATTCCCAGAGGGCTGAAGCACACACTGTAAGCACTCCAACTTGCCAGGAGAACTTACGATTTTTCGCTCATAAAAGGCTCCGCTGCTGTAGGTGGTGGCCAGGGTGGAGGCACACTCTTCCAGATACCAGGGCTTGTAGCCATTCTCGGTGGCGCTGCTGACGGAGATGGTGTAGATGCTATTGGTGTAGCCATCACACGAGCAGTAGTCCCCCTCTCTCCCACCGTTCCCAGATGCCCAGACGAAAATAGAGCCCAGGCCCTGCCGGCCCTAGAGGGAACAAGAGGAACAAGGCTTAGCCCCACAGCCAGAACCTCGTAGGGTGGGTCTCACCCCCGACCTAGAGTCCCATCTCCCAAATGTTCCTTCAAAGGGGATAAGAAGGGTGCGTTCAGAACATCTGGATGCTGCTGAGAGCATGGTTTTGGGGGCTGTTTCGATTTTAATGGTGTGCTTTTGCCTGTGGCAGCAGCCCTAAAATTGCAGAATCACAGGATCATACGAGGGAAAGGGGCCAGAAAAACTCCTCTGTTCCTCACAGGAAAATCCAGGGTCCCAACACAAGCTGCTCTATTCCACAGCCATGCCTATCATTTCCATTATAATGGCCTAGGATCAAAGAGACCTAGCAGTGCTGCAAATAACACTGAGATTATAGATGATGGTGGAATTTATAACTTTAATTTTTCTGGGTTGAAAGAGCTGGTCTGGTGGGGAAAAGAATGATTTTTCTGGAAAACATACTTGAAGAAGTACCCTTCTTGCACAGTGAGAGGGATAGGACCATGAACTCTGGGTGAAGACAGAATAGGTGAAAAGGGTTATGTCCAGGAAGCTGGTAGCAGCTTGTGGGTGTCCTGTCAGAGCTCCCCATGGTCTCTGCTGTGGGTAAGTATCAGGGTGGTCTGATTCACATCACTAGCCAAGTCCAGAGCCTCATTTGTGTGTAGGTTTTCTTTCCTTTTTTTTTTTTTTTTTGAGACAGGGGTCTTACCCAGGCTGGTCTGGAACTCCTGGGCTCAGGCGATCCTCCTGCCTTAGCCTTTAGGGTAGCTGTGCTTACAAAAGTGCGCCGCCATGCCCAGCTGTGCACCGGTGTACATTGTTAAGAACGTACACACAAGAGCAAATCTTTGAAAGACAGCAGCTGGTCAGGGTAGATTCCTGAAGCTCTGCTCTATCTCATACCCACAGGATGGATGATTTCTGACCACACTGAGAATCATTCCAGCCACAAATACCAGCTAAAGATTAGCGAGTGGAAGACTGAACCGACCGATATAGTCCAGATGGCTGGATGGGCTGGTGGTACACAGCCGGCCCGAGAGCAGGGCCAGCGTTCACTTCCATGGGAAACTGGAGCCACTGGCTGGCTACCACATCCTTACTGAGGACTCTCCTTCCCAAACAAATGGAGGAAATTTATACTTATGCTCAACAATTGACCAACTTAAAGATAACTTACACCCCAATTCTGCAATCCCCATAGAGCCAAATTGAAGTCTGCTGCTGACCAAACATGTCACACTCACTTTTGGAGCACAATGAGTGGACCTGCCTGCTCTGTACACTCACGCCACGGAGGTTTGTAAACTAAGAAGACTCCAGCTCCAACTTGAGCCTCCCAGGAAAGCCCACAGGAAAGTTCTTGAAGCCCACGCAGCCCCGCTGCTTAAGGCTGCCTTGTCCACTCTGCTTTCTGCATCCGCAAGGTGAACCTTGTCTGGGTGGCCAAGAGCTCAACAGAAAGGTCACTCCCAGAAAAGCTAACCTTCTGAGAAAAAGGCACAAAGAGCTCAGGAAGGTGGTGTGTGTGTGTGCCTGTGATTACCTGCAGGAAGAGATTCAGCTGAAGCCGGTTTAAAGCGACTACAACGCAAATCAAAAGGTATTTAACCCATCAGAGCCTCTCCTTATTCCAGGTGAGAATTAGTCCTAGACACTGCCACTCCTAACTCCCCACCCCACTTGAAATGACTCATAAAATGTCCTTTTGCAAGGTGGAGCATGCAACCTTACTGCTCCAGGAGCAGAGAGAATGGCCAAAAACAGCGCTCCCCAAACTTAAATGTGCACACCCTGGAGTCACCTGGGAACCCTGTTACAATGCAGACTTGCACCCCAAAGTCCAGGGTGGGCCTGAGAGTGTGCATCCCTAATGAGGTCCCAGAGGATGCCAGTGCTGCTAGCTCTGGACCCCACTTTGAATACCAAGAGCCTGAAATGCTCAAGGTTTGCATTTACAGCATGCACCATGCATTTATTATGAGACCAACCCACCCTCATAGGTGTCAACATATCAACAACCTTTCCCCTCCTTAAAACGGTTTCCGGGAAGGAGACATGGAAATGAGGTGAGGAAACAGATCTGAGGAGTGTAGAGATGTTTTAACTGTCTCTGAAGACTTTATTTTCACTTCCCAGATCTTCCAGTGGCTTCATGGAAGCCATGGGACAGAAGCTGTAGGGGACGTTTCAACCCTAGCCGTGAACTTGCACTTCTTTTCAGTAAACTCACAACTTCAACCCAATCAAATCGTATTTCAGTGTCTTCCCTGGGGAGGGAGAGTTCATTTCATGAGCTCAGAAGCACTGCTACTGAGGGC
Organism: Rhinopithecus roxellana; assembly: GCF_007565055.1. NCBI lineage: Eukaryota > Metazoa > Chordata > Mammalia > Primates > Cercopithecidae > Rhinopithecus > Rhinopithecus roxellana. Next base: position 17,801,766 of record NC_044553.1, on the reverse strand, counting down.
TAGCCAACACCGGCTACCTGGAGGCGGCCAGTGTCTTTAGCCACAGCAATGTCTAATCGCCCCTTCTGAATAACCAGGTGTGAGAGGAGTAAGGCTTCCCAAGGACCAACATTAAATAGATCTTTATGCCAAGTTACAGCTTCTGCAGTCTCCCACCACCAGACCACATCATCTACCAGAGATAAAGTCGGATTTTACAGAAGATTGTAGGTGACAAATAGGGCCACAAGGAGGAAAAACAGGTGGGGGAATGGGGTTTGGTTTGAGATCATCAAATTTCTAGGAGGATTTTCAGTGACAGATTGAGACAGTTGCAATTTAAGTTTCTCTGTATGACATATTTTACTTCCAAATGACGAAAAAAAAATCAAATGACCTCAGTATTTCACGAAACTGTGACAAGAATGAGGGGAAACCACATGGTCCCTTCTGCAACTTTCCCACTCCCCTAACAGCTGGATGAAACCAACACTGCTCAGAATTCACAACGCAAAGATCCCTCTCTGCAGCTCCAACCTCCCCAAGCCTCGCATAGGCTCTGTGAACCAGAGAGCCCAAACGATCACTGCCAAACAACCAGAATCCCTCCTGGAGAGAGGGTGCCTCATCCTAGGAGCTCAATCTTTGGAAATCATCCCATAGAAATGACAGACGCTCAGCAGTAACCCCATCCAAAGCAATATGTTCTATGCAGGAAATGCCATCTCCAGCTTACCTACCCTCTCCAAAGCTTAAATTTAGCTTAATTTTTTTTTTTTTTTTTGAGACGGAGTCTCACTCTGTCACCCGGGCTGGAGTGCAGTGGCCGGATCCCAGCTCACTGCAACCTCTACCTCCCGGGTTTACGCCATTCTCCTGCCTCAGCCTCCCGAGTAGCTGGGACTACAGGCACCCGCCACCTCGCCTGGCTAGTTTTTTTGTATTTTTTTTAGTAGAGACGGGGTTTCACCGTGTTAGCCAGGATGGTCTTGATCACCTGACCTCGTGATCAGCCCGTCTTGGCCTCCCAAAGTGCTGGGATTACAGGCTTGAGCCACTGCGCCCAGCCCTAGCTTAATATTTAAGATGTCTCGTTTATCATCAAGACTGAGATCCAAGCGATCTAGTGAGTTGGGGCTGGGAGCCAAGTAATGGAAGGGTGATTTATGTATTCGGCAGTTATTGGTGGATAGCAGCTGACTTGGTCGTAGCTGAGTCTGCCAGCACTCACTCGGCCCAGCCTCGGGCCTGGCTTGGGGGCTCAGCAGCCTGATTGAAGCTGCCTTGGTGTTTTCTTGGAGGAATGGAGATAAAGGAAGCTGTCCAGTGTCACAAGGATGCACACTAGGTCCCGTGCTGTGTGCGTGCATGTGGTGTCTACACTGCCCCTCTTCCTTAATTTTCCTTCTCACATTGAGTGTCTGGGTGAGTACTAAACTTGGAGGGACATGGGGGTAGATACCCCATATTTGGTCATTGGTTTCTCAGGCATTCAAGCCCTGAGTGGTTGGGGGGTAGGGGCAGTAGAGGAGGAAGCTTCTGCCTCACACTTGCAGAATGACACCAAGTCCTTCAGAGGACGTGCAGGCGGGTGCAGCTGGCAGGAGGTGGAAGATGCAGTGTAGGCCTGATGCCCGGGAAAGGTAAGAAGTAGAAGAAACTCCAGGGTTTCAGCAGGGCAGCAGAGCTGGAGGGTCTTCTAAAAGAAAAATGCTCATCCCCATAAGAGGAAAGTAATAGATAGTGACCAAACTCAATGCACCCAGGAAAGCAATCAAATGATATTACTTAGAGAAAGGAAATCATGAACACAGTTTAAAAACAGATTCCTCCTCTGGGACAGGACTCAGGGGTGGGCACAGAGAGACAGAGAAAGACTGTTTGCAATATAATCTCTTCCTATTATCTGACTGACTTATTAGCTGTTTATGAGCCACTGTGTAATCACTATGCATGGGTTATAATACGAGAACTTTAAAAATATTTTAAATGATATAAATTGAATGGGCTCGACTTCTGCCACCACCTCCCCATTCTCCCATCCCCCACAGGAGAAGTCAGAGAAGCCTGGACTTCCTGCTGGAACTCCCTGTCCCCATTCCATACAACAGGCACTGACCACACATTGAACTTTGGGCTGGGGCCTGTTCAGCCACCCAGGGCCTCCTGGAAGCTGACCACAGCTCTGTCTGCCTGTTCCAAGAAGCTGTCCTCACCCAGAAATCTGCCTTGCCACCCTGCTTGTAAGAACTGGCTCATCTACAGCCACCCCCTCCCCCTTCCTCAGCCTTCCTGACACACAAGGATCCGGAACCAAAGACCACAGAGTGGCTGGCAGGTGGCCTCGCAGGAGCCTGCCAGCCTCCCCTTGGCCCATCAGCAGAGAAGCATCTTTGCTCTGCCTAGCCCCTTGTGAGGTTCTCCTGGAGAAGTTCGAATTGGGCTGGGCTGTGTGCTGGTAGGGGACACCCTGACCACTGCTTCCTGCTGCAGTGGGGCCTGGGTGAGTACATACCCCGCAATGAATGCAGAAAGTTCCACGGCTGGGTATTTCTAAGGGCAGGTGTGCCGAGGCCCCTGCACAGTCCAAGAAACAGGCCAGGGGAGCTGCCTTGGACCCCTGTCACCCACCTGTGTACCCCCTTCAGCCAGGGATAGGCAAACTCCAAGGCAGAAAGGGTTGTGCTAGCAGTGACCACCTGGTTGTCACTGGAACAGCTGTTCTGGAACAAGGCAAAAACACTTCTGCTCTCGTTGGTAAAGAGCCACTTCTCAGACTTCCCAAGTGACTCCTCCACACTGGCCCTGGCACCTGGCACAGCAGAGTCTTCCCAGTCTTGTTTCAGGGCTGTGGCCAGTGTCACTCTGATATTTAATTGTTAAAAATGTTTACTGTCACCCTTGTCCCAGAGTGCTCCCTTGTAGCCCTGGGTTACTCACACCTTTTTAATGCCATACTCGAAAGCCTGCTTAGCCAGTCGGCCGGGCCCGTCCACCGTCTTCCCATCGTCGTCTGGCCCCCAGCTGGCACTGTAAATGTCGATGTAGTTGGGTCTGATGCCCAGCGACTTTGCCTCGACCACATCTGTGACGTCGCCATCCAGCATGCGGATGCCTGAAAGCAGAGGAGGCTCAATGTCGGCACCCAGCGCTCCGGGCACACAGCGATGGGAACCCGGGCCCAGGAAACTCAGACAAGGACACTGCATCACAGAGTCCCTCCCCAGCAGGGGCTGTTCCCTGTCATTTTGCAAAACTGGCTCCTCTTCTCCATGCTGGCTGATGTGAAAGAATTAAAATGACAACTCATGCCAGGGCAACAAAAGAAACCAAGCTACTTCCCAAAGAGAGAGTTTAGTTTCCCTCAGTGCTATGATGTCCTGCTGGTATCTAAAAATGCATATTTCTGTTTCTTATTTTAAAAAACAAGAACTATTATAATAATAATTATTATTACTTTGAGACAGAGTCTCACTCAGTCACCCAGTCTGGAGGGCAGTGGTGCAATCTTGGCTCAAAGCAACCTCCACCTCCCGGGTTCAAGTGATTCTCCTGCCTCAGCCTCCCGAGTAGCTGGGACTACAGGCACACACCACCATGCCTGGCTAACTTTTTTATTTTTAATAGAGACAGGGTTTGGCCATGTTGGTCAGGCTGGTCTCGAAAAGTTTCACAACCTCAAGTGATCCACCTGCCTCAAACTCCCAAAGTGCTGGGATTACAGGCTTGAGCCACCACTCCCAGCTAAAACGCACATTTCTATAATGGAACTCCAGAGCCTTTTCAACTCTCCCAGCTGTTGAGAGTTCACATCTGTTTCTCTTTCCTTTATAATTCTACTCTGACGTACAACTTATGATGTACCAAATGATGAGCTTTCAACCTGGAAGACAGAGGCCTGCACTCTAGGTTATAATGGAGGGGACTGGGGTCTTGGACTTCGCTGGCCAGCTCATCTCCATTTGGGTTTGGGATCTATGTTTCCTGGAGGGGTCTTTAGAGGTGGGGACTCCAGCTTCCTCAAGAGCACCGCAAAAAGAGAGGGGTGAGGGGCTCCCACAAATCTCTCCCAATGCCTGCCATCCCAGCCACAGGCCTCCCTTCTTGCCTCATACTTGGCATCTGCCTTTATCACTGGTTGCCCTCTGCAGCCAGAAAGTCACCCAAACAACAGTGCCTCCCCCAGAGAAGGCATCTGAGAAAGGCCTGGCATGAAACGGGGAAGCAGAGGGGTAATGACGGCCATGGACACACTCTTCCTGGATTCTAGTAGATACAGAAAGTTGACTTCTCTGGGGCTCAGGGAATCTTGCCACCCAAACCTGGGTCAACTCTCTTCATGGCCATTTGACACCCACAGCTCCCCGCTTAGAGGCCCCTGGGAGCCCGTCACCCACAGGGCCCAGCTCTGTGTGTGTGATGACCATGCCTTCATCAAGACAAATTCTAAATCTTAGAGCTATTTAAGACGCAATGGAAAAGAGGACTTCTTCTGATTGCAAGAATAGTATATGCTCTTGCCCAAACTTTGGGAAATAGAGAAATAAGCAAAAATATTTTGGCTATTTTATTTTCTTTTTTTTGTTTTAGAGACGGGGTCTCATTCTGTCACCCAGGCTGGAATGCAGTGACACAGATCATAGCTCACTGCAGCCTCGAATGCCTGAGCTCAAGCAATCATCCCACCTCAGCCTCCCAAGCAGTGAGGACCACAGGTGCACACCACTGCACCTGGCTGGTTATTTTCTTCTAGTCTTTTTCTTTGCCTCTAGCATACACTTTCTTTCCAAATCCTTTTTTTCCCCCACTGAGCTTTATACAGAGCATTCCCCTGTGCCATTAAAGACTCTTCCAAGGCTTAGTGGCTGCAGCTCCCTGCCACCATGCACACACTGCTGGCCCAGGCAGCCTTCCTTCTGAGGTTCACCTTCTGAAGTAGGGGTTCCCCACCTCACCCACCCTAGTCTGCGCCTGTTTGTTCTATATCCCAGAATCTACATCAACATGTAGTACATACTCAAAAGCAGAAACTTTAAATATGATTGACTTTAAAAAACAAAATTGTGACTTTTCCCTGAGGTTAGAAGAGGTGGTGCAGGACTCATGCAGAAGAGTCACAGGAAGGAGACCCTGGAGGTAACACCCTCCCTGGATGCTCAGGGACAAACATTTTATGTGAGTGGAATCCTACTGTCCCATCCACTTAAATGATAATCATGGGTAAGCTGTTTTGATGGAAATTGACAGAAATTGATGGAAATTGATTCAAATGTTCTTGTCCTATAATCTTTCACCCAGTAGCACATGGATTATAAACAAATAACTAAATGTACTTCTTGACTTGCCAGGGTAAGAAACTTCCAACCTAAAAGGAATTTGAAGATGATTACGCTGCAGTAAATTCTTCCATTCCATCCATTCATTCTACCCAGTTTTGAAGGTTCAGGTTTCCCTAAGGTTTTCCCCTTAACATATACCCTGAACTTTCCCAGGCATGAATCAAGACAGAGAATACAAGAGTCACCACAGACAGTTCTTGGGCAGCCAGGTAGGGTAGTTGGTAGTGGGAAAGGGAGGACAGCTCTAGGGCTCAGCACACTGACCTTAACACTTCGGTGGGACACCAAGATTAACTGGAAATTTCTGCTCCAAAAGCCTGGAGTTGTATTCAAAATCAATGTCAGAGCAATTTATACCAAAGCAATAGCAAGGCTGAGGCATAGGAGACATCAGAAGTTCAACAACAGTGCTAGAGCCACTTGGCAGTGTCAGCCAAGTGGGCATGGGCAGTGATTAAGGATGGGGCTGAAGTCACGGGAAGAGCCATCTCTTAATAGCTTGAAGGCCTTAACAAAGAGCAGCAGGAATAAACTTAATTTCCGTGTTATCTATCTTCTCTTCTGGCTCCACCTATTTGCCTTCCTCTCTTTCCTACCTCAGCGACCTGGCTGCAGCACGGCCCAGGGAAGCCACCAGTGTCCAGGCACTGAGATAGCACAGGGCAAGTGGACTTGGATGCCTTGACGCCTGCTCCCAAGGGAAGGCCCACAGAGTGGAGCTGTCACCCACAGTGTGCCTCGGAGCCTGCAGGAGGGAGACAGGGCATGCCACGGGTGAAGACCTTGCCTTCATCAACAACTGTGACCAGGTAGTAGTGACTTTGAAGTTCTCCCGTCTCGCTAAGCCTTAGTCTTCTGCATACTGCAATGATGACAGTTATCATATATAGAGGGATGTCAAACAAATGAAATTGGATGATCCAGGTAAAGGGTCTGGCACACATTCAACGTGTGTGTTTGCTGCTAGTTTGACCCCACCGAGCCTCAGTTTTCCCATCTGTAAAAATGGAGGTAATAACAATAACTGATTGGTTTTTCTTTTTGTTTTCTAAAAACATATGACTTGATAAGCACAAAAGATTGTATGTCACATACACGTTAGTTGTAAAGCCTAATAAAAAAATGGATACCCATGAACCCTCCACCCCTGATGCAAGAACAGGAACGTGACCCACTGGGGGCCTCTACTCCTGTGTCCTCCCTGTCACCCCCCGCTTCTCAGAGAAAAATGATCAGATTTTTTGGATTATTCATGCCATTGCCTTTTTTTTTTTTTTTTTTTGCCCAGGCTGTTGCCCAGGCTGGAGGGCAGTGGCGCCATTTTGGCTCACTGCAACCTCCGCCTCCCAGGTTCAAGTGATTCTCCCTGCCTCAGCCAACCAAGTAGCTGAGATTACAGACACCCACCGCCACATGTGGCTAAGTTTTGTGTTTTTTAGTAGAAACAGGGTTTCACCATGTTGGCCAGGCTGGTCTTGAACTCCCGATCTCAGGTTATCTGCCCACCTCACATGCCATTGCTTTTTAAATACTACTAGTTTAATACAATTGTATATATGCTTAAGTGATATATTATTTAATTTTGTTTGTACTGAGAATTAATCCTTTGTTGGTAATACAGGTTACAAAAATCTTCTCCCAGTGTATGCTTGATCTTCTCACTGTGTTTATGGTATCTCTTGATAAACAGAGGTTCTTAATTTTAATAGAGCAAGAGCTCACCTCGCTGTGAAGATCAAAGGAGTCATAACAGGGGCCAACCTTCTCTGGGTTTGTTGGCATCTATTGTAAGGTTCCTTCCCCGCTTTTATAGGCAGGGCAGAGCCACCTCTAGGCCCAGCCCACATGGGCTGTAGCATCAGCTCATTGTACTTCCTCCTTTCCGGGTAGAGAGGAGGGGTCGGGTGGACATGAAGTGGGGTGTTTCCCAAACCTTTGGTCCATGTGCCTGGCATCCCATCTCCATGGCGGCAGTGTCAGGGACACTGGGCCCAAGTGTCCAGCTCTCTCAGCTGGGAACCTCCAAGAGAAGGGCCAGGGCCAGGACCAGTGCAAGAGGCTGGCAAGGGCATGGCCCCTGGCAAGATACAGAACAGCTCACAGCAGGGGGAAGAAAGTGGGGTCAGAGAGTCCTGGGGTGGAATCTCGCTTCTGCATGACCTTGGGCCATGGTCTCAACCTCTCTAAATCATGTTTTCTACAATATTTATCTACTGGGGCAGTTAAGAAGCTTAATGAAAAGCTAAGTTGAGGCCCTGGTCTCGGTACTGCTGGATAAATGGCAGCAGGGTTCTTTTTGCCCTTACATTCGGCCATGGACTCTCCAGGGGAGGAGACCTCACTGGTCACCCAGGGGGTCAAGACCAATTCTGATGCTCTAATGGTGAAACTGATCCTATTCTAGGATTCTCTCTATAAGTTATAGGTGTTGAAATGCCTATTTTTGAACAAGAAGAACGGGATGCCAGGAGACATCCAAAAATACATAAAAACATATGACCAGAATGATTTCCCAACACCTCTCACCATGCTTTTCATCTTGGAAGAAGACTGACTGATGTGTGGGAAAGCAAGCATCATGCGCTTAGATTTTAATGAAGCATCTATTTTCCCCAACACTGACAAGTTGCCAAAAAAGAAAAGGTAAATATTTTCAGTAGAAGCCTGCTGTTCCAACATGAGCTTTAAATGTGAATGGCTCTCTGGAAATGCCAAGGAGAAGAAAAACAGTAATGATTTCTCTAATGAAAAAAGAAAGACCCATTTACTATAAAATGTCAGATATAAATTTGATTTGGGCAAATCGTTTTGGTGGCATAGATGGCAATGAGCTCCTCATTGTCAGCTTGCTAACAGTCTGCTTTTTGGCATGCTGGGTTCAGAGCACAGTGTGGCACAACAAACACGCCTGCCCGGTCCCCTCTAAGGACAAGTCTGTGGGTGTGAGGCAGGAGGAGTGTTGAGTAGAAGGAAGATGGTTGCTTTGGAGAACCTGGTGCCTTTGTGTTTGAGGGAAGAACTCGGGGTGCTATGGGAACCAATCCCCGCACTGACACTTCCAGCTGCCCACAGAAGCTCCATCCAGGAAAGAATCACACCAGTTTGCCTTGCTTTAAATAATACATGCATTCCTATAAAATCTCCTAAACCCAATAATATTTTAAATGCCCTGGGAGAACTTGCTGAAATGAATGATTTTATAAGTCACCTAATTAAGTTAAAAACAAACAAACAAAACTTTAAAAAAGCCACTTTTTTTTCATAGTGACCTGTCTTTCCTCCCTTTCCCCTGCTTCCAATTTTTTTTTTTTTTTTTTCCAAGACAGAGTCTCCCTCTGTCATCCAGGCTGGAGAGCAGTGGCGTGATCTCAGCTCACTGCAACCTTGCCTCCCAGGTTCAAGTGATTCTCCTGCCTCAGCCACTGGAGTAGCTGGGATTACAGGTACATGCCACCACGCCCGGCTAATTTTTCTATTTTTAGTAGAGATGGGGCTTCGCCATGTTGGCCAGGCTGGTCTCAAACTCCTGACCTCAAGTGATCCACCCATCTCAGCCTCCCAAAGTGCTGGGATTACAGGTATGAACCACCATCCCCGGCCTCCTGCTTCTAATGTATGTCTCAACTTTCCAAATAGCAGGCTTGTATAAGGCAAGGTGAACCTATCAACATGCAGCTGGCCCCAGTCAGCACCAGACACAGCCTTTCCCCTGAAAACTTTCTAGGAAGCTCAGCATTAAGAGCAATGGGAAGAACACACCCACACGCCCACACACACATGCACACATGCACATCAACACAAGTCAGCCCTCCTGCCCAGGTGGTTAACGGCTGGAGTAAGGCAGGGAGCAGGACATGCCAGGCCCACTTTTGTTTATTGAGAAGTAATGTATTTTGCCTTCAGCAAATGAATGGCAATGCAGAAGCAATGAATAGCAGCAAATAAAATTAGACTGTCGCTTCCTGAGTGTGACAAATAGGCCTCCCCAACACATTTTGCTCATTAGCCCTGGGTTTATTTTAGTACGTCCACAGAGAATTATGTTTTGTTTTTGTTTTGTTTTTTCAGTAAAACTATAGCACATTCTGTTCCATGAGCAGCCATTCTGGGCCAAGTAAGGTTTCAACAGTTATTTAGAAATGCTACAATCCTAAAAGGTTTCTGTCAACCCTCATTATCACCTAAGACAATAGACACGACTCTCAAATTGCTAACTATGCCCCCACAGGACAGCCTTGTTCTAGGAACTCCAGGGACCTGTGGTCTGCCGAGTTGTCAAGGCAGATCTACGTTCACCATTGTGACATCAAGTGTGTGGGGACCCACGGGGAATCACCAGGCCAAATCTCTTCCTGCTTCCTGTTCTGTTCCTGATGCCCTGATGGAGCCACTCCACCTCCTTCTAGAGTGGAAACGCAGCTATAGCCAGCGGTGTCCTGCACACGGCCCTGGATCCAGGAGATGTGGTCTGTCTCAGGTCGGGTCCTGTGATAACTAAGACTGGCTTCCCCAGTCTGTGGTCCATGTGTCTGGCATCCCATCTCCATAGCGGTGTCATGGACACAGGTGCCCAGCTTTCTCAGCCAGCAACCTCCAAGAGAAGGGCCACGACCAGTGTGGTCTGGCAAGGGTATGGCCCCTGGCAAGACACAGAGCAGCTCATGGTAGGGTGAAGAGAGCTGGGGTCAGAGAGTCCTGGGGTGTAATCTCGGCTCTGCATGACCTTGGGCCATAGTCTCAGCCTCTTTAAATCATGTTTTCTATAACATTTATCTGCCAAGGCAGTTGAGAAGATTAATGAAAAGCTAAGTTGAGGCCCTGGCCCTGGTACTGCATCTGGGATAACTTCGGTATTACCTATCTTCTCTTCTGGCTCCATCTATTTCCCTTCCTCTTGTATTTTCAGTATCTGATGCTTTGACATCTGGGGCTTGCTGACCCTGGAGAGACTGTTCCTTCAGGGGCTACCCAGTGTCTCGGGATAGTAAACTACCCATCAGGAGTGTGCTTTTCACATGCAAGCCAACTAATCCAGAGTCTGCACCCCAGCCCCCTCCATCACAGGCTCTCACACACCAAGCCACTACTCCCCTAACCTCACCACCCAAGGCCAGGTGTCAGGCAGCTAGGGACAGCTCCTATTCCCCTGAGTCTGCTGAAATTATTCAAACTAGCTGATTCTGAACTTGCCTTCTCTGCCTCACCCACACCTTCCCACAGAAACCACCATAAGGCCTCTGGCCTGTGTTTTCCCCTTTCTCCTGCCTCCTGATGGACCCCAGTACTTCCCTGTGTGGCCCTGCATGCAGTACTGGGATACATCCTCTTGGGAACTGTAACAAACCACCTTTTCAATGCATGGCAGTGGTCTCCTCATCAGCTGGCCTTGCCAAACCTAAATAATAAGGAAAACGATTGTATATATTTAAATAGATCTCTCTTTGATAATTGGGTCCTATTGATTCTTCAGAGAACAATATAAAACTGGAAAAGCCTTAGCCATGGTCTAGAGATTTGACATCTAGGCTGACCCTTTCATGGTCTTCCTACTAGGGAATGAGGGCTGGAGAACAGAAGTGCATGGCCCAGGTACTCACAGGGAGCCAGTGAGAGCCGGCAGCTTGGGACGCAGGACAGGACAGCAGGCTTCTGAGCCAGACGGAGCACCTGTACATCTGCACCGCACATGAGGACGGCAAGGAACCCCAGAGGAGGCACACGTGCAAAGAAAGCAAACTCATGTCCTGAATGGACCTCTGAAGGAGACATGGACGGTGAAAAGGAGACGTTCACGCCGCCATGAACAAAGGCCACCCTGGAGCTTGTTTCTAAGACTTAGCATGCTCTCTTCCGTCTCTTTGCTTCTTTCTTATGTACACCCAGGAAGAAAGCCTCTCAGCAGCCATCTCGGGATCTGTGCAGCCCACAGCATTCGAGAGCCAGCCTCACCCATCCTCTGCGCGTGTCTGCAGGAGGGCAGCCTGGGGAGGGCACGGCCACCAGGGAGACACAGGGCAGAAGGGGCTATGCCAGTTCTTGCCCATCTCCTCGTTCCTATGGCTCCTGCTTAGCCTGGGGATGCTCAGATCTAGCAGGCAGGGGCCTTGGATAAGGATGTGTCGGGGGGAGGTGAGGGACAAGGAAGTGGGGAACCCCTGCTCCCTGATAGCACCAGCTCCTAATATTCACCAAATCCCCCCAAACCCCCCAGTGCATTTTAAATCCTCTTGCAGTTGAAAATGCACTGGGAACCTTTGAAGATTAATCTACAGCTTAAACTGTTCTCTTAAAATGCTCACAAGCCTAAACTGCTTAATGGAAACACTAATGAGACTGAATTCTGTGACTCAGAATTAACATAATTAACCAATTTATGGGCATGGATTAATTTAGCTGTTATGTACTTAACATTTTTGTGTTTATGAAAGGAAAAACAGGATTCAGTTCCCCAATCAAAATATGGAGCAAAAACGCCAACAGGAATCTAGTCGCTGCTGTTTACTTTTCCTTCCCAGAAACAAGGTAAACACGCTCTGAAAAGATGCGCCTATGTCCGGGGGCCTGAGCTGGGGAGCTTTTCTGTTTGTCAGGTGGGAGGGCTCCCTGCGGTCTCCAGCTGCCCTGCTCCCTTGCTGTAGGCCCCAAATGCAGCCTACTCCAGACCCACCTCAGGGATCCTGCCCTGTGGGCTGGCGATGCTTGTCAAAAGCAGGGAGGCTGGGCACAGTGGCTCACGCCTGTAATCCCAGCACTTTGGGAGGCTGGGGCGGGCGGATCACAAGGTCAGGAGATTGAGACCATCCTGGCTAACACAGTGAAACACTGTCTCTACTAAAAATGCAAAAAATTAGCCAGGTGTGGTGGCGGGTGCCTGTAGTCCCAGCTACTCGGGAAGCTGAGGCAGGAGAACGGCGTGAACCCGGGACGGGGAGCTTGCAGTGAGCTGAAATCGTGCCACTACACTCCAGCCTGGGCGACAGAGCGAGACTCTGTTTAAAAAAAAAAAAAAAAAATGCAGGGAAACTATACCATAATGCAGTGTCCCTCATGACACCCCTCCTGCCTTAGGAAAGTGTCTGAATCTTGTTAAGTATCAGCACATGTGAGGAACTTGCTAAAGGGTAGAAGCCTGGTAAAGTTAAAGGGGTGAGGGCCCCACTCACCTGCCCTGTATCTTGCAAACTTCCCTGAGACAGCAGGTTCCACTCCGGCTAAGCCAGCACACCTGGCTCCCCAGCAAGCTTTTCTGAGGATGCCGCATGGGGCACGAAGCCAGGAGGACCTGGTGCAGTGGATGGGCTCACATCCTCAGCCTGCATTCTAGGAGGGACCTTCACATTGTTTTGTTTTGTTTTGTTTTTTGAGTTAGAGTCTTGCTCTGTTGCTCAGGCTGGAGTGGAGTGCCACAATCATGGCTCAGTGCAGCTTCAAACATCTAGGCTTAAGAGACCTCCCTGCCTCAGCCTCCTGAGTGGCTAGGATTACAGGCATGAGCCACCATGCCTGGCTAATTTTTAAATTTTTTGTAGACACAGGATCTCACTATGTTGTTGAGGCTGGTTTCAAACTCCTGGCCTCAAGTGATCCTCCTGCCTTGGCCTCCCAAAATGCAGGGATTTTAAGTGTGAGCCACTATGCTTTGCCAGGGCCTTTACAATTCTGCAGGCCCCAGCAGGAAGGGCTTGCCATCAGCTCAGCCTGCACTCACCTTGTAGGTGAGCTGATGGCAGTGGAGGCAGCCAAGTCTGAGAGCCCCCCACCACCAATGCCACCCTGAAGCAGATGGGCTGGGAGGGAAGGAGCATCAGAGAGAGAGAAAGAAGGAGAACTATGTGCCAGGCCAAAATTAAAAAGACAAAAAGGTGAACGGAGCAAGAGAGGAAAGAAAGAATGAATGAGAAGAGGGGCTAGGAAATGCCTGCTGCCCTCTCTCGCTCCCTCCTGTGCTGCTCCCATTATCGTAATTTTTTAGGCCAGGAGGAAGAGGCGAGGCCAAGATATGCTTGGAAGGAATCAGAATTCAGTCAAGAAGAATACAGTTATACACTGTGAAGGCTTCCCCTTCTGCTTCTGTTTCTGGCCACTGGGCTTGGTGGCACCTGTTCTCATCTGGTCACCATTATGTCCTAGCAACAGAGGGCTACGATTGCAAAGGTGGAATCCAGGCTTCAGGGCAACAGGCCTGAGCTCAAGCCTCTGCTCTGCCTCTTGGCAGCTGAGTGAACCCGGACGTGGCAATTCATCTCTCTGTTAGTCTCCCCTTGTGGGAAACGGCCAAGATAACGTCCAATGCACAGACGCCCACTAAGAACTGGATGCAAAGATGACTACAAGTGCTTGGCAATCAACAGCAATCAGCAAGAGGTGTCACCATCTGCCTCACAGTGAAAAGACTCGGGACACCCAACCCAGGAGGAAGACTGAGCACGCAGCCTACCTCTCCCCAGGGCCTGGATCCCTAGGAATAAAACTTAAAACGAACAAATCTGAACCAGCCCTGGGAAACGAGATCAGCAGAGACAAGCTGCCTTGAGGCATTGAGGAAAGACCGGAAGTGGAGGGCATCAGGTGGCAGCAGGAGGCGGTGTCCTGGCAGGAGGACATCTGAGTGGGGAATGATTCCAGAGCTGAGGAAGGTGCCAGGCCAGGTGTGCAAGGACAGGAGGAGCCCCAAACAGGCCTCGGAGTAAGGAGCCAGGGTGGCAGGTCAGAGGCTGAGTGGGGACAGCAGCAGACTCATCTTGAGGCTGATGCAGTGAGACAGGGTCCCGAGGCCAGAGCACCAGGATGATGTCCTGGGAATGGGGAGTCTTTCTAGCACCCTCTCAAAATGCTATCCAGGAACAGGTCCCTCCACTCCACATCACAGAAAGACCCCTGCCATCAGACCAGACAACCACCCACAGCCACATGTGGATCTGTGAGCACACGCAGGGGTGGACAACCAAGAAGTAGCCCATGTTTGAGGAAAACCAATCCCAAGAAAGAGGGGCACCCAGTTAAAAAGCAATATGAACCAAACCAGAGGGACCCGAGGAGACAGGGCTAATAGAACAAATGGAAAAAACCACACACAATAAGTAGGCCAAATGCCATGGTAAGGAACCGTGGCACCACCCCCACCTACGGCAGTACAGCCTGAGTGGTGAGCCTAGACCTCCACCCACGTGAGGATGAAATGAGGCGTCCAACCCTGCTGCTGGGGCATGTCAGGAAACAGCAGGTAGGAAGCAGGGCTTTTACCCCCAGCAACCTCAAAAGGGGCCCACTTGCGTGGTGCCAGCAGATACCATGCCATGAACCTGGTCTTCCAACCACACCCAGCAGTAACAAAGTGTCCGCTCCCTCTCCTGGAGTTGTGTCAGGATGCCTGGTGGAGAGTCAGAAGCCTCACTGTTGCTCACAGTAATGAGGGGACCTGCACTGTGGGGTCATGGGAGGCACACAGGGAGTAGGAACCCCCGCCCCTACTCAGCACTGATGAGGAGCCTTCCCACCCTTGGGTATCAGTGGAGGGTGAATGGGGGCCCTGGACATACCTACATCTGGCAATAATGAAATGGTACCCCTTGTCCTCTACAGCAACAGTGCCAGAGAGAGCCAGCTGAAACAGAAGGCTGAAATCAGGTATAGCCTCATAACATAATGAGAAAATGTACAGGTTTCAAAGGAATATCACATGTCATTCCAAGAACAACTAGGAAGATCTCAAATGCATAAAGAAAGACAATCACCGATGCCAACATGGAGGAAACAGGGATGCTGGAACCATCTGACATTTTATTCATTTTCTTCCTTTTTTTAGGTTTACCTTTAAAAATTATTTTTAATTTTTAAGGATATATTAGTTGTATATTAATAAAGATTTTAAAGAGGCCATGATAAAAACACCTAGGTGAGCAATTACAAATATGCCTAAAACAAATGAAAAAATAGAAAGTCTCAATAAAGAAACCGAAAGTTTCAGCAAAGAAACAGAAGATATAAAGAGGAACCAAGTAGAATTATTAGAACTGAAAATACAATAATCAAAAAGTTCAGTGGATGGGCTCAATAACAGAACCCACAGGACAGAATAAAGAGTGAATTAGAAATTAAAAAAATATACACATAGAATTACCTAATCTGAACAACATAAAGAAAAAAATTTTTTAAATATGAACAGAGTATTAGGGACTTGCGAGACTATAACAAAGATCTAAACTTCATGTCACTAGAGTGGACAAGAGGAGAGGGAAAAGGGCCAGGCATGGTGGCTCACACCTGTAATCCCAGCACTTTGGGAGGCCAAGGCAGGAGGACTGCCTGTGCCCAGGAGTTCGAGGTTACAGTTCGCTATGATCGCCCCTCTGCACTCCAGCCTGAGCAACAGAATGAGACCCATCTCAAAAAATAAATAAATAAATAAAAGAAGAAGAAGAAGAAGGAGAGGAAAAAGAAGTGGGGGCTGGAAAAGTTCTCAAAGAAATAATGGCTAAATGCTCTCTAAATTTGGCAAGAGATATAAACCTACGGATTCACCAAGTTTACTTTCAAGTTTTCTAAATTACATTTGATGGCTGAAGCAAAAATTACAACACTGTCTGATGTGGTTCTAAATGAATGTATGTTTGAGATGGATGTATATTACAAACATAAATGGGAGAGAATAATGGGATATAAAGGAAGGTAAGGCTTCTATACCTCACTCACGCTGGTAAAGTGACAACATCCATAAAATTGATTGTGATAAGTTACGTGTGTATAATACCAAGGGAAGCCACTAAAAAAGCTATACAGGAAGATATACTCAGAAACATTATACACCAAGTGAAATTCTAAAAAATGTTCAAGTAACCCACAGGAAGGTGGAAAAAAAAATAGAGAAACTAAATACAGAGAAAAAAAATAGAGAAGGTAAAATGGCAGACTTAACCCCTAATGTATCAATAATTACATTAAATATTAACTATCTAAATACAGTAATTAAAAGAGATTGGCAAGTGAATCTGAAAACATTGCTAATGTTTGACAGCAGACTAGGGGGCTATAGTTAGCAGCAATACATATTTCAATGTAGAAGAGAGGACTTGAAATGTTACCAACACATTGACATGATAAATACCCAAGATGACGGATACCCTAAACATCTTGATCATTCTACATTCTATGCATGTAGAAAACATTCACATGTACCTCACAAATATGTAAAATACTGTTTATCAACAAAGGAAAAAAAAAGAGGCAATTTCTACTATATTGTACTCTCTAACAAAATTTTTGTAAAAGAAAAATAAATAAATAAAAACATGGCCCAAATATATGCTATCTACAGGAGACTCAATTCAAATATAACAATATAGGCAGGTTGAAAGCAAAAAGATGGAAAAATATATACCATACAACCATCAATCAAAGGAAAGTAGGAGTAGCTATATTAATATCAGATAAAGTAGACTTCACAGCAAAAAAATTTACCTGAGACAGACAGACACCCCTTATCAGCAACACTGAATTCCAGAGACCATGGGGTAAGATTTTTAAAATTATGAGTGAAAATTATTTTGAACTTTAAGTCAAAACCTAGCCAAATTGGTAGGGAGAAAATAATGACATTTTTAGACTTCAAGGACTCAGAAAATTTACTCTCTATATAACCATTCGCACATATAGCACGCACTCAAAATATCTTTTAAGAGAATGAATAATTTAATAGATGAGAAAATCTAGTAAAATAAAAAATTCACATAACAAAAAGATGTAAGAAAAAAGAAACGATGGTGACCAAAGAAATGAGTTAGATCTTATACTTAAGCTCACATAATTGTTGATGCATAATGTAAAGTTGTTAAAAATAATGTGGAGTTAAATTTTTGAATGATCCCAATTCAAGGAGGTGATGACAGAGAGGAGATGGCAGAGGAATGGAGCTATGGTAAGTTTCTTATGTTGCTCAGGTGAAAGAGTTAAGTATTGATTAGTGCTAAACACTGTAGAGAAATATAAATTCCAATAACTGTGCTTAAAGAGTAACAGAATAACAGATTTAGAATGTAAAAATTTCAACCCATTAGAATGAAAGAAAAGAGAAGAAACTACTTCTAACCAGCAAAAGGAAGGTAAAGATGGATTGGTAGACGGATGGATGGATGGATGGATGGATAAATAGATAAAAACAAAATACAATAATAGAAATAAATCCAAAGATATATGAAATCAGCACATGTATGAATATAACAAAGTCCTTCTTTAAAGAGACTCTTCAATTGTGTTAAAAATATAAATCCAGATACATGCTGCTTATAAAACCAACATTAGAAATAAAGAATATATGAGAAAAAGGATAACATAATTTAGCAAGTGTGCTACTTTTATCAATCAAAGTACAGGTGTTACATCAGCCAAGGTACAATTAAAGGCAAAAACGAGACAGAGAGGATTTTATAGTGATGAAGATTCATTATACCTTGTAATGTACCTTGTAACATAGCTATAAAATGTGTACAGCAAAAATGGAAAGCAACTGACACATCCATAATCATCACGGAAACCAGCATCCCTTCTCAGAAATAGATCAGGTAGACAAAAAGAAAGACTCCAGAACTTTTGAATGAACTTGATAGAACACACAGGTGACAGAGGCTGATGCCAAAAGGTATCAGGCAGGCAGGGTAAATGGCTAAAGCAGCCGGGTCTGTGAAGGCCACCTGGGGATGGGTGGACTGCCCTTTGAGTTAGGAGCAATCGCAGCCAACTGTTGCCATTAAGGAATGAGGGCTCAGCATAGCCAAAGCTGCTAAGCTTTCACAGAAAGCCCCAAATCCATATTTTTACATAAAATACTGTGATTTGTAAATGTTTGCTCAAGTTTTCAAAAATATACTTGTGTGAGTCAAACAAAACATGTCTGCAGGCCAAAGGCAGCTTATGGGCTACCAGTTGCAATCCCTAATCTGATACAGATTTTTTTACTCAATGAGCATAGAATAAAAATACTCTTCAAACACTGATATAGTTCGGCTGTGTCCCCACCCAAATCGCAACTAAAATTAAATCTCCCAGAATTCCCACAGGTTGTGGGAGGGACTCAGGGGGAGGTAATTGAATCATGGGGGCCAGTCTGTCCTGTGCTATTTTCGTGATAGTGAATAAGTCTCACAAGATTCTGATGGGTTTATCAGGGGTTTCTGCTTTTGCTTCCTCCTTATTTTTCTCTTGCCACCACCATATAAGAAGTGTCTTTCGCCTCCCACCATGATTCTGAGGCCTCCCCAGCCATGTGGAACTGTAAGTCCAATTAAATGTCTTTTTCTTCCTAGTCTCGGGAATGTCTTTATCAGCAGCATGCAAATGGACTAATACAGTAAATTGGTACCCATAGAGTGGGGCGTTGCTGAAAAGATACCCAAAAATGTGGAAGCAACTTTGGAACTGGGTAACAGACAGAGGCTGAAACAGTTTGGAGGGCTCAGAAGAAGACAGGAAAATGTGGGAAAGTTTGGAACCTCCTAGAGATTTGTTGAATGGCTTTGACAAAAATGCTGATAGTGATATGAACAATAAGGTCCATGGTCAGGTGGTCTCAGATGGAGATGAGGAACTCGTTGGGAACTGGAGCAAAGGTGACTCTTGTTATGTTTTAGCAAAGAGACTGGCAGCATTTTGCCCCTGCCCCAGAGATCTGTGGAACTTTGAACTTGAGAAAGATGACTTACAGTATCTGGCAGAATAAATTTCTAAGTAGCAAAGCATTTAAAAGGTGACTTGGGTGCTGTTAAAAGCATTCTGTTTTAAAAGGGAAGCAGAGCATAAAAGTTCAGAAAATTTGCAGCCTGACGACGCAGTAGAAAAGAAAAACCCATTTTCTGAGGAGAAACTCAAGCCAGCTGCAGAAATCTGCGTAAGTAACAAGAAACCTAACATTAATCCCCAAGACCACGGGAAAATGTCTCCAGGCCATGTCAGAGACCTTCACAGCAGCCCCTCCCATCAGAGGCCCAGAGGCCCAGGAGGAAAAAAGTAGTTTCATGGGCCAGGCCCAGGGTCCCTGTACTATATGCAGCCTAAGGACTTGGTGCGCTGTGTCCCAGCCACGCCAGCCGTGGCTGAAAGGAGCCAATGTAACAGCTCGGGCTGTGGCTTCAGAAGGTGGGAGCCCCAAGCTTTGGCAACTTCCACATGTGTGTTGAGCCTGCAGGTGCACAGAAGTCAAGAATTGAGGTTTGAGAACCTCCACCGAGATTTCAGAAGCTGTAGGGAAACACCTGGATGCCCAGGCAAAAGTTCGCTGCAGGGGTGAGGCCCTCATGAAGAACTTCTGCTAGGGCAGTGCAGAAGGAAACTGTGGGGTCAGAACCCCCCAAAGAGTCCCTACTGAGGTACTGCCTAGTGGAGCTGTGAGAAGAGGGCCACCATCCTCCAGACCCCAGAATGGTAGATCCACTAGCAGCTTGTACCATGTGCCTAGAAAAGCTACTATATATCCCTTGCTATTCTCGTAATAGTGAGTAAGTCTTATGAGATCTGATGGGTTTATCAGGGGTTTCTGCTTTTGCTTCTTCCTCATTTTTCTCTTGCCGCCACCATGTTAAGAAGTGGCTTTCACCTCCCGCCATGATTCTGAGGCCTCACCAGCCATGTGGAACTATAAGTGCAATTAAACCTCTTTTTGTTCCCAGTCTTGGGTATGTCTTTATCAGCAGTGTGAAAACAGACTAATGCAAACATCCACTGGCATATTTACAAAAACTGAACATGTATCAGGACACAAAGATATTCTCCATAAATCCAAAAGACAGAAATTATACAGAACATTCTCTGATCCCAGTGTAATAAAGTTAAAAATTAACAACAAAAGGAGCATCAGAAATCTGTGCAGTTGAAAAATTTTATAAATCTCTTCTAAATAACTCCTGGGTTAAAGAGAAAAATCTAAGCTGAAACGTACAATTATTTGGAAATATATAGCAATAAAAGCACTATATAATTAAACTAGTAATAGGTGATGAAAGGAGAACGTATGAATTTTTATTTATTAGAACACATAAAATCCTGAAAATAAAGAACTAAATACACATTCCATTCAAGGAGTAGAACACAACAACAAATTTAAAAGCTGAAGGAATTAATAAATAAGAAAAACCAGTCATTTATGAGGTAGGAAATAAAGGAACTCGATTTTTTTTTTTAAAAACCTAGTTCTCTGCAAAAGCCTGTTTTTTAATTTTTACTTATACTATTTTTTACAATTTTAACTTTTACTTTGGATTCAGGGGGTATATGTGAAAATTTATTACATGGGTATATTGTATGACACTGAGGTGAAGAAACCTATTTTATTAAAAATAGAAATTTTTCATCAACCAAGGGAAAAAAGAGGAGACATCACAAATAAGATTAGAAACAATTATAACTATAAAAATGGAGATATATTTTTAAATTATGAGAATGATATTAAATTTACATTATATATTTGAAAATCTTGAAAAATTGATGATTTTCTAGGAAGATTTAATTACAAAAACTTCCTCAAGAAGAAACAGAAAACCTGAATAGGTTTAGTGCTTTTGAAAGTCACCACATCCAGACTAGTTAATCAGCTCTACCAACACTTCAGAAATCAGGCACTATCCACAATATATTAACTGTTTCAGAGCACAGTAAAAGAAAATTTCCTAACTCATTCTAGGAGACTGGCATAACTCTGATAAACAAGCTAGAGAGAAACATCACAAAACAGAAACTGTAATTCTATCCATTTTATAAATAAAGATGTAAAACCACACAGAAGATACCAACAGTTGAATGCAGATGTATTAAAAAACAATATTCATGATCAAATGGAACTTATTTCAAGAATGAAAGAAAAAATTTCCAATTTAGGAATTTTTTTTTTTTTTGAGACAAAGTCTTACTCTGTCACCCAGGCTGGATTGCAGTGGCGCCATCTCAGCTCACTGCAGCCTTCATCTCCCAGGTTCAAGCGATTCTCCTGCCTCAGCCTCCTGAGTAGCTGGGATTACAGTGGCCTGCCACCATGTCTGGCTAATTTTTGTATATTTAGTAGAAATGGGGTTTCAACATTTTGGCCAGGCTGGTCTCGAGCTCCCGACATCAGGCGATCCACCCACTTTGGCCTTCCAAAGTGCTGGGATTATAGGCGTGAGCCACCGTGCCTAGCCCAGTTTAGGAAATCTATTAATGTAACTTACTACACTACACAGATTAAACAATAAAATTGAAAAAATATAATAATCTCAATAGATACTTTTAAGAATTCAACATTCATTCCTGATCAAATCTCTTAGAAATCTAGGAATATAATAAAATTTTCTCAACTTGATAAAGGGTAACTACAGGGAAGACACTGACAAATGGCATAAAACTAGAAGTATTCCTGTATTAAGTCAGAAATCAAGAAGAACCTATAACCAACACTATTCAATATTCATCAGGAACTCCTACATATTCAAATAGGCAAGCAAAGAAATGAGAGTTATTAATATTAAAGACAGAAAACCACCATTATATTTACAGAGAGCTATTACATACATCCAGAAAAGCCAAGAGAATCCAAGGGAAAACAACAGCACCCATAGAGATCAATAAGGTGACCAGAAACAAAACCCAACATACAAAAATCAATAGCTTTCCTATATCCATTTCAATAATGACAAATTAGAAATATAATTTTTTTTAAAAACCTAGATCTATATCTAATAAGAAATTTATAAAATCGATATGGAGGAAGTGATAAAACTTTAAAAAACAATGTAAAAGAAGACCTGAAGAAATAAAAACATACCATGCTCTTGGGTGGGAAGACTCATTATTGTAAAGATGTCATTCTCCCCCAATTAATCTATAATTTCCAAGCACTCCCAATCAAAATCCCAACAGGGTTTTTTTGTTTGTTTGTTTGTTTTTAATGTAACTTGACAAGCAGATTCTCAAGTTCATCTGAAAGAGAAAATGTGCAAGAATAGCAAAGTAATTTTTGAAAAGGAACCATAAGAGAAAATTTGCCCTATCAGTTTCCAAAAAACAAAAACAAAACCCCAAAACTCTCCTAAACTGTAATAATTCAAAGTGTGGTATTGTTAGGGCTTATGAAGGAACTGACTAATGAAACGTAAGGGCAGACCCAGTGTCCATATGGGGATCTAGGGTGTGATGAGGGCCACATGTGGCAATCACCAAATATTGATTTGGGGGGATCTCTCCTTCACACTGCTCACAGAAATAAATTCCATATGGATCAAAAAGCTAAACCGAAAGGCCGGGTGTAGTGGCTCACACCTGTAATCTCAGCACTTTGGGCAGCTGAGGTGGGTGGATCACCTGAGGTTAGGAGTCCGAGATCAGCCTGGCCAACATAGTGAAACACCATCTTTACATAAAAAATACAAAAAAATTAGCCAGGCATGGTGGCGGGCACCTGTAATCCCAGGTACTTGGGAGGCTGAGGCAGGAGAATCACTTGAACCCAGGAGGCGGAGGTTGCAGTGAGCAGAGATCGGGCTGCTGCACTCCAGCCTGGGTGACGGAGTGAGACTCTGTCTCAAAAAAAAAAAAAAAAAAGAAAAAAAAAAGTTAAACAGAAAAGAGAAAACCACAAAAGTTTTAAGAGAAACTACTGTCCTAAAACTGTAAGTTTTTAGAGGAAATACAGAATAGGTTTACTATCTTGGGCAAGATCCCAAACTCAAGAATCATGAAGGAAGATGAACAAATTTGACATCATAAAAACTTTACTTTGTTTTTTTTGAGACAGGGTCTCACTCTGTCACCCAGGCTGGAGTGCAATGACGCAATCATGGCTCACTGCGGTCTCGACCTCCTAGGCTTATGCAGTCCTCTCACCTCAGCCTCCCAAGTAGCTGGGACTATAGGCACGTGCCACCTTGCCCGGCTAAATGTTTCAAATTTTTTGTAGAGACAGCGTATCACACCATGTTGACCAGGTTGGTCTCAAATTTCTGGGCTCAAGAGGTCTTCCCACCTTGATCCCCAAAGTGCTGGGATTACAAGTGTTAACCACTATGCCCAGCCCATAAAAACTTTAAACAGATTTTTATTAAAAAATTATATATGAAAGGGGGGCACAAATCATCACTGTACAGCTTGACAACTTAATAAAAAATTAAAGTATCTCTAAAATGAAAGACATCAGGGACCAGTGAACACACAAGGGTACACCACTACCCCTCTCTGGAAACAATGAAGATGACACGTGCCTCTGTGGATTCCTGAGAGTGTAAAATTTCTCCCCAAGGTAGGTGCTAATGCACCTGAAGGCAACATGACTAGGGAAATTGGGGGCTGAAGGAGTGTATTCTTTTCTTTTCTTTTCTTTTCTTTTCTTTTTTTGAGACAGAGTCTCACTCTGTTGCCTAGACTGGAGTGCAATGACACAACCTTGGCTCACCAAAACCTCCACCTTACAGGTTCAAGCAATTCTCCTGCCTCAGCCTCCCAAGTATCTGGGATTATAGGTCCCCACCACCACACCCAGCTAATTTTTGTATTTTTAGTGGAGACAGGGGTTCACCATGTTGGCAGGCTGGTCTGGAACTCCTGACCTCAGGTGATCTGCCCACCTCCACCTCTCAAAGTGCTGGGATTACAGGCATGAGCCACCATGCCTGGCTATTTCTTAATATAATTTGGACAGTTCCTCTGTTTCTTTCATTTGATTTAATTATTTTTATGTGACAACATTTATAAGGAATACACAGTTTTACAAAGAAAACTGGTTAAACTATGTCTACAGGTTTTTTGACACCTTACTATTCAAAAGGTGCAACCAAATTTCTCTCCCCTTGGGTGTATGCTAAACTTAGTGATCCATTTCTAATACACAGAGAATGGCTGAAGAGATGCTGCGTGACTTCTGAGATGAGGTCATAAAAGACACTGCTGATCTGGTTTTGTTTTTTCTCCTGAATCACTCGTTATGAGGGAAGCTAGTTACCACGTTATGGGGACACTCAAGCAACCCTCTGGAAAGGTACACATGGTGGGGAATCAGGGACTCCAGCCAACAGCCCCGTAAGTAACTGATCTTGGAAGTGAATCCTCCAGACTCAGTCAAGTCTTCAGACTACAATCACAGCCAACAGCTTGACTGGTACTTCATGAGTGACCCTGAACCAGAAACATTCAGCAAAGCCACTATCTGTGCTGGAAAACAAGTGTTTGTTGTTTTAAGCAGCTACATTTTTAGAATGACTGCCATGCAGCGATAGATAACTAATATACAATCTAATTGATAAAGAACTATAAACCACAAGTTTTAAGTTCAACAATGACAGAGTTGCATATATCAGACTAACTCTTCTTATTAAAGATAACAATTATAAACTCTGAACAAAACAGTTACTTAGAAAAAATTAACTTTTTAAGAGCACTGAAGAAGAACCAGAAAAAGGCAGAGGGTAGGCAGGGGATTCAATTCTTGACAAACCATACTGGGTATGATCCAAGTTGACATGACTTTTCCTCTTGAGAGAAATTTCCATTTCTTTTGGTGCAGAGAGGCTAGAACTCAAATACTAAAGCACAGTAAAGTGTTATCTTATTCTCCAGAGGAGTCAGGGGATAGAGTTTGGGACTGTCAGGGCAGCCGGAAATCGAGAGGAGGAATCTCAGAAAGGAGAGAACTACAGAAGAGAACATATAAACTCCTCACAATCACTTGGCTGAACCCTGAACTATACATGGGCCACCCTCTAAGAAGTCCAGTAGGAAAACAACAGCTGAGAGGCTGGATGAGCTGAGCAGATATTTCAGCTGCTGCCCACTACAGGGCAGTCCATTTGGAGTTTGAGACTTGCTAAGTTAGAGGTCTGGGTTTAAACATTTCAGGCTTTCCATTGAAATACCAAAAGGGTCATAGTCTAGGAGTACAGACTATATCCTGGGGCTAAAGGATTTTCCCTAAGGCTATGAGCAAATCAGAAAGATAACCATTAAAAGAAAGAATAATCAGGTCTCCACAAGCTCACATTTAACCAACTGCTAGAATGAAACTTAATGGTATTCAAAGACAACAGAATTCAGAGTCTCTACGATGTAACAGTATCTACCACACAATAAAAAATTACTAGACATATGCAAAGAAAGAGAAATATATGACCCACTGTAAAGAGAAAACTCAGTCATTATAAACATACTCCTAAAATGACCTAGATACTGGAATTAAGTGCAAAAGACTTTAAAGTATTTCTTATAAACATGTTAAAGAGTCTAAAATAAAAGATAGATATAATGAGGGAAGAGACGGAGACACAGGAGGGATTTGGAAACAGTAAAAAAAAAAGAGTCAAATGGAAATCATAAGACAGAAAAGTAAATATCTGAATTTTTTTTTTTTTTTGAGATGGAGTCTTGCTCTGTCACCCAGGCTAGAACGCAGTGGTATGATCTCAGCTCAATGCAACCTCCACCTCCCAGGTTTAAACCAATTCTCCTGCCTCAGCCTCCCGAGTAGCTGGGATTACAGGCGCATGCCACCATACCTGACTGACTGATTTCTGTATTTTCAGTAGAAATGGGGTTTCATCATGTTGACCAGGCTGGTCTCGAACTCCTGACCTCAGGTGATCCACCCACCTCAGCCACCCAAAATGCTGAGATTACAGGTGTGAGCCACCATGCCCAGCCCTGAAAACTTTTTTTAAAGACCAGACTGAACACAACAAAAAAAGGAAGGATTAGTTAACTTGAAGTTCAATAAAAATCATCCCATTTGAAGCAGAGAAAAAAGGGTTAAAAAAAATGAACAGTACCTCAGTAAACTGTGAGGTGTATTAAGCAATCTAACAACTATAACTGTGCCCACAGAGAGTAGAAAGAAAATAGAACTAAAAATTTTGAAGAAATATTGACATTTTTCCCCCAAGTTTTCTTTAAAAAGAATAACCCACTAAGAAGCACAGAAAACTCAAGCTGGAATTAATATGAAGAAAACTACACAAAAGAATGTTAGAGCCACAGGCAAAGCACAGATATTTAAAAAAATAAAACTATGAAAGCAGCTATAGGGACGGGCCATGGTGGCTCATGCCTGTAATCCCAGCACTTTGGGAGGCTGAGGTGGGAGGATCACTTGAGGCCAGGAGTTTGAGACCAGCCTGGGCAACATAGCAGTATCTCATCCTACAAGGAAAAAAGTTGTTTTTTGTTTTGTTTTGTTTTGATTAGCTGGGAAGGGTTGTGTTCACCTGTAGTCCCAGATACTTGGGAGGCTCATTTGGAAGGATCACTTGAGGCCAGGAGTTTAAGGCTGCAGTGAGCTATGATTGTGCCACTGCAATCCAACCTGGGTGACATAGGAACAAATCATATTACTTAAAAGGGAACAACAATAAGGATGACAATTAACAATTGACTCATCATCCAAAACAATGGATAACAGAAGACAATAGAATAACATCTTTAGAGTGTTGAAAGACAAAAAAAAGTTAGAAGGTTATGTTCAGCATAATTTCTTTTAAGAAAAATGAAGAGAAGCCACTTTCAGATAAAATTTGAGAGAATTTTTCACCAGCATACCTGAACCTCAACAAATACCAAAAGAGATGAGAGATAACCTCAATAAATACCAAAGAGCCTGGAGACAGGCTGAAGATAAATGGAAAGATGGAAATCTGAAGCTAGAAAAAGGAAGACCAGTGGAATGGTACACATGTAGGTAAGTGTATTTCTTTTCATAAGCAGTTTGCAGTCAACCACGTGTTTAAAACAAGAATAACAGAAATGCACTGTGGGTTTATAATATGGGAAGTAAAATATATAAAAACAACAGCACAAACAATGACAGTGAGTGTGGATGGAAACAACCTTAGATTCATACATTAAATAGAAAGTACACTATTAATTCCAGATAGCCTGGGATGAGTTAGGATGTGTGTAACAGGGATATTTTTAAATTAATGCATTGAATATGGTTGAGCACATGCTGCATGTGTAATATTGGGTATGCCATTGACAGAGAAGAAAGAGATGATGGCCACAGTTCTGGGCCTCTAGGAGCTCAGCATGTCTTTGGAGGGAACCAACAAGGAAGATGGCACAGGACCACGTACTGAAGTTTAAAGGGGCAGATGGGAGCCCAGGAGCGGCAGAGCAGGCATTCTGTGAGGGCAGAGCATGAGGGTATGGCTTGAGCCTGACATGAGAGGACTTGACTACCTGTGAGAGTGCTGAGGAGACAATTAGGTCTGTGGCATGGGGCTGGGGTCAGCATGCCACATAAAGATTGAGGACATGAGGTGGAGCTCACACCTCTCTGCAAGGTAGGTGTGGGGTTGAGGCTGGCCTTGACCCAAGGATCTGGTGATAGCCACTGGCTCCAAAGCTGTTGCAAACAGCTTTAGCCCCTCCACATAGGCAGCCACCCCGCTTCCTCCTGGTTCTCCCTCAGAGCCCACCTCTGGGTGGGGTGCCCTAACACAGCCTCCCTCTCTGAGTGTGCTGGCACACAACAGGGAATTTCTCTGGGATGTCCCTGGAGCTGACCATAGAGCTCTTCCTTTTCATGTCTTTAATTTTGGTTGTCACTCAAGAGACTATAATGCATATCCTAACTTATCCCAGTCTATCTGGAATTAATAGTATACTACTTTCTGTATAATGTATAAATCTAAGAGAGTGTTTCCCCTCACCATCACTGTTACCATTTCTGCTGTTGTATATATATAACTTCCTACATTATAAACCCACAGTGCATTGCTATTATTGTTGTTTTAAACACATGCCAAATTCTATCCCTACATTCTCCAAATCTGGAGGGAGCACCTTTACTTGTAGGACTTGGGGAACGTAGGGAAAGAGTTTGGCAATGAGTGTAGAACTATCTAATGATAACGCTGTATTTACTGTGCACCTTATCTGGGAGGATCTTTATGCATGTTACTTCCACTGACTCCACCCCACAATCCATGACATAAGTGTTACCTACCTGTGTGATCCCAGGGAGTGCTCTAAACCAGTGCTTCTCAAATTGTCACTTGGAGACAAATCCCCTGCGATCTTGTTATAATGCAGACCCTGACTCAGTAGGCCTGGGGTGGGGATTCTGCATTTCCAACGGCTCCCAGAGGATGCCATGCTCAAAGTCTAGGGACTTGGGGGAGCAAGGCTCAAGCAACCCTAAAGGTGGGGTCCACCCCTCACTCAAAGAGACACAAATGGTTTTTATTCTCCCACTGAGAGTCTCAGCAAGAGGGAAGGAGGAGTTCAGTTACCCCCTGCGGACTTAGCCCAAGCTGATGGTTTCACACATGGTATCTGACTTCATCCTCATAACAAACCTGGGGAGGCAGCTGCCTCATGGTCATTTCACCCCACAGGTAAAGAAACCTTGGCTCAGAGAGGTTATGTAAGTTGTCCAAGGACACACAGTCAGTGAATGGTGGGAATGGAACTGGCACCCAGGTTGGCCCGATTCTACAGCTCCTGGAGAGACATCTCAGGGCTCTGCACCCATCATCAAAGGCTCCAGGGAGAACTTATATATCTCAGTGTGCAAGAACTATCCACAAAGCAGTAAGGCCACTTGACAGTCTCCTGATTTGTTCGCAGAACACGCCCTTGGGGGTTAATTCTGTTATAAAATGAAAATTCAAGCCACTTTCAAGATTTCCATGGGAAAAGACAGGCAGAGAGTCCTAAACGAAGTAAAAGCTAAGGACCCTCTTTTCGAAACACAAGAAATTCCCCCAAGGACTAGTGATCCAGGGAACCTTGGCCCAACCTCCCTGCCTGGTATTGCTCATAAGTGCAGCCAAAGGGGCTGCAGCCACCCTCACCAAGGCTCAGTGGCAGGAACGGCAGTGCCCCGGGAAGGTGGCTTCCCACTGCAGCCACCTGAGTGAGCAGGAGCACCTTCGAACTGAGAGGCAGACAGGTCTCCTGGGTGAAGCCGCAGTCCCTGGAGGCTCTCTGGCACTCCTCTCTGCTGCCCCCACTTGCTCAGTTCCCGGGTCACTGACATGCACCTAGAGGGGCCTTCAGAGCACTTGGTGACTGAGCTGTCACACTGCTGGGCTCCCATGGGCAGCAGAAAGACATTCAACACTTTACTCCAAAGCCTCATCCTAGCAAGGGCAGCTTGATTGACCAGTGTGAGAAGCTAAATAGCAAGGCCAGATGCACGCAGGGTCAGGGGCAGCTGCTGCTCTGTAAAGGGACCAAGAAGAGCTGACTCCCTGGTGAATGAGATGGGGGAGAGTTGGATCCAGGGAGCACTTCACAGAACAGAGCAGGCATGAACTGCCGTAAGGCACAGGTGGACGGAGCCAAGTGGAGAGGCAGGGGGAAGCGGGGATGGGAATGGTTCAAGCCCAGGCATAAATCGGGAAGACCAGATGTGTCTAAGGGACACTATGACAAATGTCCTCTAAGGCCAGGGCAGGGGCAGGAGAAGTGGTCCAGCAAGCTTGAGTGGGAGTCGGAACCCAGGGAAGGCTCTGGTCCCAGGTAAAAGCTGTGACTCTGTCTGGGAAGTGACAGGGAGCCACTGAAGGCTATTGGCAGCGGGGAATCAATGCAGCCTTCTAGGAGTCAGCGGCCAGGCCAGCAGGACCAGAGGAGAGAGAGTACCCTTCCGATGGGAACTGCAATGGCTTTTCAGGCAAAACAGTAAGTAGTTCCTCTGTTTTGAGGCCCCAGTCCCTGTGGGCCAGTTGCCTGGGCCATGATACAGATGGCACTGCTGCTTCTGGCCCAGGGGCCTGCTGACATGGCCAAGGCCAAAGGACAGGAGGCTGCTGAGACCAGCGGACAGGGAGCTCTCCAGCTGCCCCCGCCCCAGGCCCCTTAGCTCGCAGGCTGCTGCGCCCGGCCTTACCTCCTATTTTGGCATTGTATGCTATGCCCACGATGCAGTAAGAGTTGTTTGCTGAAGCAGCAACTTCTCCCGCACAACGAGTACCGTGTCTGAAACAAGGGAAAAACCAAGTGAGGACGCAGCCCAGAAAGTTTCAGCGAATTCAGTGTATGGCTCAGTTCAATGTAACAAGAGAGTCAGTTGTCCGAAGCCCAGAGATGTCATTAAAGCCCATTTCCTGCAGCCCCTCTCACCACCAACCCCACTCTGAGAGAAGGCACCAAGTCAGCCTGGGTACAGCCCTTCCTGGCATCCTGAATGTGGCAAGTGCTCATTCAAGGTAACCTCTTCCAGGATGCCTCCCCTGACCCCCATGTTGGAGGAAGGTGCCTGCCCCAGTGCCCGTGGCCCTATACCTTCCTCCTCCCAGCACGTGTAGTTGGCACATGGCCACTGCTGTGTAGGGTGGGTGCTGCGCCACCTCGGCCCCATGTCTCCTGTGGTTGGCAGCATGGACACCTGCTGCCCGGCAGGATGAAAGAACGGACTGGTGCTGATGTCACCTGCCTCATCCCCTATGCGCCTATAACACCATGCTCACCCTGAGGCAGCCCTTCCTGTGCTTCTAAGGCCATTTAAGCTGGAGCTGAGGAAGAATGCTCTAAATTAAACACTCAGCAGCTGGGGGACTATGAAGAAATGACCAGAAAAACAAATTGCTTTCCTCAGTAATGACCCCATTCTCTGATGTGCCACATCGGGTCAATTCCTTCAGCGGGGGCCAAAATAGGAGCAACTTGAAATAGCACATCTTTGAGAAGAGTCCACAGAGGATGGAAATCATTGATTCAAATTTAAAGCCGCCTTTAAAAATCGCCCCAGGCAGCAGCCCTTTGGAAGAGAGTCATCTGTCCTTCCCTGGAAGCTACACAGCTTCAAGGCCAGGGCTATTTCCGGGGTCACAGAGCTCGATGGATGGCTCAGGATGGGACTGAATCCTACCCTTCAAGGGTCACTGCATGGTATGTGGATCATTCCTCCTTTGCCCCAGGCGTCCTCACTGGCAACAGGAAGGGCACCTTGGGACGTGCATGAGACTGGGGCGCTGCAGGCTCCCGGGAGCTCTGCAGCCTGCTGTGTGGAACTCCAGTGGCCTGTGCATCCGTTTGTGAATCTCAGAATCAAAGCAACCACAAACTAAAAGACTATAATCGGGGACGCCCCCTCAGCAAGCATCTTGTCAACAATGGGGAGGAAGAAGGCTTTTATTATTTTCCTCTAAATATTTTTGGAGGAATGATAAGAGCTCAGGGTATGGGGCATGCTGACGGAGAAAGGAAAGAGACAGCAAATGAACTCCCAGGACCAAGCCCAGGGCAGCCATTTATACTGCAAAGTCACCTGGGCTCTGTCACCCCACTGCCTCCACTTGCAAAGTGACAGTGACACAAAAACACCCGCCATTTCTGGAGAATCTGCTGGGTGCGTTCTTCACGCATCATCTCACTGACCCCTCCTGTGACCCTGTGATGTAGGGGACGTCATTGACCTGGACAAGCCTCTAAGACACCAAGACATGAATTTTCAACCAGCTCACCCAGCATGTACGCAGCCAGTAAGTGGGAGAGCTGGGATCTGAACCTGGGTCTATCCAGCATCACTCATGCCCCTTCTACCTCATTCCTAAGGTCACAGTCACAAAAGCTCAGGCATGTGACCTATGTGCTCAAATAGACCAAACTGCTGTCTTCACACACCAGGTCATGGAGACTGTTAGACTTAAGGGCTTCTCTTTTAAAATATTCCAAGAAAGTTGGACACATTTCTAGCCGCCCGCCAATGGTGATACCTCAGAGGAACAGGCTAACTCCACAGAAGCTGGCCATGTCTGAAGGGCTGTGCCTGGCATGGGCTGTGACTCCTGGATAAGCCTGCCTAGCGCCCAGGCAGGGAAGATACACCGGCAGTCACCGCCTCTCCAGCTCCCTCACACACACATTCAATAGCGATGCTGCAGGGAGGGGAAGAGAAGCCGGGGAGAGGAGGCAAGGTGGTGACATACTTATTTTCATTGCTGGCATCATATCGTGGAGATGGGTCATAATCATTGCCGTTGACATCATAGCTGGCGTAGGAATCCTAAGAAATGGAATCTTGGTGAGTGAGGAGAAATGGCGCGGCATATGACAGCTCTGTTTAAATGGATTTTATGTTCTATTGGCAAACAGAGAAACCACATGTGGGATTCCTCTTACTATAGCTATAATCTCCTATATGTTTTTATCGTGGTAAAATATACGTGAGAGGAAATATACCACCTTAACCATTCTCGAGTGTATGGTTCGGTGGCATTAAGTGCATTCACAGTGTTGTGCGACCATCACTGCCACCCATCTCCAGAACTCTCTCCAACCTGCAAAACCCCATATCCACTAAAAACTAACTCACCATTCCTCTCTCCCAGGCCCTGGCAAACCCCATTCCACCTTTTTTGTCTAAGATTTTGGCTACTCTGAGTCACTCATGTCAGCGGAATCATGCAGTATTTGTCCTTTTGTGACTGGCTTATTTCACTTTGCATAACGTCCAAGGTTTATCCATGTTGCCATGTGTGTCAGAATTTCCTTAACTTTATATTTTCAATAGGTACGCTTTTGTTTATATAACTGTAATAATAGTATTCACATAATTTACATCCTCCTTTTAAAATATATGATGAAAGCTTTCCAGTGTTGTTGACATAGTCTGCAAAATTCATTTCTAAGGGCTGCATAATGATCTGTCAGATGGATACAATATGGTTTACTTAATCACTGGTAGGCACCCAGGTCCCTTAGAGGATTTCAAGCATTTATCATATTTACTATATGCCAAGCTTGCTTCCTTACATTTAACTAATTTAGTCCTTACAATAACTCCATGAGAGACCAGTTCTCTTATGAACCCATTATACAGATGGTGACACTGAGGCACAGAGAAGTAACTTGTTCAAGATCTCAGAGCTAATCATTTGCAGACCCAGGATAGGAACCCAGGTACTCTGGGCCTAGAGACCATGTTTTCACGCTGTTACCCTGTCACTGTTCGTGTTGCTACTATCTGTACGCTGATGATCCCCCTCCATGCATTTCTTAGTTCTTTAGGCTCCATTCCTAAAAGTATATGTGACTCTGCAAGCATGTGGATGAATCCCTCTGCAAAACCCTTGCCCCTGACAGTAGCAAGTAGTAGAATATTCATTTTCCTAATTCTCTCCAGCATAGTTTTCTTTACTGCCTAACTTAATGGGAGTTGGAGGAGAATGGGACCTTACTGTTTTTAAACTTGCATTTACTTAATGACTAGCACAGTTGAGTATATTTGCATGTCAGTTCTGAGGATTGACTTACATAATTTGGGGCCAGGTCAGGGTGATTCCTCTCTATGCCATCATCGAGGATGGTGACCACCACATTTTTTCCTGTGTAGCCCCTCTTCCACGCTGCCTGGACATTCATTTCTGACCGGCAGCGACTGTTCTTGTCGCCACAATGCTGTAAGCACAGAAGACACAAAGTCCCCCCACCATGGACATTCCAGATGCAGAACTGACACTCGGTGCACATCCCACAGGAAGATGCTTAGGCTTGCAAGTAAATAAGGAGGGAACATCTATCCCTGCTTATATAGCAGAGATGCTCTTTCCCATCAGGTCGAGACTCATGCAGAGCGCTCCCTTGCTTTTTCTGCACCTTCAATCTATCACTTTCCCAGGGCATCGCCTCCCAACAGGAGCTCTGTCCAGGGGCTTGGCTTTGCCATTTAGTCATACAGCCTGCATCAAATTGCTTCCCTTCTCAAAGAGCCCCCACCCCAGGCTGTGTGCATAGTTTCAGAAAAAATCCACACGAAAGCTGGTGCTGCACAGCCTTGACATAGGGGCTTTACACCCTCAAGGTGAAGTGTGTCTGTCTGGAGATGTTTGAATTTAGCTTCATTGGGGGGAAATTAACCCATTTCAGAGACCTGGCAGGGCAAGTGTCCTGGGGCAGAGAGAGGTCCTATCCTACTTACCAGGTACCACATGTTGGACCAAATGGGGTCGTTGAAGTAAAGGGCCTGTGGGTCACTTCGCACCTGTCTCTTCACCCTTCGTTTCACTTCCTGTTGCTGGAGCCATTTCACCTACCAGAAGAAATGCAATTACTGTTTATATTAGAAATGATTTCTTGATTTCATGTAGCCTCTTTGCAGGTGCTACAGGCTTCCTTGTGCATGAATATCTGTGTCATAGATATTTTAGATGGCAAGTTCCTGGGGACATTTTCACTTCAAAGTGACTACATTTGAAAGATGAGAACTTGTTTGTATATACAGAGGAAGAAATAACACCACTCTGATAGATTTTGAAGTCGCTATACTAAAAGAAAGAAAGTGCTCACACCTGTAATCCCAGCACTTTGGGAAGTCGAGGCAGGAAGATCGCCTGAAAGACTAGCCTGGGCAACGTGGTGAAACCCCACCTCTACAAAAAAAATATATAGCTGGGCATGGTGGCACATGCCTGTAGTCCCAGCTACTCAGGAGGCTGAGTTGCTTGAGCCTGGGAAGTCAAGGCTCCAGTGAGCCATGACTGTGCCACTGCACTCCAGTCTGGGCAACACAGCAAGACCCCGTCAAAAAAAAAAAAAAAAAAGAGAGAAGAAGGAAGGAAGGGAGGGAGGGAAGGAAGGAAGCCAGTCTTGTGAAGTTGCCAATAAATTATTTGGTGACCCTTGTCCTGAAGAAAAAGGAAATACATACATGGGAAAGCAATGAATGAAGAAAGTGTTTGGTTAATCGGCATTGGAATTTGCTTTACAGCAAGGACATAAGTAAATATGATAAGCCATATATTGAAAAATTTGGCAGCCACCAGCAACATGGTACCAAAACATGCACAAAGAAAAATCTAGAAAGGAATACAGCAAAATAGTAGTAGCATCAATTCCTGGGTAGTGACATTATTGCTAATTTAAAATTTTACAATTACTTTCAGGATGTCATAAATTGTCTTTCAATTAGCATGATTTGTTTTCATGATCAAGGAAAAAAGTTCACAAGGCTGTATCACTGATATTTAAGACCAAGGATCAAGGCACCAGGCCACCTGCAATAAAGCCCAGCCCCGTGCTCACAGGCTGTGTGACTTAGAGCTGGCAGTGGACATCCATGGCCTGAGGGCGGTGTCCACCCCCACAGTGGGGACAGTCATGGGTTGCCACAGGGTTAATATACGAACACACAGAAAGCCCTTAGACCAGTGCCTGGAGCACACCTGCTCTTATCATCCTGTGTACACATTCTTTTCAAGTTAGAAAAGCTTTTTCATTTTAAAAGGCTCTTGGGGTAAAGACTTCATGGGCCCTGAGTGGGAATGTTTCCTTTGGTCTTACCATGGCAGCTCCACCTGATTGTATAATGCTCAAAGCTGGGGTTCAGCCTGGCTCTGGGGCCTGAGATGGGCGGGATAAGGATGGGCAGCAGGGCTGTGCTCTTGAGGAGTCTGCACTACATTCAGGGGATCCCACCTATCAAGAGTATGATGTGAGTTCCAAACAGAGCAGGCTGCACGGAGGAGGCAGCTAGAGGAAGGTGAGGATACAAGAGGAGGGGGAGGGGCCCCAAGGTGACCCAAGGCTGGTGACCAGGGTGTGCTGGAAGCTGGAACAGAGCTACCTAAGGCTGAACAGGCAGGGAGTAAAGGTACCCAAGGGCAAAGGGATAAGATTTCCCTTCCTCCTCCCTGAGCCTCGGCCTCTCCACATCATCCTGACCCAGGAGAGCTGAGCACCTGCATACATAGCTCACATTTAGGACTGGGGATGATCTCCAAGGCATCCTTGGTGTACCAGGACAAAATGCCGGAAGAGAGGCATCCCAGCCTGTCCCATCCCGATGTAATTTGTCTATAAAACACCAGCAGACCAGACGCCTTAGAAACACTGCAAAGGGCTCAAAATCAATTTCACGTCAGACACTTAAAAAATCCTCAGCACCAAGTCCTGGATAATTTATAATGGCCGCTGATAGATACTTCCACAGAAAATAAAACTATAAAATGAGATATTTTGTTCCTAATACCTGCTGATGGCATTTTGCAATGTCCCCATATATTACTGCCTGAACTAGAAAGCTTTTACCTGGTCTAAGATGCAGCAAACAATATTTCATAATCTGTTAAGCACCCTATTATAAAATACAGTGGTATGTAGATCCTGCGCAGCCCAAAGCTCCCAGGGATGTTCTGCCCCTCCTGCCAGGCTGAGCCCTGCTTGTGCTAAGGGGCCCCGAACTCACTTTCTGTTCTAACAACATCCAGCCCCTTCCAACTGTTGTGCCCACCAGACCACACTTCCAGTCAGAGGAGGAGGCACACTCTGCCCTTCCAAGCCCAAGTGGATGACGCCTCACTAATCAGCTGGGAGATGTGGGAAAGCATAGAGCCAGAAGTCATAAGAGTGTTCCTCGGCAGGAAGGAAGAGCCTGAGCAACCCGGCCCCTGGCCCTTGCTGGGCTCTGGGAAAAACCCCACATCACTGGCATACAGTTCTGAGGGAGGCTGTGATAGCCTGGGGCCTGCAGCACAGTTTGGGGCTCTCTCTCTGGTGTGGTCACAGGGGCAGCCCTCTCTCTGCTAACAGACCTTCTCATTGTAAGTCTCCAATGGCAAGTGAGGTGCTGTCAGGCCAACGGAACTGAACGCTGTACAACAGATGATTGACCAGGCACGGGGGCTTCTCTGTGGAGATGAGGTGCAGGCAGACAGTGCAGTCGCAGAGGCTGATTCGCCCAGCAGTCACTCTGTCCCTTCCTCTGGGTTCCAGTCACTCCCTTCCTTCTCACTCAGCTCCAGGACAGCACAAGGGGATCCCGGATCCCACTTCCTACCCATCACAAAGAGAAAGTCATTTTCCAGGTTCACCTTCCCCAATGTCTCTGGATAGCAGGCATCCTGGGGTCACTTATTCTGTGGGTCACTCAACAAAAACGCACTGAGTCTTCCTGTTTCTCTGGCGCTAGGTTCTGGGAAGATCAGCATGAATATACCTGGTTCCCAGCCAGGACCAAAGTGCCTCTCCCTCCCCTCCCCAGCTGGGATGCAAAGCTCTGCCTTCAATGCCCCCTCGGGGTGAAACCAGGAGCCACCTGGACACTCTGTGGAGGTCAGAGGTGTGTCACCAGCCCCAAAACAAGTGACTAAAACTCCAGCTCTCCCATCGAACGGAAGCAACCCTCACAGCTTGCAGTGCGCGGAGATTGCACCATTGCACTCCAGCCTGGGCGACAGAGTGAGACTGTCTCAAAAAAAAAAAAAAGAAGAAGAAAAAGAAAATGTGATTAGGTCTTAATGACTGCTGGATGACATCTGTTGACTTTTTTTGTGGAAGATCAACTATAGGTGATTTGGGGCAAAGGCAAGGTTTGCCAAATGCCACTTCTAGCCCAAACACAAACCATCTTTCTCTGCAAATCTGTAGAAAGTGTCAGGATTTCTTCAAAGTCATATTTTGAAGATAGAACTTCACTGTGATCTTTTTCCTTTTCTCTATTTCCCAAATGTACGTCTCCTGCTAAACATGCAGCATACTTATAGTTCTAACCGTGAAGAAGGCTTCAGCATCTTCTCAAGACAAGTGCACAGCAACTCTTTCTTTTGTAGTGTGTGCTTCCTCCAGCTTTCTTCTTGAGAAGTCAAGTTAAAATGAGGCATCCGTTGACTGTCCCTCTGTTGATAAGGTGAGGTAAAATCTAAGGATGTTCCTAAAGGGTAACACAACAAGCAGAGACCCAGGAGGGGGCCCTGCTCACGTTCCAGTAAACGGCCTGCCATGTCACAGGCTGTCCGTGCCACTGAGTTGTGATCCTTGTCCAAGTGTCCTTTCAGCAAGCAGCCATGGGCAGACTTCGCCATGTCTTCTTCCCTGTGGGCCACAGGTGGGCCAGAAGCTTGCTGACACATCAGTCCCAGGTGTGACAAGCAACAGGGGTGGGTGTTTTGAAACTTTCACTCATGAGCCAGTGTCACCAAAGAGAGCATGAAATCCCTCCCACTTGCACTTCCACCCAAAGCCACCACGTCCTGCCCTAACTTCAAGCCCTTGCCTATTTGTGGGGGGCCCTGCTGTGGCTCAGGAAGGCCCCTAGAAGTTCTTGGGAGCTGGAGAGTCCTAAAAGGAGAGGGGCTTCACAGTCTTTGCTCTGAGATGGAGTGAAGGCCACAAAGGGCATACACAGAGACCCTCCCCCAGGGGTCCAGGGGTCCCACACAGCATCAAGGGAGTCAAGCTGCTGAGGTTCCTTGAAGTACACACCAGCAGGGCTGGGGACACCAGGTTCACACAGGTTCTGCACAGTTGTAGCCAAAGCAAGGGAGACAGCTCAGCCCGCTCTTTCTTTTCTCTTTTCTCCCTGGTTTCATCAAAGTGAAGGCTACTTTATTCTGTAACTGTGAGCAAGCCAGCCCTAACTGTATACCAGGGCACATCAAGGGAGGGAGTCAGAGGCCAGACCTTGCACCCAGGAGTCACCAAGCTCTAAAGGCTCCTCCAGGAGAGATCAATCAGAGCACCATAGAAAATAAACCTGTTATTCTCTCTGTGTGGGAGGCGGGCACCCTGCCTGGGCCTCTGCCTCCAAGCTGTAAAGCCGTGGCTGGGACCAGTCCCTCTCTGAGAGCTTGTGCACTCAATAGTCTATGGCGCTTAGATCTCGATTCCTATCAACCTTGACTGCTCTGAGCACTTTGCTGGGCCAACATCCAACCAGCTAAAGAGCTAAATGAGAAGGCTGAGAGGTGAATTTAAAGAAAGAAAAATCCCACTCCTTGACAAGTGCCTGTCACTGCATAACGTGAAATGTGGCCCTTCTCTCACTGACAGGCAATGATTAATGCACCACGCCGGAGTCTTCTTGCCCTGGATCCCACAGTCCCTCAAGGAGTGGAAGGATAGGCTCAAGTCCCAGAAACCCTAGAACTGTTGACAAAATGGTGCCAGCATGAGCATGATTTCTTTTTTCTTCCGGAGAGCGAGAGGCCCCACAACTTTCATCAGCTTTTCAAAGGGGCCTGTGATCCCCCGAAATGGCTAAAAACCACTGAACCAAGCTAGACAGAGGTAGAAAGCAGATCAAAGTTTTCCCTGAGTGAGGGACCGGTACTACGGCTGTCATCTTCCAGCAGGGCAAGGGGACCATCACCACAAGTGAGATGATTAAATGGTTTCATGAGAGCCCATCACAGTGAGGTGCCCAGGCCCACCTGTGGCGCTGCACTGGCTCACCTTGGGGTGGGGCTGGGGGAAACACCAGGCTGCCATGGCAACCACACAGCAGGAACCCAGTGAGTAAGCCTGGGCTGTAGAGGAGGGGGAGGAGGAACCCAAAAATAAAAGACATTCTAACTCAGCCTAGAAAGCCACCCCTACCACCACCTCCCATGTCATCCAGGCAGCTGCAAGCCCAGCTCCCTCCCCACTTCCTCACCTGCAGCCATAACTGTAACAGTGTAGAGACCATTTCTTGAATTCGTTCCATCAAAGTTGAACTACAGGTGCCAGAAGACCCCTGCTTAACGGTCATGAGAGAGGGAAGTCTTCACTCTGCCGGTGATGGAAATGGGACGGTGTGTGTGAAAGCTCTTTGGGAAAGTGAAGCTATTCATTTGTAAGTTAGTTCTGATTTTGCTGAAAGGGGACAGAAGGTGCCCCTCCCCCTACTGCCCGCCACCCACCTCCACTCACTGACAACAGAAGAGGCAGCCAGAGTCCGGCTTCACCTATTGTTAGGGGCTGACCTGTGAACCCCTAAATTCTTATGTTGAAATCTTAACCCCAGATAGCTCACAATGTGACTCTAATGGGAGATAAGGGCCTTAAAGAGGTAATTACGTTAATATGAGGTCATGATGGGGGTGCTAATCCAATCTGACCAGTGTCCCATGAGAAGAGGAGATTAGGACAGAGTCACTCGCAGAGAGGGACAACCATTTGAGGATGCAGCAAGAATTCAGCCATCTGCAAGAGACCTCAGAAGACACCAACCCTGCCAACACCGTAATCTCAGTCTTCCCACCTTCCTAATTGCGAGACAATACATTTCTGTGGTTGAAGCCCCCACATCCTATGGGACTTTGTTACAACTGCCCCAGCTGACTAACAACCTATGAAGTCCGACGCTGCTCAACATATCTGATACCCAGTCACTGTCCGTACCTCTGTTATTTTAGCTCCAGCAAAACAGGATACAGCTTTGTCGATTCAAACTATATTTAGGATTTTTCTATAATTTAGCCAAGGTGGGTCAGAATTTACTTCTAAAGTATTTACATAGAAAGAAGTTGCTTACGTTATACATATCTTGCTTATGTGAACCAAATCTGTGGAACTTGAGATATGCTTCAGTAAGCATTGTCTACTGTTCTCTGGGTAGCTGCTGGACTTGTAAGGGAGTTAAAAACAAATGGTATGTGGCCTTGGCCCTTGATAACTTCCTGTTGCATTGGCAAGAGATGGGCTTGCATGCTTTGAACTCCAAGTTCCTCTCTCCCGATGCATCCGCAGAGCACGGTCAGTTTGCCTTCCCATCGCCTCTCCTCTGGTTCTGGAATACTGAACGCCCTCCCAAGCCTGATAATCCAGGTCCCCCAGGAACCACCT
This sequence comes from Rhinopithecus roxellana, assembly GCF_007565055.1. Classification (NCBI taxonomy): domain Eukaryota; kingdom Metazoa; phylum Chordata; class Mammalia; order Primates; family Cercopithecidae; genus Rhinopithecus; species Rhinopithecus roxellana. The sequence goes on along the minus strand of NC_044553.1, from coordinate 17,760,961 downwards.
GCAGCTCCCCTGCCGACTCTGTCTCTGTCCCTGACAGATCCCAAACAAACTGAACTAGTCATCGTTCCCAACAAACACTGCTGTGTGCTCCTACTCCAGGGCCAGATCTAGAATACAAACATACTTCTGCTAGAAGAGCAGGCCAAGTCTGCAGCCTCTGAGCAGGCTTCCTGGTGGCAGGGCTACTGGAGCCCAGAGGGGAAGGTAAGGAAGACAGCAACAACAGGGGAAGGTGGGGAGCCATCTGTGCAAAAGCTCTGCAGAGGGAAAAAGAGTGAAAGTCATCCAAGGAGGACTTTAAAGGCCAGTGGTGTCTGGGACTCAGGGGGCCACCGGAGACCAGAACAAGCAGGGTTTGGGAGGTGTAGATACAGCTTTGTGGCACCATCAGGCATGTATTTCAGAGGATCCCTCAGGAGCATGGGAGGTGACTGGCTGGGGCAAGGATGCCCATATGAGGCCAGCAAGGGGGGCAGTGCAGTGGTGCAGGCAAGAGATGACAGGAGCTGGGCCTAGGGCAGGAGACACAGGACATGGCAGGGCCGGGTTGTACAGGAGGTGGAGCAAGTGTAGCGGGGAAGGAGAGGTTACCGGCACTGCAGTGAAATGTGGATGAGTGCTTCCCTCTGAGACAGACTTGGGTCAGAGACAGTGAGCTGGGTTTGGGACATGTTGACTTTGAATTGTCTTTGAGACATCTAAGTGGAAGGGCAGAGCATTCAGGTGAAAGAATAAAATGGTGTGGGGTCTTTTAAGGTATATTTACACATTCAAACTTTCTACCAATTCCTAGTAGCCATACCACTAGAACCAGCTCGGTGGTACTTAAAATGTGAACAGCCAGCTTCTCACTGTCATTTGATCACCCTCATGGGGGAGCAGTCCACTGTCCCCATGTGGACAAATCCACTGGGCCCTGGGCAGCTGCCTGGCCCTGCCCTCAGTCCATTACACAGTTCATCAACCCCTGAGACCAATGTGGTCACTTACTGTCTCTGTGCTCTTGTCAGGAAATTTCTGTTTGTTTGCACTTTGAATTGCTCTAGCACACAAAACTGTTAGATAAAATTCCATCTGTGGTTAATGGAAAGATCTACTTCAACATTGCATCACTGCTGGAAAGAAACCTGAGCTTTGATTAAACTCTGGGGGCAAAGTCCCATCCTACAAAACAGAATGCCTTCTCTGGTCCTTGCAATCATTTTGCAACTTCTAAACTTTAAAGCACTGAAATGAAGCATCAAACCGAAGCCTCCTACGGCCCTATAAGGAGCCACCAAGGCTCCCTCTTCACATCTTTATCCTCCCATTTCCATCACCAATCTGGCTGAGATCTGTAGGGAAGGAAAGAGCTGAACCCAAGTCATCATGCTAAAATGTAAGGTCTGGAAGACACAGGCTGCAACGACTAAGTATAAGCCAGCTTGGAACATAATCAGAACAAGTAATTTTAAAAAAATTTGTGAGCCCCTTCAGTGATTGGTCGACGCTTCTGTAATATCCACCCTTCTCCAGACTTTTGGCAAAAGAACAAGTTAAAAACAAATGCTTTCAGTTTGCTTAAATGACAAGCCTTGGAAAAACCCAGCGACCGATAACTGCACACTGAGAATACTGGGGCTGTTCCTCCAAGGCTAGGGCTGAGTAACAAAGCAATCTGAGCAAAATGGCCCTTTTCAAAGATGGCAAGAAAAACATCAAGTAAAGGTAATTAAGAATGCAAGGAAAATGACTGCACCATTCTGGTACAGGATCAGTGCAAAGAAGATGCCTAATAAGTGTGCATGCACACACACGTGCTTAACAAAGTCCTGCTGTTGACCCCCCCTTGAGTTTTGTTTTGCTTTCACAAATGTACATTCTATCTGCTTTTATGTGACATGGGGTGGATTGTAAATTCCATCACTTATCAAAGCACTTTTATACAATAGGGACTGGAGCTAATTAAAATAAAATACCATCTGCATTTGATTGAACTTCATCCTAGGCCCCGTAACATTCATTTCCAGTTTGGTCATTTGAACACAATGGCGGCCTTGCATTCCAAAGTTTCTGAATAATATTAAATCATCTTTCCTTTTGTTAATGATATTAATTACACAGCTCTCCCGATGTGAAGGTATCACAAAAATGCTTTGCCAATGTAGGAAAATGTTCCGATGCGCTGCGATAAAAGATAACACTAAATACTTATATAAAACAGCTAATTTCACCAAATATTTAATCGTAATGACTGGGCAGAGTAAATATTAGTCAGACTGACAGCTAATTGATTTGGTTTGCATTAAAGCTAGACAAATTTAAACAGAGGTGTTTCAGTTGCGATTCTGAATTCATAATTCGTTCAGATGTCTGTGTGCTTTCCCCGGGGCTAACCATTTAATTAGAACTGTGAGAAACAATCAGCCAATCCTATGAAAGTTCCAGGAAGGCCTGGGATGCCCAGGCTGTTTACCTTTCTTCCTTTCTCCTTTCTTCTTTACTGGCAGGATGCATCGATAGCAGCCTTGCCAGCAGCTTATTAAGAAGCTCTGTGAAAAGGAGATTTTTATTTGAAAAAATTTAACTGCTATGGTAGCCTTTGCCTAGGAAATCTCTATCCTTCCTTCTGCTGGCTTCAAGGAGACAACTAATGCCTGGGAATGCTTTACCCTCGGACCCAAACTGAATATAGGACTTTTAACACACCTCAAATGGGTCAATCAAGCAGCTCAGGTGCTGCAGAGAGGAGGCAGGTCGAGGGCATGGTGGCCCTCAAGCCCTCCACAGAGTCTGTCTCTGCTGCCTCAGACTGCCTTGCTTACGCACAGGTCTTCCACCCCCATCTTCATTGAGGACTCAGCAGCACAGATACCTGCTGGGAAGCTCTGCGTCACTCAGGCACAGGGTCCGGCACTCAGCAGGTGCCCCATTAATATTTTTGGAAGGAAGGGATGAGCAGTCAACCTGAGTACCTTTGAAAGTTTTAAGATAGTCACCAACAACAGAGGATACAGTCAAAACACAGATTAAGTCTCCTATTTCGACTCTGCCTTAGTTCTAACAATTAAGAATCTGCTTTATTAATTCTTGGAAGGCCTCATGGAAAGAACACTAAGAAATCCACGGTCCCCGTCTCTTCTCAGAGCATGCCTATGAGAGGGGCTTCCTGCATGCAAACAGCTTGCTTTCATTGTAACTATCCGCATGGTAGCAATTCAACAACTCAAAAGACTTCAGTTGAAGAATGAGGATGTTTCTTCACAAGGCAGATTAAGCGCTTGTTTAAAGTGAAAGTGTGGAGGGGTCCTGCATCGACCTCTTTCCTAGCTTAGAATTTCCTCCAAGATGACAGATGACAGTCTCCCAACCTCACAGAACTCACGCTTCCTCCGGGATCAGCCTATGCACCCTGTACAGAGGCCCCCTGCTGCTCAGTTTTCTACTGATCCACACTTCCCCAAGTGCCTCACTCTTTGGGAACGAACAACTACAATCTGGCTTTTTTCCTAGAGGATTAAATATACTGGCCCCTTTGAAAAACATTCCTTCATGTTCCATGGTGTAAGCACAAGTAGACGTAATCTCACCCCCATGTGATGGGGTGAGATGGTGCATGTAAAGTGCCCAAGCACACAGTCATCCCTTAGTAAATAGTTAACTCCTTCCCTCGCTATGAAGGAATAATGGAATTAGCACAATGTTTTATATCTGTCTCATTTGACTTATCCGTACCTACCTATCCATCCATTCATCCAACCATCCACCTATAAAACCAATCCAGAAATATATTCAAGACAAGTCTGCCTTTTCACAGCCCAGGTCCATGGGTGAGCTCCATGAGGACCACTTCCTCCATGAGGACCAATCAAAACCCTCACCATGCGATGCCCCCAGAGAAGGATAATTCAGACACAGAGCCCAGAGATAGCGTGTCTCTCCAACCAATCCCTGCTCAGTCAATACAAAAAGAGCCCTGACTGTCATTGAAGTAGGTGGGTTGGGGCAACACCAAGAACCCATTTTTCCATAAAAACTTTACTGTAAGTGTTTTCTGGAAATAGCTGAAATAGTATAGTGCACCGGTTAGGGAGCCCAAACAAACATCTAGCACATAAATTAACTTTTAAGAGAAGATGATTTCTGTGACCTAAAACTATGATTTACCAATGACCTCCGTTCCTTGTTGGGGCTGCTACTGCTTCTCACGTGAACTTCATTTTCCTTCTCAGCACTCATCGCCCTGTGATATATCACATATCTTTCTATTTCCTGCTTCATTTTCTGTCAGCCCCGCCGCCAGCTCCACGGGCCCTGGTGTGGACAGAGCCAGCCGCATGGCAGATATTCCAAAAATACCAAATAATTGAATTCATCAGAGGCTCACTTGGCCATCTTAAATTTTTAATCTTGACAAGTATCTGTTGATTGGTATTTGTCAAACCTTAATTTCAAGTCTATACAGAAAGGAAATATAATTAACCACCCAATAAATATGGATTATATTACAATTTAACATGTTAGCTTCTTTTCAAATCACACTTGTTTTAATCCTGAAGATCATGTGAATCTTTGAGGAAAAAATGTCAGTTTTCAAATTCATAGTAATCATTAACATACATGTTATGGCAACCACAAATACATCCACCTGCCTGATCTCTAATTTCATTATTAAAATACTTGCTTGAATTGCTTAGAGTTTTTGTTTTACAGATAAGATTCATATATGTATCTCCAGTAATTATTGTATTTTGTTGATTTCAGAATGCTGAGAGATCTTCACTCACATGATTGAGTTCAGATGGTCTGATATGTAGCTACACCTGTCTTGTTGTATTTAAAGTGAATGTGGAAAACTCATGTCTATCCAGAATCACATTAAAATCCAGACTCTGCCATTTTTAGGACTGTAGACCCAAACCCTCCAGCCCTTAGGAAAGCATTCTGACCATCTGTACCTGGGGGTCCATTCTGAGGAAGGTGTGAGGGCCTCTGCTACTCAAGGTCGATCTTTTAAAGGTTTTGCTGTGATAAAAATGGTAGTAATCTTCCAGGTTTCCAATCTGCAAGACAAGAAGCAGAATAACATCAATTAATAGTCTCACAAACAGCTTCCAAAATCTTCCACCCCACAAGAATCTCCCCCTTGTCTGAGGGGCTCATTCTTCCAGAGGAAACATACCCTCCACTGCACTGCTCCTCATATCTCTGGCATGTATGCAGTGTTTATAAACATGAAGGTGGATTTAGACACTCATTTTTAGATAAACAACACTAAGTCATATTTCCCATGGAGCACATACTCCACCACATCTCACGGTAAATTAACATCATTTAAAGTTTGGACTATCGTGGCCAAGATTTTTGGACAGAAATGAATGTTCGTTTAGAGCCAAGCATCCCTGAAGTAGCTAAGTTGGTGTCAAGTCAGGTCTACACCAAAACATTCATTTATAAACAAATTCCATCCTCTCCACCCCATGGGTAAACTGAAATATCGAAGAATGAACACTCACTCTCAAGTGCAATGGGACAGCCAAAGAAAACACGTGGATCCATCTGCTTGGGGATTGTGAAAGGGTCAGACGAGAACATCTAAACCCCCGAGGTGTCCCAATTTTCTGCCAGGGGCAGTTTGTCAGGACAGATTTCAGCTTGAGGACCGGATGGAACCAATAGCAGCCCTGTGGCCTAGCCCCTGACCTTCAAGAAGGGCTGGCCCTCACTGTAGCACCAGCTCACCCTCACATCTGACCAGGCTTGAGCATGGGGACATTATTATTGGAAGCCTGCTTCTTGGCTGTAGAGAGGTGCTAGTTGATCACCATCCTCCAAAAATGATTTTAAAATCAAGATGGATTAAACATCATATAGACTCTCAAGTTGATCTTCTCAGGCTAAACCATCCTAGTTTCTTTTCCAGCTTGATTAAAGGGTAAATTTAAGACTAATGGTCCTCTACAGCAGTTCTATATGATGATTACAAACATGGGTTTTGAGTCAGAACAATTTGGTCCAAACCCTCCCTACCTATCCACCAAGATTAGCCATGTGACCTTGGGCAAGGATATTTGACTCATGGGAATCTCAATTCCTTATGTGTAAAATGGGGATAAAAGTACTTACCTTTAAAACTTAAGTAGGACTAAAGTCTACCCGACTCACAACTCCTTGGCTGCCCCCACCTCATACATAGCCATTTAGTCTGCTATGGTCTGACCTCAACAGAGTTGACTGGCCCAGGGGAAGACCTGGAGGGACTTGGATACTGTGAGTGGCCATTTTCACATCTTTGCACAAGAAGATAAGGCAGGAGTGCAAGAGAAAGCCTCCGAGCCCCTTTACTACCCTTCAGTTCTCCTTTCCAGCAATCCTGGTAGCCTGGGTGTCTCCTGTTCTTGGGTTTAGGAGACACCACTTTGTTCGGAAATAAAGAACTCCCTTTTCTACTTCAGCTTGCTCCAGTGTGTTTCCGTTGCTTACAACCACAGAACATCAAATACTAAGACAGTCATGAGGAATAAATAAGAATCACCTATATAGAGCCTAGTTTAGTGCCTAGAACCTAGTGGGCATTCAACAAATGCTGGTGGTCCTGGGAGCTCTCTCTCTGGCTCCTCCACTCCCCTCTCTGGGTCTGGGTTGCTTTAGATTTTAGCCAAATCCAGGTCTGCATCTAATTTGACCCCTTCCCTCTGGGTGACCTGGGCTTACCCTCTCTGTTTCCTTATGAGACTAACAACCACCACCCTGAAGGGTTGCTCCAAAATTTGAATGAGGTAGGTATGTGTGAAAGAGCTAGCAGAGACCCAACAGTAAGGTAGTAAGTGCTCGATACACTGTTTCCTGCAATTCTGATTCTCACATTTTCTGCCATCATAAACCTCATTATTTCTGCCCTATTTTTCTCACAAGCACTTTTATTTTTCTTCCTACAGATAAGTCACCTTGCTCACTTCTTCAACAAAGTTAATTGCCACATGTATCAAAAGGCTGCTCCTCACCCACACTAGAGCTGTTATTTAGCAACAGAGGCAATCATGGAGTCTCAACTTGCAGCAGTGTTTAATCAACATGTTTGCTTATAAGCTGCCACCATCCCTGGGAGATATTACATAACTTTTGGTCTTTTAACTCTGGGCATTCAAGTCAATTCCATTAGGGACATGGAGAAACTAAGAGTTGAATAAAACTTGCTGGCAAAGAAGCAGACTAATTACAGAACTGTTGACTCTTAGCAGGCCCATGTCAGGGTGGCCCTGGAAGCCATTCAGGGCAGCATCTGGCCTTTGAATGGCTAAGCCAGGCTTGGGGCAGCCACCTTTCCCCTCAAAGGCCAGTCCCAAAGCCATCCAGCCCCCTGCCCCGGGGCCGCCATGACTATCCTTTGCAAAGGCCCCAGGGTCTGGGCTGATGTGAACTGTTCTCCATGAACGATCCAGGAAAGGCACAGACAGTCCCCAGAAAGCTGACCAGTCCAACCACCTCTGGAGGCAGCAGTGGCCAGAACTCCATTTGTTTGGACACTTACGTCCTGCCTAGCATGAGAGCTGGGGGGCTGGGGAGGGATGCTCCCACTGCAGGGGAGAAGGGGACACCAGCCAAGGCTGCCCTTTCAAAGCTAGCTGCAGAAGAAGCTGGAATCATACAACATTTGTCTTTTGTGACTAGCTTATGTCATTCAGCATGTCCTCAAGTTTCATCAGTGTTGTACCATGTGTCAGAATTTCCTTCCTTTTTAAGGCTGACTAATCTTCCATTATCTGCATACCTCACATTTTGTTTATTCATTCATCTATTGATGGACATTTGGATTACTCCCACTTCTTGGCTACTGTGAATAATGCTGCTGTGTACAAATATCTGTTCATGTCCCTGCTTTCAATTCTTTTGGGTATATATCCACCTACTGTTTTTTGATAAATTTTCTTGGAACATAGCCACACCCACCCTTTCCCTGCTGTTCATGGCTGCCTTCCTACTACAATAGCAGAGTCGAGTAGTTGCAACAGAGATCCTAGAGCCCACGAGGATAAAATAGTTCACATGTGAACTTTGAAAAAGAAAAGGTTGCCAGCCTGTGATGTACAGCATTTGCTGCTGAGAGTATCTGGGGAGTTCACCAAAGTCTCTGATGTCAAGCATGGGTTCCCTAGGTTGGGAAGTGGCGGTCCATACACTGAGTGACTCTGCTGATAAACAGGTGTGGCTGCAAACCTAGACCTTCAGCATCTCATTGAGTCTCTGAGCCGTGCTTTTCCCATAAACCTCTTGTCAGATGCTCCAAGAGGCCCCATCCTTCTGTCTGACTCATGTGATCCTGCCCTCTGCTCTCCCCTCGAAACATTAGGCATCAGGTCAGGAGTGTGAGGTTTTCATCACGGGCAAAACCAGTGAAAGAACCAAGGACGACACAGCAGGAGGCAGGGACAGCTGCCCAGGAACACAGGCCCATTGAACACAGGCCCAGGAACTCAGCCCGGATGATGCTGCATTTATGATACAGCCATCGCTGTCTCTCCTCCCCACTCACCTAAGCCCTTCTAGGCTTCTCACCTGACCTACCACAGCAGGGTCCACCCCAGGTAAGAGGAAGTCCTGCCCCTCCCCAATGAGGGAGGCTGTTCCTTCACAACTCTGGGTGCCTTCATGGGGAAGGGGGACAGGATTTGAGGCTTTGAGGCCCCCAGGCTCACACAGGGTCACCTGTGGGGATGTGGCCACTGGCCTGGTTCAACATGAAGGACACCTGGCTGCCCTCTGGCCCTGACTCACAGATTAGGGTGTGAGAAGGACCCACAGAGATGTCCTCATTTCACAGATGAGTAGACTGAGGCCCAGGGAGGTTAAGACTATGTCACACTGTGGGGCTCCCAGTTCCTAAACCAGCAGCCTCCCCATTCTGCTCACAGACAAGCAGGTGACAAAATTTGATACTAAATGACATAGATACACAAGTAGGGTTCAAAATGATTGCCACACTTTCAGGACCTCTTCAGGGTCAAATGGACAGGGCTGGACTCGGGAAGGGGCAGCCTAAAGACAAAATCCCAAATAATCCTCCAGGGAAAGTGAGGTTCTTTTTTTTTATCTGGCATTTCCCCTGATGGCAGGTGTTCCTCCCTGCTCAGCAGCCTGGACATCCTGGGTGGCTGCTGCTTGGCTGTGGCCTCAGACACTGTCCACACCAGGCGCTGGCTCTGCTCCTGTGCTCACAGCTAATTGACTATGCACCACTTCTCCAGCCAGTGCCTGAGCAGCTGCCTTTATAATCAGGAGTGGTGGCTTCCACGGATTGTCACTATTGGAGGGTCCTGGCAGCCTCCTCCTTCCCTTGATTATAGAGAGGCGCTGCCTCCACCATCCCAGGCTACTTCCCAGTCCTGCTCAGCCCCGTGTCCTCCCCTGACCTCCATCTGCTCTTCATCAATGAATCTGACTGCTAGTCTGCAAGGCATTTTTTTTTAATGTCATAACATAAATTTAAATATGTTCTTGTTCTCTTTCATGCCCATGATATATTCACAATGAATTAATTAGAGCCCGTCTCGTGCACCATTCAAGAAAATAAACAATTTGCTGAATACAGGATGCTCATGTTCCTTTACTCAACATTGATAGGTGATTATATGCATTACTTGATAAAACTGGTAACATCGTTAAAACATCATTACAAACCTTGCTAAATGTTCTTGACCAGAACAATGGGAGAAATGAGATCAAAGAACTCACAGTGAAGAGAGTTTAATGTAGTGTAATACTCTTTAAAAAGATGATCTGACATTTAAAAAATATAGGTAATATGTGCACATGACATAAAATAAGGAAGGTACAAAAGGGTATAGAGTTAGTAGGGAACAGCAATCCCCCCTTCTTCACTGGTCCCCCAGCCAGGGTTCCTCACTGTTGCTGAGTGCTCCTGGCTCATTACAAGAGCAGCTGATGGTTGCCAGGCACACGCCCCACTTTAGGCAGCAAGCTTGGAGTTCAGATGAATGAATAAGTTTGATTTTCATAACAACTGTAAGGGGTAGATGTTATGACTGTCCTCCTCTTACATATGGGGAAACTGAGGCACGGAGCAGTGCAATTGTTCAAGATTCATTTAGTCAATGAATAGTCAGGATTCTTCACTGTTGAACCTTCTGCCTCTTGGCACAGTTAAGACTGTAAGTTGCCGGGGGGATTTCAGGCACCTTGGTCCTTGTCCTTTGCAGCAGGTTCTTTCCTGGAGAACCAGTACCCTCAGCATGTGTGCACTTTCCTTCATTTCAATAAGGAAGTCATGGGAGATCTATATTATGTTTCTCGTACATATTATTCCATTATGTCAGTAAATGAGTATGTGCGCACATGTGTGGATGTATAGAATGTGTGAGTGCTGTTGTACACATGTGTACACATATGCAGATGTGTGTGTGCGTGCATATGTATATGGATGTGCAAGTGTTTGTATACAGATGTATATATATGTATACAGTCATGCCTCAGCATCAGTGAGGGACTGGTTCCAGGCCACCCTGCAGATACCAAAAATTGACAGACACTCAAGTCTCTGATATAAAATGGCATCATATTTGCATACAACCTACACACATCCTCCAATACTTTAAATCATCTTTAGTCTACTTATAATACCTAATACAATGTAAATGCTATGGAAATAGTTGTCATACTATATTGTTTAGGGAAAAATGACAAGAAAATAGTTTATACATCCACCATAAATTTTTTTTCATGTTTTTGACCTGAGGTTGCTTGAATGTATAGATGTGGAACCCATGAATAAAGACAGCCAACTGCATATGTATTCAGGGGTGTGTGTGTGTGTGTTTGTGTATATACATGTGTATATACATATCCAGGTATGTGTGTTTATGTAAGGTTCATAAACAAATGACTCTGAAACATACCAGGTGAGTCCTTGGTTTTCCCACAGTTCTCACATCCAAGTTAACCTCCTGGGGCCACTGCTGGGTTGCCCTAACTCAGAACCCCAGATCTCTGGCTCGCCACCTTGGTACACGTCAGATTCAGCTGAGTAGCCTGAGCAACCCCATGTGGGTGTGGGCTTGGCTCCAGATGGATGTTCTGGTTCCAGAGGTCTGAACAGCCACTGGGCACGTGGGTTCTGAAACTCCCCCCGCCCCAACCCCCGAGAGAAGCTGAGCTGAATCCAGGAACTGTATCAGATACCGAGAAGGCAGGCCCAGAAGGCTGTTTCTTCATTTCCTGCCAGCCAATCCCGGGTCCTTCCAGGCTCAGCTCAGCATCATCTCCTCTGGGGAGCCTCTCCCGCCCAAGTGGGTTCTAAGCACCTTGCTCCATAATGGCTGAGTCCTCCAGGGGCTGGGCCAGGTCCGCACCATCTTTATCCACTGGCTCCTGGCAGGACCCCTAGGTCAGCACATAACTTCCACCACACCAGAGCAGAATCAACAACACTGTGCACCCTCGCCATCCTGCACCCCAAACCTTTCCTCTTCAGGCATTCCTTGTCTTGGTAAAAGCCAACACCAAACCTTCCCAAAGTGGGCTCTTACATGGCTCCCAAACCCACTCCCCACACCGCACCAGCCCTACTGCAGGCAGCCCCATCCCTCTGCTCGGACCCTCGCTGGCCTCTTAGTCTCTCTTGTACCACTGCACTGACATTCCCACCCTGATTCCTTCTTGTCTCAGAGGGTACATGACCAGCCAGGACCCCTCTCCAGCCACAGGCCTGGCCCTGCCCACACTGTCCTCTTTTGTCCAGTGTAAGGGGCCCTGCCCTCACTCACTGTTTCACGTCCCTGTGCTTGCTCAAGTCCCCTCACACCTACAAGACTAACTCCTACTCTGCTTTTAACCATCACCTCGGCTGTCACTGACTCCAGGAAGCCCTCCCAGACCTCCCAGGCCCTGTCTGCCCAGACATAGCTATCATACCCTTCATCCTCCTTCCCTCCACCATAAGCCTTCAAGGGCAGGAGCTACATTGTCTGTCAATCCTTGGGGCCTGGTTGTGTCTGGAACACAGAGGAGCTTGAAATCTGCCTAGTGAAATGAACAGACTTCTGTCTCCAAATAACACTGGAAGGATACACAGGTCTCCCCTCATCCCACCTGTGTCCAGCTGTCCAGTGAGGCCCCACGTCCAGAGGCGGGGTGAACGTGACCCCAGTGCCTTCTGGCCCAGGCTCTGCTATCCTGTCTTTAAGCTCTCTTTCAGTCCCTGTCCCAGGACAGCACTGAGGTTGGGAGGAGGCTAACAAACCAGGCAGACCACCTGCCAGCTATATGGTCTGGGTAAGACCCCCACTGGCCTCTCTGGTCTGAGGACTTGAGGCAGGCAAGGCCCAGCCGGGCACTCCCTTCAACTGGCCAGTGCCCTTCATTCATGGCATGCACCAGCCATGAGAAGAACTCTTGGGCACAGGTGTGGACGAGCAAAAGCGGTTTGCAGGGAGGGTCACATAAGGGGGGAGTAGGAACCAGCACGAGGGGACAGGCCTGGCCTGAGGTTTACAGAAAGGGCCTCCCCCATCATGTCTTTTCTTTAAATGCGAGTGTAGCTGGCTTCAAACAAGATCTCAGTGGGTGCTGCAAGCTCGGGTTCACTCTGCCAGAAAAGACTTAATGTTTTTTGAAGATCCTGAGGAATGGAGGAGGAAAGCCCAATCTACTCTATCATGTTTAATTTGCAGCGAAGTCATCGAGAAGCATGCCGAATCTACCCCAAATGACATCAAATAGTTCCAAAGGTCCATCCACCCACTCAGCTCTCCAACGGACGTGACTGCAGACACAGGTGCAGTTCGTAGCCCTTGAGCAGGCTGCATTGTTGGTGGGGGTGGGTTGGCTAAGTGCATACTTTGGTAAGTCTGCAAAAACCCCACCCCACCTCCCCAGGCCAGCCCAGCCAAACCCTGCCACACAGGAACAGCTGATAAGCAGCCACGGAATGTCTCAATTCAAGGCCTCAGTGATGAATGGACTGTAGATGAGGCTTCTGACTTTGCAAAAAAAACACTGTACTTTATCACTCCCAAAGCCTGCCCTTGGCTGGAAACAGATGTTCCAAGCCCCGTCCGCTCCACAGCTGCAGCGTGCCTGCTTCCGGAGCCGCTTGTCTGTCTTCAGGGCCGGCATCTGCCGAGGGCCTTGGCTTTCTGGAAAGAGTCTATGTCTAAAAGTCATGGTCGTCTGAGTTCAGTTATATAATGTTATTGATCCCAGTTGGTTCGCTTAAGAAAAACACAACTAATTAGACTCTATAAAAACCTACACACTAAATTAATTCTGTATCGCTCTAGTGACTTCCGCCTGAAAAAAACGTTATAAATATAGATGACCACTGGACCTATATTTAGCCAGCACTGGGTTACCTGGCATTTATAATTAAGGAAGTCCAGAGAGAGAGAGAATGGACATTTTGTTGTTATTTCTTAAAGCGTTTTTTAAAAACTGCTTCCCATTTCAGTCACATATACACATAGCAACATTCTGTTATTGCAATAATTACAATCCTGACCCAAGTTAAGATGATTGCACAATTTCCCAGTCTCCTAAAATTACTCTCTTCAACACATATCCACCCAAACTATGCAATTAAGCTGCTCAACATCCTAAAAATTCCTGAGAAATCATTAATTTTTACTTAGCAAACTTCATTTTTCTCTTCCCTTAAGTCGCCAAACCAAATGGTCTGGCTTCGGATGGGAACGCTTAATTTCTACATGTGGCCTCGGCCTATATGTTCAATGTCTACAAAGATCTACCTGAAAAAACTCTAAAATCCTTACTTTGAATATCTCCATTTTAAATTATTTCCTGGTCAAAGGTTTCTTTATGGCCGTCTAGAATTAGTTGTTTTACCAGATTCCTAAATCCAATGCCTCTTGAGTATTCATTTTTGTTTGGTTTTGTTTTAATTTAAAAATAAACCATAAAACTCTTCTTTTTCCTGAAAAATTCTATTCTAAAGCCATCATATGGGGAAGAACATGGTGTGTGTGGGGTGGGAAGATCTGGGGTGGCCTGGAACAAGGCATGGCTGGAACCCAGAAGGTAAGGAGGGAGCCCACACTGGGGAAAGTGGAATCGGAGCCCATGGGGCCTATGGGTGGGAACAGGCTACTCTAGATGTCAGAGTCTAGGCAGATAACCAGGGTGTCCACTCAGGGAAAGTGAAGACAGAGGACATGGCAGATTGGTTACCCACACTGGACGGAGGGAATATGTTACTACATTAGGGGCCATTACAATTGATAAGAGACCAATGGTAATTCCCTGGTGTCTGTGGCTGCACTGCACAGTTCTGCAGAGATAGTGCTTGTTTATGCGAAGGACAAACTGGAGCACTGGGACTGATGGGTCCGGGGTCACTAGTTTCTCTGCACTGGGTCAGACCAGCTTTGCCCTGTGCATTCAGTTTTTCTGTAAGTTTGTGACAGTTTCAAAAAATTGTAAAAGAAATTTTTAATTGTAATAAAACAAGGTAACCAGACCTTTTAGCCCCTTTCCCAAATAAAGTTTAAAGAATGTATGGTCTAAACTGAAGACAAAAGCTCTTTCATGCTGAGAAGTAGTGACAGACTGCTTCTCAGAGATGCACCATTCCTTCCTCCCATCAAAGCAGGGCCCATGGGATCCAGGAATTATTTTGTAAAAGAGACAGAAAGAAAATGAGGTGTATTTCAAGGGCAGGTGACCTCTGGGGTAGGGAGGCTGCTTGAGGCCTGGCCCTGCCCCATGTTCCCAGGGCCCATACTTCACCCCCAGGCAGAGCACATGCCCCTGCTCCCTGCACGCTGCCCCTGTGCAGCTGATGTGTTAGTAGGAATGGATTTGAGCCACATCTCCCTGCTGCCCGCTAACTTCCCTGTGCCATGTATGGTCTCTCTAGTTGGGTGAGGTACCCCCGATGCCATCAGGGTCCAGCCTGGGACCCCATGGTAGGGAAGAAGTGAGTCTGTGGAGACTCCAGGAACCCAGAAGTACAAGATCTCCTGAACTCCTCCAGAGAAGCCAGCATTCAGATCTGACATGCGCTCTCCCGAGTTTTTAATAATGGCAACTCATTGTACATGTTACCACCACTCTGTAGCCTGCCTAAAACATGCCTGCAGGGTACAGGCAGCCTGTCGTCCTGGAAAGTGGCGATCGAGACACTTGGTTCAGACTTTCCCAACTTGAGGAGGCCCACTATTTACTTTTTTTTTTCTGAATATGCGAGAAGTAGGGGGTGCCTTATCCTCAAGAAAGTCTCATCTAGAGAATTCGCCAGGGGAGAGAGGCTCCAGTACAAGTCCACGTCTGCTCTCAGCACAGAGCAGCTCTGCTCCTGAAGAGTGGACTGTGTCTGTGACCTTGAGCATCAATGGCTGTGCACAGCACACGTGGGCAGTCTGCTTACATCATGGATCAGAGAACAAAGCTACACTGAGCACCCAAGGCAGTCAGGGGGAGCCCATCTGGCTCCTGCCTGTCCCCCTCCTGGGCTCCCCAGAAAGAAGGGTCAGTGCTAGGCTGCAGCTCACGGCTACTTAACCAAGGAAGGTCATGTTGGAGGAGGCTACAAGGTTTTTTAAAATAAGATTTTGTCTTTATGAAAGAAATGTTGGAAATTCAAATTTTTAATATCTAAAACACCATCACTTGAGAGCAGTTATCCCAAGGGAAATCAAAAGGAATTTTAGAAAAACTAATCTTCAAATTTTTCACTTAAAAATATATACTCCCTGTCGCTGAAAGATGTGAAAACAGGGTTCTGAACAGATATCTGCATACCCGTGTTCATAGGAGCATTTTCCACAAAAGCCAAGGGGTGGGAGTGACCCAGGTGTCTGTGACTGGTCGAGTGGATCAACAAAACCTGGCATGGACACACAATGGAATATGGTTCAGCCTGAAAAAGGGAGGAAACTCTGATGTGTGCTACAACATAGATGAGCCTTGAGGACACCGTGCTCAGTGAAATGAGCCAGGCGCTAAGGACGAATACTGAATGATTCTCTCTGTATGCGGTACCCGGAATGGTCAAATTCATAGAGACAGAATGCAGTTGCCAGCGGCTGTGGGGGAGGGAGGAGTGGGAAGGTAGTGTGTAAAGGGTACAGAGTTTCAGGCTGGGCACGGTGGCTTCTGCATGTAATTCCAGCACTTTGGGAGGCCAAGGCGGGCAGATCACCTGAGGTCAGGAGTTCGAGACCAGCCTGGCCAACATGGTGAAACCCCGAATCTACTAAAAATACAAAAATTAGCCGGGAATGGAGGCGTGCGCCTGTAATCCCACCTATTCGGGAGGCTGAGGCAGGAGAATTGCTTGAACCTGGGAGGCAGGGGTTGCAGTGAGCCAAGATCATACCACTGCACTCTAGCCTGGGCAACAGAGTGAGACTCCATTTCAAAAAATGAATGAATGAATGAATGAATGAATGAATGAATAAATAAATAAATAGGTACAGAGTTTCAGTCTGAGAAAATGAAAAAGTTCTGGAGATGGACAGTGGTGATGGTTGCATAACAATGTGAATATACTAAATGCCTCAAACTATACACTTACAAACAGATAAGATGACATATTTTCTATTATGTGTATTTGACAATAGCAAACAAATAAACAAACAAAAAACTGTACTCTGCATTCTGTTCCCACCTTTCCTACCTCTCTTGTGTCACTCAGGATGCTGGGACCATGGCTCCACTGTGCCAGCAGCATCTGGAGGCCTGAGAGGGAGAAGGCATAGCCAACCCCAAGGCATAGCCAAGCACGGCAGTGCTGCCCAGCAGTGATTATTAACAGCTCTTAGCTCCAGGCAGCGCTTCCCATCCTTGGCCCCTCTCTATTGTGTGGTTTCCCTTAAAGAGAACAAGGACACAGGAAGGAGGTGGCGATGATCTCAGGGACAGCCAGAGTCACCTGACTGGGACTGACAGTCATGGGTGGTGAGAGTGTCAGCCAAATACCATGCAAGCTCAGCTTCCTTTTATCCTGGAGCCTATCCCAAGTGATGGCTTCGAAGACCTGCTGACCAGGTGGCACAGTGACCAAGCTCCTATGCTGACCTTGTGACAGCTTGACCTGCTGAGATCGGCAGCTCCCAGTGCATGAAGATACAGAAAACTTTCATTCAGCTGCATCAATGCCCCAACTCAATAACACCAATTAAAAACAGACATAGAGAAACATGCACTGTCATTCTGCTTCTGTGACTCAACCCCACGCTGGTAATTAAAAATGAAGAAGCTACTGATGAGGCGGCTGTCATGATTTCAGCAAAATACAACTGAGGGACACCCTTTCCCAGTTGCAAAACATATCTTGGCTTGTAAACTAAAAATAGACTTTGTGCAATTTTCATACAGCTCTTTTAAAATGGCATTTTGGACTTTTCCTGCAAGCTGTGTGCTAAGAAGTCAGGGGACCAGGTCCCAGCCCACCTCTACACCCTTGCTGGCCCCAGTTTCTACTGTATCAGGGGAGGCGCTACATTGCTTTTTCTCTCCATCCCATTTGCACTAACATCTGTGGCTTATGGAATATTTGCCAACAAATGATTTCAACAGAACTTTCATACTCAAAGTAAAACCTCAGCAGCACTAATTTACAGATGAGAAGTAATTGCTTGAAAGGAGGGTAGGAGAAGACAGATCATCCTATTCCAGAGATGGAAGGATGGATGGTCCCCTCCATGGCTGATTCAATAAGACTACACGTAACAGCATCTTATAAACAGGGACTTGGTGAAGACCCACCCACAGTGACGAGACTCTGTGCAGTCACTGTCCGTGCATTTATCAATAGTGACGCCCACCCTGACTCCTGGGCAGCTCCAACCATTCCTTCCTCTTCTGTCTGGAACCCATGTCCTTGTTTTCTCAAGCCACTGCAGGTCTCCAGAGGCGTCTGTCCATTCCCTCATTCCTTCCCTCAACAAGTACCTGGGCAGCTGCTCGAGTCACGTATTTTAGACATGAGGGACCCAGAAGGGCCCACATGGGCCTAGGGCCTGGATCCAGGGAGAGGCTGATAGAAGCGAGTATGACACAGCAAGATGAAGGAGCCACATAGGAAGCCACTTTGCCTACCAGACTGTCAGAGGGCATAACAAGGAATTGCAACCTGCCAGATGCACCCCTAGATAAAAACAGGGACCTGCATTTTTAGAGACTAGAATCCTAGCAGTGGAGAGAACATCTTCTCTACTCATCTTTCAAGGCAAGAGGGAGCCAGGGAGAGAAAGGGGGAATACACAGGATGAGGATCAAAGGGAGGCAAGGAGGTAGCAGTGAAGGGACCCTAGGCCTCGCCTTGCACAACCAAGCATACTCCAGAGGGAGTATCAAGATCTCAACTCGGGCCAGGCACAGTGGTTCATGCCTGTAATCCCAGTACTTTGGGAGGCCAAGGTGGGCAGATCACCTGGGGTCAGGAGTTCGAGACCAGCCTGGCCAAAACATGGTGAAACCCCGTCTCTACCAAAAACATAAAAAATTAGCCGGGTGTGGTGGCACACACCTGTAATCCCAGCTACTTGGGAGGCTGAGGCAGGAGAATCACTTGAACCAGGAGGCGGAGGTTGCAGTGAGCCGAGATCATGCCACTGCACTCCAGCCTGAGCAACAGAGTGAGATTCCATCCCCACCCCCGCCACCCCCCTCCCCCCAAAAAAATCTCAACTCAGCAGTTGAGATCTTGGGCCTTGGAGCCAGAGACTACCCAGATCTGAATCCCAACTCCTCTGTTTAAGTGAAAACGATCTCTGAGGAGCAAGTTCCTAAATTTCTCTTCAGCTTCCCTTTCCATGCATTGGGATTAGCAGCATTCCCCCTGCCCAAGGTTTCTGGGGGCATAAATGAGGCGTGATGCATATGGAATGCTCGGCTCAGGGCCTGGCACACAGGGAACAGCTCCAGCCTCCCAGGGTGCAGGCTGGTCAGCTGGCTTTTTTCACAGTATTTCTTAAAGAAAGGAACAAGGTGGCAGCTCACTTTGTGGGGGAAAATGGATTGCAATATAGTTAGTTGCAAAGTTAGAGAAATCTCATCTGCCCTTTGATTTCAATTCTTAAAAATATATAGAGTATTTCTTTATATATATTTGTGTCCCCTGTGTGGGGAAGATAATCGCACCTAGCCAGAGCCACAAAGGGCCAAGGTGAACAATACAGGGTGCAGGGCAGGTGGGAGCCGAGGAGCTGTGTTGGGGACAGTCCACACACAGGCAGCCCTGGCCACCCCTCCAGGTGTGCAATACTA
The DNA here is from genome assembly GCF_007565055.1 of Rhinopithecus roxellana. Lineage (NCBI taxonomy): Eukaryota > Metazoa > Chordata > Mammalia > Primates > Cercopithecidae > Rhinopithecus > Rhinopithecus roxellana. The sequence goes on along the minus strand of NC_044553.1, from coordinate 17,741,740 downwards.
CTCATGTCTGGCAATCCATTTTCTTGAAACTAACTTATCTCTTATCCATTTACTTTTACCAACTCTTAGAAAATGAGCCTGCACTATCTGTCCAATTCCAGACTGAAACATTTTTTAAGTCCAAAACTTCTGATTTTGTAAAACACATTCTGGCCTTATGTCATCTCTTATGCTCACATTCCATCTGATGTTTGCTCGCCCCCTACTAGAGCTGACATCTGATGTCTCCAGTACCCTCTCAGACGGCTGCCGATGGTACATTCCCTCCAGAGGTGGAACTGGGTCCAGCCATGTTTTAGGTGGCTTGCAACAAGGTGGTCAGACCCACTCATCCTGCTCTCTCAGAGGGCTCGATGGCTGTTCTACTCATGCTGGGCTGTCAGGCAAGACACAGTAAAGACCTATGTGGCTGTCATGTGCACTATCTCAGTTAATAACCAGCAAGTTCACCCAACTATTTCTGGGTGGGTAGGCACAGGTCATGGTGATAGGAATGTGAAACCCAACTCCAAGGCTGTGTGGTCTCTGCCCCAGTGGGTTTGAGTCTCTGCAGCAGACAGCACACATGTTGAAAGAGGTTTCTGCAAGGCTTTGAGCTGAGGCACAAACCCAAATGCCGGAGAGACCCCAGCTGGGCAATGTGGCCCAGGCTATACACAGTCACTGGACCCCAGTATGACCCCGTTTCTTAGGAGGGCCCTTGGTACAGACTCCGGCAAGGCTCCTGACTGTTGTTTGCTCACCATTTACAGACCAACGTCTGTCTCCAGGGATTGTGCCTTGCTCTCCCTTTCACCATGTGTCTTCCCTCCAAAGGAAACAGACCCCAGCACCCGAAGTGTGTCTGACAGTCCCAAAGGCTCCACATTCCCAGCAGATTGGCTCCTTGCTCCTTCCAAAGATTCCCATTCTGCTCTGTTTCTCCCCAGTGGCAACCACAGACACAAACTCTGTCAATCATTCACGCTCTCAGCGACGCCTCTAATTACTCACAATGCCACCTCTCTAACCTCTTTCTTGAATCCAGGCTAAGTTTAGCAGTTTTGGGTATAACTCTGTCAGCTTCTACCTAATTCCTTCACATCCATCTTACTTGGAAAAAACAAACTGCCTTCCATTTCATTTAATGACCGTGACATCCCGCAAGCGTGCTGGATGGGCCTGGATTTTACTACTGACAGCTGTAGGACTGCGGTTCGTGAGCCACGTGTTCAGACAGAAGGGGTGGGTGTGTGTGTAGCTTCTCTCAGCCAAGGGTGAAAGGCTTCCAGACAGAAGACAAACCCTCTCCAGGCCACCTCTCCTCACCCAGCCTCACTGCTAGCTCAGCCCACTGAGCCCTTGGGAATCCCTATTATATACATACATATATTTTAAAGCCCCAAACAAGTGAGAAACTCCTGTGCACCTTTGATACTTCCTCACACACTCTTGGCTTAGCTGAAAGCCCCTACGTGCCCGCACAGGGAATCATGTGTGTGCTGGCTTCCTCCATCCTGCTGCCCAGCTCTAAGTGTCCAGACTCTCCCTTTCACTTCCTAGAAACATCCTGGGTTGCACAATAAATTCTGTGGCCACAGTAATCCTACCAGGAAAGGACGAATCCAGGCCCACCCAGCTCTCACGGCTTGCTCCGTGTCTCCTCTCCCTAAGTCCACACCACCTGCTGCCACCAATCCCGTCCCCCCGACATTCCTCACTGCACTGTCATTGGGCTCCCCCTCCTCCATCACCATTGTGCCATACCTCCCAGGTAACTGACTCTGCTGACACCCTGATTCCTGCCCTGTCCCCTCCATCCCAGCAACTGTGAACACAGCCCCAGCCAGGCCCCTCACCAACAACCCTCCCTCACCATGAAGCCTCTCACCCACGCTGACATTGGTGGTTCCTGGTCCTCCATCCATGCCCCTGCCACTGGGTCCTCCAACCCCCTCAGTCCCTTTAGACAGCTGTTTCAACCATGCTCTCCTTAGAACCCTAGACAGCCCATGCTCCCACCTTCTGAAACATTTTTAAGTCGTAAACTTCTGATGTTATAAAATGAGTTCAGGTGTTACATCATCTCTTAGATTCCCAGGTGTGTAAAGAAAAATTCACCTCGAGGGAGAGAGATGTGCGTTAGGTTCTATGAAATTCCATCTGATGTTTGCCACCCCTTCTCCCAGGCTCCACACTTAACGGAGGGCCTCCTCACCACACAGCCACATGGCCACCACTATGCCCCTGTGAACCCTCACACAGGTCCTTCTCCTGCCCAGGAAGACCCCCCACAATGGCCTGGGCCTACCTGACCCCATGCCTCCATGTCCTCCTCTCTATGGGCTCTCTGTCGTCTCCCCTCAGAAAACTATCTCGGGCCCCTCTCCTAAAGAGGGGACTTTCCCAGGGTCTCTGGTCCCTGCCCCAGCATTTTCCTGTCCTCTGGCCCTCTTTCCAGATGCGACACCACTCCCTGGCCTTCCTTCACCAGTATTATGCTGTCCCCTCTGCCCAGGCCCCCTGCCTATCTCCATCAAGCCAAATCTTCCTCACCCTCCAGGGCCAGCCCAAACACCTGCTCCTCCTAAATAAGCTCCCTGATTCCAGGGGCCATAAGGGACAGAGGGAGCAGAGGGCCACCTAGACAAAAAGCCAATAGCAGTGGAAAGGGTCTTAGTCACTCAGTCAAGAGGTGTAATCCAGCAGACTTAGAACTCCACACCCAACAACAGAGAATAACATTTCTCTCTAGAGGTATAGAACGTTTTCAAAGACTGACTCCAGTACCAAGACTTCAAGCACACCCTCCAAATGTCAAGGAACTGATTTCCAAGAAAGCATGGTCTCTGGCTGTAATGCAATTAAGTTGGAGGTTAACAGGGCAAAGAAAGATTTAAAATGCCACACATTTGGAAATTCACAAACACATGTTTATATAACTCATGGTAAAAGAAACCATCATAATTGGGATTAAAAAATACTTAGAATGGAATAATAATGAAAATACTATTTAGGACAACTCATGAGCATTAGTGGACATGACCCCGGAAAAGATATGTGCAACCTGAGGTGTTCACAGTAAGAGAAATGCTGAAAATTCATAGGATTAAGCATCAAACTACAAAGTTAAAAGAAAAAAAAAATGAGAAGAAGGTAATACAATTAGGACCAGAACTCCATAAAAGTAGAAAACAAATTTACAATAGAATTTAAAAAGCCAAATGCAGTTCTTTAAAAATCTGGCAATATAGCCAAACCCATGGTACCACTGATAAAGAAAAAAATTAAGGCCCAAAGGAATAAATAACATGATAAGTGAAAAAAGGATGTAACCGCAGATCAAGCAGAGGTTTAAAAACAATAAGGAAACACTACCGATGCTGTTACACTCATAATTCTGAAAACACAGACCACATTAAAAAATTCCCAGAAAATTATAATTTATGAAACCACTAACTAAAAAACAAACACAGGACTTGTCAAACTTTCCACTAAAGAAATTGAAATAGGGCTTAAACTCCCGTTTCTCTCATACAGAACAGGCGTAGACAGTTTTACAGGTAAGCTCTACCAAAATTTCAAGGTATAGACCATCCCAGTCTTAAGCAAGCTCTTCCAGAGAATAGAAAAAGCAAAATTGTATGAGGCCAGAATACTTTAATCCTAAAAACAGACAAAAACAGTATAAGAAAGGGAAACTCTAGGTCCACTTTCCCCATGAATATAGAAGCAAAACTCCTAACTAAAATGTTAGAAAGCCAAATTCAGCAATGAGGAAGAAAGATAGTCTGCCATGACCATGGTGAGTTTATGCCAGAAATGTAAGGATATTTTAGCATTAGAAAGTCAGTAAGTGTAATTTTTACAGTAGCAGAATAAAGAAGACACAGGAAAAGCATTAGATAAAATTCAAAACCCATATGATTTAAAACTCTTCGCAAATTAAAACAATAAGGAAACTTTCTGAATTTGTTAAAATGGCATTTACAAAAAACAAACAGCAAATATCAGTATTAATGTAGAAACACTGAAAGCACTCCCTTTAAAAATCAAGAACAAGATAAGAATGCCCAAAATCAATGCTTTTATTCATCATTATACTGAAAGTTCTAGTCAACAGCCATGATAAATAAATAAGTGGCTTAAAGATTGATTAGGGAGAGACAAAACTACAATTATTCACAGATGATATGACTATCTACATAGAAAACCATATCAAATCTATGGTTTCCTATGGTTTACATAAAAAATAGACAAATTATTGGAAGAAATAAGGGACTTTATTGAAAGGTGGCTGGATGTGAAACCGATCTAAAAAATCAACTGCATGTCTATATACCAGCAACAACTATTGGACACTTAAGATACCTATACCTTTATCAGAGATGTGTAAATTGTGTATATAGGAATTTACAAACTTTACTAATACTTAAAGGAGACCTAAATAAAGAGATACCATGCTCATGGATAGGAAGGTCCCACATGATAAAGATATATTAGATAGATAGATAGATATATTAAATAAAATTTCAGTCAAAATCCCGACAGTTTTTGTTTTGTGGAACTTGTCAAATTGATTCAAAGTTAATATGAAACAACAAAGGGCCAAGAATAGCCTAAAACTCCTGAAAAAGAATAAGACTTGCCCCACCACATATCAAGCCTTATTATGAAGATACAGTACTGAAGTCTGTGAGGCACTAGGTCAGAGACAGACAAGTTTAACTCATGGAACAGAAAAGGGAGACGAATCTGTGTGCAAATCTGGATGTTCTGTATGCAAATACAGAACTTGATTTATTGATAGAATATCAGTGTTGAAAGGAGGAACTAATCCACTGATGATGCTGGGAAAAGGTGGTCATTCACATGGGAAAAAAAGAAAATCCCTACTTCACATCAAACACAAAACAAATTTGAGCTAGATTAAATACTTACGTGTGAGAAGTAAAACTAAAACTTTTAGGAGGACGTCCGAGAGTAGGTTACATATCTTCTGTTTGTCCCTCTAAATCCACTTTCCAATTTCCTCCACCTTGCTTTCGGCCCCAGGCACATGGTGATGGGGCCCAAGTTGTGAAGAAACGGCACCAGCTTGCAGGGCAGCAGCCCCAGGAGCAGCCTGGGAAGGCTTTGTGCAGAGGAGGGCTGGTTTCCTCCTACATGTTGGGAGAGTTGTCTCTGCAGATGGTGGGTGAGAGTTCACTGCCAAAACCACTGTCTTTACTGCCCTGTGGACACTTCTTCCCCACATTCCTAAAACTGTAAGAGACCTGGAGGCGTTGAGCATCAATGACTCTTTGACTCAGGAATCTTAAAAATCACACACATGAGGGCCTTCTGCTTGGCTCCTTTGCCCTCTGGCTGTCGGTTGGTTTTGGAAACGGAAAACTGGGGGAGACGAGAGGTAGGTTGGGAGGAGGATGAAATTGGCTTGTTTTCTCCCCTGCCCTCTTCTACAGAGTAACTTCTGGCTGGCTGTGTTTCTCCCTGAATATCACTGCTGTATCAAGGAGCCTTGTCAACACAACCTCTCCTTCCAGGTTCCATCAACATTCCCTCCCCTCTTCCTTTGGGGCCAAGGGTTGAAACAATTCTGCTGCTAACAGTTCCTGGTGGTTTCTCTGAACTCTGCGTATGCCTTGGGAACTGGTCTAGTAACCGTCCTCCAAGTGCTCTACTATGTGCCCTATCTTTCCTGCTGAGACCTCCATTCATAAAGTAATTGTTGCTGAAAGTGCTCTTCAAATAGATTCTCACAATGGGATTCTGGGATTAGGTTGTTCATGTATTCTGGGAGCACTGGGATAGTTGCCTTTCTGGGTGTGAGTGTGTGTGTGTGAATAAGGATAATCCACAGCATTTTGAATTATATGCAAAACCACAGCATTCATGATTATACATGATGCTGGCAGTCCCATCAAACGAAGTGCCGGGGAGTTGGGGTACAGGGTGCCCACTGGGAGAAGAGAGGGTGTGGTAATAGTGCCTAAAGTTGTGAGGTCAGGTAGAGTCTTCTTATGTCCTTAGCATATACAAGGACATAATCTTATATATTAAGCACATATATAGGAGCACATATAGAGAGCATATATAAGAAATTGAAAGCTATAAACATTCAACTAATAATACACAAGGAGAACCAGAAGGCCCCTATGGTAGCCCCAGGGTGTGATTTTTAAGATTCTGAGTCAAAGAGGCATTGATGCTCAACACCTCCAGGTCTCTTACAGTTTTAGGAAGGTGGGGAAGAAGTATCAGTGGGGCAGGGAAGACAGTGGTTTTGGCAGCGAACTCTCTCACCCACCATCTGCAGAGACAACTCTCCCAACACGTAGGAGGAAACGGCCCTCCTCTGCACAAAGCCTTCCCAGGCTGCTCCTAGGGCTGCTGCCTTTCAAGCTGGTGCCCTTTCTCCACAGACTCACCCACATCCTGCTCCACCTGGGCCCATAAAACAAAACAGATCCCGAGGCACAGGAGATGTGTCAGAAGGAGATGTCCACTGTGTGGGGGCAGGAGCCTGGGAGGTGGGTTCCAAGGGGGACAAAATGTAAGTAGGTCATATATACCCACACATGAGGACAAGGTGGTTCCCTCACAATTTGGTCATTTAATGTGAACCCTGAACATCGAGGGGGGTGGATAGTCTACAAGATTTGGCTAATCCAAGTCTAGAATTAATAAAAACCAATCGCTGATGAGGTCAATATGCTGGACCTCCCGGACATCCTGCGGAGCTGTGGTTCTCCAGCCCCAGACTGTTTATTAAAGCCAGATTGTTGGGCCCTCTCCCAGAGTCTGTGATCGAGCAGGCTGTGGTGGGGTCCAAGGATTTTCATTTCTTTTTTTTTTTTTTTTTTTTTTTTTTTTTTTTTTGAGACGGAGTCTCGCTCTGTCGCCCAGGCTGGAGTGCAGTGGCCGGATCTCAGTTCACTGCAAGCTCCGCCTCCCGGGTTTACGCCATTCTCCTGCCTCAGCCTCCTGAGTAGCTGGGACTACAGGCGCCCGCCACATCGCCCGGCTAATTTTTTTTTTTTTTTTATTAGTAGAGACGGGGTTTCACCGTGTTAGCCAGGATGGTCTCGATCTCCTGACCTCGTGATCCGTCCGTCTCGGCCTCCCAAAGTGCTGGGATTACAGGCTTGAGCCACCGCGCCCGGCCAAGGATTTTCATTTCTAACAAGGCCCCAAATGTAGCTGCTGCTGGTCTGCTGGGAATGCAGGGAAATGGGAGGCTGGAGGGATCTACTGCGTGACACCTGTTAAGCCACCTGACCTACACTCCCTGGGGAGGCCTGGAGGCTGGTCTTCTCACCAAGGGGTTAGGAAAATGCCTGGGGGAGGGGCAGCAGCCTCCTAAAGAACTCCACGGAGGCTGTCCTCTCTATCCTGCAGGTGACAAAGGGATGCTCCCACAGCACCAGGTTCCCACTCTCCACGGGAACTGTGGGATCCTGGGTAGTAGAGGCCAGCGGCGGGCATACCAGCATACCAGAGTGATCACCTAAGCAAGGGGACGGAGGGCTACTCTGTGTACTTGACTTGCAGAACCTGGGGAGAGGCTCCAAGATGAAAAAGAGGGGAAGCCTGATCAGATGCCGCTTGACACACAGAAGCTGGACCTACTGGGTCTGCTGAGCAGAACCATACTGGGGATTCGCAACATCATCCAGTGTCCAGACCAATGACGGGTGACTGGGGCCCTTTGAGAAAGAGCCCTGCGAGGGGCAATCAGCATGTGTGGGGAGCCTGTTCTCACTTGCCAGGTTGCTGTGTGCTGGGGACAGGGAGACACACTAACCTCCCATTGGCTACTAAACACAGGCCCTGAACCCGCACTGATTCTACAGCCCTGATGTGCTACCGAGACACACAGGTCCTGAGCTGGGTGGAAACAGAACATCTTGTTCTGCTCATGGAAACAGGCCCATCTGATGGTGCACCCAGTGCAGCTCAGCCCCTCCTGAGGTCATTCCCCAGCTCCAGAGCAGAGTGTGCAGACACACCCAGGAACGACTGAGGCTCCACTCTGGCTCTGAACTGGTGGGATGAGGGCTATTGGAAGAGGGCAGAGGGGCCACCTGATGCCTTCTGAGATGCTGACTGGCACTAGAGGAGATCTTTCTGACCTTGGGGTAGGAAGGATTTCTTAAACAAGAACAGAGGAAGCACTAACCATGAAAGAAGACATTGGTATCATAAGAGATGGGGCAGTGAGGGGGAGAAATTGGTAATGTTCTAAGGTACCTGAACTACACGTGATGCTACATGGTATTATTTCAAGGTGGACTTAAGTCAGTTAAAAGTATGTATTATATTGTAATCTTTAAGGAAACCACTAAAAAATTTTTAAAAGACGTATAATCGATACATTAAGCAAGGAGATAAAATGGAATTATCTAAAAGGCTCAATTAAAACCAGAGAAGGCAGAAAGGAGTGGGGTTGGGGAGGGGCAGGGGTGCAAAGAACAAATGTAACAAATAGAAAAGTTACGAACATGGTAGATATTAATCCAACAACACCAACAATCACTTTAAATGTGAATGGTCTCAATACACCAATCAAAAGACAGAGAATGTCAGAGTGGATTAAAAAAACAATGTTTGTGCTCCAAAGGACACCATCAAGAAAGTGAAAAGACAATCCATAGATGGGCGACAGTGACTGCAAGTCACATATCTGATAAAGGACTCATATCTAGAATATACAACAATAAAAGCCAAATAAACCAACGAAACATGAACCAAAAATCTGAGCAGATCGTTCTCTAAAAAAGAGATACAAATGACCAATAAGCACATGAACATATGCTCAACATATTTAGCCTTAAGGGAAATGCAAACCACTCCATCTACGAGATGGGTACAATAAAAAACGACAGACAATAACAAGTGTTGATGAGGATGTGGTGAAATTAGAACCCTCAGACATGGCTGGTGAGACTGTAAAAGGGTGGAGCCCTAGCCTGGCAGTTTCTCAAAAATTTAAACATAGAGTTGCCATATGACTCAGCAACTCCACACCTAGATATACTCCCTAGAAAAATAAAAACATATGTCCACATACAACTTGCACGTGAATATCCACAGCAGCGTTATTCACAATAACCAAAAACCTGGGAACAACCTAAATGTCCATCAGTTGATGAATGAACAAACAAAATGTTGGTATTTCATTACAGTGGAATATTATCTGCTGATAAAAATAATGAAATATTAATACATGTCATAAAATGGATGAACCTTGAAAACATGCTAAGTCAAAGAAGCCAGATACAAAAAGACCCTATATTATTGTATGATTCCATTATGTGAAATGTCCAGAATGGGCAAATCTAGAGAGACAGAAAGTAGATGAGTGGTTGCTTAGGGTTAAGGGAGTAGGGTAGATGGGGAGTGACTGCTAATACAGGTATGGCATTTCTTTCTGGGGTGATGAAAATGTACCAGATTGGTTGCAGGGACAGTGGTACAACTCTGTGAATATACCAAAAACCACTGAGTTGTATGCTCTAAGTAGGTGAATCCTATGTGAATTATAACTTAATAGAATTGTTATTAAAAGGGAAGAAATTGTTATATACAATTATGTAAAAGTTAACTCTCCAGTTTAATCAGAAGACACCCATACAGGTAAAAAAATAATTCATAAACTGGGAAACACTGTTTCTCACCCCTGTAACTGACAACGGATTCATACACAGTATATGTACACCCAGTAATCCCAATTCTAGGTACATACCCCAAAGAAATGCTGGCATTTGTATACTAGCGGTCTTGCACAAGGCTGTTCTTAGCAACGATTCTTTTTTTTTTAAGACAGAGTCTCGCTCTGTCACCCAGGCTGGAGTGCAATAGCACGATCATGGGCTCACTGCAACCTCTGCCTCCCAATTCAAGCAATTCTGCCTCAGCCTCCCGAGTAGCTGGGACTATAAGTGTCCACCACTATGCCCAGGTAATTTTTTGTATTTTTAGTAGAGACAGAGTTTCACCATGTTGGCCAGGCTGGTCTCGATCTCCTGACCTCAGGTAATCCACCCGCCTCAGCCTCCCAAAGTGCTGGAATTACAAGTGTGAGCCACCATGCCTGGCCAGTAACAATTCTTAAAAAAGAATTACAAACATGTCAGGAGAATGGACGGATACATTGAGATTTGCTGGTCAAAAAACATTGTACAGCAGTGAAAGTAAGAGAACCACAGCTAAGCCGGGACTATAGCCACACTGTGGTTAAACCTTAGAAACATGATGTTCAACTGGGGGAAGAAAAGCAAGTCTCAGAATACTACACACAGTACATCATTCCTACAGTGCTCAAAACCAAAACTAAGCAAGACATTGTTTAAGCACATCTATCCCTGAGATACACAAGTCACACGGACAGTGGCTTCCTGTGGGAGCTGAAGGTGACTGGAAGGTGGTAAGGTGTAAGGAATGCCGAGGTAATACCGGTAACAGTCTAGTCATTGGACGCGGTGACTTCACAGGTTCTATTGTTATACTTTGTATAACTAACAAATATATTATGGGAAATATTTTATATGTGTCAAATAACAGATTTTAAATGTTAAACATGTTTTAAAGATAAAGGAGAAAAAAGTGTGGTGTCAGCTCTGGCTATTTCCCATTTCTAATTGGGATAAGTCATCTGAATGCTCTGTGCCTCAGTTTCCTCATCTGTGATGTGGAGATAGGGAAAGTACCTAGTTAGTGGGGTAGCAGTAAGTAGTAAATGAGATCAAGCCCTCAGAGCAGTTTCTTGCCCAGTAAGAGTTTGTCATTCTCGTCATTGTCACCATCATTATCATCATCGTCATTATTTTCCCTTGTTGGAAGTGATGAGCCACTACTGCCAGGTCCTCCAGTATCATGTGCACCCCTCCTTGACACTGATCACATTCTACTCACACTATGGTTACCGATGCAGGCATCTCCCTTACTACGTCCCAGAGGCCAACTAGCCGGTCTTGGTGCCCTCTGTGTTCCCCACATACCTGGATCCCAGCTTGCTTCATCTGATCAACACTAAGAGGTAGATTCTCCCTTGGAATAACTCAAGGCTCTCCTCCTTTCTCTTTCTGATCATTCATAGGAAAGGTGGGGTATACCACAGCCACTGTGGTGTGCAGAAGACACCAGTGGTGGCCGATCCTACCTCTAATTCCAACCCTTTCTCCTCTGCCTGCCTCTTCTATGGAGGGTGTAGAATCTAAAACCTTGATTTCCCAGACTCCCCCGAAGCTAGCATGGCTATGTGTCATAATTCTGTCCAACAAGATGTAGGCACAAGTCCCTGGGGAGGGTGATACTTCCTGAAAGAAAAGGAAAAGGCCTTCATCCTTCCACCTTTTGCCTCTAGCCCTGTCTCCTGGGTGGCACTTAGACATGAGACATGAAGGTGCCTTAGCCACCATGATGCCATGAGGGGATGACCATGAGAATAGAGCTGTTCCTGCTGGGAAAGGCAGAGAAGATGATGGAGACATCGCTGGGCACAGCACCAGCCCTGGATGGTCCATCTCCATATTCACTGTGTGAAAACAGTGAGCCCCACTTTGTTTAAGCCACTATCATCTGCTTTTTGCATCTGAATACATTCCTAGCTACAATTTGATAATGCTCTGGAATTTGGTGACACCCAGCATATTATTCCTTAGCAGGATGCAAACTCTCCACTCTCAGTAGGAGCTTTTAGATTACTGGTTAAATAAAATTGCAGAATCTGATCCTTCCAAATTTCAGCTCTCAAGTCAGAAGGTGGGCCATGACTCCAGGACGCCACAAACACCCAGAATTCTATGGCTTCTCCAAAATCCAATAAGGAACCATTCCAGGCAAAATGTCTATGAAGGAGAGAGCAGTTGGTACTAATAACTGGGAGTGGCCATCCACCTCCTCAATGCTGGGCCAGTGGTCACAGTATGGACGGCTGTTAGGTGTCCACACGGAAAGGCACAGCTCTCTCGAGGTTCAGCGTGGAGTGTGCCTGTCAGGCAAGGAGACAGACCTCACATCTGCACTAATGATGACAGCTCGTCTCACAGAGGTTTAACTTTATGCTGCAATCCTCACAACAGCTGAATACAGAATTCTATTTTGGCAATGATTGTTGCCATCATATTTTACAGATGAATGATTTGACATCCAAGGATATTAGAGACTCCCCAACTGTTGATCAATCTGTAGTCGAAAGTGCTGGGATTTGTACCCACCTCTTCTGATCTCAAAGTTCTCATTTTGTCACTAGCTCTTTTTGCGAGAACTACTAGATCAAAGTAGCGTTATAAAATCAGAAACACATGTGTTTTTTACGCATTCTGGGGAAATTTGACTATTACAGGGAGAAAAAAACACTCCCACCTTTGCCCTCCCATTCTAGAGTAGCCTTACAACTCCTGCTCATTTAATTAAGATGGTCAGTTTTCTGTACAATCCATCCCAAACGATGCCCAGAGCAAGAAAAGCTGGGGGAAAGGATAATAATCCAGCCTCTCCAGGCACATCAGTCTCTTGGGAATGAAGAAAGTGAGCATTTGTAGTTTACAGGCAAATATACTTGTGTAGAGAGCTGCTACATGCCCTGTGTGACCGTATGCAGGCAAGAAACCATTCCTTCATAAGCTTCTATGCTGGTTCCAAGATGCCGACATGGGCAAACTGCTAAGAGACACCCTCCATCTGTCATCTTAACCCAAAGTTTTATTTTCTTTTTTCTTTAAGAGAGAATCCTTAGTTAATTAATTTCAGGCAAGAGGGTCCTCTTTTGCATCAGTGGTGGTGGGCACGAGCCCTGAAGAACATGCCGGGCAGGCGAAGGACTGAGCAGGGGCATCCACGTGCTGCTGAATGGAGCGGCTAGAGCCGGGCGCCTCGCTGGGAGCCAGTGAGGATGGTGTGCAGGCTGGAAATGTCCCAGCTGCTGAATCATGGCTCAGCAGTTTGTTTCCCAGTTTGGCTTAACTTCTGCCTTTTCCATCCTAAGCTTTTCAAATCGGCCAACACAAAAGGTAAAAGAAACAGTGGATCTGAAATTTTCTCCATGACACCTTTCACTAGCTTTAAATTCCTACTTTAAAAATAGTGCTTTCCTAGTCTGACTCCAAGGCCTGACGCTGGAAGGACATGTTATTTCTCTCTCATTCAGTACTAATGATAATCACTGTGATAATAGTAATATGATTAGCAATAACACACGCTGAGTGCTCATTTCGGGACTGGCATTATTGCAAACATTCAGTTGTTGGAGGTGCTCCTAACTTCCATTTTTTTGAAGAAAGAGCCGAACCATTTTCATAGCTTTAATTCCATTGGATTTTAAATCTTAGAAGGTAGTTCCATTCCTTTCTCCTTTGAGTGAGTGTTTTTAAACGTCTCACTTTATAGAATCCTCATTCATTTATCAATGTATTCATCTAAAAGCATTTGTTTGATTCCAGCTTTTGTAATATAAGTGCCTATTTATTTTGTATCTTGTCCCATTAATGTGCCAACTCAGGGATCAAAAGTCCCTTGTTTTATACACAGGAGGTGAGGTACCGTGCTGGCTGCCAGAACAAAGCAGGCGAATTATGCCTATTCACATATTTTACCATATTTAATAGATTTTATTTTGCCAATGTCTCTTAAAGCACATTAAATATTTAGTTAGTTTTAGTTCCTTTTACAACAATGGCATCTTATTTATCTGTCTTTATAATGTAATTAGTGTAATATCTGTATTTGTTTTCCCCTTGAGTCAGCTTAACACTTTCTCCTTTTCATTATGAAATATTTTGTTTCCTTCCAAGTTTTCTGCTAACCAAGTCCTTACTTTATTTAATTCAGTTTCCCCGTACAGTGTGCTGTAAGATTATTTTATTTCAGAAAAATGTCACATCTTCCTCTTGGTACTAAGATTCTCTTCTCATTTTACCATTTTTCCCTATTTTAGTTTAATGTCCTTTCATTTCTATTATGTTATGTGTTCCAAGTTTTACATCCCTCCGGCATTCATTTTAATAGAATTAGGGGAATCTATAAATAAAAGTAGTTCCTTAGAATAATGCTTTCATTCTTCTCTTCTCTCCCTACCCCCACTTCTCCAACATGCCCTAAATTTACCAGCAACTCCTCCTAGGCAGGGGTTCTCCTACAAGGAGTCTGACTGCTGTGTCTTTGCTGCATTTGCCCTGGTACATCCCCGGGGTTACACAGGATCAGGATTCTGACATAGGACGCCTGTCCATTAGGACTCTGTAGGGAATGGCTGCTGGTGCCGCCCTTCAATTCAACAACTCGAGAGGCTGAAAATTCTACACAAAGTCAATAATTCAAATTCTGAAACTAGAGAAACACTGCGGAGCAAGACCGAGAAGATAATTAGCAGGCAAGCAACCCAGCCTACCTTGCCGTGCCAGGGGTATCTGCAGCAGGCTTATCTCTCCTCCACAGGAAGGTCCTTAAACCACCGACTCCGCTCATTTACATTTACTGGGAAGCTTCTCCCTGGGGCTGAAGCTCTGCCTGGGGAAAGCCTAGCAAGTCAGCAGCTCACAGAGCCACCGTAATCCTTCCAGATGCCAGTGTAGCCCCAGAACATCCTCTACAAAAGCAAATGCCCTTGAACCCAGATTTTGGAGATTTCTTTGATGACATCATTTGCCCCACTAAATCCCCAGAAAGGCTTCTATTCCTTATCTCTAAACATAAATTTATGATTATGTCTTCAAAGACAACATGGGATTTCTCCCACATCCGCCTTGTCTTTGCCACGTCCACAAAAATACCTTTCTCCCAACATCTTGTTATGAAAATTTTCAAACATGCACCAATGTTGAATAAATCGTACAGCAGACATCCATACGCCTGTTACCTTGATTCTACCATTAACATATTCACTAAAATCACTTGATCATACTTCTCCCCCATCTACCCATCTTTCTATCCATTTGTCAACACATTTTATTTTTGGTGCATTCTAAAGTAAACTGCAGTATCAGTATACAACATACATCTCCCTAAAGACTTCAACATACACATCATTTGCTTATATATTTATTTCTTTTGAGATAAAATTTAGATAGGATGAAACAAGCAAATGTAAATTCCACATTTGGTGAGTTTGGATAAATGTACACACTTGCATAACTCAAACCCCTACTGAGATTCAGAAGACAGCCATCGCTCCAGAAACTCTCCCACGTGCCTTCCCGGTCAACCTCCAGTTTTCATTCCCCCACGTTTAGTTTTGCCAATTCTAGAACCTCCTCTGAATGGAATCAGGCCACCCTCATGTAAGGCTTCTTTCATTTGGCCTGTCTATGAGATGCATGCACGTTGTGATGCATGCTGGTTGTCTGTTCCTTTTTATTGTTGAATAAAAGAGTGCTCACTGAATGAATGTATCACATTTGTTTTTCCATTCTCCTGTGGATGGACCTAAGAAACATAAAATTGTGATAAAAAAGCTAAATGACCCAGAAAACTCCATAATCCTCTGGGGGAAAAAAAAACCAAACGGAGGCATCACCCCAGACTGCTGAGAACCCAGCAAGGGGACAGAAAGACTAGAGACATGTTCTGACTGACAGTACTTGTTGGCTTGATTCTCTCCTCAAAGCCCCATGGCCACGTGGCCTGGCCACACCAGTCAGCAGGTCGTCTTCTGCTGTGAAGGGGCCGACGCAGAAATCAAACTGGGCTCAATGTTAACACAGCTCCCTGAAGAGGCCTCAGGACAAAGTCATGGCATTGAAAACAGGTTGGGCAGCATGGCCGCTCCCTTCCAGCTGTGTCCAGTGTTTCTAATGATGCGACAACCCACCGGGCATCAGTTTCACGCCCATGGTGCATGCAGAAACATGGCCCAAGCTCGAGACTTGCAATCTAATTCATGCAGCCTGACAGCACGATTCAAACAAAACTGACGCTGTGGGGAGAATGGCAGTGGCAAGTACACAAACAGGTTCCCTCAACGTTGGAGAGACAAAAGGACCTCTCAATGGTAGTGCCTGGTCACTGATACTCCACTGAGGAGGTCAGTTTTCAGGAGAGACCCAGGGAGGAGGCTGAGCAGTTCCCTGGCATGGTGAGACGCCCAGGCTGGCACAGTCATCAACACAGACCAAGCACAAAGCAACTACCTCCAGGAAAGGAATCAATTGTTGGAAAGTAGAACCAATTTGGAATAAGAAAATAAATTGGGTTAAAACAGGATTTTCTGTAGTTCTCTGTAGCCATTGAACTTTTGACAGAAAAAAATAGAAAATACATCCAGGGCTCTTTATGAGTAAGAATCAAAATGGGAAGTGGAAAGATCCTCTGGTTAGGTTTTAGAGCTGTCCTTCCCCAGTTGGAAAAGGAAGGCTGTTGAGACCTGGCTTGTGATAGTGTGGGTCTGTTAGTTCTGGTCTCTCAATGTGAGCCTCGTACTGATAGTCTCCCAGAGTTAATGTGTCCATACCTATCTCCGAGGTTTCATTTGGATTTGTTTCTGTTTTGGTTTTTTGTTTTTTTAGAGACAGAGTCTCACTCCGTCACCCAGGCTGGAGTGCACTGGCATGATCATAGCTCACTGCAGCCTTGACCTGCCAGGCTCAAGCAATTCTCTGGCCTCAGCCTCCTGAGTAGCTGGGACTATAGGCACATGCCACCATGCCTGGCTAATTTTTTTTATTTTTTGTAGAAACGGTATCTCACTCTGTCATCCAGGCTGGAGTACAGTGGCATGATCACAGCTCACTACAGTGTCAATCTTCTGGGCTCAAGGGATCCTCCCACCTCAGCCTCCCAAAGTGTTGGGATTATAAGCTTAAACCACCATGCCTAGCCTTCATTTGGATTTTAAGATTATTTAGTGTAAGAAAGAATCAATTTGGTTTTCTAACGTTTCTGATGTGATCAAATACCAGAACAAGGTGGAATAGCAAGTTCCTTGAAAAAGCAGGCAAGCAGACAAAAAACCTAGAAAGTACTAATGAGTTCACAAAACTCCATGGGGAAGAGAAAGCATCTGTTCCCACAAACAGGCTTTTGCATCTTGTGCTAAAATGAATGGTTGTAGGCCGAGGTGGGTGGATCACCTGAGGTCAGGAGTTCAAGACCAGCCTGGCCAACATGGTGAAACCCCATATCTACTAAAAATATAAAAATTAGCTGGATGTGGTGGCATGCGCCTGTAATCCTAGCTACTAGAGAGGCTGACGCCTCCTTGAACCCGGGAGGCGGAGGTTGCCGTAAGCTGAGATCGCACCACTGCACTCCACCCTGGGTGACAGAGTGAGACTCTGTCTCAAATAAGTAAGTAAATAAATAAATAAATTATGAATGAATGAATGTTGGTTGTGAGGGTCTTGGATTATCAAAGTCATGATACATAAAGTTGTTTAAGTCTCTGAAACAAATCTAACTTCTTGTTCTTGGTTAACGGTGTCATATTCCTGCAAATGAACAACTGAGAGGCAAGCATAAGATGACTGTTAATGAGCTCAGTCATAAATGGTTACTTTGATAGGACAGCAATAAGGTTTCTTTTCTTTCTATAGAAATTGGGCTTTATCAAGAGGAACACAAATTGAGATTTCTGTTTCTTTGTTTAAGTTGGAAATAAACAGCAGAAGATCAAGATGTATGTTAGACTGAATTCAATGGTGGCCAAAAATGGACTTATTTTTCCATGTTAAAATCTGTCCTCAGACAGACACACCTAAATAAACTCCGACTGGGACAAGGAGGCACAGATCCAGGTATGTGGGGTCCAACAGACATAAAACCACAGGCCTCTGCTGTGACCCTCGGAGAGGACACGTGGAAAGCTAAAACTGGCGCCACGGTGGTGATCACTGGGGTGCACAGCCTGCCTGACCCATCTTTATAAGTTAGCACCTCGCCCGGGGCCAGGCTTTGAGCCAGCATCCAATAAATGTTTGCTAAGTAAAAGCAGCAGCAAATGAACCCCGCTACCCTCTAATGGCATCGAGGGTTGCTGAGGCCTTCACACATCCAGAAGTTTCTATCTTTGCCTCTATCCTTACTGAGCTGATTTTTCTCCCTCCACCTCCCCCGACACCTCTGACCCACTCTCCATCATTCTCTGCCCTGTTCTGTGCCACAGAAGACTAATCCCTCCAGGCAATACTGCCCAGGCCAATGGAGGCACCAGAAGGAAGCTGCATCCTACTCAGCTCCAGCTCCCACAGTCTCCGCTAACACTGTTCTGCCTCCATCACTGCAGCAGCTCCCCAACATCACCTACCCAGTCCCCGGGTACCTCAACACCCTTTGTTGGTTCCCTTGTCCCCATGCACACCTCTGTAAGTAGTACCTTCATGAGACTCTTTTCCAGTGGGTCATCGAAGGTGAGTTGTTTTTGGATGGGACGCAGATTAAAGTACTCATGATCCATCTGCCCAAATACACTCCCACTTCCCATTCCTCTATGAAAATTCTAGGGACCCCTCAAGGTCTGGCCCTAATGCCACTGATCACAAAGGCCTCTCTGAATCCACAGTTGAGAGGTTGCCCCATTCTCCTCCGTTATCCTAAAGCATTTGGACTCCACCCCTATATTCCATTCACTACTCCTCTTGCAAGAGTTACATGCTGTCTATTTTAGGTAGGGACTTTGTCTTACTCATCTCTGAATTACACAGAGTGATGAGCCCAAAACCTTACAAACAAATGGTGCTGCAGATTTTACTTCAAAAAACAACAGGCAAGCCAACAAACCCTCTGAACAGTGTTCAACGAAAAGTGACAGGAGAAAATCTGCAACATACTTAAAAACAAGGGATTAATATCTACAACATAGAGAAAGCAATCATTAAAAGACAAACAGCTCCACTGAAAAAAATGGGCAAAGAATATAAATAAGCAATTCAGAGAAGGATTAAAATGGCTAATAAATATATAAAGAGACATTTAACTTTATTTACTTATTTATTTTGAGACAGGGTCTCACTCTGTTGTTCAGGCTGGAGTGCGGTGATGTGGTCTTGGTTCACTGACTCCTCAACCTCCTTGGCTCCTACCTCATCCTCCCCAGTAGCTGGGACCACAGGCGAACACCACCACACTTGGCTAATTTTTTTTGTTTTTTTGTTTTTTTTTTTGTAGAGTCAGGAACTTGCCATCTTGCCCAGGCTGGTCTCGAACTCCTGGGCTGAAGCGATCCTCCAGCCTCAGCCTCCCAAAGTGCTGGGACTATAACAAGTGTGAGCCACTGTGCCAGCCAAGCGACATTTAACTTGAATAACAATGAGGGAAAAGCAGCTCATTAAAACAACCACCAGATCTCATTTTTCACCTATAAGAATTCGCAAATATGACAACAATTAATCATCACCACACAAAATTGGTGGGGGCCCACACACACTTCTGGGGGCAATGTCAACTGGCACTATCTGTTTGGAGTGCCATGGCCAATGTCTAACACAATGTAACTTGCACATATACGTTGACTCAGCAGGTCGCCTCTCTGGAGCCAGACTATTTGGGTTCAAATCTTGGCTCCGGCACTTACAAGTTGTGTAACTGGGAAAAAGTTACTTAACCTCTCTGTGCTTTTGTTTCCACATCTGTAAAATGGGGGTAATAATAACACCTACCCCACAGGGTTTCTAAGATTAAATGAGTTAATACAAGGAAAGCACATGAAAAATTACTTGGCACACAGTAAGGGCCAGCAATCATCATTTATTATTATAACTAGTATTTGTTTTATTATTATGGATCCTACAGAAATTCTCACAAGTGCACAGTCAGGGAATAAGGATAACCACTGCAACATTGCTTATAACAGAAAAAAACTGGAGGCAAATCAAAGGAACATTCATAGGTGTGGTATAACAAAACATGTTGCATCTCTAAAATGCCATAAAACTGTTTAAAAAGAATGAGGTAGATCTCTATGTACCAGCATGGAAAGATTCCCAAGATGTACTACTGTTAGCTAAGAAAACCTAGGTAGGTCCAAAAAAAACATGTTTATTGTGATCCCATTTATGTTAAAAAAAAAAACCCAAAAATTATTTTTGTGTGTATATGTGCACATATCTGTTAAGGCACAGAAACAGGACACATATACTAACGTGTGAACAGTGGTGACATCTCAGGGAAGGAATACATTAGGGATGGGATGAGGGGAGGAAGGAGATTTTGGATTTTGCTTTGTACACCTGTACTGTCTGAACTATTTACAATGGGAGAGCATTTATATAATACTATAAATTTATAAATTTATATGTAATGTATAATTTTTAAAATAAAAATGCTCAATAAAATCCTGATGAGTTGAACTGAACAAATGTTATCAAGTGTGGACCCTCTGCAAGGCTGGTGATGCTGGACAGGAAATGTGGGGAGGTGGGATGAGGTACCATAACCAGGGACCCAGGGCATGTGGGGCAGGGGAGCAGGGCAGTGGCAGAACCTCTTCCACCTCCCTGCATGCTGCTGACCTTCCAGAGTAGCTGCAGCACTATCTACCTCCCCAAGCAGTGATAAAGAACTCACTGACCTAAATGTCAGGAAAGAGTTACATAAATGATGGGCCAGCTACGCAAAGGTACACTGACCAGCCATTACAAGTTACGCCATAGAAGACTTATTGACTTGGGAGGTACAAGTTGCAAAAGTAGACAATCCTATTTGTATAAGACATTTGTGAATATGTGTGTGTGTGTGTCTTTGTGTGTGCGTGCATACCTACACAGGTTGAATATCCCTAACCTGAAAATCTAAAATACTCCAAAATCTAACAGGACATTCAAAGGAAATGCTCATTGAAGCATTTCCAATTTCAGATTTTCAGGTTAGAGATGCTCAACAAGTGAATATAATACAAATATTCCAAAATCTAAAATAATTGGAAATTCAAAACATTTCTTTTCCCAAGCATCTCAGATATGGGATATTTAACCTCTTTATGACTGTGCATGTATACACTCAGAGACAGAATCAAAAAACAAAAAGAATATGGTCCAAAGTGTCAACAGTGATTATTTTGGGGCGGTGGGACTATGGGTGATTTTTATAGTTTTCTTATTCTTTTCTGTGTTGCAAAAATATTCTGTATCCATGTATCCTTTCTGTACTATACTGAGAAGAATCAAGTAATGTAAATAGTCTTATACCTAGGCCATGCTACCCTCTATGCAACTGTGGGTCCCCCTCCAGCCTCTTCTCTCCTCTTGGGATCTGGTTCTACTGTGTTCCACTTGCCTCCCAGCAGGTGGGAAACACAGGGTTCTGGTAGGCAGAAGGGAGGGTATCCAAGAAAAGTTCCCTGACCTTCAGACTCTTAGACTCCATATCAAGAATGCTGCCTTCATTCTTGCATAGATAAGCCTTTGAAGTGAGCTCCAGGTCAGAGCCCTGATAAGGAGGGGAGGATCCCATAGTACAGCTACGACTTCTTCACAGGTCCCTTCTGCCCCAACCCTCCATCTGCCTGGACTGCACCCCTCTGCCCTAGCCACTTAGAAAACCCCGAGCCAAGTTCCGTGGCAGCTCACATGCCACCTGCTCTTTGCAGCCTTTCCTAATAGACACAGACTCTGTCTATGAGGAAGGCCTGGAATCCAAGTTGCCCAGGTTGAAAGCCTTGCTCTGACCCTTACTACTATAGCAGGTTACTCAGCCTCTGTGGGTCTCAGTTTGCTCATCTGTGTAATGGGATTAATAGTAGGGTTCTGGGGGCAATTATCAGCAGTGCTTGGCAGACAGCCAAGACTGACAGAAGCGGCTGGTGGCAGTCATGGTAGGGGTACTGGAATCCGAGGACCCAGTTGCCATTCTAAGGAAGCAGTCACGTGAGGGGAAAGAGAGGCTGAGTACAGGTACAAGTCAGACTACTTCTTTACAGAAAATAAACCTTCCACAGGAGAGGTTCCACCGAGGCCCCAGGACACACCCATGCCTCCTTTCCTCAGTCCTCTTTCCCACTTTCCCTCCCTCCCTCTTCTGTGGCTTCCCCAGTCCTCTTTTTTTTGGCTTCCTTTCCTCTTGTTCTTTTGCCCACCCAGGAGGAAGATGCTCATTCTGAGCTTCAGAGAACACTAGGATAGGATGCTGGGTTTGACCAGATTTGCCGGTTCTGCCTCGGAGTAGCCATGTGGCACAGATGACTGAACATTGCCTTGGCCTTGAGAGGAGAGTCCCCGCAGGTGACACTGGAATCACGCAGCAAGGCTCAGTCCCAGGAAACACAGAGCCCAAAGACAAGGTACTAAGAGATGTCAAAGGGTAGAAAGCACAAGCGATATTTGACTACACAAAAACATTACAAATATTTGCTGCCCATAAACCTGCTAGAGCTCAGCAGAAGTGAAGATAACAAGGTCAGCATTCTCTCCATACTCACACTGTAGGGATCATTTGCCTTTGGTGAATGGAATCAGGGCATCACAGGTCCTGGTATAAAAAATTCTAACAATTTCTCATTCACTAAACCTTCTTAGTGCCAGGAACTGCACCAGGGTCTCAGGAAGCAAAATGAGTCACATAAAGATGCGGACTATGAGACGCTGTGGTCCAGAGAGTCTAGCGGGGAGACAAACACCCCGCACACCATGGCCAAGCCCCTCCATGGAGCTCGGAGAGGACAGGGCTGCAGGCAGGTCAGGAAGCAGCACTTTAGCTAATGTCAAAGAAGGGCAGGGTCCCGGGTAGACCACACAAGGAAGGGGCCCCCAGGTTAAAACGACAGCAACAGATAGGTGCAAAAGAAAGAAAAAGCATATGGAAAGTTTGCTGAACATCAAAGGCCCGGACTTAATGAAGAAACGTGTGGTAAAAGTGAAGGGTTCTGGGTGAGGACAGAGCAGCGGGGAGGGCAGGCTTGCTCACCGAGGGCTGGATGTATCATGCTTTCCTGTGCAGGAACCTCTGCTGGTTTTAAAGAACGGAAAGGACAGCACGAGGTTTAGGGCTCTGAGGAATCCTACAGCGGCAGTAGGAGAAACGGCCTAGAAGGGAGGCAGGGAAGCCAGTGAGGCAGTCACCAGGACACTCACTACCAGGGAGAGTATAAGTGAGCAGGCCCGGCCTGGGCTGTGGCCATGGACTGGGCGGCAGGGGAGAAAGACCCAGAGGCAGGTCGGACAGGGCTGTGGTCAGTACATGTAGATGCTGGTGGGAGGAATCCAGAGAGACATCTGGTTTCCCATCTGGAGGACAGGGTACAAGAAAGGTGAGCAGAACTGGTTTGGGGCACAGGAGCACCCCCATGCAGCCTTCTACCAGACAGGGAACAGCAGGCCTGACCTCTGGTGGGAGGGCACTTATCCAAAAAGAGGCAGCCCCTCCCTTCCCCTCCACCACCTTCCCAGATCTCCACCCAAGGAAGAGTCCAGCAATGATCATGGAGGTGAACTCGGGCCTTCTGAAGGCAAGAAGGAAGCTCTTGTAAATGACCACTGCTGGGGTCCTCCCACGTGGACAGTCCAGGAAGGGGGACAGGACCTTCTTGGACTGTCCGCCTGTGGCGAGCCCAGCAGTGGTCATCTCAAGATGATCTGCTTAAATGATCACAGGAGATATGTCTGAGAGTTGTCACCAGGGTGTGTGAAACCAAAGGGGGAAAGTCTGGAAGTCCAGGTTCCTTGCAAGAACATGAGTGATGCCATTACCCACTGATGTATTCACCCCCAAAGTGGTCTGGCTGATCACTCAGAGCTTCGGTAGTCTGCTCCATTTGGGCTGTTTCTTCCCACTCTCACCAAGAAGATGGATTTTCCCAACGACTTCAGAACTGATGGATGCTGGCCAGTAGTAGAAATTCAAGAGCCCCCAAGGAAGGTTAGAGAAATAACAGTGGCGGCCTCTTCCCAGCCCAATTCAGTAAATGGGTCCGTGTGCGGCTGAGCAGAGCCGCACGTCGGACGTGGCTGTGGGGCCCTGTGGAGTGCAGCTTGTTTATGCCCAAGCGGCCAAGGCAAGACAATGAGACTTTCTTCCTTTCCACGGTGCCACTGTCTTGACACTGAGGGCATTGATGGGCTGGTTGCCATGGGAACCCAAGGCTGCTGATCCCATCCCATGGAGCATGAGGCTCCTGACAGCTGATGGCTATTCATCTCCCTTCCTTGCAGGACTAGACCGAGGGCCTTGTGCCTGCTGCTGGGTCCTCAAGATGCTCAAAGAGCAGAGGCACAAGGACATAAGCAAGAACCACAGCTTGATGGGATGATGGGACCCGCAGGGTCCGAAGCATCCACAGTGAGCTCCAGGGCACTAGTGGGGCCCCCAGGGCGTTAGTGGGGCCTGCAGGGTACACAGGGCTCTCAGATCAGTGTGGAGCTGACCTGGCCAAAAGGCAAACTATAGCGTCACAAGGAGGGTGTCCTCATACACAAGTACACACATGGGAGGGCCTATCAAGTGACTCCGAAAAGCAAATGATTGGGATGAGAAAGCGATGGTGGGGGTGGTTCAATAAATGACACTTAAATAAAGCACAGGAGCCTGGTCTTGGTCCCTCACAAAGGCTTATAACCACTAAGAGACTCTTGCAATGCAGGTGCCACATTTTCTTATCTTTAAGTGCCCACACCAGTGACAGCACACAGCAATACTCGCTCAATAAATGAACGCACATCTGCTGGCCATCAGAGAGGTGGCGGAATTGGAACTAATCTTAGAGAGCAGCCAGAGGACTAACTTTGGGTTGACTCACCCAGGAAGCCCAGAGACCAGTGTCAGAAGCAGGCAAGCCATCAGGCAATGTCAAGGTGGCAGGGGGCCTGGGAGCCCAGACGAAGGGCACGTCCAGTGGGCTGGGGAAATCGGGATGAGTTGGCTGATGGAACTGACAGTGGAACAGAACTGGGAAGGCTGAGGGGCTAACCTGGTGACAGGGTAAAGCCATTCTGGGCAGGAAGAACAGCAGAAGCAAGCCTGCAAGGAAGCAAAAGCATGAAGATGGGGGTTCGGCAGAGCTGGAGCTACAGCCAGGGCTCAAGGCGGAGGAGTGGGACAGGAGAAGGCCCTGTAACAGTGCAGGGAGGTAGAGGCGATAGAGGCCACAGCCTGTGCTGGGCAGTGGCAGGGGTGAAGCAGGGAGCCTGAAAGCCATGCAGGAGACAATGAGATAGGCTTGGGGGAGCACGGGAGCAGGAGGAGGCAATGGTGACCTCTAGGCCTCCAGCTCTGCCACTAAGGTAGACAGGGGTCTCTTTTTATAGACAGGGACCCACACAAGGAGGAGGTTTCAGCAAAAGATGATTAGTGCAGCTGATAAATGTGCAGCTTGAGTGCCTGAAATGTGCAGTGACTGAAATGTGAGTGACTCAAATGTGCAGTTTGAGTGGCTTCCTAGAAGGAATGGAGGGCTTTTCTTTTTCCCTCCAAAAGAGAGAGGTGTGAGTGGTTTCAATGCTGATGAACAGGAGCCAGTACAGATTCTCCAAGACAGAACGATGCTGGTGTGCAGCCCTTTGAGTCTGTGCATGTTCATGCACATGCACGTGCATGCACCAGGTGGACAGAGGGAGAAACAGTGACTGGTGGGGTCCGAGGAGGTTCCTATGTCACTCATTTGTTCATTTTGGCAGAGAGCTGAAAGGCTTTCTGTCTGATGATTTACCTTTGTCTGGGAAGCAGGTACAAGGTGACAGCAGTAGAAAGTGAGTCAGAGGGTGTAGGGTCCAGCCCTACACTGGTTTCCCAGAAGGTAACTGGATCTAAGGCCTCATCACCATTAAACAGGCCTGGTGACACCTCCCTGCAGGGCTAGTGAGGGCCTTTGGAGCAAGAGTAGTCATGAGAAACATCAGCTGGGGGGAGCAAGGCCAGGGCTTCTGGTCAGTGGCAAGGCCAAGACCCAGTCCCAGGAGCCAGGAGGAAGCCAGCCACCCAGGGTAAGTACAACTTGGAAGCCCTCCAAGGGCAGGGCTCTGGTAAAAAGAAGGTGGGAGGTGTCAGCAGCCTGGGCTGAGCTGTAGAAGATCAGAGGAACCACTTTTTAGATGGCAAAATCTGTGTAGAGGCTCAGAGATACAAAAGAGCTCAGGATGTTCCCCAGCTGGCATGCAGTTGGCAGACACTGGAGAACAGGGTCTGGACAGCCCTGAGTGCCCCGTCGCCACCCAAAGCTCAAAGCCGGCAGGAGTATCAGGCAGTGTCCCAGCCTCCCCTAGCCCATCAACAGCTCTGTGTTTCTCATTTGCTTCCCTGGTTTCCACCTAGCGAAACTCAAGCCTTTCCAATGGACCAGTCAGCTGAGCCACCTGCTCAGTCCTGATTCTGAGTCTGCCTCCGGATGCTGCCTTCTGGAGCTTCTCTGGCTCCATAGATGGCAGCTGGCTCAGCTTCGATCACCACTCCCCACACCAGCTCCAATGACTCAGGAGGGCAGTTCAGTCAATTAAAATCCTGCCCACTTAAATGCATCACTATCCGTGTGAAGATGTCAGATACGAGGGTTGAGACAATGAGCTTCACAATCCTAATCTTGTCTCTGTCCCTCAGTTCACACCCAGAACCTCTTGCAGGCCAGCCGTGCACAGCCAGTCCAGCTTGGCTCAGAGCATAAAACCAAGACAGCCTTAGACGGAAAATCAATCCCAGAGAACTAGGTCACAGGTGACTGCTATTCTGGGTTTCCCCTTGTCCCTACCAAACCCCTGACACTCTGGCTGGAACAAGTTCTGGCCCATTATTTTAACACCTGGTTAAGGCTTTGGCTTGTTTTTCATTGCAAGAACAAGTTGTCTGCAGCATGACAATTTTCTTCTGCTGACAAATGAATTGTGCAGGCTCACCTGAAATTCTGGGCCAGGTATGTCCTGCTCAGAAGCTATTTTAAGTAAAACTATTTAAGGCAAGTTCAAGATCATTTAAGGCTCTTAGATCTTTTAGGGCCCTGGCAGCCAGCCTGCCTTTTTATGTTCAGACTCAGAAGCAACAAATTAGCTCAATACCCCAGGCAAAGCAAAAACCCAAGGGAAAGTATGGCATCCAAGAACCACCCTTAAGATAAACGTCATTTCCAAGAGCAGCAGATGCTGCGCTGTTGTGATTTTGTATGTGGAGAATATCTTGCTGCCATCCTCTTCACACAAGCAACTTGTCTTTTCTCAGAGTCACAATGTCAAAGGTGACAATGCACTCAGGTTAGAGTGAGGGTGACTGGAAGCAGCAAGAAGCAGGGGAGAAGGGAAGGGTTCCTGGGCTCCATGTCCAGCTCTGTCCAAATGGCCATGTGACCTGCAGCCAGGCATTCTGTTTCTCTGTCACCATTTCCTTGACAAGTGGATTGGCCCAATCTGGACATCTAAAGTAGGGACTTCTTAACCTGTGCTCGCAGGCACCTGTGCCTCCAAGGGTGTGCTTCAGATGGTCCAGGAGCACCATAGGGTATGTGTCCAATGTGCATTTCCCTTTTTTCTCTCTTTAATGTTTTACGTGTATCTGTGTATATGTGTATGTATATAGGTATATACATCAATATACGTGTGCTTATATATTATGTGTGCGTATATATACACACTTGTATACATTACCATATGTAATATACCCCGATACAAAGAAGAAAAAGTACAACATGTCTAGGCACAATTTTGTATATAATCCATGTATACATACACACACCCACACACATAAGCATGTGTTGTAAAGTAGTACACTGCAGATAAAGTTTGAACTTCCTCTCCCCTCTTTCCCTTCTTGGAGGCCATTGCTAACTAGAATTTGATGCAGATCCTTACATCGCACACTTTTATACTTTTACTACATCTATAAGCATCCATAATTAATACAGTATAGATGTGTGGTTTTTGTTTGTTTGTTTGAGACAGAGTTTCACTCTACTCTTGCCGCCCAGGCTGGAGTGTAGTGGTGTCATCTCAGCTCACTGCAAGCTCCACCTCCCAGGTTCAAGCGATTCTCCTGCCTCAGCCTCCTGAGTAGCTGGAATTACAGGTCTGCACCACCACACCCAGCTAATTTTCATATTTTTTTAGTAGAGACAGGGTTTCACAATGTTGGCCAGGCTGGTCTCGAACTCCTGACCTCAGATGATCCACCTGCCTCAGCCTCCCAAAGTGCTGGGATTACAGGCGTGAGCCACTGCGCCTGGCCTGTTTTGTATGTTTCTTAACGTTTACATGAATATGATCACATTGGACATCTAAAATGTGCCTTTTTTCTCTCTCAGCATTATTTGAGAGATGTATTTGTGTAGATATAGATCTGCTTTATTCATTTCTAACCACTGTAGAGTCTTGCATGGTGTAACTATTTTGATTTAGTTCTCTATTCTACTTTAAGGAAGGTGGGTTTTCCCTTCATTTAAAAAATGCCTGCATGGACATTCTTATACAAGTCTCCTTGTGCACATATGCGAGGGTTCTTCCAGGATATGTCTAGATGTGGACTTGCCGGTGCAGTTCAGCCTCACTGTGTATTGCCAAATTGCTCTCCAAACTATACCAATCTCCACCAGCAGCATCTGAAAGTTCCCATTGTTCTATATCCTTGCCAGCACGTGATGCTAACACTCTTCCATGTCGGGCAATGTGACAGGTGTGAAATTGTATCTCATCGCTGCCTAAATTGCAGTGCTTCAATAACCCCCAGCGAGCTTGAGTGAAGCTGGGCATCATTTCTTATATTTATTGGTAATTTGGATTTATCTTCGTTGACTTCTTTATTCATAAACTTTCCCATTTTTCTACCTGGCATGTATCTTTTTTTCTGAGTGATTTATAGTTTTCAAAATAATCTGTGTACTAATCTGTTTGTTACATATTGTAAATACTTTCCCAGTCTATTACTTGCTTTTTAACTCTGTTATGATGCCTTTGTTTATATAGAATTTTTATCTTAATGTATCAATCTCTTCATTTTAAAATTTGTTTATTTTCATGACTTGTTGAGGAACTCCTTTCCCAATGTGACAAAGGTATTCCGCTGTATTTCTTTCTAAAAGTTTTATATAGTCTTTAATCCCATCTGGAATGTACTGTTGTGTAATGTGAGGATCCAATTGTTTTTCCATGGGGAGAGCCTGTTCTCCCAGCACCATTTAGTAAATAGCCCGTCCTTCCCCATCCATTTATAACTCTTCAGCTCACACGCACAAGTTCTCACACATGCTTGGGTTTGAGGTGACTCTATTGATGGACTGGGTCCATGTTCAACTCTATTGATGGACTGTGTCCATATTCAGCTGTTGTCGTTACCACAACTCCCCTCCTCCTCTTCTTTCCCAGAGTTGTCTGAGGTATTCTTGGACCTTACTCTTCCATATGAACTTTATAATTCATTTGTGTGATTTCATATTCCACATTAAATCTTGTCATGGCTTAAACTAGATTACATTGAATTTGCAGATTAAATTGGGGCAACTATGAGAGCAAGTTCTCCCATACACAAACACAACACATCTGTCCCTTTATTTAAAACTTTTTTTTTTTTTTTTTTTTTTTTTTTTGAGATGGAGTTTCACTCTTATTGCTGAGGCTGGAGTACAATGGCGCGGTCTCGGCTCACCACAACCTCCGCCTCCTGGGTTCAAGCGATTCTCCTGCCTCAGTCTTCCAAGTAGCTGGGATTACCGGCATGTGTCACCACGCCCGGCTAATTTCTGTATTTTTAGTACAGACAGGGTTTCTCCATGTTGGTCAGGCTGGTCTCAAACTCCCGACCTCAGGTGATCCACCTGTCTCAGCCTCCCAAAGTGCTGGGATTATAGGCGGGAGTCACCGCACCTGGCCTAAACTTTCTTTTATCAGTCCTTCTTCTAAATATTTTATGTTTCTCTATAAAAGTCTCACCTTTTTAAAATACCTATTTCAAAGTATCTTACAGCTTTTATGCAAGAATGAAGAATGGTTCTTTTATCTTCTCAGATGTGCTGCCATGCAGGTAGCTGTTGCTGATCAACTCCCTTATTAGCTCCAGTGGTTAATCTCTAGGTTCTTTCAGATTATCCATGTAGTTATGTCATCTGCCGATAATGACATTGGACACTTCCACATTTATATTCCCCTCAAAATACTGTGGTGTTACCTGGAATGATGAGTACAGGGACAAAGAGAGGCTATCTTGTCTTGTCCCTGGGGATGCATATTTTACAACGGAGAGGATCCACAGCCTTTATCAGATGTTGAAAGGGAGCCAAGACTCAAGAAAGGTGAATAACCACCAGTCTAAATTAGCTCTGGACCATGTAAAATAAACTGAAACCAGTTATTAGTTGTATGGAAGAAAGTAAAACAAGCAAGCAAGAACTTTGAGCACAGCAACTATCTGGGAGAAAACCAGAGCTGTGATTCAGGCAAGTACAGAACATAACACTAATTGCCCATTAAGGGCTTGGAGAAAGAGTTTCACAAAGGAGATCTCAGACCAGAGAATACGGCAGAAGAAAATGAGCAGGGGATGGAACTGTCAGAGGTGACATATGCATACCATGTGAACACAAACAGCTTCCTTCCCTTACTTCACCCCCATTTACTCATCTGTAAGTCAAAGCTAATAATATCTACATCTTATTTATGAGTCACAAATTCTCCTGGCTGAAAAAAAGGCAAATAAGGTTTTCAAAGAGTTCTTATTGAGTGGGTAGAGGCTCAAATGCTCCGGGCCTTTTCCACATTAGCAGTGCACTTAGAGAGGGGAAAGAAAAGCTTGTTTTGGAATAAAGAGTAATATGCCCTCCGTGAGTAATCACACACAAGCCTCTGAGACAGCTCCTATCCCCAACCAGCTAATCCCTCTGTTAGTGAATGTCACCACAGTGCCACTGCCAGCACCATGCCTGAGTGACCAGGCTGCGTGGCATTCATGCTGGCTGCACTGGACAGAGCTGGGGAGACCCCAATTGACTCCCCAGAATATCCTGGGTAGGGAGTGTGCATCGGAGGGAATCTTCTCTCCCATGAGCAAAATCAGGAGAGCAGACTGCACATAAGAACTCAGCAAGTCTGACACAGGTTGTCTCAAAGGGCTGGCATGGCCAAGTGTTAGGCATTTTTATTCCCACAGATATTTCCGGGGAGAGTTACCTGTGCCTCTCTGCCTCTCTCTTGCAGTGTGAGCTCACAGCTCAACTTCAGCTTCATTCTGCTCATTTAATTTTAGGATCCCCAAACCCAGGCACTTTGTAATTTATCACGTAGTTTAAGTCACTTTTAGCTGCAGGCAAACTGCTGGGCCACCTGGGCACAGCAGCAAAGTGTGGCAGGAGCCAGGGGCACAAAGCAAACATGAGGAACGCCTTTTTCAGCCTGGACAATCAGCCAGGGAGAGTCAGGAACTACAGAGACGAACGCAGTCAGTGCTATTCGAAGGCAAAATCTGAAATCACAGGATGCTTGGAGGGACTTGAGTGGTTAAATATATATATATATATGGATATACATGTGTGTATATGTATGTGCATGTATATGTGTATAGATATAACATTTTATATATATACACACACACTCACACACACATATATTTAAAAGGTCTCCGAAGATGTGCTAGCATTCTTTCAGATAAACTCGAACGTGCCTTGCGAAGATTCTATCATTCAAATGGTAGAATCTACCCCTCCAGCAGGCCACACACCTAACAGCACATCAACGTGGGGCTTGGGATGCAGAAGAAATGTCATTTCTATCAGGGACGCCACCACACCTTGCTGGCTTCTGCCACGGATAATGATGAAACTAAATTTAACACTGCCTGGCACTAAGGTTTAGAGTTATGAGTCGGCGCTTCCCTGTCACTTCACTTAATCCTCTGAGTGTGTAGTTTGTAGATTTGTTAACTGCACTGAGAGGTCCCCTGGTGCGACCCCAAACTGATGGCCTCTCCAGGAGCCATAAATCTGGATCAACCCCAACTCACCACCCCTCAGCCCGGTAGCTGGTTGAGATAGGAAAAAGGCACCCACCGGGCGGTCCTTTGAGGGTAATGCCGCCTTTGTGCCCAGGGTGTGGCCTGCTTGCTAACTGACAGAAGAGGTGGCAGCCAAGCTCGTGGGGTGCGGGGCTGGGAGGGCTCCTCGCTGGCCCCGTGGGAGCCAGTAAGGGTCAGGCCCCGGTCCAGGCTCTGTGGCAATGCAACATTAGATCTTTCCGACAACCGAACAGTGTAGACATTGCCACTGACTGCAAAGGAGCATGTCAGGGAAGTGACTTGCCAAAGGTCACATCGCTCTGCCATCGGAACTGCAGCAGGAGCCCACAAACAAAGCGCCCTCCCTCCTTTCCTGGAGAAGTTTTAAACCCAGGACCCCCAGCCCTACGATGTCCCAAAGCCTCTTCGACGGCGGCCGGGCTCCAGGGTGCTGGCTCCCCGGTCATCTACCTCCAGAGCGGCGGACACCGAGGGAGCGCGAGTCCCCCAGACGCCAGGCCACGCTCATGTCACCCAAGCAGCGGCCGGCCGCCTTGGTGCGCACACAGGGTCCAGAGCCCGCGCCGCCCGTCGGGGGCAGAGGGGCCGGTCCCCAGCGGGGGAAAGCTGGGTGGGCGCTCAGGACCCAGCGGCGGACGGCGCGCGACGCCCGAGACAGCCCAGCCTTCCCCGGAGCCCGGCAGGTGTCCGCGCCGCCCCAGCTTCTGAGGCCACACTTCCGAGCGCAGGGTTGGGCCGCACTGCCCGGGTACTTGCGGTCGGCGCGCCGGACCTGCGTGGGCGCCCACGAGGGACCCTGAGTCCCCCCAGCCGAGTGTCCCGCGCACGCCCTCCCGGGCGACCCCCCCGGCAGGGCTCCCCAGCCGCCTGCAGTCCCCAAGCGGTACCGGAGCCTTCCCACGCGCGGCCCGTCGCCGGGGCCGGGAGGACAGGACTGCGGAGGCTGCCCCCTCGCGCGCGCCCGAGGCCGCCGGGAAAGTTTTCGGCGCGCTGGGCCGGCCGCACTCACCTGGCCCAAGTTGAGGTAGCCGTGCGCCGCGGCCACGCGGTCCGCTTCGGCCGGGCCGCCCAGCACTTGCACTGCCCAGTGGTTGGTGTAGACGGGGCGCGGCGGGGGCGCGGAGCAGGCGGCAGGCAGCGCCAGCAGCAGCAGCCAGCGCCAGGGACGCGGCGCGAGCGGCCGGAGCCAGGGCCCGCCGGCACCCCCCGCGTTCCCCGCGCCCGCGGCGGCAGCGGTGGCGGCGGCGACCCGGGGCGGTGGCCGGGGCCCGGGCGCAGGCAGCGCGCGCGGAGGCATAGCGGCGGCAAGCTCGCGCGGCGCCCGAGCTGCGAGTGCGCCGGGGGGTGGAGTGCCGCCTTTTAAAGCCGCTCCGCGCCGGGGAAGCGCCGCCACCGCCGCGGGCGGGAGCCAGGGAGGAGGAGGCTGCCGCGGCGCGTTCCCGCCCGCGCGGGCCGGCGGCGCCCCCGGGTCCGCGCTCCTGCGGCGGGGCTCCGCGGCCGAGACCGGTCCGGGAGGCCCGAAACGCCTCCCACCGGGGGAACTTCTCCGCCGACTTTTGGGGCTCTCGGGACGCAGACCGCCCCAGCGGCGGCCTCGGCCCCGCGAGTTCTGCTGGAAGCGGGGAGGGCCTAGCGTCTCAGGTGAGTTCCCTGTTCCCTAGACCGGCCGGACACCCGGAGGCTGCACTCACCTGGCGGGGCCTCAGACGCCCGGCGGCCTCGCCCGCTTCCCTAAACAGAGGGCTTGCCAGTGTGCGGGGTCCCAGGGAGAAGAAGCTGCTGGGAAGACACTGGATCGCCCAGGACCCAGCATGGGTGAAGGGGCATGTTGAACAGGGCAAAGGCATGTGGCGAATTAGCCGGGCTCACGAGCGTGTACCCGAGAAACCACCGCACAGAGCCCATCTGGGCAAATGACTGTCCTGGCTGAGGGCAGGTGCCCCACCTGTAAAATGGGGGGAACAGTGGTATCTACCCCATCGGGCTGATTTGAGGATGTGGTCCACTTTTGCTGTACAATAAGCTGTCCATAAACGTTCGTTTTTATGAGCCCAGGGCCTGCCTTGTGGTAGGTGTTCACTAGATGATGTACACTCTTAGAAGCACCCACTGAGCTGGGACCAGCAGTGGGAAAGTGAGTTGAATCATCCTCACCCCTGTTGCCTGGAGCAGCCTGGGGTGATGTATGGAAATGTTCCATGACCAAGGAATTATGAAGGGTAAGGATCGCTGCTAGATCCCTTCTGTCATCCTTCCCAGGACCCATTGGTCCCACTGGCCCACTTGCAGAAAGCAAGCCATCAGCCTGCTTAATACAGGAAGTAAAACAAAAAGGTCAAGAAGGCCTTGAGGTGGGAAAGAAGCTGCTTCTCTGATGCTCAGTTCCAGGAGCAGTCTCCTGTTGAGCGTGCAGGATTCACTTGGAGTCTGTGGCTTGGCAGCTGGAGTTGAGAGGCTGGGGCAAGAGGGGATGGGCAGAGGACAGGATCTGCATAGATGGTTTCCGAGGTCCTTTCCAGCCTCGCTCTCAGGAGCCCTTTGGTTTCATAACCCACATGATTCATCCTTTCTGCAGGTGTGAGTCACCCCTAATGGAGGTGGGAGAACAGGAGGCATGGTGGGAGGCCCCATCCCAACAAGTCACATTCATGTTCACAAGGGCTCCTGCCAAGGACCCATCTTGGAACCTGGAGATCAGTGTCCCACATGGCCTTCCCTTTGCTGCTGTAGATGCAACTTCACCTCCCTGCGTTCCCCTGGCAAGTGGGGTCTGCTGCTTGGGCAGTCACTCCAGGTCTGTCCACGCTGCAGAAGACAGTCACTGTGTGTCCCTCCTACAGATGGACTGGATGCTCACCAGCCCCTGCCAATGGAGAGACATGAGGCCCTCATGCAAACTGGCAGCCCTAGAGGAGAACCCACCATACCTGCTGGACAGAAACAGTACCCAGAACCCTCAGTCTGCCTCTGCCTGACATGGCCCTGGCTGCCTGGCCAACTGGCTTGTAGAAGAGGGATATTGACCTGAGTCAAGGGGACAGAGTTGGAGGCATTGCATTGTCACCTAGCAGCAGTATGTCTGGGCAACATGTGTTACCTCTCTTCCCCTTCCCCTGCCGGCCAGATATCCCTCAGATGCATCCTGGATCCGGTGCTGTTCTTCGAGTATATGGCCTGCTTCAAGATAATGTACACTGCACATCAGCTAAATAATTGTAAAGCAGCTAGTGTCTCCCAAGACGGAGCCCCCGCAATGTCAGTGATTTTGACAGGCAGAGGTAAGGGTGTTTCCATAATAATGTGGTAAATTAAGGGATTCAGCCTGATGTACTGAGGGAGACTAAAATGCATCTGAATTTTTATTTGGAGAGATCTGAATTTATTTTATTAACAAGTCTGGTCCTTTTGGGCTGAACTTTCCATTTGTCATGGAAGAGCCCTGGCAATATCTTGACTCCAATGTTGTAGGAAGACCAGCTTCCCAAAATGAACA
Source organism: Rhinopithecus roxellana (assembly GCF_007565055.1). Lineage (NCBI taxonomy): Eukaryota > Metazoa > Chordata > Mammalia > Primates > Cercopithecidae > Rhinopithecus > Rhinopithecus roxellana. The sequence goes on along the minus strand of NC_044553.1, from coordinate 17,706,432 downwards.
TCCTAAATCAAATTGCCTCCTGTGGGTTTCCTGTTGATTTACATGGTGACAGGATTAGCTCAATCACAGGAGTACCAGCCCTTTTCATTGTGATAGGATCTGTAATAAAACTTGGCTAGTCGTCCTGCAGGGAGGGGATTTATTACTCAGACTCTGGCTCTCCAGATGATCCCCGAGATCTACATAGCTCTTTGGGGAGGGAATGGGGTGCTGCTTCCCTAGATTGAGGTCTTTGAGCCTCAAGAGGGACAGGACATGGACCAGAAAGGTGATTGGAGCCTGGTCATATTTCAGAAGTTTTGTGATATTTATACTAACATCTTCTAAAATCAGAAAAGAGGAGAAGACATTGAATGATGTGTTCTCATGCCCACCAGTGATCCCTTTACAGCAAGTACAGGATTATCCAGCCAGAGCCCAGGAATACCCATACAGCCAAGACCACTGGACAGCAAGAACCTTTGCGCAGCCTTCTAGAGTGGGATAAGACAGACTTTGATGCAGAAATTACCTCTGTGTAGGGAATAGACACTTTGCTGAAAAATTGCATTTTTGGCAATATGCTAGGTTCAGCAGGCCAGAGTAGCATCCTTTGAAAAATGTCTGATGGACACCACCTTCAGAATACCAGAGATGAGCATGGACTCAAAGCCCAGCTTTGTCATTTACTCATGTGCAGCCTCAGTAAAGTTGCTTCAGTTTGCCCTACTGAAAATACTAGTAACACTGCTGTCCCCATGCAGAGGTGCTGTGAGGACGACAAGAGCTGATATGTGCAGAGCCTGGCACCCGGAGCCTGGCACCAAGTCAGCACTCCATAAATAGTGGCAACAGTGACCACTGCTAACCAGGAGCTCTCCAGTGGGATAGAGTAGTTAGGGCTGAATACTCTGACCTTCTCTGGATGGGGACTCACTGTCCTCATCTATGCCCGGGTGCACATTTTCTCACATTTTAACATGCCCAAATCAAGAAACATCTCACAATTAGTGTTTTGCAATCACTGCTGGCCTGGGCTGAAATTGAGTTCTTCCAGAGAGGGTTTGTGTTTGCTTCTGCCAGTAATCTGGGGACACAACTCCTGAAACTCCTTGGGGATCTGCTGAATGGCATGACCCCAGAATGAGAACCAGCTTATGGTTCTAATGATCAGTGCAGGGCATCTCTCCCCATTTCTCTCTCCCCTCGCCAGGGCCAAAATAGAAACCTGTTGATTCCTTGCTATTCCTCTCCATGGTGGGTTTATTTCTCATTTTCTTCTGTACTGACAGTGCAGTCTTTCTTTTCTTGCCTGCCTGCCTGCCTGCCTGCCTGCCTGCCTTCCTTCCTTCCTTCCTTCCTTCCTTCCTTCCTTCCTTCCTTCCTTCCTTCCCTCCCTCCCTCCCTCCCTCCCTCCCTCCCTCCCTCCTTCCCTCCTTCCCTCCTTCCCTCCTTCCCTCCTTCCCTCCTTCCCTCCTTCCTTCCTTCCTTTTTTTCTGAGACAGAGTTTCACTCTTGTCACCCAGGCTGGAATGCAATGGTGTGATCTCGGCTCACTGCAGCCTCCGGCTTCTGGGTTCAAGTGATTCTCCTGTCTCAGCCTCCCAAGTAGCTGGGATTACAGGTGCACACCACCATGCCCGGCTAATTTTTGTAATTTTAGTAGAGATGAGGTTTCACCAGGTTGGCCAGGCTGATCTCGAACCCCTGACTTCAGGTGATCCACCTGCTTTGGCCTCCCAAAGTGCTGAGATTACAGGCGTGAGCCACCACACCCAGCCAACAGTGGAGCCTTTCATTGCTCCATCTTTAGGGAGGCATCTCCTGTGAGACTTTCCATCTTGGACATTTTTTTTTTTCTTAGTAATGCGTTAGATAATGACACATCTTCTAATTGAAGGTATCTCTTAGATTTGATGACATATGATGCTAATACCTTCAAGACATATTGCAGTAAAGAAACTTGTTGAATTCTTCCAAATACATTTGCTGTGTCTGTGTATGTGTGAGTGTGGCATCTATTGATATACTACAGAAAAGGTACAGAGAGTACAGCATTTTTCATGAAAATCTGTTGTGAATCCTCAGCAAGGTAAAGGCTTTTTCAAAGTAATTGCCTGGCTCATTTGAATTTTCAAATACCACATTTCTATCGGGAGAACCCTCAGATACTTTGGGCCAGACAGCATTCAGAGGCGAGATACCAATGGGACTTGCAGTCATTCCCTAGACCTGACAGTGCTTCTTGAGCCCAGATAAACGCCCACGGTCACCAGGAACAGAAGGTGTGATGCAGGTCACACATAGCCAATGGGCCTGAGACATGGAGAACCCAGGGCAGACTAGACCTCTGCTTCCCACCAGCGCCCTTCCACCATCCCTGAGAAACCTTTACCCATGCCCAGGTTTCTACAAACCAGGGGTTTCCCCAGCCAGGTCCTATTCTCTCTGTTTCACACTTTTATTTTCCCTCCTTTTTACTCACTCCAAATCCCACTCATAGCTGCTGCTCCTAGCAGTGGTGGGTCAGGGGCTTTTGCTCCCCTGCAGCTCCAGGCTCTGCGTCCTTCTGGGCTCTGCCTTCTGCTCAGTGTTCACAGTTTCTCAGTGGTCTCTTCAGTATCTGCTCATTCATGTGACCATCTGGGGTGGGGAGGGCATGGAGCAGCTCCCACTTGACTCTCCTCTCTGCTTAAACTCTCTCTTTATATCTAGATCCTAGTTTTCTTAAGAAAGAGCCCTTGAAAACTGCTTCTTCTGTGAAACAATTACCCTGCGTCTAGCAATTATGTATCCCAGTGTTCCTTTCCTAAACTCTCATGTGGAAATTTAGTGTCAAACAAAGAATTTAGGGGCAAAAAAGCTGAAACTCCCTGAGAAGCTCTTCCTGACTCAGAATGAGAGCTTGGCAATTCATCTCATTTCCCTTTTCACCTCAGCATCCAGGAGGCTCAGAGCCACATGTGACAGAAAAATCATAGTTCTTTATTTCTTCTTTGCTGCAGTAGGTAAGATGCCTTTGGTTACAAAATATGAGAATGCCCAAATGAAATGAATGCAGACAATAAGGACAATTCATTATTGCAAACAAGAATTTGGTAGTAGGTGGATCCAGGGTTGTTAATTCAGCAGCTCAGTGATGCCAGGACTCAAGATAGCTTTTCTATACTTTATTTGCCTTTCTCCTATTCTTAGATGACTGCCACAGATCGGAGGATCATATCCTCTCAAGACAGCCTCCAGGGAAGAAGCACAGGAGTGACTTTCCATCTCTTGAATGTCTTCTTCTCCCTGGGGAAGAAGCACCTAAATCTCCAGTCCACTTCCTCTCAGGCCCCACCTACCAGATCTGGGTCACAGGCCCACCCCCTGCTGCCAGGTAATCATAGACAGGGTGAGCAGGGCGGCTCAGGTTGCTTTCGATCAGTCTTACCTCTTCTTCTGGGGAACATTCCCTGAGCACATTGCTGCCCCAGATTGAGCAAAACCAGGATGCTGTTAGCAAGGGGCAGCACTGTGGAGGCTGCTGGGTGAGTTCCTTGGGGGTCCACCTCTTCCTCTGTTTCTGTTGTATCACCTTCATATAGATTTTCTTAGGCACACAGCAGACTCCAAGCAAGTATTTATCGAAAAGTGGAAAGGAAGGGAGGTAAGGAAGGAGGGAAAATGGGGAAGGGAAGGGAGGAGGGGAAGAACAAAGGAAGGGAAGAACAAGGGGGAAGGGGAAGGAAGGCTGAAGTATTATTTAGAATTAATGTGTCCCATAAATTAAATAGCAACACACATCAACCTAAGCAGCGGTGACTCTGACTTTCCCCACCTTCCCTGCCTCCACGCCTGGCAGTGCAAGGATGGAGTTGTACTGTGCACAAGCCCAGCAGCGGGGTATGGCTTTTTCCTGTGCGAAGACACCCCTTGGCTCCAGGGTGGGTTTCAGGTTTGTGGCCTAAGTGCTCTTCCCAAGTGAGAGTGAATTGGGAGCTGGGGCTTCCTCCCTAGTCCCGGCAAGGAGAGCAAAGCAGAAGACGGGATGGGAGTGGGGTCTTCGCAGTGACAAGCAGAGGAGAAGAGCTGGCAGGTTATCCCTTTCTACAAAAGTCTGGTTTTGAGAAGCTGAGTGTAGAAATACATCATGGGAAAGTGGACATTGCGGGGGACCTGCTGGGCTGTGGTATACACCAAGTGATGGGGCTGGGTGGGGCTGAGGAATTGCAAGTTCTTGTAGACCCCGCCCTTTAGCTGCTCTCTTTCCTCAAGAGCACAGAAGGCACAAACACCATTGCTTCTGCATCCCCCTGCCCTGTCCCTCTCCAAAGCTGCCCCTCCCTTGGTGCCCTGGTCCCCAGGGAATACTGCCCTCTGCAGGGTCTTGCTCTGGCAGTTCCCCAAACTCCTAACCCTCTAATCTTTTCCTGTCCCCAGATCCTTCCCCTTAGCTGCACGTGTGCCAGAGCTCCCCTACCCCACCCTGAGAAGGCTTCTTATGCCTTCCTGCCCCTACCGCCCATTCACCTCACCTCTGACCTCCTGCCTTCACTGCCCGGGGTTCTGGGAAAGGTCACATCACATCACTCTTCACTCATGGGCCTCTCCGTGCCCTCCTCTCCCTCTCACTCCACTCAGCACCTGCACTTAGCTGAATGCAGGTGGAGAAGAAATACAGCCACCCCGGCTGCTGTCACTTGGCAGCATCATTACACACCTCTGGCAGTCGCTCCGGATACCCACTCCTCCTCTCCAACTCCCATCCTCCATCCTCACCTTCAGCTGACAGCCTTGCTTCCTTCCTTTTTTTTTTTTTTTTTTTTTTTTGAGCTGGAGTCTCGCTCTGTCGCCCGGGCTGGATTACAGTGGCCGGATCTCAGCTCACTGCAAGCTCCGCCTCCTGGGTTTACGCCATTCTCCTGCCTCAGCCTCCCGAGTAGCTGGGACTACAGGCGCCAGCCACCTCGCCCGGCTCGGTTTTTTGTATTTTTTTAGTAGAGACGGGGTTTCACCGTGTTAGCCAGGATGGTCTCGATCTCCTGACCTCGTGATCCGCCCGTCTCGGCCTCCCAAAGTGCTGGGATTACAGGCTTGAGCCACCGCGCCCGGCCCTTGCTTCCTTCTTATCTCCTTTCTCAGAAGAGACCTTCCTCCTCCACCTGCACCTGCGCCGGGGCTCTGCCTCACAGCACTGCTGTAGGTGGTGGGGCCTACTGAGGACCTCCCCTCCCGCACCTGCTGGATCCCAAGCTACCCCAGCTCCCCAAAGCCGCCGTTTCACAGTATCGCTTTCTCCTGCTGAGTTACCTCCATGAACGTACAAGCATGTGGTTATACCATCTATCTTTAAAAACCCACAGGACTCTCGCCAGCTACTCTCCCATTCTTCCCTTTTTAGCAACACAAAACTCCTCAAGCAAGTCTCCCCACCCACTGTTTCAGTCTCTCCTGCACTTAAGCCACACCCTCACTGCCCACCCACAGCTCTCATCGCCATCAGCAGCCTGTATGCTCCTTACTCCGGGGGGTCGTTCTCCGACCTCATGTTGGAGGCCTCCCTGCACCTTTGACACGGCTGACCCCCCTTGTCTTTGAAGCACATTCCTCTTGTGGCTGCCAAGCTGCCCCTGCTATCCTGGTTCTCCTCTCACCTCTGTGGCTGCCTCTCCTCAGTCTCCATAGCTGGTTCCTTCTTAGCATCAGGGTGCCCCAAGCTCCGACTCTTGGGCAGCTTCTTTTTTGTACCCACCCTCACTCCTGCGATGCTCTCAGTCATTCTCTAACTTTAGGTGCACATTATGTGTGGGTGACTCTCAGTGCCTGTCGCTGGCTTGGACCTTGCTCCTAAACTCCAGGCAGCCAGCAGTTTCTCTGCTTGGATGTCTAAGGCACTTTACAAGCTGAGCTCCTGGTCCTCCCCGTCCCCACCACAAAATGCCCCCGCTGCCCTGCCCTGTCCCCAGCTTTCTCCATTACGGCAAATGCCAACTCCACATTTCCATTGCTCAGGCTAAAGCCTGAGGTCATTGCTAACCCCTCCCTTCACCCCAGCACACTTGTGTCTAGACTGTCAGTGAGTCTGGTTGTTTCTGCTTTGAAATCCATTCAGAGTCTGACCACTTCTCACCACATCCCCTGCTACCTCCCCGGGCCGAGCCACCCCCACCTGTCACCTGGTGAAACTCAACAGCCTTCTTAATGCCTTCCCTGTTGCAGCCTTGCCTCCTGCCATCAATCCTCAACACAGAGGATTGTGTGAAAATAGAAGTCAGCTCAGGCCGTTCCTCAGCTCACAATTCTTCCATGGCTTCCAGCCTCACACAGAGAAAAATCCAAGTTCCTTAAGATGCCTCAGAGGTCCCTCCCCTCCCCCAGGCACACAGTGGAGCCTGTCCCATACAAGAAGAGCATTGAACAAGATGGTTAGGGCTTTCTGGAAGAAGTGACTTTTAAGCTGAATTTGAAGACATAAATAGGAGATAGCCAGATGGGTGGACCGTCAGTCAGGACTAAGCAAGAAAACAGAGATCACACTAAGGATTTGCAGTGCAGGGAGGTGGTGACTCAGGGATGAAGGAGCACAGTTTCTCCCACCTCTGGGTGGAGGCATCCCTCCCCCAGCTCCAGGCAGAGGGCCCACTCAGGACCAGCATGTGCAAAGGCCCTGGCGCAGGAAGAAGCCTGGTGTGGTGGAGGAACTAGAGGGAAGGCAGGGCGGCAGGGGCATTGGCAGTGAGAGGGTAGTGAGAGAGGGGACAAGAGGCACGGCCAGAGGCCAGGCTGTGACAGCTTCGTCAGCCTTGGCAAGAATTTGCACTTCATCCCAAGAAGGGTGGAAAGCGGAGGAGGGGCATTCCCACAGCTCCAACCCGCCTGGCCTCAAAGGCTTTCAGACCTGCACCCGCAGCCCCACACTGTCTTCAGGAGGCCATCTTCACCTCCTTACTTAATATTTCCACTCTCTCTGGCCTCTGAAATCCAGGGCAGCCTGTTCTAACCTCCTCACCCCCACCCGGACCAGACCCTGGCCTCAACGGCGTGCTGTGGCCTTCATGCCCTGACCCAGTGTGGGCTCGGCCTGACTCCCACCTCTCACCAGTTCCCTCACCTGCCCCCAGGCTTCCCGCCCTAGCCGAGGGCCCTATCGCACTGTCTGTGGTGTTAACTTCCCAGGTGGTCTCTCTGGCTCCAGCTGCTGCCCCTCATCACCCTCCCTGCTGTCTCCAGAGTTTTGGTTCCCAGGCACTCCCATGAGACAACTTAGACCATCAGTGAGTCTTCTCAGCCAGCAGGGTGGAGATCAAACTCAGGGGCATGGCCTTTAGCAAGCTAGCACTGTTTTTCTTGCTCTTCCTGTCCCACCATAGGGCCAGTGGCTGCTGCCAGACGGACTGGCCCTTCAGGCCCGGGCACCTTGACTTCCACCATTTCTTCCTGACTGGATTCTTCTCAGTCTCCAGGCAGAATGCCTCTCCCCGGCTGTAGGACCTTATGTTTGGGGGCCCAAGTGTGATTTGTGGCCTCACTGCCAGCCCTGTGTGTGACTCATGGTGAGGCCTCAGTGACTGCTCCTGCACCCCCATTTCTCACTGACAAGACGAAGCCTCAGATCTGGCAATCTCACTCCACCCCTATTTAAACAAGGCAGAACCTCTGATCTGGAATGTTCCCACCGCAGCCTCTCCCAGAGCCTTGGGAAGGAGTTGGCTAATACAATGCTGGGTGGCAGGGCTGTGCCGGCAGTCCGGTGATTTTTAAAATATGTATTAGAGCCCTGGATTTTTCCTATAAATGGGATGGTCGGCTGTCATCCTAAATGTCACTCCCTCCAGGTTATCTTTCCCTCACTATTAGGCCACAGTGATGTTCCTAAAAGAGTCAAGAATAGAAGACCTGTTTGTAGGTACCTAGGAGTTGGCAGCAGACCCTGAGGATAGAGGACCAAGGGCAGGGAGGTTTCAGCTCTGGATCTCCATCGATTTTGAGCACCTTGGTGACCGGGGTGGGCTTCAGGCTTCCTGAGCTGGGGCTACAGGAGGGCAAAGGGGTTTTATGATAGTCCATGTATTAAATGAAATAAGGGCCCACAGAAAAGAGAAGGCTGGGACCACAGGTGTCCAAGAAGCAAGGCACAGAGGCAAGCAGGTTCCTTCCCACACACAGAGGTGATTTTCTGCTGATTCCAGCATAATTTCCTCAGGATCGCCTTTCGAGTGGGCCTCAGCTGAGTGTGGAATCCAGCTCACCACTTGCTTGCTGTGTGACCTTGGACCGGGCACCTAACCTCCTATGCTTCCGTTTTCTCTGCTGTAGAAGAGGCTGCCAATGATGTCTTCCCTTAGGGAGTGAGCCAGGCGGTAACTCAAGGCTAGGCAGCACCTGGCAGCTGGCATGCTGGCAGCAGACCTCCTGACACACGTGTCCTTGGTTTGGCAGATGCTGGCAAGGGTTGTGGTGACAGCGGACACGTAAACTATGACAGCTGGAAGGGAACAGTGGAGGGGAGGGCGCTATGCTGAGTTACATTTAGACCTCACTAAAACCTAAGTGGTTCCTGTTAACTTGCTTGGGTCTACGTGGTGGATTTAGGGCTTCCAAAAATCCTCTTAAGGCTTTTTATATCCTCCTCACTATTTATAGTCTAAACTCCCCCAAATCCCCAACCCAGGCAAAATCATTCCTGCTATGTTTTCTTTTGACGCCAAACTCACCAGCAGCAGAGAACATAGCTGCATGACATGGGACCCAACAGGCTGCCCATGCCTGTTCCCCTCCCTCCAGGAGTGAGACTTGGGAAATCCTTTACCCTCTGCAGGTTCTGTCTTTACCCTTTGCAGGGTCACCTGCCACAATGTCCAACTCCTGCCACCCACAGGAACTCCAGCAATGCTACTGATTCCCATATTGTTATTTTTCAAAGGTTGAAAATTTGATAAGCAAACAACACATGTGGCCCAAATGATTTTGCATCTGGCTCTTTTTATCTGGACTGGGGCCAATTCCCTTATTCTTTTTCTTTCTCCTTCTGAGCCCTTTCTCCCTCCATCCTGTAAAAGTAATCTTTCATTAGAAATCAGCAAAATGGAACAGTATACTCCCTCCTGAGCATGTACCAGTCACAGGTCACAGGTGATCACCACTGTCAAGAAGAAAATCTAATTTAGTCCTTACCTTTGATAGATGGGAAGTCTGGAACCTTCTTAGTCACGGCCTCTCAGGTAGAAGATAACAGAAGACTTGCCACAGTGCATGGCAGGGCCACAAGGCAGCATGAGGGGAAGTGACACTCAAGTCCTGTCCCTGGGAATAGGCAGGGGATGGTCAAAGTGAAGTGGGATTGCTCAGGGAGGAAGAGAAGAGACAGAGGAGCACTGTGGTTAGGGCAGAGACTCTAGTGCTGACTACCTGAGTTCTCATCCCAGCTCTGCACCTCCCAGCTACCTGACCTCAGATGAGTCCATTGACCTCTCTGGGCCTCAGTTTTCCCAGCTGAGCATAAAATGGGCATATTTGTGTCTACCTTAAATGAATTAGTGTACAGTGCCTTGACTTGTGCCTGGCACACAGACAGCATTATGTGAGAGCTGTTCTCATAAGGCCAGAGGTTTAGCAATATCTGATTGCTACTTGTAAACATGCCTGGTTCTGGAAGTGTCTGTGTGGGTTTAGCTGTATTAACACAGACATGCCCAAGGCTGGCCAGCCCCACAGGCCAGCCTTGTATCTCCCCCAGCACCCCAGGCCAGCCTCTCCTCTCCCTCCACAACCCAGACCTAGAAGGACTGCACAGCCTGGGGACTTCAGCTCCTTCCTGTACGTGCCTGATGAAAGGAGGGAAACAGGCAGTGAAGGAAGAAAGAGCAGAGGAAGAGACAAAAACTTACCTCTCCTGAGCCCTCTGTTAGGCTTTTGCATCCATTCGTGTCTGAGCTCCTAAAGCTCCTGTCTCCTATTTTATAGACAAGAAAGCCCCGATCCTCCAAGGGAGCCAGGGCCTTGCCTAAGGTCTTGTCAGGTGAACAGTTAGGGTTCTGTAATGGGTGGCTGTGAAGGCACAAGGCAAAGGCAGAGGGAGGAGGCTGGGCAGCAACCCAGCCCCATCTCTTCCTGTCACACAGTGAGGGCATCCTTAGGCACAAGAGCCTTGACGGGAGGGGAGAAGGATGCCCCAACTGGCCCATCCCCATGGGTCAGTAGAAACAGGAGACAGGCCTGAGGACTCCCTGGTGACCAGGGACTATCTGTAGCATCCCCTTCCAGGACTGCGCTCTGGGGAGAACAGCTCCCTGGGGATCAGCAGGCTGCACTGTTGCCCCCTGGAGGATGCAGAAGGAAAGAGACACAGTGCCCGGACTCGCCAGCTCCGTGATCCAAAGCTGAGAAGCCCCAGGCAGGCTTCAGACTCCTTTACTCTCTGCCTGTCACACCCCCAGGCCCCTCCTGCCAGGGGGAGCTCAAGGAAGTGAGTCCCCCCAGGTGGCGGGGAAGCCTGTCCTTTGGGATGGAAAAGCCCAAGGCCGCACCAGCTCCCTGGCCACCATCGTGCAAAGGCAGCAAGGCGGACAGTTGAAGGACGTGCATTCTCCAGGGGCTTTGATTCTTTTGATGCCTGCTGATGAAGGACAAGTCACTGTCTATGAAGGGTCTACAATGTCCCCAAATTCTGCCCCTAATGTCTCTTTAGAAGTCAAGCCTATCCCTGCTAGTGGCATTTGGGAGCTGAATTATATCTTCTTTCAAAAAGAATAAAAAAAGACTTCTCTCCAGAGAAGTATTCAGATGCCCATGAACTCTGCCATCAAATATGAATATTCTCTTAAAAATAAAAATTATGGCGCACTTAAAAAGGAGCATGTTATGTCAGCACCGGTGATAAGACAATTTATTACTGTCTACAAAAGGAAGGCTCTAATGCCATGGTAGAGGCTGGCTCAGCGGGCTGTAAATTATGAGCCATTCTCTGGCTGGCGGAAATAAATCCTCTTGTCACTCACTGCACTCTCCCCTTGACAGGCCAGCAGGCCGCCGGGAGCAGGCAGAGTCAGGAATTCCATGTCCATGACCTGAGAGCCGCACCACTCTGCCTCCCAGGCCTCACCCCGCCCCATACACACCCACACTTAATGACATCTCTGATCACATCTTTGGGACACATGTCCTTTTTGACTTGAAAAAGTAACAACTGTTTGTGGCCTTCTCACTGGCTGAAAAGAACAAGCAGGGTCCAGTGGAGAAAGGTGAGCAATGGGAAGGCCTGGCCCTAACAATGTGACTTCAGCAAGGCTTCCTCCACCCCTCTCAGCTGCTTTCCTGGTCTGAAAAGTAGAATTGGACCAAGATGGCGAGCTGACAGGTAGAGCTGTTTCCACCTGCGTGTGCTGCCTGTGAGCTGGGGAACAGCGCACACCGGGGTGGGGGGGCGGTTGGGAAGCATAGGAGGGCACCTGTCGCAGACCTTGAGGACGGGCTGCCTTTCCCCTTCAGGGGCTGACCTCTCAGGTGATTCCTAGGGCCAGACCACAATTCCAGAATTCAATGAAAACAGCACCAAATCCTATTCCCTCCGGATCCCACCCTGATCCCTACCTCTGGTAAACCGGTAAGTCTTGTTCCCCCCACCCCCACCTCCCACTCACCACCTTCCTAAAGCAATCTGTACCGTCAGCCCCTACTGTGAGTGCAGCCCTCTAAGCCACTCAGAGGGACTTCCTTTGGAGCTCACTATCAGAGACATCCTGCATGCATCCAGGTAGAGACACCACGAACAAAGAATACGGACTGGGTGCGGTGGCTCATGCCCGTAATCCCAGCACTTTGGGAGGCCGAGGCAGGCAGATCACGAGGTCAGGAGATCAAGACCATCCTGGCTAACATGGGGAAATCCAGTCTCTACTAAAAATACAAAAAATTAGCCGGGTGTGGTGGAGGGCGCCTGTAGTCCCAGCTACTCGGGAGGCAGAGGCAGGAGAATGACATGAACCCGGGAGGGGGAGCTTGCAGTGAGCCGAGATCGCACCACTGTACTCCAGCCTGGGCAACAGAGCGAGACTCTGTCTCAAAAAAAAAAAAAAAAAAAAAAAAAGAGAATACGGATACTTGCTAGGCAGTAAGTATGATTAGATGTGTTTGCTGTGTAAGAACTTGGGATTAAATGTTTCCAAAAAATGGTTGAGGAATCAGCTGGTATGATTGCCAGATAAACACTAGATGCCCAGTTAAATCTGAATTTCAGATAAACAATGAAAATGCTTTTGGTTTAAGCATACCTCACTCAGAAGTTGGGATATGCTTACACTCTTAAAATTATTTTTTATTTATCTGAAATTCAAATTTACCTGAGTGTCTGTCCTGTATTATTATTTGCTAGATACGGCAATTCTGGGTGGGCAGGAGGGTCAAATGCTCAAGCTGGAACTGGCTAGGGAAATGCGTCCCTAATATTTTAAAAATAAGTGGCAGGCGCAGGTTTTGGTTGAAAAAATACAGAACATTTTCTGTTGGGGCCTGGAATCATGGCAACTTAAACCATTAAAAGTATCCTACTGATCTCAAATACAGTCTGTTAGGCATCCAGGAAGATTAAAACATAACAAAAATAAATAAAAGTGACAAAAGAGATAGAGCCGAGAGAGATCAAGAACTAAGTGGAACATCTGATATTCATGGAAACTGTGATAGCTCAGAAATTGCACATTCGAGAAGTTTTGCCAGGTGGTATTTCAGGAAGGGTTTGGAGGAATGGGGGAAGAGCCCTTCTGCTGGCCCATCTCCCTTCTCATCCCAGCCTCAATCGGCTCCAAGATGGGAAGAGCAGAGGTGAGAAGGAGCCACGCCCCAGGACTGATGAGGGCCCAGCAGGAATATCATGTCAACCAAACCATTAGTTAGGTATGCTTGGTCCTTCCTGCTCAGCCTTCTTCCCTGCTGCCATGGTCAACCCCCGATACCTCAGCAAAATGGACAGCCATCTAAGCCAGAGGCACCGCCTCCAAACAATTCTCATTCATTCTACTTCATCATTTTCTTTAACATCTTATTTTGTCCTTCTTGAATTTTCTATTTTACCTTTCCTCCATTTTCTAGTTATTTTCCACCTCCCCCAAAAATGTTTTCTGGTGGTCAGTAAGATACTTGTTCTCTCTGGAAGAACAGTGAAATCCCTGTATGAGACCCATTGTGAATTCACAGTGTTGTCATGTCTGTCCTGTGAGATTAGGCACCCGTGAACCTTCCTAGCTGTGTGGGGATCAAGCAGGTAAGAATAGAACAACCCTTTGCTGCTCCCAGTGCCGACAGTGAAATACACTTCAGAGGTGAGAAATGGCTCATGCAGCAGCTCAGACCCCAGGCAGGAGGCCACGGGGACACCCACTGCTCTTTGCAGTGAGGGCTCCGGCACGGTGGAGAAGATGTCGACAACCCTGTCTTCTAGGTTCAAACATCAGGTCATGGAGATAAAGGGAAAAAGGGTGAGGTTAAGGGCATGCAAAGCTGGCTTATCCAACAATCTATTAACTGAGGTTCAATATTTACCAGCCTTTCCGAAGGTCTATAGAAGAATGACAATGTTCAGACTATCAATGTCAAGATTGTAAGGAGTCTGCCTGAGTCATGGGTTAAATTGTACCCATGAGTATTCTGTTGAACTGTTTCCTAATTGTTTACAAGCTGGACATTTTCATCAGCCATACACAGCCGTGTTGTGTGCTACCCGGAAGTTTTGACTCATCAACACTTCATCAGGTTAACAGAGAGTAGGCTGTACCTGCCATCTCGAACCCAGAGTTCTTTCTGTTCTGCATTATTTTGTGATTTGGTCCAGAGAAAAATGATGGATCAAGGCAGAAAAGCAGGTAACGGTCTGTCCCCAGATGAGCACATTGAAAGACAAAGAGCTATCGAAATGTCACAGACTTTAGCTGTAGCCCATCATTGGAGAGCTTTTCTAGCCGAGAGCGTCTACCTTGACATCCTCCCCTCCCCCAGCTCCATCAGGCAAGAAGAGGCTTCCTGCTGACAGACATTAGGGACACGAACCAAACTGACACAGTGGATTAATCCTGGTGTCTGGGGAGCACTTAGGACATGCCATGTCAATGGGTGTCTAGGCACCTTTTAGACCAGGCCTTGATGGCCCATCCTGGCCCCAATCATCCCTCACATGCCGTGGTTCTGCTCTCTCATCTTCACTGTGTGTGTCCCATGAAGTCTCATTTTAGACAATGCAGCAAGGCACAGCGACCACTGCATAAATCCACTTCCCTCGGGGCCTTCCCACAGATGCTGGCAGAGCCACCAGCCCCCATCCCCAAAGAAAAACACAACCAAACTGTCATTAAAATGAAGAAAACCACAACCATGGTAAATTTGTCAGTGTTGGTGGAGAAGATAGTGATACTGAAAATAGCCTGAAACTGTTTGTCAGATGGCTTGGATTTTTGGTCATGGGAGAATATTTTCTGTGTGACTTGTGTAAGTGACCTATGGCATCTTGTCATCAGTGAGGTCAGAGCATTCACCGATGCTGAAATTTGGGGGGCTCCCCAGGCTGCCCTCGTTGTTCTTGCAACATGGCTGCCAGGGCAGCTGGTATGAAGGCATGGGGTAAGATCACCCTGGGTGTGAAGGCATGGGGTAGGCTCACCCTGGGTGTGAAGGCATGGGATAGGCTCACCCTGGGTATGAAGGCATGGGGTAGGCTCACCCTGGGTGTGAAGGCATGGGGTAGGCTCACCCTGGGTGTTTGCGCCAACATCCTTGCTGCTTTGGGGTCCTTGGGACACTGCCTGTGGTCTGCACTGCTTGGGTGGTCCATGGAACGTCTTGCTCACAATGTTCATAAGAAGTAATACAAAACAGTATCCTTCTCCCACAAGGGGAGGGCAGGGAAAACTGGGAGAACAAGAGGCTATTGGCACCTGCCAGGTGGAAAGCAGGTGGACAACTCAACAGAGGGTCTGTCTGTTGGCACCCAGCGGTGGCAAACTGGTTATGTAAAGGAGAAACAAAAAGGATGCTAAGTCTCTTGAAACTGGGCGCCATCACATGACTCTCTCATAAGCCCAGCACAGCTCACCAGGGCCTCTGTTGACCAGAGGCTTCTGTAGAATTCCATCAGAATGGAGGCTCACACCTGCCAGTTGGCTGTATCGCTAAAGGTCATAATAATGGAACTTCTCTTTTACCTGATATTTTTTAGATCTTCTGAATCACATTTTACAAACACAACTTGGCAATTTTGATTCAAAATTCAGATGCTTCATTTTTTTCCTGTAATTTTCCTGCACACACACACACACACACACACACTGCCATCAAACTAATACCACACACACACACACACACACACACACACACACACACACACAGAGTGCCATCAAACTAATACTTCACATCCACTGTAAGCTTATCTTTAATTTTGGGGCTGAATTTTGGGGCTGGAAGTACTAATGAGGAAGGGATTGTTCCCACCCTCTGGCAAGGCCACCATTCTGGAACCTGATGACAAATGCATGACAGATGCTGACTACCTTCTTGTCTTGATTGCCTAAAAAATTGCTTTTCACTATCAGCATGTTTTCATATCTGGTTTTCAGAACATAAATGTATTCACAATTCAACATTTTAGTTTATTCATTTAAGGCATTAAAAAATGTTTCTCAGAATATGCATGGTCGAGAAGGGCATATTACTAAAGCAAAAATCATCCACTGCATTCCTTTGTCCTACCCATAGTCCCAGAGGCCACCACCTTTGAGCATTTCTGCATTTTGTTTTCCTAGTGGCTAGCATCCTCATTCTACATGGCATCCTGACATCTCTATGTTGATATTCAACTCAGGCTCTATTGACTCCTTGCCATGAAACGCAAGGCTTTAGCTGACTTACGCTACACCCTCCCCTAAATTTTCACAGTTACATTGTTATTTTTAGTTTTCTGTTGTTTGCCTTTCTAACTTGCAATCTCTTATCTATCATTTCTTGTTCTATTGTTTTCAGACAATAGATCAGTTTCTCTTAGCCAAACCTTAACTTTTATACTGTTGGAGTTGATCATTTTATATACTATGTTATAAACATGAGGCTTTCATGCTTTGTCCACCGGTTGATTCTAAAAATCTAAAGAAACAATAAACACTGTGTACATTATTATGACTTTGTAAATATTGTTCCTTCAAAGTCAATCAGTATGTTAGGATTTTATTTATTTTTCTCTAGGTCCAGTATCATTAACCATAAGTGACATGAAAGGTTAATTATTAAATTCACATCACATCTTTATTTCCTTTATATTTAGACACAGATATAAATCTCCTAAATAGCTTTTTGTTTTTCCTGGAATTTTAAGTTGCATTACTTGTGCTTTCGTCAGATCCTCAGAATTACCAAATCTCTTAATCATACTGTTTCTTGAAGCTTTTTGCTGGACTATATTTTGCAGTAACAGAGAGGAAAGGGTGCTTTGGAGGCAAATTCTCTGAGTACTTATAAAACTAAAACTCTTGCTCACATGCTTAACAATTTTCTGGGTATAGAATTTGGGGTTTTAAATCGTCTTTCCCAGAATTTTTTTCTTCTTAGTATTCAGTGTTCCTGACAAGATGTCTGAATATTATTTTTGGTCTTTTGAGAATGACTGTTCTTGTTTCCTGGAAGCTTTTAGGAATTTCTCTTTATGTTCAATGTTCTAAAGTATATTGAGTCTGTATCAGGGCGTAAGTCTTTTGTTCTTCATTCTACTTGGAACTTGGAGGGTCTTTTAGTATAGAGATAATTATCTTTCTTCATTTCTGGAAAACTTTGTTCTATCGTGTCTCTATTCTTTTAATTTTAATAAAGTTGTACATTTATATAGTTTTATAAATTAAACAGTTCTATAAATCTAACAGTGATATTAGTAGTTCTCCTTCCACTTCCTGGAAGCCATGACTTTCAATGCTTTTAGTTTTCTTGTATTTGCCTCCAAATTTCTAAAGAGCAGGTTTAAGTTCCTGTTTATTAATATTTTTAGTTTTAAATATAATATGTTTACTTCAGACAATGGACAATAAGGGTTTGGCTTTCTACTCTACTCCCATACCCTTAAATATATTTCTTTTTCCCTCCCATTCCTCTAATAGAATTGCATAATTTTAAGGCAAATCAATATTTAGCATTTATTTTATTATGCCCATGGACATAATATTTGAGGCTGTAGCTATATGCATTCTAATTTCCTTTACTTTCTTATACAATTTTTGTTTTCACTGGAGTCAACATTTATCCCATTTGTTTCATTTTACTATGTACCTATCACAAATCCTTCTCCAAATTCCTCAACAGAAAAAAGTCTCCTTCCTGAGGAAAAAAAAAAAAAGCAGGAACCATTTTTAAAAGTTGAGACATTGCATTCTGAAAATGCCCAGTAGTCTTTATTCTAGCCCAAGAGCACGTTACTACTTTGACTGAGTATATAGAATTCTAAGTTGGAAATAATTTTCAATAAGAATGTTGAAGGCCTTGCTCTATTATCATTTAGCGTTCAGCATTGCTGTAGAGAAGCCTGGCGCAGAACTAATTCTAGACCTTTGTATGCGACTTGTTCTTTCTTTCAGAGAGCATTAGTACCTTCTCTTTGTTCCCAATGTTTTGAAACTTCATGTGAATGTGTTTTGTGTGACTTTGTTTTCATTCATTGTACTGAGCACTTGGTGAACCTCTCAGCCTAGAAATTGATGTCCTTGGGATCCAGGAAATTTTTCTTGAATTGTTTCTTTGATGAATTGCTCCCTTCCATTTTTTTCTCTATTTTTGAAAGCCCTATTATTTAAGATGCATTTCCTGTTTAGTCTAATTTTCTGCTTTTTAGCTTATATTTTCCATTTCTTTGTTGTAATCATTTTTGTTACTCAGCAATTTCCTCCATTTTCTAGGTTTCTACTAAATTTTTCATTTCTGCTTTTGGATTTTAAAATTCCAAAATCATTTTTGTTTTCTAAATGTCCCTTTCTACAACAATAGTCCCCTTTTCAGCCTCACTGAAGTATACTGATATGTTACTCCCCACGTTTAAAGTGTACACTTTGCTAAGTTTTGACATATTATATATACTTGTATGTATATATATATATTCCAATAAAACCATCCCTATAATCAGTGTAAACATATTCATCATCCCCCAAAGTTTTCTTATGTGTTTTCGTAATTCGTGTCACATCCTCTTCCCCATCCCAACCCCCCATCATCCTATCCTCAAATAACCACTGATTTGCTTTCTTTCATTGTAGATTAGTTTGCATTTTCTAGACTTTATATAAATGGAATCATACACTATGTACTCTGTATTATTTGACTTCTTTCACTCTGCCTAATGAGTTTGAAATTATCCATGCTCTACATATCAACATTTCATTCCTTTTTATTCCTACATGATATTTCATTATATATTGTGTATACCACTATTTGTTTAATCCATTCACTTGTTGATTGGCATTTGAGCTGTTTCCAGTTTTAGACTATTTACACATAAAGCTGCCATGAACATTTGTTCACAAGAGCTTGGGTGAGCATATGTTTTCATTTCTCTTGGGTAAATACCAAGAGTACAATGGTTATAGCATATGATAGGTGTGTGTTTAACTTTTTAAAAAATTGCCTATATTAATTATCTAATGCTACATAACCAATTATCCCCAAAACTCCCCAGCATAAAATAACACACATGCATTATCTCAGAATTTCTGTGTGTCAGGAATCCAGGCATAGTTTAGCTGAGTACCATCAAGGTGTTAGGCAGTCCTGAGGTTTGATCTGAAGACTCAACTGAGCAGAGATCTACTTTCAAAGTCACTCATGTGGTTGTCGGCAGGATCGAGTTCCTTGAGAATTGTTCGGCTGAGAGCCCCAGTTCTTTCCGTTTGTTGGCTGGAGACATCCCTCAGCTCCTTCCCATGTAGGCCTCTCCAATACGGTGACTTGCTTCATGAAAGCTAGGAGGAGAGAGTCTGTTAACAAGATAGAAGTCACAGTCTTTTGTAACCTAGACATAGAAGTGCTATCCTTTCAATGTTGTTGTATTATATTGGTGAGGAGAAAGTTACTCAAGGAGAGGGGTTACACAAAGCCATGAATACTAGGTGCTGGGGTCACTGGGAATCAAGTCAGAAGACACCTCCCACACTGCCAACAGTTCCCCAATGTGGTTGCATCATTTTACACTCCTGCCAGAAGCTTTTGAGATTTCCAGTTGCTGCTATCTTCACTTACATTTTGAGTCATCAGACTATTTAATTTTAATCATTCTAAAAAGTGGGTAGTGGTATCTAATAGGGATTTTAACTTGCATTTCCCTAATGATGAATGATATTGAACATATGTTTATGTGCTTATTTACTATCTGTATGTTTTCTTTCTTTCTTTTTCTTTTTCTGTAACCTCTGCCTCCTGGATTCAAGCAATTCTTGTGCCTCAGTCCCCCCGAGTAGCTGAGACTACAGGCATGCACCACCATGCCTGGCTAAATTTTATATTTTTAGTAGTAGTGATTGGGTTTTACCATGTTGGCCAAGCTGGATCAAACTCCTGGGCTCAAGTGATCTGCCCACCTCTGCTTCCCAAAGTGTTGGGATTACAGGCATGAGCCACAGCACCTGGCCTGAATATTTTCTTTGGTGGTCTGTTTAAAGCCTTTGCCCATAAAAAAAAAAAATATATATATATATATATATATATATATATATGGGCCTGGCACAGTGGCTCAGGCCTGTAATCCCAGCACTTTGGAAGGTCAAGGTGGGAGGATCGTTTGGTCCCCAGGAGCTGGACACCCAGCCTGAGCAACAGAGTGAGACCCCATCTATACTAAAAATAAAAAATTAGCCAGGTGTCGTGGTGCATGCCTGTGGTCCCAGCTACTCCAGAGGCTGAGGTGGGTGGGTCCCTTGAGCCTGAGAGGTCGAGGCTGCAGTGAGCTGAGATGGCACTACTGCACCCCAGGCTGAGTGACAGAGCAAGACCCAGTGTCAAATAAACAAACAAACAAACAAATAAATAAATAAATAACATGGGTGGGTTGATTATTATCACATTTTGAAACTGCTTTATATATTCCAGATCCAAGCCTTTATCAGATATGAATTTGCAAATACTTTCTCCAAGTCTGTACCTTGTCCGTTCTTTCAACAACATCTTTTGAAGAAAAGTTCTTAACTTTTCTTAAAAAAAAAAAAAAAAAAAAACAGAAAAGTTAAAAAGTTTTAACATTAACACAGTGCAAACTACCAGTTTTTTTCTTATCTGAATTGTGCTTTCGATGCCATAGCTGAGAAATCCGTTGCCTGACTCAAGCTCACAAAAATTTTCTCTATGTTTTCTTCATCTAGAAGATTTGTGATTTTATATTTAGATCTATGATCCAATATGAACCAACAATCAGGGTTCATTATTTGTTCACATGTGTATATACACTGTTTCTATGATATTTGTTGAAAAAGCTATCTTTGTCCCTTTGAATAGCCTTGGCACCTTTGTCAAAAATCAGTTGCCCTTATAGGTGTGAATTTATGTCTGGACTCTACCCTCTGCCATTAATCTGCTTGTTTATCTTCACGGCAGGAACCGAACTGCTTAATTACTGGAGCTATATAGTAAGTTTTAAAATTAGGTAGGGAAAGTCCTCACATTTGTTCTTTTATTCCAAAGTATTTTTGGCTATACTAGATCCTTTGTACTTCCGTATAAATTTCAGAAATAGATTATCAATTTCTACAAAACAGTCTGCTGGGATTTTGATTATTTTCATGCTAAATGTGTATGTCAGCTTGGGGAGAAGTATCATCTCAATAATATTGAGTCTTCTGATTCATGAATATGGCATGTCTTTCCATTGATTTAGATCTTCTTTGATTTCTTTCTGCATTGTTTTATAGTTTCTAGTGGAAAGGTCTTATGCACCTTTGGTTAGATTTTCCCCTAAGTATTTTATATTTTTCATGTTATTGTAAATGGTATTGTTTTAAAAATTTTCAATTTCTAATTATTAATTGCTAATATATAGAAATGCATTTGAGTTTCTGCTGTGTGCTAATCTTGTATCTTACAACCTTGCTATACTTACTTCTTAGTTCTAGTAGTTTATTTTGTAGGTTATATCAGGATTTTCTACATAGATGATCAGGTCTGCAAATGAAGACAGTTTTTCTTCTTTATTTCCATTTGGATACAACTTTTCTTCCTTTTTCCAGTCTATCTTTTTCTTGCTTTATTTAATGGTCTAGAACTTTCAGGATAAGGCTGAATAGAAGCAGAGAAGTAGACATCCTAGTGTACTTCTAATCTTTGAATAAAAGCATTCAGGTTTTTTTTAATTCAAAAGACCATTTTCATTAGAGGTACAAAGTCATAATCATAAAAGAAATCTTGTGAGGGAGTGGTAAATTTATTTGATACAACACAATGTACTGAAACATGGTGGCTGCTTTTCCTTTTTTTAAAAAATAAACTTCACTTTTTAGGAAGTTTTTGGTTCACAGACAAAATTGAGCAGAAAATATAGAGACTACCCATATCCCTGCCCCCACACCACACATAGTCTCCTCCATTATCAACAGCCCCCGTTGGAGTGGTGCATTTGTCACAATCCATGAACCTACATTGACACATCATTATCACTGAAAGTCCATAGTTTACATTAGGGTTCACCCCTGTACATTCTGTGGACTTGGACATGTGTATGATGACATGTATCTATCATTAAAAAATCATACAGAATAGTTTCACCATCCTAAAAGTCCTCTTTTCTCATATTCATCCCTCTCTCCCTAAACTGCTGGCAACCACTGATCTTTTTTACTGTCTCCATAGTTTTGCCTTTTCCAGAAAGTCATATATTTAGAATCATACAGTATGTAGCTTTTCCAGATTGTCTTCTTTCACTTCGTAATATGCATCTAAGTTTCCTTCAGTCAGGCGTGGTGGCCTGTATCTGTAATCCCAGCTACTCAGGAGGTTGAGGCAGGAGAGTCACATGAGACCAGGAGTTTGAGACCAGGCCAGGCAACATAGCAAGACCCCATTTCTAAATAAATAAATACATAAATAAAGAAATAAATAAATAAAAATTAGCTGGGCATGGTGGCCCATGTCTGTAGTTGCAACTACTCAGGAGGCCAAGGTGGGAGGATTGCTTGAGCTTAGGAATTCAAGGCTGCAATGAGCCATGATTGCACCACTGCACTCCAGTGGGGTAACAGAGTGAGACCCTGTCAAAAAAAAAAAAAAAAAAAAAGAGGTTCTCATAGCTTGATAACTCATTTTTTTTCAGTGCTGAATAATATTCCATTGTATAATGTACCACAGGTTATTTATTTGTCCATTCACCTACCGAAGGACATCTTGGTTGCTTCTAACTTGGGAATTATGAATAAAGCTGCTATGAATGTGTGCACAGGTTTTTGTATCAACGTAAGTATTTTCACCTCATTTGCGTACCTACCAAGAAGTGAAATTGCTGAATTGTATAGTAAGAATGTGGTTAGTTTGTAAGAAACTGCCAAATTACCTTCCAAGATGGCTGTACCATTTTGCATTTCCACCAGCAGTGAGCGAGTTCCTCTTGCTCTGCATCCTCAACAGTGTTTCATGATGTCAGTGCCCTGGATCTGTGCCACTCTTCTAGGTGTGCAGTGCTATCTTCTTCTTGTTTTGAACTGTCTGTTTTCACCATGAAGTTTGATGTTCTAGTTTGCTGAGAGTATTTATCAGAAATTAATATCAGATTTTGTTAAATACTTTTCCTACATCTATGGAGACGGCCAAATGATTTTTCTTTTGTAGTTTGCTAATATGATTAATTCTTCTATTATTTTTCTCCCTTCCTTCCTTTCTTCCTTTCCTTCCTTCCTTCCTTCTTTCTTTTCCTTCCTTCCTTCCTTCCTTCCTTCCTTCCTTCCTTCCTTCCTTCCTTCCTTCCTTCCTTCCTTCCTGCCTTCCTTCCTTCCTTCTTTTCTTTTCTTTTCTTTCTTTTCTTTCTTTCTTTCTTTTGACAGGGTCTCACTCACAGAGTGCAGACCTGTCACAGCACTGAAGTGCAGTGCTGTGATCATGGCTCACTGCAGCCTTGACCTCCCAGGTTCAAGCAGTCATTTCACCTCAGCATCCTGAGTAGCTGGGACTACAGGCACAAGCCTCCATACCCAGCCAATTTTTTTTTTTTTTTTTTTTTTTTTTTTTTTTTTGGTAGAGACGAGGTGTTGCTATGTTGCCAAGACTGGTCTCAAACTCCTAGGCTCAACTGATCCTACCACCTCAGCCTCCCAAAGTGCTGGAATTATAGGCTTGAGCCGCTGTCCCTGGCCACATCAATTGATTTTCAAATGTTAAACCAACCTTGCATTTCTGGGTTAAACCCTACTTGGTAATGAAGTATTTTCACTTTTATTTCTTGTTAGATTCAGCTTGTTAAGTTTCATTAAGAATTTTTGCATCTATGCTCATGACAGGTATTTGCTTGTAGCTTAATTTTCTTGTCTTTTTCTGATTTTGGTATCAGGGTAATGCTGGCTCCATAGAATGAGTTAGTATTCCATTCTCTTTGATTTCCTGGAAGAGTTTGTGTAGAGCTGGTACTATTTATTCCCTAAAATGTATGGTAGAATTCACTAGGAAAGTATGTGGAGCTGGAGTTTCCTTTCAGGGCAGATTTTTACTTGTAAATTTTATTTTTTAATAGATACAGGCCTATTCAGATTTTTTTATTGTTACAAGATATTCTTAACATAAAATTTACCATTTTAAATGAATAATTCAGTGACATTAAGTACATTAACAGTGTTCTGTAACCATTACCACTATTCCCAGAACTTAAAAAAATTATTCCAAACAGAAATTCTGTATTCATTAAACAATACCTCCCTCCTCCTAGCCCCTAGTGACCTCTATTCCTCTGTATAAATTTTCCTATTCTAGGTACCTCATATAATTGGAACCATACAATATTTGTCCTTTTGTGTCTGACTTACTAAGCATAAAGTTTTCAAGGTTTATCCACGTTGTGGCGTGTATCCAAACTTTATTCCTTTTTATGACTCTTGATTTCTTCTTGGGTGAGCTTTGATAGCTTGTGTCACTCAAGAAATCTAAGTTGTGGAATTTATTGGCATAATGTTATCTATAATATTTTCTTGTCTTCTGTTTAATATCTGTAGAGTCTGTAGTGATGTCACATCTCTCATTCTTATTGATAGTTTGTATCTTCTCTCTTTTTTCTGATTTTTCTGTCAAGAAGCTTATCAATTTTATTGATTTTATCAAATAGTAAACTTTTGGTTTCCTTGATTTTTATATTGTATTTCTGTTTTCTATTTATTTATACTCTTACCTTTATTGTTTCCTTTTTCTGCTTTAATAGTTTAATTTGTTCTTATTTTTTCTTATTTCTTATGTTAGAAACTGAAGTAGTATATATAAAACCTTTCTTTTTTTCTAATATAAGCCTGTAGGACTATTTATTTTCCTCTGCATACTGCTTTAGCTGCATCCCACACATTTTGGTAGGCTGAATTTTCATTTTGATTTAGTTCTCTTTTGATTTCCTCCTGATCCATGGATTATTTTTAAATGGATTAGTTAAACTCCAAATATTTGGGGGGATATTCCAGATACTTTTGAAATACTAACCTTTAATTTCCTTCCACTGTGGTTAGAAAAGTGTTCACTTTTTAAATTTTAATTTTTAATAGACATATTATAGTTGTATATATTTATGGGAGAAAAAGTGGTGTTATTATCTTTTAATACAATGTGAAAAGATTAAATTAAGCTAGTTAACATAGCCATCAACTCAAATATTTGACATTTTTGTGATAAAAACATTAGAAATGTACTCTTAGTGGTATTAAACTGTACAGAACTTAATTATGGGTTATGTTTCCTATGCTGTACAATTGTTTCCTATGCTGTACAATTGCTGTACACAAAAATCAAATGTATTTTTCCTGTCTAACTGAGGCTTTGTGCCCTTTGACTATTATCTTCCTATTGCCCACATACCCCAGGCTCTGATAACCACCATCCTACTACCTTCTATAGTTCAACTGTTTTAAATTCCACATTTAAGTGAGCACATGTGACACATGTGACATTTATCTTTCTGTGTTTGGCTTACTTCACTTAGCATAATGTTTTCTATCCCTGTTATCTCAAATGACAGAATTTCTTCCTTTTTAAAGGTTGAATAGCATTCCATTGTATGTATCTACCACATTTTAAAAAATCCGAAGATGGCCGAATAGGAACAGCTCCAGTCTCCAACTCCCAGCACGAGCGACACAGAAGACCGGTGATTTCTGCATTTTCAACTCAGGTACTGGGGTCATCTCACTGGGGAGTGCCGGACAATTTGTGCTGGTCAGCTGCTGCAGCCCGACCAGCGAGAGCTGAAGCAGGGCGAGGCATTGCCTCACCTGGGAAGCGCAAGGGGGAAGGGAATCCCTTTTCCTAGCCAGGGGAACTGAGACACACAACACCTGGAAAATCGGGTAATTCCCACCCCAATACTGCGCCATAAGCAAACGGGCACACCAGGAGATTATACCCACACCTGGCTGGGAGGGCCCCACGGCCACGGAGCCTCCCTCATTGCTAGCACAGCAGTCTGCGATCTAACCAAAACTGCAGCAGCGAGGCTGGGGGAGGGGCGCCCGCCATTGCTGAGGCTTAAGTAGGTAAACAAAGCCGCTAGGAAGCTCGAACTGGGTGGAGCTCACAGCAGCTCAAGGAAACCTGCCTGTCTCTGTAGACTCCACCTCTGGGGACAGGGCACAGCTAAACAACAAAAGGGGAAGCAGCAGAGGCCTGTGCAGATGCGAACGACTCTCTCTGACAGCTTTGAAGAGAGCAGTGGATCTCTCAACACGGAGGTTGAGATCTGAGAACGGACAGACTGCCTGCTCAAGTGGGTCCCTGACCCCTGAGTAGCCTAACTGGGAAACATCCCCGACTAGGGGCAGTCTGACACCCCACACCTCACAGGGTGGAGTACACCCCTGAGAGGAAGCTTCCAAAGTAAGAACCAGGCAGGTACACTCGCTGTTCAGCAATATTCTATCTTCTGCAACCTCTGCTGCTGATACCCAGGCAAACAGGGTCTGGAGTGGACCTCAAGCAATCTCCAACAGACCTACAGCTGAGGGTCCTGACTATTAGAAGGAAAACTATCAAACAGGAAGAACACCTATACCAAAACCCCATCAGTACGTCACCATCATCAAAGACCAGAGGCAGATAAAACCACGAAGATGGGGAAGAAGCAGGGCAGAAAAGATGGAAATTCAAAAAATAAGAGTGCATCTCCCCCTGCAAAGGAGCGCAGCTCATCGCCAGCAACGGATCAAAGCTGGTCAGAGAATGACTTTGACGAAATGAGAGAAGAAGGCTTCAGTCCATCAAACTTCTCAGAACTAAAGGAGGAATTACGTACCCAGCGCAAAGAAACTAAAAATCTTGAAAAAAGAGTGGAAGAATTGATAGCTAGAATAATTAATGCAGAGAAGGTCATAAATGAAATGACAGAGATGAGAACCATGACACGAGAAATACGTGACAAATCCACAAGCTTCAGTAACCGACTCGATCAACTGGAAGAAAGAGTATCAGCAATTGAGGATCAAATGAATGAAATGAAGCGAGAAGAGAAACCAAAAGAAAAAAGAAGAAAAAGAAATGAACAAAGCCTGCAAGAAGTATGGGATTATGTAAAAAGACCAAATCCACATCTGATTGGGGAGCCTGAAAGTGAGGGGGAAAATGGAACCAAGTTGGAAAACACTCTTCAGGATATCATCCAGGAGAACTTCCCCAACCTAGTAGGGCAGGCCAACATTCAAATTCAGGAAATATAGAGAACGCCACAAAGATACTCCTCAAGAAGAGCAACTCCAAGACACATAATTGTCAGATTCACCAAAGTTGAAATGAAGGAAAAAATCTTAAGGGCAGCCAGAGAGAAAGATTGGGTTACCCACAAAGGGAAGCCCATCAGACTAACAGCAGACCTCTCGGCAGAAACTCTACAAGCCAGAAGAGAGTGGGGGCCAGTATTCAATGTTCTTAAAGAAAAGAATTTTAAACCCAGAATTTCATATTCAGCCAAACTAAGTTTCATAAGTGAAGGAGAAATAAAATCCTTTACAGATAAGCAAATGCTTAGAGATTTTGTCACCACCAGGCCTGCCTTACAAGAGACCCTGAAGGAAGCCCTAAACCTGGGAAGGAACAACCGGTACCAGCCATTGCAAAAACATGCCAAAATGTAAAGACCATCGAGGCTAGGAAGAAACTGCATCAACTAACGAGCAAAATAACCAGTTAATATCATAATGGCAGGATCCAGTTCACACATAACAATATTAACCTTAAATGTAAATGGACTAAATGCTCCAATTAAAAGACACAGACTGGCAAACTGGATAAAGAGTCAAGACCCATCAGTCTGCTGTATTTAGGAGACCCATCTCACATGCAGAGACATACATAGGCTCAAAATAAAGGGATGGAGGAAGATCTACCAAGCAAATGGAGAAAAAAAAAAAGCAGGGGTTGCAGTCCTAGTCTCTGATAGAATAGACTTTAAACCATCAAAGATCAAAAGAGACAAAGAAGGCCATTACATAATGGTAAAGGGATCAATTCAACAGGAAGAGCTAACTATCCTAAATATATATGCACCCAATACAGGAGCACCCAGATTCATAAAACAAGTCCTTAGAGACTTACAAAGAGACTTAGACTCCCATACAATAATAATGGGAGACTTCAACACTCCACTGTCAACATTAGATGGATCAACGAGACAGAAAGTTAACAAGGATATCTAGGAATTGAACTCATCTCTGCACCAAGTGGACCTAATAGACATCTATAGAACTCTCCACCCCAAATCAACAGAATATACATTCTTCTCAGCACCACATCGCACTTATTCCAAAATTGACCACATAATTTGAAGTAAAGCACTCCTTAGCAAATGTAAAAGAACAGAAATTATAACAAACTGTCTCTCAGACCACAGTGCAATCAAACTAGAACTCAGGACTAAGAAACTCAATCAAAACCGCTCAACTACATGGAAACTGAACAACCTGCTCCTGAATGACTACTGGGTACATAACGAAATGAAGGCAGAAATAAAGATGTTCTTTGAAACCAATGAGAACAAAGATACAACATACCAGAATCTCTGGGACACATTTAAAGCAGTGTGTAGAGGGAAATTTATAGCACTAAATGCCCACAAGAGAAAGCTGGAAAGATCTAAAATTGACACTCTAACATCACAATTAAAAGAACTGGAGAAGCAAGAGCAAACACATTCAAAAGCTAGCAGAAGGCAAGAAATAACTAAGATCAGAGCAGAACTGAAGGAGATAGAGACACAAAAAACCCTTCAAAAAATCAATGAATCCAGGAGTTGGTTTTTTGAAAAAATCAACAAAATTGACAGACCGCTAGCAAGACTAATAAAGAAGAAAAGAGAAGAATCAAATAGACGCAACAAAAAATGATAAAGGGGATATCACCACCGACCCCACAGAAATACAAACTACCATCAGAGAATACTATAAACACCTCTATGCAAATCAACTAGAAAATCTAGAAGAAATGGATAATTTCCTGGACACTTACACTCTTCCAAGACTAAACCAGGAAGAAGTTGAATCCCTAAATAGACCAATAGCAGGCTCTGAAATTGAGGCAATAATTAATAGCCTACCAACCAAAAAAAGTCCAGGACCAGATGGATTCACAGCTGAATTCTACCAGAGGTACAGGGAGGAGCTGGTGCCATTCCTTCTGAAACTATTCCAATCAATTGAAAAAGAGGGAATCCTCCCTAACTCATTTTATGAGGCCAACATCATCCTGATACCAAAGCCTGGCGGAGACACAACAAAAAAAGAAAATTTTAGACCAATATCCCTGAAGAACATCGATGCAAAAATCCTCAATAAAATACTGGCAAACCGGATTCAGCAGCACATCAAAAAGCTTATCCACTATGATCAAGTGGGCTTCATCCCTGGGATGCAAGGCTGGTTCAACATTCACAAATCAATAAACGTAATCCAGCATATAAACAGAACCAAAGACAAGAACCACATGATTATCTCAATAGATGCAGAAAAGGCTTTTGACAAAATTCAACAGCCCTTCATGCTAAAAACACTCAATAAATTCGGTATTGATGGAACGTACCTCAAAATAATAAGAGCTATTTATGACAAACCCACAGCTAATATCATACTGAATGGGCAAAAACTGGAAAAATTCCCTTTGAAAACTGGCACCAGACAGGGATGCCCTCTCTCACCATTCCTATTCAACATAGTGTTGGAAGTTCTGGCTGGGGCAATCAGGCAAGAGAAAGAAATAAAGGGTATCCAGTTAGGAAAAGAAGAAGTCAAATTGTCCCTGTTTGCAGATGACATGATTGTATATTTAGAAAACCCCATCGTCTCAGCCCAAAATCTCCTTAAGCTGATAAGCAACTTCAGCAAAGTCTCAGGATACAAAATTAATGTTCAAAAATCACAAGCATTCTTATACACCAGTAACAGACAAGCAGAGAGCCAAATCAGGAATGAACTTCCATTCACAATTGCTTCAAAGAGAATAAAATACCTAGGAATCCAACTTACAAGGGATGTAAAGGACCTCTTCAAGGAGAACTACAAACCACTGCTCAGTGAAATAAAAGAGGACACTAACAAATGGAAGAACATACCATGCTCATGGATAGGAAGAATCAATATCGTGAAAATGGCCATACTGCCCAAGGTTATTTATAGATTCAATGCCATCCCCATCAAGCTACCAATGACTTTCTTCACAGAATTGGAAAAAATGGCTTTAAAGTTCATACGGAATCAAAAAAGAGCCCGCATTGTCAAGACAATCCTAAGTCATAAGAACAAAGCTGGAGGCATCACGCTACCTGACTTCAAACTATACTACAAGGCTACAGTAACCAAAACAGCATGGTACTGGTACCAAAACAGAGATATAGACCAATGGAACAGAACAGAGTCCTCAGAAATAATACCACACATCTACAGCCATCTGATCTTTGACAAACCTGAGAGAAACAAGAAATGGGGAAAGGATTCCCTATTTAATAAATGGTGCTGGGAAAATTGGCTAGCCATAAGTAGAAAGCTGAAACTGGATCCTTTCCTTACTCCTTATATGAAAATTAATTCAAGATGGATTAGAGACTTAAATGTTAGACCTAATACCATAAAAACCCTAGAAGAAAACCTAGGTAGTACCATTCAGGACATAGGCATGGGCAAGGACTTCATGTCTAAAACACCAAAAGCAACAGCAGCAAAAGCCAAAATTGACAAATGGGATCTAATTAAACTAAAGAGCTTCTGCACAGCAAAAGAAACTACCATCAGAGTGAACAGGCAACCTACAGAATGGGAGAAAATTTTGGCAATCTTCTCATCTGACAAAGGGCTAATATCCAGAACCTACAAAGAACTCAAACAAATTTACAAGAAAAAAACAAACAACCCCATCAAAAAGTGGGCAAAGGATATGAACAGACATTTCTCAAAAGAAGACATTCATACAGCCAACAGACACATGAAAAAATGCTCATCATCACTGGCCATCAGAGAAATGCAAATCAAAACCACAATGAGATACCATCTCACACCAGTTAGAATGGCAATCATTAAAAAGTCAGGAAACAACAGGTGCTGGAGAGGATGTGGAGAAATAGGAACACTTTTACACTGTTGGTGGGATTGTAAACTAGTTCAACCATTATGGAAAACAGTATGGCGATTCCTCAAGGATCTAGAACTAGATGTACCATATGACCCAGCCATCCCACTACTGGGTATATACCCAAAGGATTATAAATCATGCTGCTATAAAGACACATGCACACGTATGTTTATTGCGGTACTATTCACAATAGCAACGACTTGGAATCAACCCAAATGTCCATCTGTGACAGACTGGATTAAGAAAATGTGGCACATATACACCATGGAATATTATGCAGCCATAAAAAAGGATGAGTTTGCATCCTTTGTAAGGACATGGATGCAGCTGGAAACCATCATTCTTAGCAAACTATCACAAGAAGAGAAAACCAAACACCGCATGTTCTCACTCATAGGTGGGAACTGAACAATGACATCACTTGGACCCGGGAAGGGGAACCTCACACATCGGGGCCTATCATGGGGAGGGGGGAGGGGGGAGGGATTGCATTGGGAGTTATACCTGCTATAAATGACGAATTGATGGGTGCTGACGAGTTGATGGGTGCAGCACACCAACGTGGCACAAGTATACATATGTAACAAACCTGCACGTTATGCACATGTACCCTAGAACTTAAAGTATAATAAAAAAAAAAAAAATCCATTCACCTCTTGATGGACACTTAGGTTCATTCCATAAGTTGGCTATTGTGAATAGTGCTGCAATGAGCATAGGAGTGCAGACATGTCTTCAACATACTGATTTCAAATATTTCAGGTAAATACCCAGAAGTAGGATTGCTAAATCATATGTTAATTTTATTTTTTAGTTCTTTGAGGCATCTCTGAACTGATTTTCATAATTACTGTATAACTTACATTCCCACCAACATGTAGAAGGGTTCCCTTTTCTCCATGTCCTTGCCAACACTCTTTTGTCTTTTTTTTTTTTGAGATGGAGTCTTGCTCTATTGCCTAGGCTGGAGTGCAGTGGCATGATCTCGACTCACTGTAACCTCTGCCTCCTGGATTGAAGTGATTCTCCTGCCTCAACTTCCCAAGTAGCTGGGACTACAGGCATGTGCCACCTCTCCCAGTTAATTTTTTTGTATTTTTAGTAGAGGCAGGGTTTCACCATGTTAGCCAGAATGGTCTCAATCTCCTGACCTCATTATCCATCTACCTTGTCTCCCCAAAGTGCTGGGATTACAGGTATGAGCCATCGCGCCCGGCCTTTCTTGTCTTTTTGATAATAGCCATTCTAACAGGTATGAGGTAATAGCTCATAAAGTTGTATACCTAATTTATTAAGAGTTTATATCATGAGATTACACTGAGTTTTTTCAAATGCTTTTTCTGCATCTAGTGAGATGATCATATGATTTTTGTCCTTTATTTTGTTAATACGGTGTATAACATTTATTGATTTGCATATGTTGAACCATCCTTGCATTCCAGAAATAAATTCTACTTGATTGTGGTAAATTAACCTTTTAATGTGTTATTTAATTCTGTTTGCTGTTGAGGATTTTTGCAACTATGTTCACTGAGGATATTGGCCTGTAATTTTCCTTTCTTGTGATGTCCTTCTCTGGTTTGGTATCAAATTAATGCTGGCCTCATAAAAAGAATTTGTAAATATTCTTTCTTCTTAATTTTTTGGCCTAGAAATCAACAACAAAATAGATTTTGGAAAATTCACAGGTACATGAAAATTGAACATGCTCCTGAACAGCTAATGGGTCAATGAAGAACTTAAAAGGGAAATTAGAAATATCTTAAGCAAATGAAAATGGAAACACAATATACCAAAACTTATGAGATGCAGCATAAGCAGTTCTAAGAGGAAAGTTTTAGCAATAAATGCTTACATCAAAAAAGAAAAAAAGTTTGCAAATTAAAAACTTAATGTCACACTTCAAGCAAATAGAAAAAGAGCAAACTGAGCCCAAGATTTGAAGAAAGAAATAATAGAGATTAGAGCAGCAGTACATAAAATAGAGACTAGAAAACCAAAATGAAAAATCAACAAAATGGTTGTTTTTTCTAAAATAAAGATAAACAATTGACCTTTAGCTAGACTAATCAAGAGAAAAAGAGAAAAACTCAAATGAATAAAATCGTAAATGAAATAAGAGACATCATAAGCGACACTACAGAAATACAAAACAGCATGAGACTATTATGAATAATTATATGCCAAAAAGTCACATAAGCTAGAAGAAATTTATAAATGGATAAATTCCTAAACATATACAACCTACCAAGACTGAATCACAAAGACAAAATCTGAACAGACCGATAGTGAGAGAGGAGATTAAAGCAGTAATAAAAAGTCTCTCAACAAAGAAAAGTCCAGGACCTAATAGCATCACTGCTGAATTCTACCAAACATTTAATAAAGTACTAACCACGCCTGTAATCCCAGCACTTTGGGAGGCTGAGGTGGGTGATCACCCAAAGTCAGGAGTTCAAGACCAGCCTGGCCAACATGGGAAACCCTATCTCTACTAAAAATACAAAAATTAGCTGGGCATGGTGATACACACCTGTAGTCCCAGCTACTCCAGAGTCTGAGGCAGGAGAATTGCTTGAACCCAGAAGGCAGAGGTTGCAGTGAGCTAAGACTGTGCCATCGCACTCCAGGCTTGGTGACAGAGCAAAACTCTGTCTCAAAAAAAAAAAAAAAAAAAAAAAGAATTAACACCGATTCTCCACAACTATTCCAGATAACATACTTTATTTGATTTAAATCCTTCTACATTTATAGAGGGTTTTCTTCTTCTGCCGAGAATATAGTCTATCTTAGTAAATGTTCCATATGCACTGCAAAAGAGCGTATTCTTATGTTGTTAGGTAGTATGTTCTATAAATATCAATTAGATCGTGTTGGTTGAAAGTATTTTTCAAGTCTTCTGTATCCTCACAGATTTTTCTATTTATTTGTTCTACAAATTATTGAGAATAAGATGTTGATATCTCTAACTACAATTTGGACTTGCTCATTTCTCCTTATAGTTCTATTCACTCTCATTTCGTGTATTTTGAAACTCTGCTATGATGTGCATAAATGTTTAGGTTTTTTAAATATGTTCTTGGTAAATTGCCTCTTTTGTCTTTATGAAATTTCTCTATTTACCTCTGCTAATATCATTTGCTCTGAAATTTCATACCTGTTATCACCTCCTGCTTTCTTTGAATGAGTGTTCAAATAGTATATCTTTTTAAATCTGTTTTATGCATTTTGTCAACTCTTACTTTAAACCTGTTTGTATCTTTATATTTTAATGGGTTTATCATAGTGGATCCTGGAAGGTCTACCTATTTCTTGTTCAGATTTTCAGTCAGTCTTCCTCTTTTGAGCCTCACTCAACCTCTTTGGTTTCAGTTAACTAATGCTTCCAACTTTTAGGGCTCTCCCATTTTTGGATTTTCCTCAGAGCCAGTGTGGGCTTCAGCTTTCTTGGCCCTGTTAACAGTCACCACTTATCCATCTGCCTCCCAGCTTCCAGGTGGATGGTTTTAGACTGTCCTCCCATTCTTATCATCTTTACAGGTTTATCCTCTCATTGTCATTTTGCTGAACTTTTTAGAGGGAACAGTAAATTGGGTATTGTCTTTGCCATATTAAACCAGAAGGTAATTTATAAAAATCTCTGTTTTGTCTTTGATAATAACTTTTTCTCCATTTTCTGTCTCTGAAACTGTTAG
Source organism: Rhinopithecus roxellana (assembly GCF_007565055.1). NCBI lineage: Eukaryota > Metazoa > Chordata > Mammalia > Primates > Cercopithecidae > Rhinopithecus > Rhinopithecus roxellana. The sequence continues at coordinate 17,672,002 of NC_044553.1, read as the reverse complement.
TTGGGTGTTGCCCCCTCTTGGAGTAATCCTTTGGGTCTCTTATGTTTTCTCTCCTATTTGTATCTCTTTGTATAAATGCTCCCTTGATTACCTTTCTTTCCTATAGGGTCAACTATTCTGTTTAATATTCCTGGTATTTTTCTTTCGGATGGCTCACTTTTCCCGTGTGCCTGGTGGTCCTCTGTCCTTTGTTCATATGTAAGGATGAGGGATCACACTCATGGTAGCTGGCATGCTGTGTGTCTTCCATGGGCCATGCTGTGTGTCTTCTATGGGCCTCACCGTTGAGTTAATAAAACACTTGAATGGGAGCTCATGTGTGGTGTTGGTGCTTGCACACCAGTGGACTTTGTAGGATTTTAATGGTCTTGGGAGCATCCTTTGATATTAGAATGGGAGTGCACCAACCCCTAAACTAGAACCTTGTATTTCCATGGTCTGTGTCTTTAGAAGACAGCCTTCTAGTTTGTTGCTTTGTTTGCCTGGGGGCAGAGATCTGATTGTCAGTCTCTCTGTGAAGTAGGGAGGGGTTTAGGGAAGGGACTGCCTGGCACAAGTGTTTTGCTGACAACCTTTTATTAAAATCTTCTGTGTGATCCCTTCCCTTACTCCCAGCTCTAACCTGCAGCCTCTCCGAGCTCTGTGGGGAGAATTGCCCACTGCTGTGCCCCTGCTGCTCATGTCTCTAATCTGGCACCCTGTCCTTGGCTCTGTCACATCTATAACCTGCACCCTCTGTGTTCCATCTCCCTTCTTCACCTCTCCTTCCTGTTTTGGGAGATTATTTCATTCTGTACTTCTTTAGTGGGATTTGGAAGGGGAAAGAAATCCATGTGCAAAATCCATCATCTTAAACCAGAACTCTTTTTACCCCTAGCTTTACAAGCCGTTAAGCTCCTGCAGAATCAACCCATAGTTGTTTTGTTTTTCTTAACCTAGAGAGACATCTAAGTAGGAGTCAACAGGCTTTCCAAGTTCTTGAGCCAGCCGATGCCATGGGTCTGTGATGCACAGACTCTGTGTCCACTAGTTTATGGCAGTAATATAGTCACCTGGGATGGATCTAAGTCCAAATTTGCTGTAGCAAGATCTGTGACTCCAAAGGATTAATAATACTGAATTATTGCAGTGTGGACCCAATAAGCAACCTGAAGCTGCATCATGGAATTAAAGTGAGTTAGAGCCTGAGTATATTGCTCCTTGGGTGATTCTATCCTGCAAATAATACATTATCCAAGGCCTGGTGCTGGAGACGGATTGCTGCAATACACATCCAAGGGACCTGTTGCTGACTGAGAGTGACTCCAACCCATCATCCCAGTGCCGCTGTTTTATTGATGCCAGAGAGTCCCCACAGGTGATGCATTACACACCGAAGAGGTGGCCCCCGGAGAAAATGAGGGATCTGCAAGAAAACTCTGTAATAATTATTGCACAGAAGACAGCTACCATGCTACACAGAAAAGGTCTTCTTTTTTTCCCATGTCAACTAGGAGAGAATATAGATACTGACTTTGCTTCTCCCAAGTTTTTCTTCTGCTTTCGTATAATATGTTCAGATATAACCAAAGTAACTCTTCAGATCCACCCTGCAATTAAACAAAACAACTTCCTTATTTTCTGAGTATCTCTAAACCTCCACAGATTCAAGGACAGATAAGCATTAAGGCTTTCAAATTTCCTGTTTCACAATGACTGAGAGGTAATTTGAAGTGCAAAAATATCTGTCAGTGAGCATATTAAACAACTCCATACCTTCAGCCATTCCGTCTTTAGCTATTTACAGATATGTTTTAAAAGCATACCATTTAAATATGAACAGCAACTTCCTGTTAAACTTTGGATGTAGCAACCAACAAGAAATATGGCCCCCGGTGGTAAGAGAGGAAAAAATAGTTTCTGTATACAAAGCCCTACCATAATAAACAAGCAGGAGCACTTCCTGATAAATAGCGCCAAGCAAACATTCATATCCTTGCCTCTGCTATATTCAAAATATTTTTACTAGACCAAGTGCAAAGTATTATTATCATTAATATTAAGTTTATCCTTCTTGGAACTGAGCCAGGCTCCAGTTCTACAGGAAGGTCTGGTAGGAACCAAGGGTATGGCCGTTTATCATTGCAGATACTTTGGTTTTAATTCCCTTCATATAAATATTGTAAAGGCATGGATGGATATAAACGTTACTGCATTTGGTGAAACCCACGCCCAATGGCCCCAGGCCTGCAGCAACCACCCCACAGAATGATCAAACCGGAAACTCCAGAGCGGTAAACAGGACAATTTCAGATCTAGCGACAATCCTGGCAGGTGGCCAGGTGAAGAAAAGCAAGGACGATGGCAAAGACAGACAGGTGCCCACAGGTTCCCTCCAGCTACCGCCACAGAGTGGGAACCCTAGCCAGGGCACAGACAGAGGCAGGGCCCCTGTGAAAAGGGGCAAGGACTCAACTTGAAGGGAAACACTGCCTTGTGTTACCTTTGTTCACTAATGTGAAGTGCTACTCGGAGTGTTCCTTATTTTAAATCAACAATTATATAAAGCATACACACCCACACAGAAACCTTTCTAGCTATTGACATATTACAGATAGCAAAAAAAGTGCACGCATCATATGAGTACAGTTCGATGAGTTTTGACAAACCGAGCCCACCCCTGTAAATCGCACCCAGACTAAGACAGAAGACATCAGTAGCTCCCAGGAGGCATCCCTGTGCCCCGCTGCCCTCAGTACCTGCCCCCACGCCCACCCTCCAGGGCAACCACCATCTGGACGTTCTTGTTTACACATCTTCCTGTACTGGAATTGGGATCCCAGAAATCAAGTGGAGTAAATGAAGTGCAACTTTGTGCCAATGTATTTGAATTGAGGCTGCTGGGCCTGCAGGTGACAAGGCACCACTTCCCCAGAGACATCTTTCAGCGTTCCCGCGGCATCAGGAGAATGCACTGCAGCAGAGGAGAAAGAGGAGCAAGGAAGGGCTGGGGAAACTGCTCAAATAGAGAGGTGTGGAAGGCAGTGTCTCCATGAGATGTCAGGGCCTTGGAAGAAAGGACACTCTGATTGGAGGGGCTGAGCAGGAGGAGGGGACACTAAATACCAATGGCAACCATGGAATTTTGTGTGTGAAGTGCTGCCAGCCACAGGGCTCAGCCACGCAGCTGGGTGGGAGGGTGTGTGAGAGGGTCCTGCTTAGACAGCACCATCACCACCCCTAGGAGCTGGGCTTGGATCTGACAAGAGTCTGTTTCCTAGACGATGAGCAGTTCCCGGGGCTGGCCACTGAGGATCTGGGTCACACAGGCCACTGTCCTCCCCTTATGAAGGTTGCAGTCAAGTTAGGAAGATGACAAGTAATGGGGTCCACACCACATAGCATGGTGTGGCATGTGTCAACACATTTGCCGACAGAACCAGTGCATGAATGAATGCATGGGGGCACAGAGCACCTCTCCTGTCATGCCTGGGGTGTCCCCAGGAGCAAGCCTGAAAGCCAGCTGGGCCACCCTGTGAGACCAGGGCCCACTGGAGCCCTTCCATGAGGAAGACTCAGCCGAGCGTCTGCACTAGCCGAGAAGCCATGGTACCGCTGGGCTCCTGGGCCCGCTGGGGGAGTGGGCTGCCAAGCACCCAGTGAGCTGCAGCTTAAACAATGATGACATTTTGTCATCTCTGTCAACACAACAAGAACTTGGGAGGCAGGCAGGCCCCCGCCATGCACAGTGCCCAGTACTGTCACCAGAACCTCTCCTTTATCCTTCTCCTCTGTCGCATCAGCTGCTAGTGGCTCCTCCTTCCCTGGCAGTCACAACACAGCCACCTCGTTCTATGCATCATGGCCTCAAACTGTTCCTCCCTGCTCATCAGGGAGGGAAAAGCCAATGTTCCCTGTGTCTCATTGGCCATAAGGTCACCTGCCCTGCAGGGTGCTGAGACAGGGAGTCTGGTCACAGGAGGCTGTTGGAACCCTCCCTCCTCAGAGCTTTGCAGGTTGAAGGGATGCGATTAGACTCTGTCGACACATCTGAGAGCTCCACCGTGTGCAACAGAGAGCCAGACTCTGTCTCAAAAGAAAAAAAATCAATCTATCCACCGTTATAACTTTAGTCAATATGCCTATTCCATCACTTCTTCATTTGTCATCCTTTAACAGTATCTACTGATTCTGCACTACTAAAAAATGAGAATTTCACTCATTTACCACCACCCCCCACCTCCTCTCAGTCGTGATTTTCAGTTTTCACATTCGTTACATTTGCACCTATAACTATAGACTTGAGCATTTACTGCTTTTCCATCCAGTTGAGACTGCCGAATCTTCAGCACACAGTGGAGGCCCCTGAAGCCCTGTCCCATCCTGTGTCTCCCCTCCCTTCTTCCCCTTCTCTTCCTCCATCTGATGGGTTTTTCTTTTGCAGCGCCAAGGATGGCATAATCTTCTGTTTGATGAGCATAATTAAGTTTTCTGTTCTTTGTTAAGTTTTATCTGTGTTGAAAACAAGTCAATGGCATTCGCATTTTTACAACTTTGTAAGTACCATTCATGGCAGCCAAGTGGTTTCCTTCTCTGTGGATGATGGCTTTCCTGGGGCCACATGAGAGAATGACTTCAGTGTCAAGACTGAATGTATTCTGTCTCTCATAAACTTTCTTCTTGCTCAAAACCATAATATGGCCGGGCACAGTGGCTTATGCCTGTAATCCCAGCACTTCGGGAGGCCGAGGCAGGCGGATCATGAGGTCAGGAGATCGAGACCATCCTGGCTAACACAGAGAAACCCCATCTCTACTAAAATCACAAAAAATTAGCTGGGCTTGGTGGCACGTGTCTGTAGTCCCAGCTACTCAGGAGGCTGAGGCAGGAGAATTGCTTGAACCTGGGAGATGGAGGTTGCAGTGAGCCAAGATCATGCCACTGTACTCCAGCCTGGGGGACAGAGCGAGACTGTGTCTCAAAACAGAAAACCATAACATATTTTTAGTTTTCTCGTGATTAGACTGTGGCTTTCATAGACAATTTTTGATATTCCCCCCTCCCAGATGTTTGAATTACCTTTCATTTTTCTCGTGGACAAAGAATAACTGCCTCTTGATTGCGCTTCTCCATCTTGAAATCTGTGCTGTTTATTTATCTGTCGACATAGCTTCTAACTTGTCACTCTATACTCTAATTTGTAACTGCCAGGGCTGGAAGCCTATGAACTATATTCCCAGCTTCTCTTGGTGCAAGTTTCTGGCCAATGAGAGGCACTGGAGGCCGGAAGCCTGGATCATGGGAGAAAGCATGTCCCCTTCTCCAGCTCTGGGAGCAGCTGGCAGCTGAGAGTGACTACAATCTGCAGATTGGTGGTGGGTGTTGCAATAGTGGTGGAGCTGCTGATGTTTAGGCTCCGAAGCAGCAGCCAGAGGGCGAATCCTGGTTTCTGGATGAGAGACAATCATGCTCATGAGCTCCCATAGCTCCACTTTCCATTTCATTCTCCAGTCCTATAGGCGGTTAGTGGCCTCCTGTAGCTGCTGCTCTCTGGGTGTTATGGAATGAATGTTTGTGTCCTTCCAGATTTTTATGTCAAAGCTCTACCCCCCAGTGCAACTATATTTGGAGACAGGGCCTTTAAAGGTAATTAAAATTAAATGAGGCCGGATGTGGTGGCTCAAGCCTGTAATTCTAGTACTTTATGAGGCCGAGGCGGAAGGATCACCTGAGGTCAGGGATTTGAGACCAGCCTGGCCAACATGGTGAAACCCCGTTTCTACTAAAAATAAAAAAATAGCCAGGCATGGTGGCGCATGCCTGTAATCTCAGCTACTGGGGAGGCTGAGGCAGGACAATTGCTTGAACCCAGGAGGTAGAGGTTGCAGTGAGCCAAGATCATGCCACTGCACAGCAGCCTGGGTGACAGAGTGAGACTCTGTCTCAAAAAAAAAAAAAAAAAAAAAAAAAAAATTAAATGACTATCTGGTAGTTTGTTAATTTTTTTTCAAAAGAGCCTTTTTTTTTTTTTTTTTGGCGTGAGATTGTAATCACTGTATGCCTGGGGTGGGAAGGCTGACTGACAAGGCAGCTTCCTCCACAGACTTCCAGCAACAGTCCTGCCCTGGCTGCACTCCTCTCCCCCAGGCCTCCAGGCCACCAGCTTGCAGCCTGTGCTCCTCTGGGGTTCAGGAGGGATCCCCCGCTCCCTCACTCCCAGCCTTGCCCTGACAGTGATCTGAGTTGCGGAGTTTGGCTTTCTCCTCCATCCTCACCTGTCCATTTGCCCTCCAGCTCGCAGAATCATTTTCTCAAAATTTTCAACTGCTAATGACCCTGTCACCAGGCCACCCGGCAGGGAAGCCCACTTGTCCCTTACCGATGGCTGGGTATGGTGGCTCACACCACTTGGGTGGCTGAGGCAGGAGAATCACTTGAACCCGGGAGGTGGAGGCTGCAGCGAGCGGAGATCACGCCACTGCACTCCAGCCTGGGTGACAGAGTGAGACTCTATCTCAAAAAACAGAACAAAACAACAACAACAAAAACCCCCACAACTTTACCTAGACTCAGCTGTGAAAACTTCAGTGAATCTGGCCTCAAATTGTCACTATGAGGGGAGCCACTGGCATGTGAGTTTGTTTAGATTCCTCCTTCCTGGTTGAGACCTGGGGTTGGAAACACCATTGAAACTCCTCTAGAAATGGCATTTTGGAGGCTTTCCTGGTCTCCTGAGACAAGACAGCTGCCCGGCTTGTAGCCAGGACTGTGCCTGTAGCCCACCTGCTGTAAGCTCACGCCTGCAGGCACTGAGTTTTACCAGCAAGATCTAAGTTGAACTGGGGAGAGTGAGATGCAGACAGCCCCTCCCCCGGCCCTAGGCGGAGCACAAGACTCGCTGCAGGCTCGTGAACTGTGCCACCTGCCCTCCTGAGGACATGTTCTTCTCACAGGAGGTTGCCCTGTGGCCTCACCTGGGCCGGATGGGAATTGCAAACTTGAAACCACTACTGCTTTTCCCTGTTTTTATTTTAAAAAGGATATTAAAAGAACATATCTTTTAAAAATTAAAGTGAAGTTCATTTTCATTTTATCCTGAGAACTTCACAGTAGCTCTTGAAATACATGAAAATGACTTTAAATGAGTTTTGTTTTCAGACGATCTCAGTAGCTCTGAGGACATGCATAGCTGTCTTGGAGTCTCACAAAACTCGGCTGGAAATCTCTGGCCCCACGTGGAGGAAGATAATTCTCTGTTTCTACCTGAGGCTTTCCTTAGGCTCCTGGTCAGGAAGGGAGAAGAAACCCCGGGCAAGGGGTGAGAAGTGGGGGTGGGAGAGGCTTGCCCCTTCCTCTGGACGACAGAATCCATTTCTAGAGGGAATTTCAATGGTGTTTCCAACCCCAGGTCTCAACCAGGAAGGAGGAATCTAAACAGACTCACATGCCAGTGGCTCCCCTCATAGTGACAATTTGAGGCCAGATTCACTGAAGTTTTCACAGCTGAGTCTAGGTAAAGTTGTGGGGGTTTTTGTTGTTGTTGTTTTGTTCTGTTTTTTGAGATAGAGTCTCACTCTGTCACCCAGGCTGGAGTGCAGTGGCGTGATCTCCGCTCGCTGCAGCCTCCACCTCCCGGGTTCAAGTGATTCTCCTGCCTCAGCCACCCAAGTGGTGTGAGCCACCATACCCAGCTAATTTTTGTATTTTTAGTAGAGACAGGGTTTTACCATGTTGCTCAGGCTGGTCTTAAACTCCTGAGCACAAGCAATCCGCCCACCTCAGCCTCCCAAAATGCTGGGATTACAGGCGCGAGCCACCGTGCCCAGCCAAAGCTGTGGTTTTAAGGAGAATGTTCCAAAGTCCAGTGGTTAAAACCAAATGTCACACAGAGACAGAAGCCTCCCACACAGCCCCAAGTCCCAGCAGTCACGGTGTTCCAGGTCCTCCAAAGTCAGCTTCTCCTCCAGGAGGCCCCTGAACTCCCCGGCCGTGGGGCTGAGGCCGCACAGCCCTGTGTGATTCATCTGCCATCGGGGCCCTTCGTCCTCTTCTGAGCTTCACAGTTAGCCCAGGGAAGAAAACAGGCGTGTCTTCCACAAACCCTGAAGGGAATGGAAAGTGCCAACAGTGAGAAGGACTTAGACGTAAAGGATATACACAGTGTCACGGCATTTCCACAACCCTCTGGACACAGGAGTACACGTGTGCACACATAGATGGGGGCGAGGGGTGGGGTGCAGGCCCCAGCTGTTCACACCTAACCAAGTGCATGTGAGGCAGCAACACTTAAAGGCCACTTGCTTCCTGCAGCATCTGAATGGAGCAGGAGCCTGCCCGGGGCATCTCCACGCAGCCTGGCTCAGCACCCAGGACTGAATGCATCCCTTAGCGTTTACATTTTTTAGTGCTATTCACTGAGTGACAGAGAGACAGTGATAGAGACAGGAAAGGACAGAGACAAAGAGAGCAATGGGTGAAGAAAAAGCAAGTAAGCAGGGAAGTTGGACATTTCACACGACGCAGTCACCAGGGAGGCAAGAACACTCACAGAACAGTTTGAGCCAAAGAGTCACTCAGGGACAGGAACAGCAATTACTTCAATATTTAAAGCAGACACCCTGTGAGCGGCTGTGGAGGCGGCTCTTTGTTAATATTTAACACGAGCTGGGCAGTCGCCGGGAAAACAACTGTTTACGGGAGAGATTAACCAATATTCACCACTGCTCAAAGCTGTGGGGAGGCTTCAGGGGACAGGCAGCTGCCGGTATTTCTAGATTACAGCAGCTCAAGGCCACAGAGCTGGGGAGGCTCATGGTGTCCCCAGGGTGCAAGAAAACTGTAAACAGGCAGTTTGGGGTCACCTACCCTGCTTCAGAACCATGGTTTGCAGGAAACCCAGCCCTGCAGCTGGGCCTGGGTGGTGGCTGCTGGCCAGCCAGCCAGCACCTCGCTGGACAGCTGTGTCTCATAGCCCCAGGCTGGGCTGTCCTTCAGGCCCATGCACAGTCCCAAGCAGACTCCTTGTATACTCCCTGCGTGAAGTCGGGGGCAGGTGCTTGAAAGTAGAGGGGCTCCTACTGATGGAAAGTGTCACCAGCCTGCTTGCAAATCCTCCAGCTCACACTTGGGCTTGTAGGGACACCAGTGAGGACAAGCTGCCTATTTTCAGGGGCTGTGAGATGTGAGTGTCGTTCATGACAGCTTTCTCCTCTGTGTGCCAAACCTTTAAGAGCCTGGCCATTTTCACCCAGCCCCATAGCCTGGATGAATCAGGCCTCACTCCCCTGTACTTACTTCCAAACATTCGATCACTCCCAACACCCTCCACCCAGGCCTCATAGAACAACATACAGATCACGCTTGGGCCCAACTGGATGTGGAATCCCAGCTCAGGACCAAGCAATGCTGCTGCCCTAAATTCTGATGCTCTCTCCACAATGCCCTAGACCCGTGACCCTGGGCACTTCCTGGCATACCACTGCCCACTCTGCCCACACCACAGCTGACTTTGACTCTCTAATGGCTCTTCAAACAGTTCTTTGCACACCTGGCTATTTATTGTAAACGAAGAAGTACTGAACAGCACGTGCTGCTCTGAGGACGCTGTACAAGAATTGGGGCTCTGCATATGAATCTTTGCTAAAATGGATTTAGTTTATTAGAGCCAGTGTTTGGGTATTTAGGTTTCACAGCATAAATATATTTTTGCTACTCTGAGACCAATGGCACAAGGCTGTCTAAGGCATTAGAAGAACAGTCCTAAATCTTTCTGTGTTCACAGCATAATTCTGAATACTAGAAATCTAGAGGAATGCTTGAAGAGGTTTTTAAAAAAAGTAAACAACATTAAAGCAGTCAGCAATGATTTCCATCTCAGCAAAACAGGGGCCCCCAGGGTCTAGAAACATCTGTGGCCATTGAGCAGTCACTTGGTCATTCTTGTGGATGCTTTTTTTGAGATGGAGTCTTGCTCTGCCACCCAGGCTGGAGTGCAGTGGCGTGATCTCGGCTCACTGCAACCCCTGCCTCCCAAGTTCAAGTGACTCTCCCACTTCAGCCTCCCAAGTAGCTGGGATTATAGGCATTAGCCACCACACTTGGCTACTTTTTGTATTTTTAGTAGAGATGGGGTTTCACTATGTTGACCAGGCTGGTCATGAACTCCTGACTTCAAGTAATCCACCGCCTCTGCCTCCCAAAGTGCTGGGATTACAGGCGTGAGTCATCACGCCTAGCCTTGTGGTTGCTTTTTATTTTGTGGTTGTCCAGCATCAGGACAGTCTTTTAACATTTGAGAAGTGAACTCAATGTCTTTGTCTTGGTGGGAGGCAAAACCCTGCTTCCTTCTACAGAAGCCTAAAAGGCCAGGAATGTGCATTTCCTGACACCTGGGTGAGGGGAGCAGGGCTCTGCAGTCACATGCGCAGGAAGCACGGAGACTTCAGAGTCCATCCCTCCATTCCCAAGTGGCCAGAGCAGTGCCTCAGTGTCCTGTGTGCAAGAAGTGGCTAGCACGTGCTCAGCACCAACAGTGTCCTAACCACATGTCCTGGGGCTGTAGCTGTGGCCACTCGGCACCTACAGGTCCCTGACCCTTCTCCACAGTGATTCAGCAGGCAGTTGTCTGTGAGCCACTTGATACCCTTTTGCAATATTCCCCCCTTCTGATGATTAACCAGAAGTGCTTTGCAGGCGGGAAGCCTGGTGCGCACAGTCAGGGTCTGCCCTGTGCTGCTGCTTGAGGACTGTCTCCTGTCCTGACAGTGCTCTTCAAAGCTGCCGCGGGCCTGCTTGATGTAACGCTCACTTCTGACCTCTTTGCCCATGCAAGGCACACCCTGCCCTGCCCTGCCTCCTACCCCCTTCCTCCTTGGCATTCTGATGGACTTAGTGGTCCCCAAAATTGCACACATCAATTAAACCAGCAGCATGCTCATGGAGGGTGGGTGGCACCCAGAGTGCTGCTGTGTGCCAGCTGTCAATCACCGTGGGCTGGAATGCCGATTACAAGCCTGGAAGGGGTATAGCAAACTCAGGGTTTAGCCACAGTATACAAACAGCTTTTCCACCTTTCCTTTCCTGAAGGCCACAGCAGGGCCTGCTCTGCTCCCTGAGGCAGCAGTCCTCATGCTTAGCCAAGTGACTAGGCTCACTCGCAGTTACTGCAGGGCCACTGTGTCCCCGGCTGAGCCTCGTACCCCAGAGAATTGGTCAGAGAAGAAGGCAGCTTAGAGAGGGTCACGTTGGCCTATAAGCTTGAGCCCCTGCACTGGTGGAGATTAAGTCCTCCTTACCTGGTGGTATTGGGGCTTAAAATTATAACCAAGTTCAGTTACTGAAACATAGAGAAAGGGCCACTTTTATGCTTCTGAGGTCGGAAGTGAGGTTTACCCCCCGGAGATCTGAAGGATCATCCACTGGGCTTCCCCAAAGGGGCATTGTGCCATTTCTCCTGGCTAAGAGAGGTCTCCCCCTTCTCAATTCCCATCATTATTCTCACTCAGCAGAACCTCTCTGAGCACCTACTGTGTGCATGAGCCCAGCGTGGGTGGGCCACGGGCCAGCGAGGATGGGATGAGTGTCCAGGGCAGCTGGGATTTGGACTCCACTCCGCCAGGCCACACAGGGGAAGGGGAAGCCCAGACAGCTGTCAGGGTATTCGTGGGAGCCGGGGGTTTGGAAGGGCTGTTGGGTGTGCTGGGGCACCGGCTAGGCTGTGGGATGGTGACTCTCCTGCCGCCTTGGGAGGCTACCCTGAGATCACCTGTCACCCCACTGCCTGCTGCTCATTCCTGATGCTGCACTCTGGCCTTGGGCAGGGAGTGCTGTCTGCCACGTGCTGTGGTCCATAGCCCCTTTGCCTGTTTAGTTTTCTTTTGTGCCCATCCCCCTCAGCATTCTAGTATTTTAATGTGTGTCCTTTTATTTGCTTGGGTCCCAGTATAAGACACTATTCTATTTTGGTTTTTAAAAGTATTTCTTTACTACATTGAAACTTCTTAATTTTATTTTTATTGTGGTAAAATATATGTCACATAAAATTTACCATTTTAAATATTTTTATACGTACAGTTCAGTGGCATTAAGTATGTTCACACTGTTGTACAACCATCACCACTATCCACCTCCAGAACTTTTTCATCTTCTCAGTCTGAAACTGTTGCCATTAAACACTAACTCTTCATCCCACCTCCACTCAACCCCTAGAAGCCACCATTCTTTTTTTCTTTTTCATTTCTTTTTTTCTTTTTCTTTTTTTTTTTGAGACGCAGTTTCGCTCTTGTTGCCCAGGCTGGAGTGCAATGGCATGGTCTCAGCTCACTGCAACCTCCACCTCCCAGCTTCAAGCAATTCTCTTGCCTCAGCATCCCAAGTAGCTGGCATTACAGGCACCCGCCACCACACCCAGCTGATTTTTGTATTCTTTTTAGTAGAAACGGGGGTTTCACCATGTTGGTCTGGCTGGTCTCGAACTCCTGACCTCAGGTGATCCCCCTGCCTTGGCCTCCCCAAGTGCTGGGATTACAAGCATGAGCCACCTTGCCCGGCCCCCACCGTTCTGCTTTCTGTCCCAGTAATTTTGACAACTCCACGCACCTCACAAACATGGAATCACGGAGTATTTGTCCTTTTGTGCCTGGCTTATTTCACTCAGCATAAGGTCCTCAAGGTCTGTCCATGTTGTAGCACCTGTCAGAATCTCCTTCCTTTTCGAGGCTGAATCATATTCCCTTGCCTGCATAGACCGCGTTTTGCTTATCCACTTATTCCTTGTCACTCAGTACTGTGTTGTACTCTTGACTTACGTAAGGACTATTTCACTCTTGGCCTTGATGGGTTTCTGTGTTCACTCAGCACCAGAACCACATAGTAGGTTCCTACGTCTCTGTGCACATCTAGGTCGTTGCTTCTAATGGGGGCCTGGCATCCCGGGTGACTTACCCTCTTACCCATGACACAAGCCCCCAGCCTGGGACATTCCTGCTGCAAGCCTCAGTGTGCAGGTCTCATTTATCATTATTTGTATTTCCGCGTTTTATGTTTCCAACCCTTCATGTTTCCATTTGGCTCTTTCTGGTTCCTCTGTCTGCTTTCTATTATTAATACTGCCCCTTAGCTGAGAATACTTATTACACTTAGTTTAGATTCCGATCTGCCTGGTGCTCCTGCTCCACAGGTGACTGTGGCTCAGTGTGTTTTTTCCCTGTGAGAGAGAAATGCTCTGGGGCCTGCATTCGCCTTGGTCTTAGATGCATGTCCTCCTGGGGGCATCTGCAGTCCTGTTTGGGGACAGGTAATGGGGAAGGTGCTGAAGCTCAGGCCCGGGTGTCTGTGGCGCCCCCTGAAGGGGGTTATGAGATGGGGGATGAGCCCGGAGACTATGAGATTGCTTCTGTTGCCAGAACTTTCCCTAACTCACAGTTGTAGGTGGTCCTGAGAAGAGGTGGGTTTTCCAGGTTGCAGCCCACCTGCTCTGGGGAGCAGAGGGGAGCAGCCAGGAGCGGTGCCCGAGGAAGGCTGATATGAATGTACCCAGCCTCTACCCATGCAAGCCTGGGACTGGACCCTCACCAACACAAGGTGGCCGGGCTGGGAATGCTGCTGTCCTAGAGGAACAGAATAAAGTGGGATGGACACAGGAGCAGGACTGCCAAGCTCTCCCCACCACTGCTCCCTGCCCTGGCCCTGGGGCTGCTCCCACCCACACCCCTCAGGGGTCCCAGTGGCCCCAGGCTTCCCTGGGGCTCTGTGGTTTCATGCTCCCTCTCCCCAGTGTGTCTCCAGGGTCAAGCTGGGCAGGGGTGCAGCTCATACTTTCACTGAAGCCTGTGGCTCTTCCAGTACCTCCACCGATTCTAACCCCATGGTGGATGCTGATGGGATCCCTGTGGACCACCTGTACTTTCTGTTCATCCAAATGGTGGAAGGAAGGAAAGAAGGAAGGAAGCAAGGACTCCCCATTGAGCCCACCTGTAGCACTCTTGGGAGGGCCTTCCATACACTGGGCCTCTTCATCCCCTCATTCCTGGCTCTGTCCTCTTCTGAAAACTTATTTCCTCTATCAGTTCCTACCTAGCTGGCAGGCAAAGGACAGCCAGACCTTGGTAAAGTTACCTAACGTGAGTCTGCTTAAACGGAGAGCAAATTTCACAGTCAATAGTGAAACAAAACAAACGGTTTGACTGGAACCTAAGTAAACAATGAAGCACATTTGTGAAAATTTATATATTATATAATATATAAATATATTGCGAAAAATTGTATTTAAATAAATTACTTGATATGCAACTCTGAACCAATTCTTAGAATGAAAGATGAAAGGAAGCTATTGTTAATTAGTTTTTTTGGCATAATTTTATATGCTCGTACAAAATTAATAGCAAATACTTAATACCACTTACTATGTGCCAGACACCATAGATGTGCATCTACACTCATCTAATGCTCACAGCACTCACCGAGACAAATCCCATTTCTATCTCCATTGCACAGATGAGAAAGCTGAAGCACAGAGAGCTTCCGTGCCTTGCCAGGTCACACAGCCAGTGTTAGGAGGGCTGGGGTCTGAGCGCTTACCCCCTGGGCTCTGCTGTGTCCTTTAAGTTTCTGACTTCGGCATCCGATCATGAATAGGGTCATCTCGCAAAGCCCTAAAGTCTTCGTGGGGTTTCCCCAGGCCCTCTCTGAACACTGTGTCTTGGAAGCTGTCCCCTTTGGAAGTACTCATTGGGCCAGGCACCATCTTTGTCACTTCTCTCCTCTTTGGCTGTAACTGACCTGCCTCCTGGACTTGCTTTTCGTGTGTGACCCCGGCAACTCTGCCCACTCTGCACTTTGCTTTTCAATGGATTCGCCCAGGTTACACTGTGTTCTTCCGTGCATGAGATCCAAGAGTCGTCTACTATAGATCGACTCTGACGCTGAGTAATGGGCAGGACGAGAGCCTAGAGATGCTGGAGTGGGACTGACTTTATAGGTCGTTTACTTCCTCACTGAGCCGGCTTTGTGTCCGCTCTGATCGGGGCCCCACGGAGGCAGCCACAGCCCCCCGTTTCCATGGAGAGGACATTCTGTTACATTGAACAGAGGGACACACACACACACACACACACAGATAAGAAGGGAAACAAAGCAGGTAAAGAGTACAGGAAGTGTCCAGGGTGGGCTGAGGGGTTGCAATTTAAATAGTTGGGCCAGAGAAAACATCTCTAAGATGGAGAAATCTGAGTAAACATTGAAGAAACCCAGGAAGGGGGACCCCGAGGGAACAGCAGGCCCTGGAGTCGGGGTGAGGGGAGGAAGAGCTGAAACTGGAAGCAGAGAAGCGGAAGGCGAGGACACTGGGGTGACAGGGCCGGATCTCGCAGCCTTGCCACAGCATCAACACTTTGGCTTTGTCTCTCATGGGACAGGGAGTTGGCGGACGGTAGGGCCTTCAAACAGCAAAGGGACATGTGGCTTGTATGTGAAAGGGCCACCCTTTCTGCGTGTTGAGGCAAGACTGCAGGGGCACGTGTGCATGCAGGGAGGTGAGGCCAGGCCACTTGCAATGTTCCAGGCAGGAGGTGGTGACCACAGAGCCCGGGGTGGTGGCAATCATGGGGGCAACAGTGGTCCCATGGAGGGCGCACTTCCATGTCCTAGAGTAATGGTGTGGAAGGAGGGGAGCCAAGAGGACTCAAATGCATGGCCCATGCGACGGAACTGCCATTCTCTGGGGCAGGCGAGACAAGGTGGAGCAGGGGCCGGAGACCCGAGAGGCCCAGGTGTGCAGGAGAGGCCAGTGGGAGACATGTGTGGGGTTGTTTGCACAGATGGTATTTCAGGCCAGGAGAACTCTGGGCTTGTGGGTAGAGGGAGTGTTGATGATATGGGAAGTGGCTCCCATGGAGTCCCCAGTGCTCAATGGGGAGAGGAGGAGGGAGAGACCAGCAGCCAGAGGAGCCCAAGGCAGGCAGAGACAAGGATGAGGACCAGACTGGTGCTGGGTGGAGCAGCCTGGAGGCGAGTGCTGGCCTTGCCAGAGCCGCTGGGAGGTGTGCAGGGGGTGAAAGCCAGGCTGCTTTTTACAGAGGAAGGAAGAAGAGGACTCGGAGACAGCAGGATAGACAGCCTATCAAGGAATTTTCCGGAAAGAGAAAGAGAGAGAGAGGGCAGTAACTGGGGTGGGGGGTGGGGGGTTGGTAGGGAGTGACTCAAGGGAGGATTTCTTGTTTGATGTTTGTCTTTTAAGACATGAAAAAAGAGAAAATAACCATGTGTTTCTAGGCGATGGCTGTGGCCCAGGGGAAAGGTTAGGAGGGCTGTCCTCCAGAAGCAGGATCTGGGGCCAGGAGGAGGCACTGGTCTTGGGGGACGGCAGGGGCGGCGGTGGACGGCGCAACCCAGACACAAGGGGAAGGGCAGAGCCTTGGGGTCCACAGGCAGCAGTGGGGATATGGGGACTTCTCCCATGGCCTCTGCTTTCCCAGAGCAGAAGGGGCAGGCTCATCAGTAGAGAGAGAGGAGGAGGCAGGAAGGGACCCGCCCCGAACCCCAAACAGCTTGCTCACTCTGTGGGGTATGTTGTGACTGCCATGCTCTCTTTCCACAAGAAGGTGTCCCAAGTGGACCCTAGACCAGGCATGGTGGGTGGCTGGAGAAGGGGTGGCCTGGAGTCCACAGCCTCCCCTGCCACTGGGAGGTCCCACGGAGCAGCCTCCTGCTAGGCGGGCCCAAGGCCAGTACAGAGCTGTAGGAGCAGTGTGGGGACAGAACCGGGGAAGGTGGTGGAGAAGGAACCCCAGTCGGGTGGTGGGTGGTCCTCAGCTCACCACTGTCTTGGGGCCAGTGATTTGGCCACCAGGCCCCAGCTTCATTGTCTGGGTCTTTCTCGCAGGGCAGTAGTAGGGAGTTCTGTGAGCTAACAGGAGTGGAATGCCTGTCATTTCTCATCTCCCTGATGTGAATCAGTTTCTCCAAGTCCCTCACCTAACAAAGCAGAAATGGTGACTTGAAGTCACACCCGGGGCTCTTAATCTTGCATGTCTGTCCCCCCTCATCTGCTGCTGCCTACATGGAACCCTCCTAGAGCCGTGCTGTAATGGGGCATAAGGCCCAAGGAGCCTCGCAAGCAGATCTTTCCTGTGTGGAGCCAAGGATGCAGCAGCAGATGTGCCCGTGGCAAGGTGGCCCTCCTGGGAGGCAGCTCTTCAGGGTTTGGCAGACGAGAGGAGTGCAGTGATCACCCAGCACTGCCCTAAGTTATGCAGGCATCCAGGAGCGATAATGGTTCCATGGGCAGGCAGAGGCCCAGAAGCACTTGGCAAGCTAGCTGGTCCCATCTCTGGATCCCAAGACATTCCCTTCTGCTGTTATTCCCAGCTGAGGAAGGCCACCGGGATCAGTCAATCACTTGTGTTCCTAAAAGGTGCTGCCTGCAGGTGCCCTTCTGACAAATCTGCAGGGGCCACAGTGAAACTCTGCAGGCTTGCCTTCTGCTTCTGGGAATGGCACTCTCATCCTATCCTGGAGTTACTGCTCGGGGTCCCCTCTCATGCTGGCCCCACCTGTGTCCCAAGCACAACACTCCCTCTCCCTTGCCATCTCATGGCTGGATGATCAGGTGGGAGCTTCTGAGGGCTGCCTTTCCATGCCATTAAATAGGGAAGGGGCTTTCTCTCCAATTTTTCTTGCTTCCCATTTAGCATGTTCTTTCCATTTACACAATGTGTTCTCCAATCTTGGATAGCTTCTGTTCTTATTTAAACTTTTAAAAAAGTGATTCAAACTCAACATACAAATGAAGAATGCAGCTGAAACTGGGAGACGTGAGGAGTAGCTTTTTTTTTTTTTTCAAGTCAGTGCAAATATTTTTGGAATTTAATTTTCCTTAGAAAAAAAAACGCCTTGCAGACAGAGCGTCTGCATCCTGTGTTTGAGCACCAGTGGCCTCTGGTGTCTTTATTTGTAAACTCAACATGGTGATATATGACCCCACAAACCCTGACTTCCCCCCTAGCAAAATTAGAACAGTGGCTCCTCTCTTCCTCCTGCCAGTCCTTCCCCTCTCCTTCCCCCTCTCTTCCTCAGGCCTCTACCCTTTCCTCCCTTTCATCTTCTTGTTTGGTTGTAGGCAAATATGATGACACCCTTATAGGAAACACTTAGAACTAACAGACAAGGAGAGTCTATAAAGCAAGCCCATGACACTTAATTGCAAAGTACATTTCAGCCCAGGCATTCTGAAGGGACACAGACAGGTGAGAAATGCCATCCACTCAGAGAAAGCAGAGATACAGGAGAGCAGTGTGAAAGGCAGGCCACCATGCCACCACACATGTTCAGCCTCTGGGACACGGTCTTCCTACTGGACAAATGGGTAAATAAATCTCCTTTCCAAGTCATTCAGGCCAACCCCAGGAGGATCAAGCCATATATATGCCTTGTGGAGGGCCCATCTTCCCTTGTGACCAGTGTTGTCTGGCCTGCAGCTGGCCCCATTACTGTCCCCAGGAAACCCAAGGTTGGGGGTAAAGGCAGCCAACTGTTTTCATGAGGTGGGTCACAGTGACAGGGCCCTTGGGCAGAGCCATGGTATATGATCATTTGATTTTCCCTCATGAATGTTGTAAAACCCTTAAAGGCCCAATACCACAAGTTATTGGTTAAATAAATGATGATATTTCCATACGTATGTGAACCATACAGCTATTCAAAGTGAGTACTGGCATGGTTAACTATTAATAATGCATGTGGGAAAAACACAGGCTGGAAAACTCATCTTTAGTGATAAAAGTCAGAGAGTGTGCAAGGGTGGGGAAGAGGGTGGATGTTGACTAGCAAGGGGCATAAGGAACCCTCCAGATGCCAGAAATGTTCTCTGTCTTGATGGGTAGGGGGATACAAAGGATTATAGACTTATCAAATCATTGGGCTGTATACTTGAGATTCGAGCCCTGCATTGTGTGAATGTTATACCTCAATAAAATAGAAGTTGTATGTGTAGCATGACAATATTCTGAAACTTTAACATGGCAGATTGTATTTTCCCAAAATGGCCATAGCAGTATTTCTGGTCCTGAGCACATTTCCAGAACTCTGCCACTCTCTGTCTGAAGGTGAAGTGTCTCTTCCCTCCCCTTGAGCCTGGCAGGTCTTTGCATCTTTCAGCTAATATGAGGTGGTAAAAGAGATGCCCATTACTCCTGAAGTTAGGTCAGAAAAGCTTTTTGCCTGGCTCTCTCTATCTCTTGGGACACTTGCCCTCAGAACCCAATCACCATGTTGTGAGGAAGCCCTGGCCACTTGAAGAGGCCAACAGCAGCAACTGGCCACCAACTCGTACCACTGACCTGAATGAGGCTTCAGATGATACTGAGCCTCCAAGTGTCTCTCCTGACATTACTGGGCAGAGAAGAACCATTCCCATTATGCACATCCAAATTCCTCTCATGGATAATAAACGGTTGCTTTATGCCACTCTGTCTTGGAGGTAATTTGTTACACAGCTATTGCAACTGGAAGTGTGTGTGCGCATGTGCATGCATGCTTATGCCTACACACAGGAAGATTTCTGAATATCTTGACAGAGGAAATGAAGTTGCTATTCATTTGTTTTCTCCTATTCTCTAATGTTTCTCCAATAAGCTGGTACTATTCATGTAATAAAAATAAAACTTAAACAACGTGAATAAATGTCTCAAATGGAAACAGGACCGCAGCGGTGATTCAAGCATACTGTGCTGGGTCAGCCTGTGCCCTGCTGCCCTCCAGGCGCTGGGGCAAGTCCATGGAAGTGTTGAGAAGGACGGAGTGAGCTCTGGCTGAGAGGACGCTGCTGCAACACTGCTTCCCGCTGGAGTGGCTTCTGCATCTGTGTTTGTTGAACAGCAAGCAGGCTTTGTGGAGGGGATTTGGGTGCATGTGTCTGTGCCTGCAGAGGTGGAAGGGGTCCCCTGCTAGGCCAATAATGCATTCCTGGTGAAACTTTTTCTCTCCAAACAGATTCCAAAAATCAAATTAATTAAGGGGTAGCCTCGAACCGTACCTCTAAGAACAGTATTAAAATATTCACATAAATGCCCACATCTTGAGTTTTAGGAATGCAAATTACCAGGTGATGATTCAAAGAGACTTCAACACAAAATACAGTGTGTTCAACATGCCCCTGGCCATGAAATAATGAGTCAGGTCCAGGGCCTGCCTTACAGTATCTGGAGAAGCAATGGGCCCTCGCCACTGATTCCTGAAACCAGGGTGGTGTCTTGTACGGACCCTTTATTATCCCTGTCCCTGCCTCCCATTTCCTAAAGCTCCCTCTAGCATCCCACCATCTGCAGTGTTCAAAGGTCGAATAGCCGCTGAAAGCTTAAGAACCAAGGAAGCCTCTGCTTAGGATCCACGCTTTAGTAGGAACAGAGGAACTTGAAGCCCCTTTGTCTTTCTATGCTCCGTTGCACTCCATCATTTACCCAGGTTGGAATTTCCAAACAATCTGAGCCAATCAAGGTGGGTTTGCTTCTTGACCTAAGCACTTGGAATGAGGCATGGAGCCTGAGAGAATCACCATACTTTGGTTTCCGAGTACTTGGGTTCTTTTGTTTTTGTTTTGTAGAGATGAGGGTCTCACTATGTTTCCCAGGCTGGTCTTGAACTGTCCTGAAGTGATCCTCCTGCCTTGGCCTCCCCAAATGCTGGGATTAGACATGAGCCACCATGCCTAGCCTATTTAAAAAGTGGGTGTCTACCCGGGGTTCCCAAGGTAGATTGCAAGGAATGATGTGTGGGTGCTGGAGACAGCCCATCAGCAAGTCCACCTCCAACCCGATGCTAGGAGTGCTATTCACCAGAGGCCCCCAGGGGATAACAGTGCAGAGGGCCCAGCGTCATGGCTCTCCAACTAGGAGGACTAGCGCTGCCACAGAGAAGGTCCGGAGCCAGCCCTGGGGATCTGGCCTGGAGACGGGTGGCATCACATTCCATTTGTTGGGGCTGGTCTGGGAGTGGAGCACAGGTCTCCTAGGTGCGTCAGGGATCAGGGACCCCACGGAGGAGCAGGGGAGCTGGAGCTTTCTGTAGGTCAAAGGCCAGTGCAGGGGCTGAGAATGCAGGTATGAGCAGCCAAAGTCTAGGGAGGTGCCACTCCCTGGGCAGGAACTAGAAAGCCAGAGTGAACCCAAACTGGCCTAGGCTGCTGGGGGTGCCGGGGGCACGTGGAGGGGAGGAGGGGTCCAGGAACAGCTGCAGGAGTCAGCTGAGGATACTTGTCCCCACACCCACCATGCACCTTGCATACCACGGAAGTCTGGTGCCTACAACAAGCAGAGCTCCCAGGGCAGCCCAGGGTCTCTGTGGTCAGACAGAAAGAGATCCAGGCTACTCTTTGGGGGCGAAGAGGGCATGGCCCTTGGCACAGAGAGACCACCAGGACCCTGGGAGCCTGGAGGCTGCGAGCAGGGTTGGTAAGACCTGCTTACCATCTGAGATAAGACCATCCAGATGCTCCCGGGCCCTTCCCGAGGGGAGACCAGGTGAGGTTTTCCATGTCAGTGCAGTTGCCTGTGGGCAAGGGTGTGACAGGGCCGCATATGGACTCTGGGTAAGGTTTTGATGGACAGAATAAAAGAAAGAGCACTTTCTTTGAGCTGTAGGGTGGAAATGGCATGGAGGCAGGAGAGCACAGGTCTTACCTGGGCCAGCGCACGGTAGGATGAGGCCCACCGACCTAGGTTCATCTAAGCCTCCAGGCCTCCAGCGCTGTTTTCCCTGCACTCTCAAACTCCCTTCCATCCTAGTCTTCCTCCCAGGCCCCCTCGCTGTCCTGTCTGCCCCTCCTCCTGCCAGACACTAGGTCTTCACGGGAATCCCCAGGACCGCACTTTCCCCAGAATTGGGGGAACCCCAGCGGCCCCCAAAGAGCCCCTATAGCCCACACTCCCAGGCTCCCAGGCTTGCAGTGGGGGGCCCAGCTCTGCAGTTGTTAGCCCCTGGGTCCTGGCCATGTTCTCTGTCCCCACACACAGCTGAGGGACTTCATTTTGCTCTTTCTCCTGCCTGAGGCTGAAGGACTTCCCCTAACCCCCCACTCAACCCCAACACTGCTCTCCCAGTCTTCCCCTGCCGTCTCCAGCACCTAAAACCACCGTCCTCAGGTGGGGAGACCCACTTGGGCAGACTTTTGTTTGGTGGTTGCTGTCTGCAGCCATGAGGGAGGAGGGATCCTGGGAGCCTAGGCTGGGGGGATTCTAGGGGCTGTAGTCCTCACTGGCCTTGGGCATGTCCTGCCTGTTGTCCCTCAGGGTGTAATTTTCCCTGTAATGAGGCCTGCCCCAGGGAATATCTGTATCTGGAGTGTGTCTGGGAGTGGGTGGTATTCAGAGGGGGTGGCACTGCTGTCAGTGTGGACTCCTCACACTGAATTCTGGAGGGACTCTGCCTATAGGAGTGGAGGGCATGGGGGCAATCCCCATCCTTTCTCCTTCCACTTCCCTTGCTCTCCTGCCTTCAGTACGTTCCTTATATTATCCTAGGAAGCAGGCAATGGCTTATCCTAGCCACAAGCAATGGCTAACATCTATCAGACACATATGGTGTGCCAGGCCCTTTTCCTAACGTTGACGCACTCCCCACAGGGAGAACCTGCTACCCTAGTCCTTCTACAGCTGAGGAGGTGGAGGTACAGGCAGGGCGGGTGAGCTGCTCAGCCAGCAGGTGGGACAGGTGGGATCTGAGCCAGGCAGGCCGGCTGCAGAGCCCAGGCACCAAACCAAGACCCCAGACTGCCTGGGGCTTAGTGCGTGGCATTTCTTATTTTACTCTAAAGGAAAACGTCTAGAGGTCATGGTAAACCACCTTTTATTGTATGGGGTTCTGAGCAGGCTCCTGTCTCCGAGGTCCTCAACAGCTGAGCCAATACAGTCCATGTTCCACAGCAATGGAGGATTACAACAATGACCCGGAACCCAGGCGACCCAGGCTTCAGAAAAGCTAACGTTCATGTCCCTGGACTGATGAAAACAAGGAAGGCTTCACTTTAGAAAGCATTGTTCACAGCACTGCTTGCAGCCAGTAGGACTTCCCAAGGACGTCCTCAGTCAACACAGAACTGGCACTGCCCAGGAGTCCCCCTGTCCCGTGCATGCAGGGTCTCACCAGTTCTGTCCCCACACCACATCCTCCAGCTCTGCTCATGCTCCCAATAGGAACAGGTGGCCCAGAGCCCTCTGCTGCCTGGCAAGATGGTTGGGGAGCTTTAATTCCCACCCCAGTCTCCTGGGTCTGATGCCTTCCAGCCCACCCCGCCTCCCACCCATCCGTGTGACCTCAGCCTGTGGCTCCTCGCCTCTCTGCTGCTCACCACGCCGTGGCCACTGTGGCCAGAGGCCAGTCCCCCAGTGTCATGGACCTCCCTGCCCACAGAGACCGTCTGGATGGCCAGTTCTGAGCAGCCATATGTGTGGGTGGAAAGGAGTCTGAAGGCAAAGCCAGTCTCCAAATAACAATATGGAAAAAATGTTAAAGAGACGAGCACTAACCTAGGATCGCTGCAAACCTCATTCATTAAAATAAGGAGGAAGGAAAATTGGCATGGGAATAAGGAAAATTACAGGATATTTCCTGTGAGGAATATGGGACATCCTTGGAAATTTCTTGAGGCATAATAAATTTACTGTTCCTTTTCTTAAAAAGAAAATATTGCTATGGCTCACCTGTCCCTCCTTCCCCTCCCCAAAACAGTTATTTATGGGTGTAAAATATTCCTTGTTTCAAGCAATGTAAGAGAACAAATATTGCTGTGAGAAACTCCCCAAGCAGTGAAGAATTTGGCACACAGTCAGGATCTGAGGTTTGGCTATTTGCTTTTAGCCATTAATTGCTGTAGAAAGCCTTTGAAAAAAGCCCTGTATCTGGGAGTCTCCTGCTATAAAAGACCATTTAGAACCAGTGGGAAGCTGGTCTTTAAGTTCTTGTTGACAGAGACTGCAGTCTCCAAGCAGGAACTCCCAATTACGTATTTACTTGGTAAAGATATAGGGGCTACCTGGGGGGTAATTCAATGTGAAAATCCCTCTTTGAACCTATCACTGTGGGATGCCCGAATTTGGCCATAGAGCTGCTGCGTTTGTGACCACAAGGGATCCCAAAGAGAATCGTGGGATTGAGAAGAACAGAAAGGTTTCTTTCTCCCCCTCCTTCACTAAGAATGCTTTGACCTACTCTCTTATTGTAAGAATTATTAATTAAATGCCCAAACACAGCCACTTTGGCACAGGAAACTATTTAGAAGGCAAACACTGAAATTAAGCCCAGACACAAACTCATTCTTCTGCAGAAGATGCTACTGATGCACCTTTTGCGTGAGACTGTGAGGAAACTGGGTTTCTGAGACTGTATATGCCAGGCATGTTGCTTGGCATAGGATGTAGTCTGGATTAAGACAATCCTCTTGCAAAAGCAGCATTCCTTTTGCCTACTGTGGTGATGGTCCTTGAGATGGAAAGAAGAGTGGAAATGGGGATGCCTGTCCACTCTGAACCTGGTTTGTTTCTCTTCTCCGCAGGATTTGGGGTGTTGATTCTGTTTCTTCTCTTATCACTGCATTTATTAGAGTCCTTAACCCTCCAGAACCTGGCACCCACCTTGTGTGAGGACCCAACCTTTGTGGTCAGGATTGCAGCACCCCGAGCCCACCTTGAGACCCACAGGCTTAACTGTGAAGTGGCTCCCATCGGTAGGGGACCTGATGTTGGAGTCCTTAATAAGGAGTGAGCCCTGAAGTCTGGAGACATTGCAATTGCCCAGGTCACTGGGTGAACCTGTAACCAAGAGATTGCTGGCCAAAAACTCATCAACAGCTTGTGTTTTCCAATTTCCATCTCTCATATCCATAGGGCAATGTTTAATGCATAAGGTCCAAGTGAATGTTTGCACTAAAAATATTCTGTTGAGTAAATACAAACAGCCATTAAACATATGAAGTAAAGCCCCACCTCACTAGGCATCAGGAAAAGGTAACAATTAAAGCTTCTCCCATTCTGAAGCTAGCAAGTGGCAAAGATACAAAGATAAATTGTCTTTGGTATAGACGGTGACACCCAGTGTTGGTGAGATGTGGAGAAACGGGTTCTCTTGCCCACAACTAAGAGCAAACATGGATGCCATGTTTCCAGAGGGCATCTTGGCACCGTTTTCAAAAGTATTAAAAATATGTGAACCAATGTGTACTTCCAACAATATTGGACTAACTTATTTCAGATCACCCTCCTATCAAGAACAACTGGAAAAGCTGTAGACAAATGCATAAATCACCTGCTTGAAATCGTGGGAAAAGCCCCAGGACAGTGCGCACTCAAAAGGTCCAGGTCCTGGAGAGAAGAGAAACAGTAGGATTAGCTGGAAGTTTGGTGCCTATTTCTCTCTCAAGGCAGTTGCTGGTTCTCTCTCAGCTGCAGCTGAGAGGTTGAGAAGCTGAGCAGCAAGCAGAGATGGAGGGGCTGAAAGAGCAGGTGGAACTACTGACAATCTCATAAAACAAGGGAACAAAAATTGGCATAGAGGGTATGCAAAGGAGGAGTCAAAGGTAGATACCCCCGGCCTTCATTTCAGAGGCCCAAAGAGCTACCTAGAGTGACCAACCATCCTGGTTTGTCTGTGACCGTCCTGGTTTTAGCACTGAAGGTCCCCTGTCCCAGGAATCCCCTCAGTCCAAGGCAATCCAGGGTTCTTGGTAACTGCTGTGGTTTGAGTGTCCCCTCCAAAACTCATGCTGAAATTGAACTGCCATTGTGAGGGCATTAGGAGGCAGGGTCAGATGGGACATTTAAGAGCTGATTTGGTCATGGGTCTCCGCCCTCATGAATGGATTAATGGACTATGGCTTGTCATAGGAGTGGGTTAGTTATTTTGAGAGTGGGTCTGTTATAAAAGCCAATTTGGCTCTCTGTTGTGCACCCCACTTACCCTGTGTACCCCACTTATCCTGTGATGCCTTCTGTCATGGTACAAGACAGAAAAAAAGGTCCTCAGCAGATGCAGCCCTTTGACCTTAGAATTTAGCCTCCAGAACTATAAGAAATAGATTTAGTTTTATTATAAATTACCCATTCTATGTTTTTGATTATAGCAACAGAGAACAGATGAAGAGGGTCACCCTAAATATACCCTGGGGACTAACGTTGACACCCAGGTTCAAATCCTCTCAGGCCCGAATTAAGTTAGGTGATCTGCCCTTCCTTTATTATGACCAGAAGTAAAAGTAAATATTCTCTACGGAAAGATACCACCCAGGGTCTTGAGTCTTTTCTGCAATTTTTATACACAATAGCTAACACTCCATCAAAACTAACCAGGTATGAAAAATGCTAAGGTTGGAGCAAGAGGGAAAAAATAAACAATAGAAAAAATTCTCTGGAGATTCTGATATTGGTGTTATCAGGCTTTTAAAAACTAAAATAACTGAGATTAGTATATTCCATAAGGTAGGTATTTTCAGTAGCATCCTGGAAGCAATAAATGGAAATTTTAGAACTTAAAAATATGATACTAAACTTAAGGGAATAGGTAAGTTTAACTACAGATTAGACACAGCTGAAGAAAATAAGTAATTGTGAAAATAGTTAGAAAAATATA
The DNA here is from genome assembly GCF_007565055.1 of Rhinopithecus roxellana. Classification (NCBI taxonomy): domain Eukaryota; kingdom Metazoa; phylum Chordata; class Mammalia; order Primates; family Cercopithecidae; genus Rhinopithecus; species Rhinopithecus roxellana. The sequence goes on along the minus strand of NC_044553.1, from coordinate 17,645,413 downwards.
TCTAGTCTGAAGCACAAGGAGAAAAAAAATGAAAAATACAGAAAAAAGTTTAAGAGAAAATATGTAATTAGAGTCCAAGAAGGAGAGAGGAGAGAGAATAAAAGTAATATTTGAAGAGACAATAGCTGAGAGATGACAAAAATGATGAAAAACAGAAATGTACAGATTTCAGAAGAGCTGTAAAGCACAAACAGTACACATTAAAAAAAACACACCTAGACACATAACAGTAAAACTCCTGGAAACCAAAAAGAAAACTCCAAAAGCAGTCATAGAAAAAAAAGCCACATTTCCTTCAAAGAAAACAATGAAAGCTAATGGACAATGGAACCATATGTTCAAAGCACTGAAAGTAAATTGCTTCCAACATATAATTATATACACAGCAAGAATATCCTTCAAAAGTGAGGGTGATGAGAAGACATTTTCAGACAAGTGAAAACCAGAAGAATTATTCACCAGAGCACCTGCACTAAAGAAACTAGCGAAAGAGTTCCTTAGGCAGAAGGAAAATGATCCTAGATGAAAGCACAGAGATGCAGGGAAGAATGAAGAGAAATACAAAGATTTAATATGCAGGTAAATCTATATCAAGACCGATTATACAAAATGACAATAATAATGTTTTGGGAATACTATATGGCATTTTGTAGTGATGAAAGACCAATTCACCAGGAAGACAGTAATTCTAAATTAGCCTCAAAATTGTGAAGAAAAAAATTGACAAAACTAAAATGAAAAATAGACAAATCCACCATTATCCTGGGAGATTTTTAACACAACTTTCTAACTGAAAAAACAAGTAGACAAAAAAAAGTCAGCAAGGATACAGAAAATTCAAACAACACATTTAACAAACTTGACTTAATAGATATCTGCAGAACTCTTCACCCACAAATTGCAGAACGTGCCTTCTTTTTAATTGCACATGGAACATTGGCCAAATTTGACCATATTCTGGAAAATGATACAAACCTCAATACATTTCTAATGACTGAAATCATGCAGACTGTGTTCTTCCACTACATTAAAATTAAGCCAGCAATCAAAACTAGGAATCCCCAAATATTTTTAACTTAAGTTATATGTTGCTAAATAACCCCTGGGTCAAAAAGAAACTCAAATAAAATTTCAAAAATATTTTGAACTGAATGATGAATATGGGATATAAAACCTTGAGATGAAACTAAGCTATGCTGAAATGGATATATGAGAGAAGTAAAGAGGCTAAAATTTAATGAGCCAAGATAAATATGAAATGATTCCACTTACATGATGTACTTAGATTGGTCAAATTAATAGAGATGGAAAGTAGAATGGTGATTGCTGGGGGCTGGTGGGGGCAAAGGAGTTAGTATTTCGTGGGTACAGAGTTTCAGTTTTGCAAGATAAAGAGTTCTGGAGATGGATGGTAGTGATGGCTGCATAACACTATGAATGTACTTACTGTTACTGAACCCTACACTTCAAAATGGTTAAGATGATACATTTTATGTGTATTTGACAATTAACATTTTTTAAATTAATGAGCTAAGCATCCATCTCAAGGAAATGGGAAAATAACAAATTAAACCTAAATAAAATAAAAGGAAAGGGGTAGAAAATATAATAGCAGAAATTAATGAAATAGAAAGCAAATGTGCAAATAGAGGTGTTAAATAAAGTTAAAGTTTCTTTTTGAAATGAGTAATACAGTTGGTAGTAAGTTGGGTTTCCTGGGCGGCAGATTCTGAGATGAAGAGCACAATGCTGAAAGGTTATGAGGGAGTGTTCTTGGAATCCAAGGAAAGGGAAGAGAAGAGAAAAGAAAGGTAAGAAACCAGGATTGGGTGGAGGAAGAGGTTGAGCTGTAACTCAGCCTCAAAGGATGCCTCGGCCAGCTACTCAGGGAGGACGGAAGCTGACATGACCCTTGAGAGTCATCCCAAGTCGGGGGGGCCAGGGGCAGACCTTTATATACCATAGTGAGTAGTCATCCTGCAGGCTGCCCTGGAAAGGACACATGACATTGGGCGTCACCAGCATTCTCAGCAGCTGGGGCAATGAACACCTCATTTCTGAAGGGGGATTCTGGTAGCTCTTCACCTTACGAGCAGGGGATGAAGAAAGAAGTCGCAGACTGCCAGTGTCAGGAAAGCAATGGGAGACAGTGGAAGGTGTTACAGACCACTGAAAAGAAAGCAAGAGGATTTTGTGGACATATTCAGGCCTATCTGCTTGAAAATTCAGATGAAATGAACAAATCCTCTCACCCAAGCAACTTTTGAAAATGAACATGAGAATAGAAAATCTGAATAATTTTGTATCTATTAAATGTTATAATTAGAAAACCTTCCTATAAAGAAAACTCCAGGCCCAGATGACTTTAGTGCATTCTTCCAAATACTTAAGGTAGAAATAATACTAATCTTATAAAAACTCTTCCAGAGAATAGAAAACAAGGAAACGCTGCCCCGCTTATCATGAGGCAAGCATAACTTTGATACCAAAATCTGAGAAGGTCATTACAAAAAGGTAAAATGGCAGGTCAATCATTCTCACAAACATAGGTGTAAATATCTGAAACAAAATATATTAGTTAAGCAAACCCAAGATATATAAAAAGGTATTCCAGGAATATGAAGTTGGTTTAATGTTCAGAAAGCAATGGAATTCAGCACATTAACAGAATAAAGAAGGAAGTCCTATAGTAATTATATTACTGGATAAAAAAAGGGTTTGGTAAAATCCAACACCTGTTCATAATGGAAACTACAGAAGCTGTGAATGGAAGGGGATTCCTTAATCATGGAGGCATGAAAGGAAAATAAATCTCCCCAAAATCACTAAGCCAAAGGCAAAAGTCAAGCTAGGAACTGCCTCCCATTCTAGTCCTAAATAAGATAGCTACAAAGATTAACAAAAATTACCTCCCTCCCTCACCATTTGCCCACAAGGAAATTCCTTGTGGACAAAGAACAGGCAGAACTCAAGTCATCTGTCTGCTCACGTGAGACAAATGCATGTCTGATTACTTCCTCTTCCCTATGGTTTCACTAAGCCAGACTAAGGCATAAGTCTGTACAGTGTACATTCAGTATACTATTCCTGTACAGTGCACATTCAGTGAAAGGCTAATCAGAAACTCAAAAGAATGCAACCATTTGTCTCTTATCTACCTATGACCTGGAAGCCCCCTCCCTGTTTCGAGTTGTCCTGTCTTTCCAGAACAAACCAATGTACATCTTACATATAATGATTGATGTCTCATGTCTCCCTAAAATGTGTAAAACCAAGCTGTGCCCCAACCACCTTGAGCACAGGTTATCAGGATCTCCTGTGCTGGGTCACGGGTGTGTCCTTAGCCTTGGCAAAATAAACTTTCTACATTGATTGAGACCTTTCTCAGACACCTTTTGGGCTACAAAGGGTATCTACACAAAAACCCCTATAACAAGCATCATACTTAACCATGAAATAGTGAACGTTTCTCCCTTGAGACCAGAAGGCACAATTCAGACTAGAAAGAGAAAAATCCATGGATGACCTCCTGGCTTCAAGGGAGAGAGATTCTTCTGGACTTTGGAAGGGCACCTGGGCATGTGAGTGTTGGAGATAAGTCCTCTAGCCTCAGAAGAGGGTGCAGAGGATTTTTGAAAGGTGGTCAGGTGGTGTTATCACAGCTGAGATGAAGGGAATGAGCTCTGGGCAGACTTTGACCACTCTCTCCTTACTCAGCATGGCTGGCCTTTTGGAGTAAGGAGCGTCTGAACCCCAGGATATTGTTGGAGCTCGAGGCCTGGGACAGAAGAGGTACTCAGGAGTGTGCCTTGTGGAAATGGTGACCCTGAGGTAGCATAGCTGCCCAGGCTGAGTCGGGACCATAAAGGCCTGAGCTCCAGGCAAGGCTCTTGTGGTTGAGCTCAGCACCAGGCAGTACTGCCACTTAGGTGTGTCTGCAGGTCCAGGCAGGTGGTGGCAGACCAATACCCTATAGCAGCACTACGTGGTCTCACAGAGCAGCCCCATGCCGGGCCTGAGCAGTTCCTGGGGCACTCCCACAAGCCCCTGTGGCTTTTGTTGGACCCTGAGGTAGGCAGCAGGCCTCCTGAGTGATCTGCATCCCATACCCATGTGGGTAGTACCAGTGGGGGCAAGGCAATTCAGAGGCAAGTCAAGCATTATGCATCTTTAATTAGAATCAAGAGAGATCAGATATTGTGCTGCTAAATTCTGCCAGCGGGGCTAACTATAAAACCCCATGGGTGCTCATGGACCCTCTGAAACCAGGAGAGGAGGGAGGCTAGTGCTGGAGCAATCTCTGCCATGGGACTTGAGGCCCCATTATCCCCTCAGAGGAACAGCCTGAGTGCAGCCACTCCATCCTCAGGGTGTTGGGGACACTGGGACCCTTCAGTTCCCAAGCACTTGCACCATGGTGAGGTGACCGTTTGCAGACAGGGTTGCTTTTGCAGGAGCTTAAACTCCAGGAGAACGGGCAGTGGTCTGAAGGCCTGGGCACCCCAGCACCCAGCAGTGACTGAGCTGTGGTTTGAAGGAGAGGGAGTGGATGCCGAGAATAAAGGATGGGTGCAGTTTTTAGTTCTCTCCTCTAAGTTCTTCAGACTGTGGGCTCGTGAACTTGTGAGCCAAGGAGAGTCCTCGAGGGGATACTCTCCTTCTGCCTGGCACGCCATTGTGGCATTTTGGCCTCCAGAGGAATAAGAGAGAACTGTCTTTCTCCCAGGGGTTCCCCTGCCCAGGGTTTAGAAAAATCAATACAATTGATTAAAGAAAGATGGCGGCAGAGGGATGCTTCATCTTTCTTCCTCCCTGACCCAGGAACCCACAGCAGAAGCTCAGAAGAGGAAGGCTCCCGGCCCCTCCCTCAACACCAGCCTCCCCAGCAGGACCCTTGCTCTCCAGCACACACCCAGGGAGCTCTGGTTCCATCGCAGCCTCTCCTTACTATCCCATTTTGTAGTCTTCGGGGATGTGCCTTTTCATAAGCTTTCCCTTAAATCTAAAGCATTACAAGATCACGGTAGAAAACATTTTAAATGTGGAGAAGCTGCAAGTAAGCTAAAGAATAAATTCCTCACAATACTTTTTTTTGCTATTTCTCCTTCCAGAGATTTTTCCTGTGTGTGTGTGTGTGTACGCATAAAATCCCTATGCTTTGCTTTTTTTTTGTTTTTTTTTTTTTTTTAGAAAAATAGACTTATTCCCTACATACAGTTGTATATTTTGTGTCTTTCATTCAATAGCATGAAAACTCCACATTATTCAATATTCTTAACACTTTTGGCAGCACAGTATTTTATATTTGGAATTATAAACAATCAGGCTAGTACCCTATTGTTGGACATTTAAATTGAAAACTGTTCTGAAAATTATTTTGCCCTTGACCCTCAATTATTCCGTTCTTTCCTGTGATAGTTCTAAAAATTATCTTGTTGTGAACACTCTTGATTAGTTCACTATTCTGATCGTACTGTGCACCCATCTCCACCTCCCAGGTTCAAGTAATTCTCATGCCTCAACCTCCCAAGCAGCTGGAATTACAGGTGTGTGCCACCATGTCCAGCCAATTTTTGTATTTTTTGTAGAGAGGGGGTTTTGCCATGTTGGCCAGGCTGGTCTTGAACTCCTGACCTCATGTGGTCCTCCTGCCTTGGCCTCCCAAAATGCTGGGATTACAGATGTGAGCCATTTGCTCAGCCAACAGCACAGATTTACTATTTTACAGTGCAACAGATCAAAAGACATGGGTCTCAGCGGAATAAAGTCAAGGCCTTGGCAGGCTGTGCTGTCTCTGGCGGTTCTAGAGGAGAATCCACACCCTTGTCTTTTCCAGTTTCTAGAGGCTGCCCTCATTCCTTGGCTCCTGGCCCCTTCCTCCACCTTCCAAGTCTCTCTGTGCCTCTCCTCCACAGTCCCATCCTCCTATGACCACAACTGAGAAAGGATCTCCAGTTTTAAGGATTGTGCGATTGGATTGTTTTCACCTGAAAAATCCAGGATCACCACCCCATCTCAAGCTCCTTAACTTCAATCGTGTCTGCAAAGCCCACTTTGCAACATGGCATGACTTAGTCACTGTCTCCGGGAATAAGGATGGGGGCAGTATCTTTGGGGGATCATGATTCCACTTCCCACAATGCTAATAACTCCCATTTATCAGGCAGCTGCTATTATTGTCAGGGTTGAACTGGGCACTTCACAGGGATTATCTCATTTTACCCCAGCCCCAAATCCACAAGGCGGATACTATGGTTATCCTCACTTGGCAGATGAAGAAAGTGAGGCAGAGAGCAGTAGTTTGCAAGCCAATGCTAGTCCGCATGAGTAAACTCAGCAAAAACTATGAGCCTTCTTGGTTTGTTTATTTAAAGACAACATTGAAACTTTAATATAGACCTGGAATTTTCTGAGGAATTGCTATTTGTAAATGCTGAGCCAGCCAAGTCTGTTTTTACTCCTCAGTGTTCGCTAAGTGTCATGAAGTCCTCAGGTGGAAGCTGTGGGGCTGGGCCCATGTAGCTGCCTCCCACCGCTGAGGCAGGGGCTCGAGCCGCTATTTGCCAAGGATGACATACTTCTCATGGAACCAGATGTGGTTCTGTGTGACTTGCAGATCCCAGTGGCACTTGTGGAAGCTATTAGGTTGTGTCCTTGGGCCCTTGTAAAAAACTTTTTCATAAAAAAATTTTCAAAAAAATATTTTAAAAAGAACTGAGCGACTCCACTCCCACCTCGCTGGCGTGAGGCAGTCATATTCAGCAGGAGAGGAGGCTTCTTCTATGGAGTGGAGGTGAAGCACATTGCCGTGACCACAGCACAACAGAGCCTGGAACTCGGTCCTGGGAAGGGACTACTTTCTGTCCTCAGATGTCAAGTCGCCACCCAGCAGGGCAATACAGGAAACATAGTAGGGTCAAGTCCTTCAGGGCCCTCTGGGGCAGGTGGACTTTCTCTTCCCCAGAGGAGCCACAGCGAGGTCCTGTTAGCATCTCTGAAAGGAGTGTTGTCAGATTCAAACAGAATAAAAACAGGACTCCCAGTTAAATTTTTTTTTTTTTTTTTTTTTTTTTTTTTTTTTTTTTTGATACAGTTTTGCTCCTGTTTCCCAGGTTGGAGTGCAGTGGCGCGATTTCGGCTCACTGTAGCCTCCGCCTCCTGGGTTCAAGCAATTCTCCTGCCTTGGCCTCCCGAGTAGCTGGGATTACAGGCACCTGCCACCATGCGCGGCTAATTTTTTTTTTTGTATTTTTAGTAGAGACGGGGTTTCACCCTGTTGGCCAGGGTGGTTTTGAACTCCTGACCTCATGTGATTCACCCGCTTCGGCCTCCTAAAGTGCTGGGATTACAGGCATGAGCCACTGCGCCCAGCTATATTTGATGTGGATTGTATTTCAGAGAAACAATTAACAATTTTTAGTGTATGTTTCCAAAAATTCATGGCTTCATATTTACAAAAAATATTATTTGTTGTTTGTCTGAAATTTAAATTTAACCAGGCATCCTGTATTTTATCTGGCAGCCCTACTCAGGAGGGAAGATACACGTTTCTAATTCAGGCCCCAAATTCAGGGAATCCAAGCCTTGTGGTTTAGCCTCCCTGACTCAAGGGAAAATAGTTCCATGCCCTCTGTGTCTCACAATGTTCTTTTGTCTCTTCCCTCTCTGCTGCCAATCTAAATTTGTATGATCAAACTCACACCTCGCCTTGCCTCCTCCTCCAGGAAGTCTCTCCTGATTGCACTTCACCCTTTTAGTTCAAGGCTGAGGGAGGCCTCTGGTGTTTCCAGGACTGTGCAGTATCCCAGGCTTACTTACGGTCTGGTGAAAGAGGCAGATGTAAACAGAAATATTCAGAGGATGTGAAAATGCATTAAAAGATGTAGCAGGATATTTGGGTGGGAAAGGAAATGATTTGATTGATTGATTTATTTATTTATTTATTTATTTATTTATTTATTTATTTATTTATTTTTGAGACAGAGTTTTACTCTGGTCGTCCAGGTTGGAGTGCAATGGCGAGATCTCGGCTCACTGCAGCCTCCTGGGTTCAAGTGATTCTCCTGCCTCAGCCTCCAGAGTAGCTGGGATTACAGGCTCCTGCCACTATGCCCAGCTAATTTTTTGTATTTTTAGTAGAGATGGGGTTTCACTATGTTGGCCTGCTGGTCTCGAACTGCTGGCCTCAGGCGATTTGCCTGCCTTGGCCTCCCAAAGTGCTAGGATTACAAGCGTGAGCCACCAAACCCAGCTGGAAATGATTATTTAAAAACACCTGTCCACTGCCACCTTTGATGCAGAGTATCATCCTTTCTGTGAGTCAGATCTCTACCTGTTTTTCAGAGACTGTAGGAGGAAGAGAGAAGGAACAAGGGATTCCTCAGAGCTTCTGCTGTACCCTCAACTCCTCTAGAAGCTATCCCTACTTTAGCTGAGCATCCATTGGTGAGTATTTACATACATGAGGATAGGTGCAGTGAGTAGTGGGGGTGAAATTTCTCTGCTTAAACAAGCCAGGGACTTCGCAGGTGTGGGGAGACTGGAAAGCAGTTAGAAAACTTGAGGAGTGCAAAGATGATTAGAAAACTTGAGAGCAGTTAGAAAACTTGAGGAGTGCAGAGTCACAGGCTGGGTGGCCAAGCAAGGTTCCAAGCAGCAGAGCCACCAGGGCCTTGGGGCATAGAGGGGTCTGGGTTCCAGGTTCCAGCTACCTTGGTCCACAGCATCACCCCTCCTCTGCTCACAGCTTCAACAAAGCCTGCTCTAGAGCGCAGGTCTCCTGTGCGTGAGGTACCTCCAATAAAGAAGGCTGGATTGCACTGCCAGGGCCACATAGAGCAGGTCCTGCCAGTGACAGGAGGAATCACTGAATCCAGACTAAGAATAGGAGCCCTTGTAAGAAATCAGGCACCGATAGACATCTTGAGGAAAGCGTGGAGAAATCCTTGTCAGCAGCTCTGGAGGAAATGTGTTAGTTTTTATCGCTGGTCCTAACTTCCCCAGATTTAGAAACTGAACAAGACTAAAATTCCTTGGGGTTTAAACATTTGACTTGACATAGCTTTTTTTTTTTTTTTTTTTTTTTTTTTTTTTCCTGGCTAGGAAGTATTTACATTTGAAATAGAGAATTCAGTCTGATAGCCCAACTACTAGTCATCTAAGAGGTTGCCAGAAACCAGTGTACTAACAAATGTGTTAATAGGACAAGTCCAGGACTTAATTGAGAGGACAGAGCTGGAATTCTGAGGACAACCAATGATGACATCGTTCTTTATGTGCCCACACGAATGGCCCAAGTGCTAGCCTGGTGATGGGGCTGGCCGAGGAGGACGTGTGATTTGGGGTCATTAAGAACTCCTCACAGATCCTGGAAATGCAGTATGTTTTTAAGTGGATTGCTTTACCAGTGAGCATTAAAAGTGTTTGAGGATGCTACACATGCCTGATGAATGATCGTGCCCGTGCCGTGAAGAGGCAAGGCAGAAACTTCCACTCAACTGGGTCTGGTGCTCAGAGGCAGGCAGGTCGGCCATGCGTACCCAAAGCAGCCTCTTGGTGGGAATCCCACCGGCACCTTAGTATGTGTGTCACTCACTTGGTGTGTGTGTCACTCACTTTGAGGCCTCTAGGGTTCTCCAGAAAGGTAAGTGCCCCTGCCTGTGTGTCCATCTGGGAAAAACTGTTTCTGCTTCTTGAGGAGTTCACGCACCCTAACTCTATCATCTGGGTTTGGAGTGGATGCCTCTTGGAGCGGTCACTCCTGTTCTTCGCCTTCTCCTGGATTCTGCCAGCCACTATGGGCTCGTGAATAGAAGCCAAGCCTCACAACTACATGAGAGAAAGCATTAGTCCTGGCCAGACAGCGGGGCTCCTATCAGATTTTAAGTGATGAAGTCCCAGCTACTGGCAAATTCTCTTTGCCCAGCTATGCATTAAAAAGCTGTAGCCACTTTCATGGAGGAACTGGTGGCCAGATATCTTCGGCTTTAAAAATATTCCTCCTTCTACCTGTAATCCCAGCACTTTGGGAGGTCAAGGTGGGTGGATCACCTGAGGCCAGGAGTTCAAGACAAGCCTGGTCAACATGGTGAAACCCCGTCTATACTAAAAATATAAAAATTAGCCAGGTGTGGTGGTGGGCACCTGTAGTCCCAGCTACTTGGGAGGCTGAGACAGGAGAATTGCTTGAATCTGGGACGTGGAGGTTGCAGTGAGCCGAGATCATGCTACTGCGCTCCAGCCTGGGTGACAAGAGCAAAACTCTGTCTCAGTATACATATATTCCTCCTCCTGAACATTGCAATGTCACAAAAAGCCAACTTCAGGGATTATCCTCTTGTGACCCCCAAAGACAAATATTCTTAGGAGAGTATTTTCTGCCTGAATCTTGGTCCCTCTTTTGTGGGTGTATTAGGGACATTGGAAACACAAATTCTTGAATCCGTGCAGAGCCCTGCAAGCTGGGCAGGAAATGCTTAGGATTTACTTCAGGTTCACTGTGGTTGTTATTTATGCACTGCAAACCTCCAAAAAAAGTTGTCTGGCCTCATTCAACCAACCAACCAGCTAATTTTGAAAACCGCAGAGCAATGGATGATTGTGTCGCACAAGTTTCTGTGGACGCACCAACAGGTGGGAGCAAACCAGGGCACACTACCATCAGCCATTATTGAAATGTTTCCCGGAGCATTTGGATTTTGGCTATGGCCCCAAAGCCAAGGACAACAGGAATGAAGTACCTACCACACTTATAAAAGAGCACGGAGCCACTAGCCACCAGAAACCCACTCTCAGGCTTACTAAGAAGTCTAAACTGGTTTTGCAACTCTTACCCAGTGGCCCAGCCAATCAGCTGTAAAGAATGTGTAAGGAATTAAGAGAAATGGGGCAAGAAGGGGTCTTGAGGGGAGCAGTAGGTCATCACTCAGTGGGAGTGCCAAGAGGTGTCCCTCGAACCAGGTGACGTGATGCCAAGAGATACTCTTAGAAATCAGAGTGCTGCCAGAGGGGACACGGCTGTGTGCTCACCCTGTGCAATTAGCTGGACGGTCCCTGGTGACAATGTTCCCAAGAGATATTTGGCGAATGTTTGAAAGTAGAAATGAGCAGAAATAATGATGCCTGCTCCTCTCCTAGAAACCTCTGAGGATGGGAGACTGGCTGGAGCAGCCAAGTATCAAGGAGACCTGCCAGGTTCAGAGAGTAAAGGAAGTTGTTAGTCAAGGTCCCAGCAGAAATTCGCCCTACATGGTTAAAATAAAGAGATTTATAAAAATTGAGTTTATTGAGACAAAATCTATACAAAATGAAATTCATTCTTTTAAGGGGCCCCATTCAAGGAGTTTTGTCAAATATTTCCAGTAGTGTGGCCACTATCACAAACAAGATCTAGAACATTTACATCACCCCCAAAAAAGCTCTAGTAGACACACCAAAGTTTTCTCCAAAATGTCCACACCATGCTACACTGCCTCTAGCAGTGCAGGGGAGTTTTGGTTGCTCCACGTCCTCACCAACGCTTGGAATGGCCACCATGTTTATTTTAGTCATTCCAGTGAGTGTGCGACTATCTTTCATAGGTTTTCACTTGTATTTTCCTGATGGCCAACAAAGTTTAACTCTTTTGCATGAGACACATGCAGGAAGATATTCTGATGTGTTCTTTCGGGAGGTATCTATTCAAGTCTTCAGTTCCTTGTATGTTGGGTTGTCTTTTCTTCATTGATGTGTAGGAGTTACATAAATATTCTGAATCTGAGTCTTTTGTCAGATGTATATATTGCCAATAGCTAGTGCTGATATCCCACTCTGTGTGTTGCCTTTTGAAGAATATTCCTGAAGGCACCCCTTCAGGTGGGGTGTTAAGGGACCCAGGGACTAGTATTAGCAGGGAGCCACTCCCACTCATGTTTGAAGGGGAAACAGGATGAATTGTTGTCTTGTGAGCCCAGTGAGGACTGGTGGTGGGGAGGTTGGGCAGCCCAGCCAGGGCTGTGGATGTGGGGGTCACACTCTGGCCAGATGCAGCCCTGCAACAGAGACAGGGGGTGAGGAAGGCCTCAGACTCCTCTTTCTCTCCATCCTCCACTCCCCCGCTGGGACCTCTATTGGCCAAGCCCAGAAGTCATCCAGGAAGAAAGCTGAAAGATGCAGTCCCTGGGAGTCAGCCTCCTGGGACAGAGAAAGACAAAGATGGGAAGGCATGGATCAGGAGAAGGGTACAACGGAGAATCCCCAGCAAAGAGGGACTGCAAGAGATTATCCAAAGAGTATGTCTCCTAGGTTAAGAAACTACACAGGGTGCACGTCCCCATGGGGCCTCTGAAGAAACCACAAAACGTGGTCCTCACGAGAGCCAGCGTTTGAGTGGTTGCTACATGAGAACTATAGCCGCAGAACTAGTTAAGTTAAAAGGGAAAAGATTTCTTGCTTACTTCCTCTAATCCCCCATCCCCCTGTCCTGCCTGTAAGGGCAAGAAGAGGGAGGGAAAGAGAGAACTAGGAAAATAACACACATTGCCCCTTCCCTACCCCTGGCCCAGACACAAGCCCAGCCTGTGCTGGGGGCTGTGGGAGGGGGAGTTTGACATGGATGTCAGATTCAAATCGACTCTTTAATACATAAAAGTGAGTCATTCTCACAAGAAGCAGCCTTTTTCTTGACTAAAAATGCCTGCAAACAGGTGAGCCGGCTAGTTGAGTTGTCATAAGGGGCAGGGAAGGCTGACAGGAGTGGTCTCACCTGAAGCTGGGATGTAAGGAAGATCAAGCAGTTTCCTGTCTGCTTCTCACTGAGTTCAGACTTTCCCACAGCCAGTTTTAAATCATAACTCAAATCCCTCTTTCCTCTACAAGCACGAGGCTACATATTTGTCATTCATTGTCTTAGTAACCATCATGACCACTCTACAGTTCAGTACTATTACTATCCCTGCTTTACAGATGAGGAAATTAAGGCAGAGAAAGGTTAAGTGACTTGTCCAAGTCCACACCAACCTGCTGTCAAGTCCAGTAAATCTGATTCTAGAGCCTAAGCTAAAGGCTCTGTGCACACTCTCCATGCCTCACACAGCAGCTGAGAGGTGTAGAGTTGTGACGTTGTCTATCTGGTTAGGAACCTCAGAGGCTAGGCTGGTCCCCAGAGTCCATTCAGGCTGGTGGGCAGCTAAGAAGTGGGGGCTTACAGAGCATCAACCACAGCTGATTGAGGGTTGGGGGAGACCCCACATCCCCGGGGGATTGGAGGAAGACCAGGGCCTCCTCATGCAACCCACACTATAGCAGCAAAGCCCCCCCTGCAGTTCATGTTGCCACCCCTGGCTTTCAGGTGGAGCAGGGACTGGTCCAGGGAACCCTCCCAGACCCTCCCTGTGGGGTGCACAGTCACATCCACAGAACCCCAGTCTGTAGAGCTCTGCATGTGGCTTATCAGGCATCAGGGACTTCTGGGGCCAAGACTGGGAAGAGTTGGGGTGCAACTCCCAGTGGCCAGTGCTCAGGGAAGTCACGCAGGGAAGTCCTGGGAGTCCTAGGCTGCCTCATGGAGAAGCTGCATGGATGAGCAGGGGACAGGCACACAAAGTTCTGGGGCCTGGGAGAACAGAGGGGGAATCATTACCATGTGGTCGGGCTGCACAGGCTCTGTAGCAGAGGAATAGGGTGATGCAACCAGTAACGGAGGTGGAAGCCGGAAAGGCACCAGGTGTAAGCTGGGGAACAAAGGAGCAAGCGGACAACAAGGGCAATGTCATGGGGAGGCAAGAGGCACAGGAGGTTTGAATTGCCTCCTGCCTGTGATGTGCTGCCTGGTGGACTCCGCTGCCCTGGAGCTCCATGCAGGGGCCAGCACTCATGTCCTGAGAGTGCGGGCGGCTCACAGCACAGAGGACTTCCACTGTGTGACCACACCACAGCGGTGGTCATGCATGAATGGCCTCATCACTTAGATTAGCTACTGAGAGGGCCTCACTTCCTCCACCCACAGAAGCCAGAGCGCAGCTAAATCAGCAAGGTTTCTTACTCCTGTGCTGCCATTCACCCAGAGGGCCCTGTTTTGGACATGTATCATCTGTGTTTGAATGCAGCCCAGAACCCAGTCCCAACTCAGCCTCACCTTTGTAGGCAGTCAGATTGTCTCCAGGAAGCCCTGCCTCCCAGAACTTCCCTGAGCACTGGCTGCTGGATGCTGCACCATACCTCTTCCCAATCTTGGCCCCAGAAGTCCCTGATACCAGCAAGCCACACACAGAGCCCTCTAGACCAGGGCTTGTCTTGGGGTATGGTTGTGCACCCCACAGGGAACCCGCCAATCCATAACACATAACAGGCCCCTGTCCTGTTCACAAAGACGTGTAACTTGGTAAAACACCATGTGGAAGTAAACACCACTATTGCAGTGACGTGGCCACGAGTCCAGTAGGGAAACCGTTTTCCACGCTCTTCCTCTGTGGACACCATCTGGTTACTCATCCTCCTCGGATGTGACTAGGGATTGGAGGCTACGGCTTCTGGAGATCACGTGTCTTTCTTTTTTGCTGGTGAATTCGGACAACATCTACTCTGCTACAGGCTTCAGCCCATCTATTTGCCAGAATTCACCTCAAGAAATCAAGAACAAAGTGTCATCTCTCACTTCGAAATGTTCTTGGAGGCACGTGGTTTCCAGGCCAATGGCCTGCAGAGCAACAAGCCGGAGTCTGATTGTGACTGCGATTACTGCTTTGCACCCGTGACTCTCCATCTGCGAGAAAGACACAAGGCAGTGGTGGGGAACACAAGGAGGATGTAAAAGACCTCCACCGGAAAGGGATGGAAGAGCAGGTTCCGAGCTGATGGACGGGACAACGGCTGCATTGCAACAAGGAAAGACACCTCTTGCTCCATACTCCACTCCTCCTCCTGCAGGGGCAGGGATCCCACTCCCCACAGTGTCCAGGTCCTCCTCGCCACCTGGTGTGATGCCAGCATCCTCTATGGGGGGTCCTCCTATGATGCCAGTGACAGGCCCACCTCCTCCTGAGGGTGATGCCAGGTGACCTGCTCCTGCAATGAGGCCACCCATGGGATGTCACATGCCAGTGTTACCTGGGCCCTCAGGATGAGCCCTCCCACCCATTGCATGGTGGTGCCCATGCAGCCCAGAATAAGTAAGCCAGACAGATTAGAACAGTGGAGAGATCTCGTCATATCAGTTTTTTATTTGTTCTTCTCCGGGAGACCATGGTGCTATGATGCTGGGTGTTTCCTTAGCAGCATAAGGAAAACCTGCTCCCCTTTCCTATCAGAGAATAGTTTTGGAGGGGAGAAGTGAGACCAAAAAAGTACAGTTTTCATTTGTATTGTGAAATGTGAACATAAAATTGCCAACTCTTTTAGTTTTTTAAAAAGAAAGTTCTTGGAAAAGCAAATAAAAACCACAGTGAGATACCACTTCACATCCACTAGGATGGCTATAATTTTAAAAACGAAAAGTAAGTGTTGACAAGGTTGTGGAGAAATTGGAACCCTCATACTTTGCTGGCAGAAATGTGAAATGGCTCAGCCACTGTGGAAAATAGTATGGTGGTTCCTCAAAAAGTTAAATATAGAGTTCCCATATGTCACAGCAATTCCACTCCTAGGAATATACTCCAAAGAATTGAAAACAGATACTCAAACACGTACCCCATGTTCACAGCAGCACTAATCCCAACAGCCAACGTGTGGAGTCAACCCAAAGGTCTGTCAGCTCATGAATGGATAAGCAAACATGATTTATCCATACAGTGGAATATTACTCAGCCTTAAAAAGGACTGAAGCACTAATACATGCTCCAGCATGCAGGGACCTTGGAAACATGATGCTAAGTGAAAGAAGTCAGACACAAATGGCTACATACTGGATGATTCCACTTATAGGAAATGCTCAAAATAGGTAAATCCATAGAGACAACAACTTAGTCTTTGCCCAGGATGGAGGAAAAGGGGAATGGGAAGCAACAGCTTACCAGGTACAGAGTTTCCTTTTGGGTGATAAAAATCTTCTGGGCTTAGATAGAGGCAACGGTTTCACAACATTGCACATGTACCAAATGCTACTAAATTGTTCACATTAAAATGGTTAATTTTATGTTCTGTGAATTTCAAGTTGTCAAGTAGTGGGGTTGAATCTGGAGACCCAAGGTCACTTGGGATCTCTAAGTGTTATTTTCTTAGCCTTTCTTCTTCTTTTTTGTTTTTTTCCCTCGAGATGGAAATTTTGCTCTTGTTGCCAAGGCTGGAGTGCAATGGCACGATCTCGGCTCACTGTAAACTCTGCCTCCCGGGCTCAAGTGATTCTCCTGCCTCAGCCTCCTGAGTAGCTGAGATTACAGGTGCACACCACCATACCCAGCTAATTTTTGTATTTTTAGCAGAGACAGGGTTTCACCATGTTGGCTGATCTCAAACTCCTGACCTCAAGTGATCCACCCGCCTCAGCCTCCCAAAGTGCTGGGATTAAGACGTGAGCCACCGCACCCAGCCAGCCTTTCCTCTTGAGATATAAACTGGGTGCTGAATTAGAGTCAATCATTGCTATTTTCCCAATGGGTTGTTGTATATAAATAATCTGGGATATTTTATTAAAAATTCATGGTTATAAAACTTGCATAGAAGGATTCTATAATTATCAGGCCTGAAACAAAAAAAGAAGCTTGGTGTCCCAGTAGAATGCTGAGTGGCCAAGGCGGCACCACCGATGGCTACCAAAAGGCCCGCTGGAGGCCAGCATCAGTTCTGTCTGACTGCAGGTCCTGAGGGTATGGGACCGTTGGAAAGGAGGTTTCTCTAGAGGACACCAGTGTCCAGACGAGGTTCTAGAGGGTCTGAAGGAGCACACTGGTGCCTTTGCTCTTGTAGGATGCTGTGGAGAAGGATCCCTGTATCTTACGTATAGGTTTCATGATCTCTAGAAGCACCATTGCAAGCCCATTTTACAAATAGGGAAGACAGGAGTGAGGGAGCTTGCCCAGGGCCACTTGGCTAGATACTCAGCCAGGCCAAGCTTGCCCAGCCCTGCCGACTCACTGTCACCATCCTTTACTCCTGATGACCACAGCCTAGAAGGACAGGTTGTGTAACATTCCAAGAAAATCATGCTGCCATGCAGGAAGGAGACAAGGAGACAGACCTAGACTCAGTCAATAGGAGCTGAGGGGTAAAGTTGCTTCAGAAGAATTCTTGGCTTCTTGGTATTGTTTGGTTTGCCCAGAGACTCCACACTCCACCACTACTACTACTTCTTCTTCTTCTTCTTCTTCTTCTTCTTCTTCTTCTTCTTCTTCTTCTTCTTCTTCTTCTTCTTCTTCTTCTTCTTCTTCTGCTTCATCTTCTTCTTCTTCTTTTTGAGACAGAGTCTCACTCTGTCACCAGGCTGGAGTACTGTGGTGTGATCTCAGCTCATGGCAACCTCCAACTCCCTGGTTCAAGGGATTCTCCTGCCTCAGCCTCCGGAGTAGCTGGGATTACAGGCGTGCACCACCACGCTCAGCTAATTTTTGTATTTTTAGTACAGACGGGGTTTCACCATGTTGGCCAGGATGGTCTCGATCTCCTGACCTCATAATTTGCCCACCTCGGCCTCCGAAAGTGCTGGGATTACAGGCGTGAGCCACCGCGCCTCCACACCCCACTTCTACCCTCTGCTACTCTCCTGTTTGGAACGTTGCTTTCCTCTGTTTCCAATGGTTATCATATGGATGGCTATTTGGTAAGTTCCAGTTCCAACGCATCACTCTCCCAAGGAGGTTGGAACTGGGACTTAGACCCTGTGGGACCTGGATTCTAACCTGTAAAACTCTAATACTCCTGGAAGCTGTTTTACTCCAAGGTAGCAGCCAGGCAGACAGAGGCAGAGGAAACAAGGAGGTAGAGATGACGTCCTCACCTTCCCACAGTGCCCAGTGCCCAGCTCCGTCCCTAAGGCCCAGCTCCACACTGCCCACAGATTCTGTGGGGTCCCCCAGGATGCTGCTATGGCAGGCCCCACAGACTGGCACCCTCACAACCTACCCTGTGTCTTCCCAGGAATCTAGAGGATGGGAAGCCTCAGTCTGCATTTCCCAGACTCCCTTGCAGAGAAGGTTTCACATGTGACCTGGGTCCCACCAGGCAGAGACACCTGCAGACTTGGGAGTTGGAAATGAGCACGCCAGGGTGGTGGTAACACTCAGGGAGATCAGACTTTCAGCAAGCAGAATGGCCCAGGTGCTTGGCTATTCTGAGTAGCTGAGGTGGAGGGTCTATTGTCCCAAACCGAAGCCAAGGGCAGCAGCAGTGGCAGTGGAGTTTTCAGAAGAGTCCTGTGAGCTAGGCCTGTATTTCTCCTGGCTGTAAGGTCTAAGCTTGGGTCCTTGACTTGTCCAGAAATTAACAAACCACATGACAGGCTGTAATAAATTCCTTTCTCTTAAATAAACTGGAGGGGATCCTGTAGTCTGCAACTAAGAATCCTAATTTATATACTTGCCAATAATAAATTCATCTTGTTGATCATTTGACTTGACTGTCTGTCACTTGCAAACAATGTAGTCATAGTACGATAGCCAAAGTAATCATCCAAACTGTTTTTTACAAAACTTTAAAATGGATAAAAAGTGTCCTTATCCAAATAACAGATGTCTCCATTTGCAGGCAGCTATGACTGTACCCTCTACATTGAGACATCAAGACATCCTAAATTTCATTTTATAGCTTGGAAATACATGAATATTACAAGTTAACTGACCTGTGGGGAACACTGAATAGTTGGAATTCCATCTAATAAGAGATTTAAAATTAAAATATTTTAAATAAAAATGTTCACACTTGTTGGGTCACTGGTTCCAATATTCTCACTTCAGTCTTGAAGACACAGAGGCCTGGGGTGTTGCTCAAATGCACACAGAGTCAGTAACAGGATTAGAACTAGAAGCCCTATGCTAAGCTTAATACCTAGGTGATGAAATAATCTGTATAACAAACTCCTGTGACACGAGTTTACCTATGTAACAAACCTTCACCTGTACCACCAAACCTAAAATAAAAGTTAAAGAAAATAAAGTAGAAAAAAAAGTAAAGAACAAGAAGCCCTATCACTGAACCCTACACTTGTCTCTCCACCACAGCACAGTGTCTCCGGAGGCAAAGATTTCAGAGCTCATGACTTGGCCAGAAAATGCAGAGGAGGAAAAAAAGTCAGGGCCCCATCACATATTTTGTACTTGTGACCATGCTCATGGAATTAGAAGTCAGAAGAGTGGAGCTGTGAATGATGCATCGGGCTGAATTCTCACTTGTAATTCCTCTTCTGTGGGGAACTGGCAATTCAGAGGGGGAGAGCATGAGTTCACGGTCTGTTCCACCCTTCACCCGTTGCCAGCAATCCCCACCCTGGAGGAGCTGGACCTGGGTTTCTCACGCAGTCCTCCACGTGGACTGGGGACTAATGCGTCTAACAGAAATTTCTGCCAAAAGAGGTTTTGCTTCTTCCCCCAAAACACATGCTCCAATACAGGTTTTATTTTATTTAAACAAAGCATGCGAACAGTCTGTAGCAATTGCCTTAGGTAGAGATGATCCTAATAGCTGGGAAGGGTGCTGCTGAGATGGACAGGCTGACTGGAATCATGGATTTGTCTTCATGTGGTGTTCTGAAAATAGTGCAGATGCAGAGGAGAGAAGTCTGTTGCTGGGCACCCGCCAAGGTGTTTGAATGAAGCTCTTGGGTTTCTTCATCAACCTAGCTGGTAGTGACTGTTACCAACAGTCAAGAGAAGCCCAGACAACAGAGTGCCAGTGGGGACCCACCTGCAGGGGTCTCCTCGGGCTGTATCACCATCAGGGGTTGTATGTCAGGGCACGGCCACGATGTGAAAATTTAAGAGTTTTTAGTACTTACAAGCTCCAGGGGGTACACGACACACCTGGAGGACACACACACACACACACACACACACACACACACACACACACACAGAAGGAGGTCAGCGAGTGGAGACAGAGAGAGATCAGGGATCTATGGGCCAATGTCTTTACTGGGTCCAGGGCGCTACCCAAATAAGCTTCCCAAGGGAGCTTTAGTTGGTGGGTTAGCAGGCAGGCACAGTTCAGGAGGTCACACTGTGACCCAGAAGTGATCACTTTAAGTCCAGGGGCAAGTATCTGAATCCTTTAAAGGAAGAGGGGATCCCAGCCTGTCAAGAGGGAGAAATGCCTCTAAGTTTTATCTCTGGCCACACACTGGAGCCATTCCAATGAGGGATAGTATTGGAAACTCTGTCAAGAGTGACTGAGCTCTGCTTCTGTTATAAAAAAGTTAAATTTGTATTTAAACATTTTTTAAATTACTTATTATTATTTTTTTAATTGTAGAGGCGTGATCTCACTCTGTTGTACAGGCTGGAGCTGAGTGATGCAATCCTTCCTCACTGCAGTCTTGAACTCCTGGGCTCAAGTGAGTCTCCTGCCTCAGGCTCCTGAGTAACTGGGACTACAGGGTGCCCCACTACATCCAGCTAAGTTTTTTTGTTTTGAAATAAAGCCTGTATTTCTCACTTCGGGCTGGTCTTGAACTCCTGGTCTCAAGGGATCCTCCTGCCTTGGCCTCTCAAAGTGCTGGGATTACAGGCGTGAGCCACTGTGTCTGGCTTAAACTTGTGTTTTAAAAATAGATGCCAAGGCTAAAATTATAAGTACTCACTACACAGGGCCTTACAGGACCCTGAGTGTAAACAAAGTCAGCAACCGGCTTAGAAAGTGGGTCCATTCCTTGCACAAATGCTCCTGAAGGTCCTCTCAGAAGAGAGGCAAAGACTTCGCTGGAATAGAAGAGAGGGGAAACAATCGCTTTTGTCCTGGGCAAATCACTGAAAAACAAGAAGAGCTGTTCCTTATTGGATGTGTCTTCTGGAGATAGATGGCATTGCATAGAGTCAACCAAACAGGAAATGAATCAGTGCTTGAAATAACAGTCACTGCAAAAGATTTTTCTTAATTCCCTTCAGACTCAAGACCAGTAGCAATATCAGTGTCCAGGAGATGCAAGTCCTCTGTTGCGTACTGAGGAATCACATCTCATTCAACTGCATGTTAGAGGGGTCTGGGAATTGGATGTGGGATCTCACGCCTTATTGTGATCCTTAACCACCTATTTATCTTTGCCAGAAAGACCCAGGGTTGCAGAAATGAAGAGCTTTGCTTTGAATGTCCTTTCTCAAATGGATGCTGGTAGCACTGTAGGACCATTTTTCAGTAATAAAAATCTGGGAAGTCATACTGCCTCATTTGAGCTTCTTCCCCTCTTGGGGGGGCCTTTCCCCATAGGATTGGACCATCTGCAGCCAGCAAGCTGGGAACATGCTTATGTGTCCAGACCAGGGCAGGAGGGCTGGGGCATGGAGGGGAGCTGCCAAAGGGAAAAGCCACCACACAGGCCACCAGGAAAGTGTCCTGATGATCTCTGGCAATGGTTAATGTAGTTTCTAAGGGCAGGGCGGGCCTGAGGTGCCATCGGGGAGGAGGAACATACAATCACAGATTTGTTGCAGGAAGAACAAAAGAAGAAAAGGCAGAACAAGAAGGGCAGAAAAGCAATTATGAGAGGCAGAGAAGATCTGCCTTGGGGGAAAGATGCCTTGATGGCCTTGAGCTCACTACCGGGAGGCCAGCACAGATGCCGTAGGACAGAAAGGCTGGCAAAGTAAGTTCCTTGAATCGGGCAGTTACTGAGCAAACTTAGAACCTACAGAGAGAAGCCCAGGCAAGATAGGGGAAGGCTGACATCTGGGCTAGGGGCAGGCAGGGTGGAAGGGCCACTCCCTGCTCCCTGGTTGCTCAGCGTTCACACATCTACCCTGGCCACATCAGCCTCCCTGCTGGCCTCATAGTTAGGAGGACCACGGTTGAAGTGAGGTGGAACAATTTCCACCTCATAAGTCTGTGCTCAAACTATCAACCAAACGTAAGGGTATAATAAATGCATTTGCAAATATTCATGTCTGCAACATGCTCTTTCATGCATCCTTTCTCACAAAGCAACTGGAGAATATGCCTTATCAAAATTAATGAGTGATATAAACCCAAGAGCATTGAAAACACATGTCCACATAAAAAGTTCCACAAATTCTGTAGCAGCATCTTGTGTAATAACCCCAAAGAAGAGACAACCCAAATGTTTATCAACTGATAAATGGGTAAATAAAATGTGGTATATCGATACAATGGAACAAAGTACTGACACATGCTACAACATAAATGAACCTTGAAAACATTATGCTAAGTGAAAGAAGCCAGCCACAAAATGTCATGTATTGTATCGTTTCATTTATTCGAAATATCCGGAATAAGCAAACCCATAGAGACAGTGGTTTGCAGGATCTGGGGAGAGGGAGAAATGGAATGTGACTGCTAATGGGTATAGGATTTCTTTCTGGGAAAAGTAAAATGTTATGGTATTACATGGTGGCACAACTCTGTGAATATAATGAAACTACTGAATTACACACTTTGAAGGGGTGAATTTTATAATATATAACTTATGCTTCAATTAAATGAATTTTCTATTTCAATTTTAGTTAAAAATAAATATGTAAATTGAGAAAGGCAAATTTTGGAGGGTCTTCAACATGAGAGACAGGCAAAGGGAATGCCCAGGATAATATGAACATCCCAGGACAGCTGTGCAGCAGTCTTGGAAAGTAACACTTCAAGATTAGAACAGAAGATAGAGGACTCTGAGAAAGATGTCTCCAATTCAAAAATGAGTTGGTGTTGATGAGTTTGAGAATATTCAAAATAATTTTATAATACAATCAGTTTGGTAATAAATTAGTGATTAGTACATAGAAAACTAAACAGAAGGAAAATGAGAAAAACTATTAAATCTAGAAAAGACAAAAAGCTAAACAAGAAAGAAATTATAACTAGAGTACACTATATGACTCAGCTGTGATTAATAGCTGCACAGTTATAATGTAAACACAAATACATACAGAACTAAAAACTGATATACAATATTGGCAAGAGAGGAAGTCTATGGATGTTTCCGCACAGGAAGTAAAATGGATTATCAGTAGATAATATCTAAAATCAAAAACTCGAAAATATCAGTGTAGTCAAATATAGTATATAGAAATATAGATATAAAAGCCAGAAAATAAAACACAGCTAAAGCGGTTAAAAGCATTCATCTCAGAGGGGTAAATATTAGAAGTTTCATGGATGAGGAAGGAAAAGACTCTTTTTATTATTAGCCTAAGTAAACTCCTTGATTTTTAAAAATACGTAGATAACATTATTAGAAATTTGAATTTTATTTCGTGTCATATAAGAGAATGTGTACTGTCTGTTGAAAGAATAGAAGGTTCTCTCATTCTCATATTTTCTCTCTACCTCTCTTTAACCAAGTTCATGCACAGTAAGTTCTTGACGTCATGGATAGGTTCTTGGAAACTGGGACTTCAAGTGAAAGGATGTCTAATGAAAACAAGTTTTGCATAGGCTGGTTGATATATACAAGAGTTAAGTCTCTATGTATATTTCTGGCCAAAAAAAATTACAAACTTCTAAATAAAGACCAAAACACTTCCACTATTAAACATTGAAATAACTGTGAGCTATACATCCATTTAAGATAGATTAATAAAAACA
The DNA here is from genome assembly GCF_007565055.1 of Rhinopithecus roxellana. Lineage (NCBI taxonomy): Eukaryota > Metazoa > Chordata > Mammalia > Primates > Cercopithecidae > Rhinopithecus > Rhinopithecus roxellana. The sequence goes on along the minus strand of NC_044553.1, from coordinate 17,621,767 downwards.
AGCAAGGTAATTATTTACCCAATTATTCCAGATCAGGGTGGTGGGTGACCGGAGCCTGTTCTGACAGCTCAGGGCCAAGGTGGCAACCAGCCCCGGATGGAACACCATCCCTTCGCAGGGCACACTCACACGTGCCCACACTCCCTCACACTGGTACCATTTAGACATGGTGATCACCTCACATGCACTACTTTGGGGTGTGGGAGGAAACCAGAGCACCTGGGAAACCCATGCAGACCTGGGGAGAACGTGCAAACTCCACACAGACAGGGTCCCCACCCCGGCTGGGAAGCCACGTTTTTGCCCATCAATATTATAAGGAAACAACATTGAACAAAACGTTATTCGAGGACCTGCTGTATGATACTTTTCAAAAAATGATACAAGAAAATTTCCTAGAGTTAAAGAAGACAATTATTTTGGTTGATAATTGGTGTCAGAATTTTGACTTTCTATATTTGAAAGAATGAAATAAAAATTGAAAAAAAATTAAAAAGCAGAAATGGCCTACTACTGAACAGCCATTCCTCCCTCCTCCTTTGTAACAGAACCTGATTGTTTTAGGTCTTCCTGTTCCTCGGTGCAGCCCCGGCCCCAGAGCCTGGACCTGTGTTGGTCTACATCCACCATGATAATTCTAATCACAAACATAGAAAGAGGTACGTGACCCAGTTCTGGCTGATCAGATGTTAGAAAAGTCTCCCAGGAGGGAGTCTGTGATGGATTTCTTGGTTCTTGAAATAAGACACAAGGAAAAGAGAGTTCCCTCTTCTGCTCTGGACATTGCATGGCAAGAATGTGTTGCCTGAACTCACTGCAGCCCTCTGCAGCTAGCTGACATGTTGAGGTTGGCAGAGAGAGACAATAGGGAAAAGATGAGACTTGATGGCAAGGCCCTGGGACTTCGCTACTTTGGGAATTCTTATTATATGAACCAATAAACTCCATACTATTTAAGGTGCCATGAATTGGCTGTTCAATTACTTGCAGCTGAAAGCATTCTGAATGACACAGAGATCCACATCTAAACTCACATGATAATTTTCAGAATAGCCAGGATAAATCTTAAAAAAAAAAAAAAAAAAGAAGAAAATCCTAAAAAGTGTCCAGAGGGGAGAAAGACAGATGGTCCTCAAAGGAATGCGAATGAGATAAGCCAGAGGCTGAGAGCATCGCTGGATACTTGAATACCATGGAGCAGAGCTTTCAGAGACTTAAGGAAAGTGGCTGCAACCTAATGGTTCATCCAAAGTGACCTTCCAGTGTGAGGATACACTACAGAAGTTTCTGGATATGAGGGAATTTTAAAAGTTAACTGCTCATGCATTTTTTGGGAGGAAGTAACTAAAGAGCATACTCCAGCAAAGTAAGGAAATGAACCAAGAAAAGGGACAAGAAAAACTCTAGAAAACAATAGTTTTGAATCCCAAAGAGCCACCAGAAGACCCAGGACTGCATCTGAATAGCAAGCCTGGATATTAACCATTTCACTGGAGTGGGAGTTCAGAAGGCTCTGGAAGGAAGGACCTGTGAGAAACTGGGCTCCTTAGAGACTAGCATGCTTGAGACACTGCAGCAACCTTAAGTTATGACAAACACAAGCAATGTAAGAGGAAGCCATGAAAAGCAAAGGGATGCACAGTCGTGTATGACGCACCTGGTCCAAATTAGTCAAGGATTTGGATAGGATTCAAGAATAAGAATGAAATGGACCCTGAGCAATTAGAATTTTAGGAATCAGGAAACTAGGAGGCATTTGTTGGGTAAGGTGAAAGCTTCTTCTCTCCAAAAGAAAAACCAGCTGAACATACAAGATATAATCCAGATTTGCAGCAAACCAAAATATATCTTGATTTTGAGCAATTGACAGTGTGAAACACAATCAATTGAAAATATTTTCCTTTCATGACTCAAGGACACTGACAGTCGAACCACACAGAGGGTATGTCATTCTAGAGTGTGGCTTGACTCAGCAGTGAATAGAATTTACAGTGAAAATCATGTCAACATGATATTGCTTGTCTCTTGGCTTTTACTTTTGAGAATCAACCTACAAATAAATTCAATATCAATATTCAATACATTGATAAATGTTATCAATCTTAACAACATAGAAATGTGTTGACAGAAACTGGGAAGTAGAACTGGGATGAGTAGAGGTAACAATGTCCTCATTCCACTGAGGAAGGAAGCAAGAGACAGACCACAGTCGCTAGAGCAAGAATGAACACAGATAAGATGTTTATATCATTTAAATGTCTCCTTCTGATTTCAGTGGTAATGCTTACAAAGTTTCACCAGTAAATATCATGTTTCCAGTGGCTTGTCTGTTTGTTTTGTTTTTTTTCAGGCAGAGTCTCACTCTGTCACCCAGACTGGAGCACGGTGGTGCTGTCTGGGCTCATTGCAAGCTCCACCTCCTGGTTCAAATGATTCTTCTGCCTCAGCCTCCTGAGTAGCTGGGACTACAGGCGCCCGCCACCACGCTCAGCTAATTTTTGTATTTTTTGTAGAGATGGGGTTTCTCCATGTTGGCCAGGTTGGTCTCAAATTCCTAGCCTCAAGTGATCTGCCCACCTCGGCCTCCCAAAGTGCTGGGATTACAGGTATAAGCCACTGCACCCAGCCCCTCTGGCTTGATTTTTAAAAAATTTTTATTTCTGGGAAGTTTTAGTTCTACAGAAAAAATTAAGCAAAAAGAGAGAGCTCCCATCCCTTGCTAATTTCCCCAATTTTTAACATCTTGCATTAATGAAGGTTTTGTTTGTTTGTTTGTTTGTTTGTTTGTTTATAATGGGTGAGCCAATATTGACACTGTGGATTGTTTCTTTAGGTTGAGAAAGTTTCCGTATATTATTAGCTTTTTGAGTACTTTGATCAGGCTGGGTGTCAGGTTTTTAAACTTAAGAAATGTATCAAGCTGAATATATTTCCCTTAATATGCTAGCAAAGTATGTTAATAGTTTTCAGTGTTGAATAATAACAGTAAAAAAATTGGATTCATTAGTAAATAGTGTTCGGATGTTTTGGAGGAAAAAATAACTTAGATCTACACCTCACACACCACACCCAAAAGCAAATTCCAGGTAGACTAAAGATCTACATGTAAAAATCCAAACCATGAAAGAGTCAGAGGAAAATATAGAAGAATGTTTTTACAATCTTGGGATGGGAAGGCCTTACTAACCAAGATAAAAGGAAAAGATGAGGATATTTTATTATATAAAAATGTAAAATATGTTTCCTACACCCCATCCCACCTCCCAAGCTGCTACTAACAAAAAGGAAAAATATAAAAAGATCACTGGGGCTGGGTGCAGTGGCTCACGCCTGTAATCCCAGCACTTTGGGAGGCCGAGGCAGGTGGATCACAAGGTCAGGAGATTGAGACCATCCTGGCTAACATGGTGAAACCCCGTCTCTACTAAAAATATAAAAAATTAGCTGGGCATGGTGGCGGGTGCCTGTAGTTACAGCTCCTCAGGAGGCTGAGGCAGGAGAATAGCATGAACCCGGAGGTGGAGCTGGCAGTGAGCCAAGATCGCACCACTGTACTCCAGCCTGGGTGACAGTGCAAGACTCCATCTCAAACAACAACAACAACAACAACAACAACAACAACAACAAATCAGTGGTAGCCTGGGGTTGGTGGGGGGATGAACAGGTAGAGCACAGAGGATTTTTAGGACAGTGAGACTATTCTGTATGATACTATAATGATGGATACATGTCAACATTATATGTTTGTCCAAACCCATAGAATGTACAACATTAGCTGGGTGTGTGGCTCATGCCTGTAATCCCAGCACTTTGGGAGGCCAAGGTGGCTGGATCACTTGAGGTCAGGAGTTCGAGACCAGCCTGGCTAACATGGGAAAACTCCATCTCTACTAAAAATTCAAAAATTAGCAGGGCATCATGGCGCACACCTGTAATCCCACTACTTGGGAAGCGGAGGCAGGAGAATCACTTGAACCCAGGAGGTGGAGGTTGCAATGAGCTGAGATCGTGCCATTGCACTCTGGCCTAAGGGACAGAGAGAGCGACACTCTGTCTCAAAAAAAGAAAACGTACAACACCAGGGTGAACTCCAGGGTAAACGATTGACTGGGGGTGATAATGCTTCCTCAGCACAGGTTCATCAATTGTTACAAATGGACCACTCTGCTAGTGGATGTTGGTAATAGGGGAGGCTATGCCTGTAATGGGAGAGGGTGTATAAGAAATCTCTGCACCTTCTGCTCAATTTTGCTGTGAACCTAAAATTGCTCTAAAAAGTAGTTTATTTTTAAAAAGCTAAAGGACAGGCTGAGATAAAATATTCACCATATATAGTAGACTTAGGATTAGCATGCATAATATATAAAGAGGCTCTGCATATTGGCAAAAGAAGAAACAACTTATTAGAAAATGGATGAAGGTTAGAAAAAGACAATTCACCAAAGAATTCCAACTGCTTGTAAATACGTGAAAAGATGCTCAATATCAAAATGTAAGCAAAACACTGAGAGACCTATCGGAATGCTAAAAATTAAATGGGTGGTATGTCTAGAAGGCAACAGAAAAGGGTGAATAGTCAGGGAGAGTCCACCTTGGAAAACGAGGGATGCTGTAGGACTTGCCTTGCTGCTCCTTGAGGCCAGTGCTGGCTGTGGAGGGTGAGTAACAGGTTTGTGTGGTTCTGAGTCTTCCCAGCAAGGAAGACAGGCGGCAAGCTCCAGGTGGTGGAACCACAACTGAGCCCACCATGGCAGTTGAGGGTGACCCAGCATTGGTCAGGGATGGATGACATCCATCTGTCAGGGTGGATGACAAGGGTTGTTTAGGACAATGGGGCCCAGCCCTTCTGAGCAGCCTCCTCTCACAGCCTGATCTTTCTCCCTGTCATCCCCGACCCCATAGCCCTTGCCACCCCTTCTGGAGGCAGGGAACCCCACACTCCAGCTGTGTCCCAGCTTTCTGCATCCCTGGCCCACCCCATCCCCAAACTCCACCAGAGCAGCAGCAGATGGAGGAAAAGAAAAGGGGCAAGAGGAAAGAGGGATGGGAAAGGAACTCCAGTATCATTTCTTTCCTCTACATTTTGTCCTGCTAAAGACAGTTTTTTAAAAAATAATTAAATCTACCAGTATAAGTTCATTGGGAAAAAAATTAAGGATAAATGGACCATCATGGGTCAATTTAATAATCTATGGTTAATCATACTAGCCCAGCAAGTGACACAACCTTGATTTCATTTCATTTGGAGGCTTTTGGATTGGAAATATGGGTGGTTGGGCTTATGCCTAGACCCAAAACTAACTTTTTTTTTTTTTTTTTAGAGGGAGTCTAGCTTTGTTGCCCAGGCTGGAGTGCAGTGCTGGATCTTGACTCACTGCAACTTCTGCCTCCTGGGTTCAAGAGATTTTCCTGCCTCAACCTCCTAAGTAGCTGGCATAACAGGCACCCACCACCATGCTTGGCTAGTTTTTGTGTTTTTAATAGTGACAGGGTTTCACCATATTAGCCAGGCTGGTCTTGAACTCCTGACCTCAGGTGATCTACCTGCCTCATCCTCCCAAAGTGCTGGGATTACAGGCGTGAGCCATCGCACCTGGCCCAGAGCTAATTTTTAATCCAGCAATGAGGAGGGACAGATAAGGATCACCCCAGGGACAGAGGACGCCATTTGCCAGGGACACCACTTGCCTCCATTCTCTGGTTCCTGCCTTTAGCTGCATCCTTGGCAGGGGCCCGGACCCACTCTCCTCACTCCCTGCCCCTCTTCAGGTCCTTCCATGAGCCCTTTCTTTTGGCCTGAACATGTCCTGTTTGATAATAAATAATCTCCATTCCTTCCTTAATCTTTTCTCATGTCTTTTTCTACTTGTTGGTCTAAACTGGCCTGATGCCTCCTCAGGGTCCCCGTGCTGGGCAACCTTCTTAAATGGATATGTTGCCTTCCCGAGTCCCAGAGACAGGAGGGAGGGTCCACACCTCCTGGAGTATGTGCCGAACATTGTTTCACAGTCACCTCTCCAGGCTGTCCTCCATGGATGTCTACACCATCCATTGATCCGCCCTCTCCCTGTCAGCATCACTAAGGCACCTCTAGACCCAGTACAATTCTTCCTCACACAGCACCCTTCAGAGTCCCAAGTCCCCTGGGACATGTCTCTCCCTCAAGTCCGATGACCTCTCCTGCATCATTCTCATGTGCCCCCGTGATGCTTGGAGCTCATGTGCAGTCCCAGAAACCACCCTCAGAGGTGTATGCAGAAAAGGGGTAACTGAAGGCTTAGGTATGCACAAAGTCATCTGGGCTGGAGGTGCAGGCCCTCAGTGTGGCTTTGGAACTGGTCCTCACACTGCAGAACTGGAGCTGCATCTCTGACATGAACAAGAGGTGGGGAGCGGGGAGGAGGATCAGCGGCTGGCTCCCCATGCAGAGCCGCTTTGCGGAGGAAGCTCAGCTGCCTCTCATGCCCAGGATGCTGGCCCCTCAGTCGTGATCCACACCAGCCACACAGACGCCCTCTGCCTGCCTCCCACAAGCATGAGACCGTTGTCTCCACTGCTGCAGAAAACCAAGTGCCTTCTCCACCATCTCTGCTGTCACAGCAGAATGAAAGCAATAGGAGCAAGGCCTCAGCCTCACCTCCCTGTCCAGGTGACATGCATCTGATTGTCAGGCCCTTGCTGACAGCCCAGAGGCAAGTGGGTCTGAGAAATGCAGGTTTGAACTTTCCAGTCCCCAGAGGATATCCCCAAGGATGCCAGAGTGGAGGGAGGGTGGTCAAACATCTGCCACACTCACCACAGTGCCCACCCTGCCAGGACTCACTCCTTTGAATCCATAAATAAATTTGATCATGCCTCCCAGGATGTATATATATGTATATGTGTGTGGGGTGTATATGTGTGTGAGTGTGTGTCCGCTTGTGTAGAGGGTCTGTGTGACTGTGTCAGGAGGGTGAGGGGGAGAGAGAGAGACACACACACAGTGATAGAGACAGGGAGAGAGAGAGAGAGCCCACAAAGGGGCTGTGTGTGGGGGAGCCAGTAGTTGACCCCCCTTCCCACTTCTTGATCATGCTTTAAACCTCCTTGAAGACAGGAGAAGGGCTAGACTCACTTGCCTGCGCAAAGCAGGAGGCTCAGTGACTTTTGCTGAATGGTGCAGCTGGAAGTGCTCTGGGGGAAGGAAATCAAAGAATATAAGGACCCCCAAAGTGGGGAAGGGAGCTGACTTTCACAGACAGCCGCATGGCAGTTCATTTAGATGGGGTCACGTTTTGGCCATCAAAAGAAGCTAGGAAAAATCTTCCTTTCAGAGCTCTTTGAACTTGGGAATCAGAAATAAGGGATGGTCAGACATTATTATGTTGAGTTAGTTCTGGTTTCCCACTTAATTCTCACAGGTCTCATGGGTTAGCAACTCATTTTATAGGACAGAAAATGGAAGCTGAACCAGAAGGACTGTCCTGGGATGCTCATGGTAGGTGTGGGCTGAATGGAGTGCCTAAGCCTCTTCCAACACTGTTCAAACACCTGTCTATGGAAGAAGAACTGGGAGTAGGGGGCCAATGCTTCTGTCCCGAGGAACTCCTAACATACACCCCAGATTTAGTATTCGAAAGACTCAGCTATTACTCATGACTCATTTGCAAGTGACAGAATTCCAACTTACAATAGCTTATAAATTTAGGGGCAGGTGGGGGACTTATTGGTTTGAGTAATGGGGACTTCCAGTGAAGCACAGGGCTTCAGGCATAGCTGGACCCAAGGAGTGGGCAGCCTGTTGCCCAGCAGCTCCAATGAAGGCAATGACTGGCCCAGCTTCGATGGTCTCTCCCCATCCCAAGGAGGGTCAAATTCTCTGACTGCCTGGATCTGAGTCACGTCTCAAACTCTGTCACCAGAGGGTGCGGTCAGTGCCAACTAGAAGGGTTAACCTCCTAAAGACAGCTGGCCAGACAAAAGTCATACTGGCAAGGCCACACCATGCACTCACTAACTGAAGCCCCAACTTGGCCCGACACCAGCAAAGGAGAGAGGAATTCTTTCTGAGGCCAAAAATCCTTTCACGGGGTGGGGCACTCTTCTCTAGTACCCATTTCTCTCCTTAACCTGAACATCACACTCGGCACATCTGCAGGGACATATTAAAGTATAAAAGCCACAGAAACAAAATTGAAAATAAAATTTATGACCCTTTTTCAAGCCAATATCCTAAAGCTGACCAAGATAGCCAGCCAGATGTGGTCCCGTAAATTGCGGGAGAAGTGTAACAGGCACTTCCATGAAAGCACACATATACAGGGGGACTCTGCTCATTTTCTAGGTCCCCAGGGAATGGATGAAGAATGTCTCAAAGATCTTGCTTCAGATAGAGAGATGAGGTACACTTGCCAACAATCAGTTCATCTCTTCCTTATTTCTGCTAAACTCATCAAAGCTCATTTGTTTCAGCTCCTCGGGCCACCTCAGCAGGACCGTTATTGCTGCAGAAAAGTTCTGATACAGCCTGAGAACTTCTGTTTCTCTGGCTTAGAGATGCAGGTGGAGAGGCAAATATCTGAGTCAGATTCTGGTCAAGGATGTGCCATTCTTTTTCTTCCTTTTTAAGTCTCTTATTTGCATCCATTTTATGCTGAACTTCTTCCCACACCATAAATATTTGTTTATTGAGATTCTTCTGGGATATCATTTTCCTCTGTGCAACCTCCTTTTCTGGGTTGGGAACAAATTTTTTTTTTTTTTTTTCTTGAGTAAGGATCACCTCATGGGAGTTCATGCATGGGTTAATCCCAACGTGAGCTCTGTAAATATGGTGGTGCCAATATCTTGGGTACTTTGTTCACCTAGACATGTTCATTGACCAGAGAATTTACATCTAAGCCCTTAAGTTCAGCATTACTCTCTGTATTTTTAAGCAGCTGTGGCAAAAATTTCACACTCTTTTGGAGCCACTGACCCTGTGTCCAGCCCTACTGTTGGCCTGGGCACACCTCCCAACTCCTCCATTGGAAGACAGAATGGCGCACATTGCTTCAATTAAGTTATACCTTTCAGACACTTGGTGGTTTTCCAGATATGCACACCTGTGATGGCCTTGCAGTGTTCTTAAAGTGAATACAAAGATTTAAACCTCTTGATGTGCATGATTTTGTGGGGGTTTTCTGCATCAAGTGAATAGTAAACCACTTTGACAGGTCACCAGAGACTGCTTACAGGCAGAGTTCTCATTCTCTTCAGATGTAACCTTCTCCTCTGATTGATGGAACAGGGGCCATGGTAAAAGCTGCCCACAAGACCCAGAAATGCATGTCTGAGCACGCACGCGCATGCACACACACACACACACTCCCCCGTGGAGAGCCTCTCCAACCAGAGCAGAGGGAAGACAGGACAGACTTTTCAAATGGAAGGCTCAGAACATTCCATAGGCAACTCTCCACTATAGCAGGCCTGTTTCGTGTCCAGCTAACACCTTTTCTCTATTGTTTCTTGCTAAGAGAATAGTGTCTGATGACAATGTGCTCAGGAACAAGGAATGAATTATGAGTCCCTCCACCAGTGAGTTGACGGGGAAGGGTAGAGATGAGCATGTGACCAGTTCTGGCCAATGAAACTCAAGGATAGGTCTTCTAGGAAATTATGGACTCATTTTTTACCCTGATTAGAGAGGCACAAGGGGGAAAATATTCCTTTTTTGCTGTCTCCTTTTCTCCAGTTTTGTGTGCATGGTGTCAGGCAGAGCTGCTTCAAGCTGCTGCTACTATCAGACCAGAGAATCCCAAAAAGGCCAGCTTAGAACCAGGGGTCCACTGTGAAACTGCTCACCTCTTTGATTCTTGATAGGTTAGATAATAGTACTTGTATCGTGTGAGATGGTGTTATATTCTATTACTTGCTGCTCAGAGCTACCAACAGCTATACTCATGGCTGCTTGTATGACTTGAGACAGAACTGGGATAAGACGTCACACCATCCTACTTACTTGGAATTCCACTTTTGAAGGTTTTCCACACCTGTTTGGAGCATGCACCATGTAACTGATACATTCTTGCCTTGGGGTCACATCTCCACTTCCATCCAGACATGTTTGGGATAATTCCTGTGGCAGTCACCATGGCCTTGTGTCTAACACTATTTAGCACGACTACATAATTTTGCATTTCTTTTGCTTTTTTTAAAAAATTAAACTTTTTATTTTGAGCTAATTGTAGGTTCCTCTGCAGCTGTAAGAAATAGTACAGAAAGATGCAATAAACCCTTTACCCAGTTTCCCCCAGTGGTAGCATCTTGCAAAACTATAGCACAATATCACAACCAGGAAACTGATACTGATAAAGTAAGATACAGAATATTTCCATCTGCACAAGAGTTCCTCATGTTTTTCTTTTACAGCCACACATACTTCCTTCCAGCCCCCCAACCACCCCCGCTCCCAACGCACTCAGTCCTTAACCCCTGGCAACTGCTAATTCATTATATGTTCTCCATTCATATGATTTTATCATTTCAAGGCTGTTACATAGATGGACTCATATAGTCTGTAACCTTTTGGGTTTTTTCAGTCAGCATAACATTCATCCTGGATATTCATCCTAGTTTTTACATGTATCAGCAGTTCACTCCTTTTTATTTCTGAGTAGTATTGCATAGTATGACCATACCACAATTTGTCTAACCATTCACTCATTGAAGAACATCTGGGTAGTTTCCAGTTGAGGCTGTTATTAATAATGAAGGTATAAACATTCATGTACAAATTATTGTGTAAACATAAGTCTTGATTTCTTCAGGATAAATACCCAGAAACACAGTTGCTGGGTTGTATGGTAGTTGCACATTTATTTTCTTAAGAAACTGCCAAACTGTTTTCCAGACTGATGGTACGAGTTTATATTTTCACCATCTATGTATAAGTAATCCAGTTTACCTGCATCCTTAGCAACATTTGGTATTGTCTCTGGTTTTTATTTTAGCCATTCTGATAGGTGTGCAATGATACCTCATTTTGGTTTCAATTTGCATTTCCCTGAATGGCTAATGATGTCAAACATCTTTTTATATGCTTATTTGCCACCTGTATGTCTTCTTTGGTGAAATGTCTGTTCATGTGTTTTGCCCATTTTCTAATTAGGGCTTTTTTTTCTTTTTTCTTTCTTTCTCTTTTTTTTTCTTTTCTTTTCTTTTCTTTTTTTTTAACTGTTGAGCTTCAAAAGTTCTTTATATATAATAAATACTAGTCCCTTGTCACTTATGTGGTTAGCAATATTTTCTCCTGGCCTGTAGCAACTTTTCACCTCTTAACAGGGCCTTTTGTAAGGCAAAAGGTTTTTTCTTCTTTTTTTTTTTTTTTTTTTTTTTTTTTTTTATTGAGACGGAGTCTCGCTCTGTCACTCAGGCTGGAGTGCAGTGGCCGGATCTCAGCTCACTGCAAGCTCCGCCTCCCGGGTTTACGCCATTCTCCTGCCTCAGCCTCCCGAGTAGCTGGGACTACAGGCGCCCGCCACCTCGCCCGGCTAGTTTTTTGTATTTTTAGTAGAGACGGGGTTTCACCATATTAGCCAGGATGGTCTCGATCTCCTGACCTTGTGATCCGCCCGTCTCGGCCTCCCAAAGTGCTGGGATTACAGGCTTGAGCCACTCTTCTTTTTTTTTTTAACTTTAAGTTCTGGGATACACCTGTCAACCCGTCATCTAGGTTTTGAGCCCCATGTGCACTAGTTATTTGTCCTGGTGCTCTCCCTCCCCTTGCCCCTGACCCCCAACAGGCCCCAGTGTGTGGTGTTCCCCTCCCTGTGTCCATGTGTTCTCATTGTTCAACTCCCACTTATGCGTGAGAAGACGTGGTGTTTGGTTTCCTGTTCCTGTGTTAGTTTGCTGAGGATGCTGGTTTCCAGCTTCATCCATGTCCCTACAAAGGTCATTAACTCATTATTTTTTATGGCTGGATAGTATTCCATGGTGCATATGTGCCACATTTAGGTTTTATCTTTTTATTAAGTCTAATTTATCAATTTTTCCTTTATGATTTGTGTCTTTGATATTAAGTTGAATAACTCTTTGCCAGACTCTATATCCTGAGCCAGGCATGGTAGACAGAGCCTGTAGTCCTGACTATTCAGAAGGCTGAGGATGGAGGATTGCTTGATCGAGGCTGCAGCAAGACATGATCACACCACCACACTCCAGCCTGGGTGACAGAGTGAGATTTTGCCTCAAAAAAACAAAAAAGTTTTGCATCCCCAAGATGTTTTCCTATGATATTTTTTCTAAAAGTTTTAGTTTTACATTTATAACTATCATCCATTTCAACTTATTTTCTTGTATAAATGAGAGGTTTAAGTCAAGATTCTATGTTTTTTTAAATGGATGCCTACTTTATCCAGCACCATTTATCAAAAAGGCTATCCTCCCTCCCTTGAATTTTTTTTAGAGACAGGGTCTCACTCTGTCACAGCTCACTGCAGCCTCAAACTCCTGGGCTCAAGCAGTCCTCCAGCTTCAGCCTCCCAAGTTGTTGAGATTATAGGTATGGGCTACTGAGCCCAGCCCTCTATTCAATTCTTTTGCATCTTTATCCAAAATCAGTTGGGTATATTTGTGTTGGTCTATTTCTGGATTTCTCTATTTGATTCCATCAAACTATGTGTGTATCTCTCCATCAATACCATAGAGTTTTGTTACTGTATGTCTTGAAGTTGAGTAGGCTGATTCCTCCAGCTCATTCATCCTCCTCAAAATTGTTTCAGGTCTTCTAGTTTCTTTGCCTTTCCTTATACATTTTAGAACATTTTTATCTATGCATATATTTATTTTTTCAAAAACCTTGCTGAGATTTTGATAGAAATTACATTTAGCCAATAAATCAGTTTGGAGAGAATAGGCATCTTTACTATGTTGAGTCCTCCAATCCATGAACTTAGTATGTCCCTTGATTTAATTAGAGCTTCTATCATCAGTATTTTGTTGTTTTTAGCATACAAGTCCTATACACGTTTTATGACATTTATGCCTATTTCTTTTTCTTTTCTTGTGATTATAAATAACACTGTATTTTAAGTTTCAGCATCCATGTGAATTAACAGTATAAAGAAATAAAATTGATTTTTGTATGTTGTTCATCTTTCTGTGTCCTTAATAAATGCACTTATTAGTTCTAGAATTTTTTCATATACTTCTTGGGATTTTCTGTTTAGACAATCATATATGCAAATAGGAACATTTTTAACTCCTTTTTGATTTGTATACATTTTATTTCCTTTTATTAGCTTATTGTAATGGCTAGGACTTCCCTACTATGTTGAATAAAAGTAAGAGTGGATATTCTCACCTTATTCCCAAACTTAGAGGGAAACTATTCAGTGTTATTATTATTATTCAACTAACCATTAAGTATAATGTTAGCTGTAGGGGTTTTCTTTTTTGGTACGTGGTCTTTCTCCAATAGAGAAAGTTCCTTCTAGTCTTTGTTTTCTGTAAGTTTTTTTAATCATGAAAAGCTGTTGATTTTTGTCAGATGCTTTTTCTGTACCAGTTGATATGATTATGTGATTTTTTTCCTTCAGCCTGTTAATATGGTGGATTACATTAAATAATTTTTGAATATTGAACCAACCTAGCATCCTTGGAATAAGTTCTACTTGCTCATGATTTAGAATTTTTTTCTATACTGATAAATTCTATTTGCTAAGGGTTTGTTAAGAATTTTTGTATCTGTATTAAAGGAGGATGTTGATCTTTAGTTTTCCCTTTTTAAAATTATCTTTCTGGCTTTGGTATTAGGGTAATAGAAGCTTTATAAATGAGTGGAGATGTGTTCCTTCCTCTTCTATATTTGGAAAGAGATCATATAGAATTCGTTTTAAATATTATTTAAATGTTTGAAAAACAATCTTCAGTGAAACCATGTGTGTCTGGAGATTCCTTTCTTGGGAATTTTTAGTTTAAAAATTCAATTTCCTGACTTTTGGTTACCAGTGCAACATGTAAAGAGCTTGAAAGTTGTTATTCCCATCTCCACAGTAAACAAACCAATGAAAATACCAAACAACCTGAAAATCAACAACTCTTCTTAGATCCTTCAGGGAATTGAAGCCACAGGACAAACTGTCACTTTGAAAATTAGAGTGACAGATGATTATTGAAATTTATAGCTGAAATCACCTTACTTCTCCTGCCAGAACCGTCTAAGAAAACTTAAAGGTAGCTGACTGATTGAGACTGACCACAGACCAGCTTGAGAGCTAAGCTTCTAGAACCCAGCTTAGTGGGCCCCCACATTCTCATGAATTTTACTTCTAGGAGATGTACCAGATTCTCACTGGAAAGACTGGAGAAAATCCCAAAATATTTGGTGAGTAAACAAATTATAAATAATACATGGGTCAAAGAAGCCTGAAGAAAAATGTTAAATTATTTTGAACTAAAGGAAAATAAAAGCACAACTTATCAAAATTCATAGAATGAAGCAAAAGTAGTTATTGGGGGAAATGTATAGTATTAAATTCATTATCAGAAAAAAGAAGGATCTAAAATCAATAATCTAACCTTTTACCATGGGGAATTAATAAAAGAAGAGCAAATTAGATTTAAAGTAAAAATAATAAAAGAAATAATAATTAGAGCAGAAATTAGTGAAATTGAAAACAGGAAAAAATAGAGAAAATTGATAAAATCAAAGCTGATTTTTTTAAAAAGATCAATAAAATTGGTAAGACTCTAACCAGGCTAACCACAAAAAACATATCAGCAATGAATAATATGAATGAATAATATCAGAAATGAAAAACGGATCATCACTACAGAGCCTATGGACACTAACATGATAATAAAGGAATATTATGAACAATTCTATTTAACTTAGATAGAATGGACCAAGTACATGAAAGATATAATCTATCAAAACTCACACATCCAGGCAGTGAGCCTGTAATCCCAGCACTTTGGGAGGCAGAGGCGGGTGGATCAATTGAGGTCAGGAGTTTGAGATCAGCCTGGCCAGCATGGTGAAACCCCATCTCTACTAAAAATACAAATATCAGCCAGGCGGGATGTCAGGCGCCTGTAATCCCAGCTACTTGGGAGGCTGAGGCACGAGAATCTCTTGAACCTGGGAGGCAATGGTTGCAGTGAGCTGAGATCAAGATTGCACCACTGCACTCCAGCCTGGGCAACAGAGCGAGACGCCATCTCAAAACAAACAAACAAACAAACAAACAAAAAACTCACACAAGGAGAAAAGTATAAATAGGCCTATATCTGTTTAAAAAATGGAATTAATAATTAATAACTTTTCCAAACAGAAAGTACCAGGTCCAGGTGGTTTAATAGATGAGTTCACATATTTGAGGAAGAAAAGATTTCTATAATCTCTTCCCTAAAATAGAAGCAGAAGGAATACTTCCTACTCATTCTATGTGGACAACATTATCATCATAACCAAAACAACAAAAGACATCACAAGAAAGAAAAGCTACAGATCAATATCTTACAGGAACATAGATGCAAAATCCTCAACAAAATATTAGCAAATAGAATCCAACAATGTAGAAAAAGTATATATATTACAACACAATTAAAAATGCTCAGCAGGCCTGGTGCGGTGGCTCACTCCTGTAATCCCAGCACATTGGGAGGCGGAGGCAGGTGGATTACCTGAGGTCAGGAGTTCAAGACCAGCCTGACCAATATGATGAAACCCCATATCTACTAAAAATACAAAAATTAGCCAGGCATGGTGGCATGTGCCTGTAGTCCCAGCTACTCGGGAGACTGAGACAGGAGAATTGCCTGAATCTGGGAGGTGGAGGTTACAGTGAGCTGAGATCGTGCCACTGCTCTCCAGCCTGGGTGACAGAGCGAGACTCTGTAAAACAAAAAAACAAAACAAAACTCACAAATGAGGAGGAATAGAGAGAGATGAACTTCCTCAGCTTGATAAAGAACATATTCAAAAAGCCTACAGCTAATATCATACTTAATGGTGAGAAACTAGATGCTTTTCTTCTAAGATTAGAAAAAGACAAAGATGTCTTTCTTTTACAACTCCTATTTACCATTGTACTGAAAGTCCTAAGTAATGCTTGTAATAAGATTTTAAAAATAGAATGAAGATAAACTGATTGGGAAAGGAAGGAATAGAACTCTGTTTGTTCACAGATTATATGATTGTTTATGTAGAAGACATCCAAGAATAACCACAACCACTATATTCCTGGAACTAATAAATGATTACAGCAAGATACAAAGTTAATATACAAAATTCAAAAAAGTGTTGTCCTACATTTCAAAGGATAATTGGAATGGAGATTTAAAACTCACCATTTATATTAGCACCAAAAATGAAATTCTTAGGTATAAATTTAACGTAATATTAGTAGTTTCTATATGAGAAAAAACTACAAAGTTTTGATGAAAGAAATCAAAGAATACTAAATAAATGGAGAGATATTCCATGTCCATGGATAGAAAGACTTGATATTGTTAAGATGCTAGTTCTTCTTAACTATACTTTATGTATAGATTTAATGGCAGCAAGTGATTTTGCAGAAATAGACAAAACTGATTCTAAAGTTTATTTGGAGGCCAGGAGTGGTGGCTCACGCCTGTAATCCTAGCACTTTGGGAGGCTGAGGCGGGTGGACCACCTGAGATCAGGAGTTTGAGACCAGCCTGGCCAACACAGTGAAACTCCATCTCTACTAAAAATACAAAAAAAAAAATTAGCCAGGCATGGTGGTGACTGCCTGTAATCCCAGCTACTCAGGAGGCTGAGGCAGGAGAATTGCTTGAACCCAGGAGCTGGAGGTTGCAGTGAGCCAAGATCATGCCATTGCACTCCAGCCTGGGCAACATGAGTTACCCTCCATCTCAAAAATAAATAAACAATAAAATTTATACGGAGAGGCAAAAGATGCAGAATAGCCAACACAATATAGAAGAAAAAAACAAAGAGAATTGACACTATCCAACTTCAAATTTTACTAAAAAGCTACAGCAGTCAAGATGGTATGATATCAGTGAAATAACAGGCAAGCAAATGAATAAAACAAAATACAGAACTCAGAAATAAATTCAATGGAAATAGTTGGAAATATATTCAACCGATCTTTGGCAAAGGGGATCAAAGGCAATTCAATGGAGAAAGGGCAGTCTTTTCAACAAATTATGCTGGAAAAACAACTGGAGACACACACAAAATGAATCTAGACAGAAATCTTACACTCTGTCTAACACAGTGTTTTAGCTTAAACAAAAGCTAACTCAAAATGGATGAGCAAAACCATACAAATTTTAGAATAAACATAGTAGAAAATCTAGGTGACTGGGTTTGGCAGTGACTCTTTAGATATAACACCAAAAGCAAAATCCATGAAAGAAAAGATTTATAAAATTGATTTCATTAAAATTTGAAACTTCTGCTCTGCAAATGACACTGTGAAGAACATAAAAATACAAGCCACAGATAGTGACAGCTGATAAATGACATGCATCGAAAATACACACACAAACAAAAAGAACCTCTTAAAATTCAATAATAAGAGAACAAACAACCCACTCAAAAAGGGGGCAAAGACTCTGAACAGACACCTCACCGAAGATGGTATACAAGCAGCAAATATGCATATGAAAACATGCTCACCATCATATGTCATTAGGGAATTGCAAATTCAAACAACAATGGGGTACAAGTAATCAGTAATTTGGCCAGAATCCAAAATACTGACAACAGCAAATACTGGCAAGGATATGGAGCAATGGGAACTCTCATTCACTGCTGGTGGAAATACAACAAAACACAAATTCGGAAGACAATAGGGCAGCTTCTTACAAAGCTAAACATAGTCTTACTATACAATCCAACAATCATGTTCTCTGGTATTTACCCAAATGAATTAAACATTTTGTCTATACAAAAATCTGCCTACAGATGTTTATACCAGGTTTATTCATACTTGCCAAAATTTGGAAACAGAGAAGATGTCCTTCGGTAGGTGAAAGGATAAACAAACTGTGGTACATCTATACAATGTAATATCATGCAGCGTTAAAAAGAAATGAGCTATCAAGCCATGAAAAGACAAGAGACAAAATGATGCATATTACCAAGTGAAAGAAGCCAATCTGAAAGGGCTACATACTGTATGATTTCAACTACATAGCATTCTGGAAAAGGCAAAACACAATGGAGAAAGTTGTTACCGGCGCGGGGGGCAGGGGAGGGGGGAAACTGAAAAGGTGGAGTACAAAATTTTTAGACCAGTGAAACTATTTTCTATGGTAATGGAACGGTGCATATATGTCATTACACATTTGTCAAGATCCATATATGTAGAATACCAAGAGTAAATTTTAATATGAAGTATGGACTTTGAGTAATAATGATGTCTCAATGTAGGTTCATTGATTGTAACAGATGTACTATTTTGGTGGGTGAGGAGAGGAGATGGTGATAGCAGAGGACGCTGTGGATGTGTTATGGGACAGTAAATATATGAACTCTCTGTACTTGCTACTCAATTTTGCTATGAACATAAACCTGATCGAAAAACGTAAGTTGATTGATTGTTTTTAAAAGGTCAGTTTCTTAATAGTTACAGAGCTATTCAAATTATCTAATTAATATTGGGTGAATCACTACAGCTGGTACATTTCAAAGAACTGGTCTATTTCATCTTAGTTGTCAAGTTTATGTGTGTAGGATTGTTTGTAATATTCTTTTATTTTCATTTTGATATCTGCAGTCTGTAGTGATATCTACTCTTTGATTGGTATTGATTGATTTTCTATAGATTGGTATTGATTGATATTGGTAATTTGTCTCTTCCTTTGTTAGTCTTGTTAGCGATGTGTCAGTTTTATTGATCTTTATTTCATCTTTTTGGATCATTTTTATTGATTATTCAATTGTTTATTTGAAAAAATCTATTCATTGTTTTTTTCAAAGAACCAGATTTTGGTTTATTTGATTTTTCTCTATTTTTTTTCTGTCCTCACTTTTATTCATTTGTGCTCTTTATTATTTCCTTGCTTTTACATGCTTTGGCTTTATTTTGCTCTTTTTTTTCTAGCTTCCGAAGTGAGAGCTTAGATTATTACGAGACATTTCCTCATTTCTAAAGGAAGCATTTTGTGTTTACTTATTTGCCTGTTAGTTATTTAGCTGCATTCCACAAATTTTAATATGCTGTATTTTCATTTCATTCAGTTCATTGTTTTTAAGTTTTGTTTAAATTTTCCCTGGTAGCTTCCTCTTTGATCCAAGGATTATCTGAGAGTATGTTGCTCAATTTCTGAGTACTTAGACATTTTCACACTATCTTTCTGTTATTGATTTCTAGTTTGATTCTATTGTGTATAGAAAAAAAAATCCTGTATTATTTCGATGTTTTCTTTACTAAGTTTTTATTTTAATAGGCCAGAATATGATCTATGTGGCTATATGTTCTGTGGGCACTAGAACGATATGTATTATGCTGTTGCAGGGTAGAGTGTTCTACAAATGTTAGAGATCCTGTCAGTTGATGGTGTTATTGAGTTCTTTTATGTCTTTGCTAATTTTTTCTCTAGCTGTTCTATCAATTGTTGAGAAAGGGGTATTGAAATCTCCAAATATAATTGTGGACATGTGTGTTTCTCCTTTTAGTTCTATCAGTTTTTATTTCACATATTTTTGCAGCTCTTTTGTTTGGCACATGCACATTTAGGATTGCCATGTTTTCCTGTTGGATTAACCCTTTTATAACTGTAATTTCCCTCTCTGTCTTTGGTAATTTTATTTTCTCTAAAGTCTACTTTCTTTGCTATCAACATAGCTACTCTCTCTTTTGTTGATATTGCATGCAGTATCTTTTTCCATTCTTTTACTTTCAGCCTACCTGTATCATTAATTTGAGGTGAATTTCTCTTTGACAACATATTATTGAGTCGTGTTTTCTCATACACTCTGCCAATTTGTTTCTTAATCAGTCATCACATCATTTACATTTGATGTAATTATTGATATGTTGGGGCTTTATATTTTTCATTTCCTGTTACTTCTGTTTTTAGTTTCTCTGGTTTCTTTTTTCTTTTATTTCAAAAGGCATTGGGGGAACAGATAGTGTTTGATTACATGAATAAGTTATTTAGTGGTGATTTCTGAGATTTTGGTGCACCCATTACCTGAGCAGTGTATACTGTATCCAATGTGTAGTTTTTTATCACCCCCTCTCACTCTTTCCCCCAAATCCCCAAATTCCATTTTATCATTCTTATGTCTCTGCATCCCCATAACTTAGCTCCCACTTGTGAGTGAGAACATACAATATTTGGTTTTCCATTCCTGAGTTACTTCACTCAGAATAATGGCCTGCCCTTCCATCCAGGTTGCTGCAAATGCTGAGCATTTCTATGGCTGGGTAGTATTCTATGGCATATATATACCACATCTTCTTTATCCACTTGTTGACTGGTGGACATTTGGGCTGGTTTCATATTTTTGCAATTACAAATTGTGCTGCTATAAACATACATGTGCAAGTATCTTTTTCATATAATGACTTCTTTTCCTCTGGGTAGTGGGATTGCTGGATCAAATAGTAGATCCACTTTAGTTCTTTAAGGAATTGCCACACTGTTTTCCATAGTGGTTGCACTAGTTTACATTCTTACCAACAGTGTAAAAATGTTCCCTTTTCACCACATCCATGCCAACATCTATTATTTTATGATTTTTTTATGATTTTTTGATTATGGCCTTTCTTGCAGGAGTAAGGATGACATTGTAGTTTTGATTTGCATTTCCCTGATAATTAGTAATGTTGAGCATTTTTTCATATGTTTGTTGGCAATTTGTATATTGTCTTTTGAAAATTGTCTATTCATGTCCTTAACCCACTTTTTGATGGGACTGTTGTTCTTTTTCTTGCTGATTTGTTTGAGTTCCTTGTAGATTCTGGATATTAGTCCTTTGTCAGATGTATGGATTGTGAAGATTTTCTCCTACTCTGTGGATTGTCTGTTTACTCTGCTGATTATTTCTTTTGATGTGCAGAAGACTTTAGTTTAATTAAGTCCTATCTATTTATCTTTGTTTTTGTTGTGTTTACTTTTGGGTTCTTGGTCATGAACTCTTTGCCTAAACCAATGTCTAGAAGGGTTTCTCCAGTGTGATCTTCTAGAATTTTTATGGTTTCAGGTCTTAGATTTAAGTCTTCTATCCGTCTTGAGTTGATTTTTGTGTAAGGTGAGAGATGAGGATCCAGTTGCATTCTTCTACATGTGGCTTACCAATTATCCCAGCACCTTTTGTTGAATAAGGTGTTCTTTCCCCACTTTATGTTTTTGTTTGCTTTGTCAACGATTAGATAACTGTAAGTATTTGGCTTTATTTCTGTGTTCTCTTTTCTGTTCCATTGATCTATATGTGTGTTTTCATACCAGTACCATGCTGTTTTGGTGACTCTGGCTTTATAGTATAGTTTGAAATCAGGTAATGTAATGCCTCCAGATTTGTTCTTTTTGCTTAGTCTTGCTTTGGCTATGCAGGCTCTTTTTTTGGTTCCATATGAATTTTAGGATTTTTTTTTCTAGATCTGTGAAGAATGATGGTGGTATTTTGATAGGAATTGCACTGAATTTGTAGGTTGCTTTTTGCAGTATGGTCATTTTCACAATATTGATTCTACCCACCCATGAGCATAAAATGTGTTTTCATTTGTTTATGTCATCCATTATTTCTTCCAGCAGTGTTTTGTAGTTTTCCTTGTAGAGGTCTTTCGCCTCCTTGGTTAAGTATATTCCCAAGGTTTTCTTTTTGTTTGTTTGTTTTGTTTTGTTTTGTTTGTTTGTTTTTGCAGCTACTGTAAAATGGGTTGAGTTCTTAATTTGATTCTCATCTTGGTCGCTATTGGTGTATAGCAGGGCTACTGATTTGTACTGTGTACATTAATTTTGCATCCTGAAACGTTGTTGAATTCATTACCACTTCTAGGAGCTTTTTGGATGAGTCTTTAGGGTTTTCTAGGTATACAATTATGTCATTAGCAAACAGCGACCGTTTGACTTCCTCTTTACTGATTTGGATGCCCTTTATTTCTTTCTCTTGTATGATTGCTCTGGCTAGGATTTCCAGTACTATGTTGAATAGAAGTGGTGAAAGTGGGCATCCTTGTCTTGTTCCAGTTCTCATGGGAAGTGCTTTCAATTTTTCCCACTTCAATATAATGTTGGCTGTGGGTTTGTCATAGATGGCTTTTATTACCTTAGGGTATGTCCCTTCTATGCCCATTTTTCTGAGGGTTTTAACCATAAAGGGACACTGGATTTTGTCAAATGCTTTTTCTGTCTCTTGAGTGACTATGTGCTTATTGTTTTTAATTCTGTTTATGTGGTGTATTACCTTTATTGACTTGTGGATGTTAAACCATTCCTGTATCCCTGCTGTAAAACCCACTTGGTCAAGGTGGACTATCTTTTTCATATGCTGTTGGATTCAGTTAAATAGTATTTTGTTGAGGATTTTTGCATCTATGTTCATCAGGGATATTTGTCTGTAGTTTTTTTGTTATATATTTTCCTGATTTTGGTATTAGGGTGATACCAGCTTCATAGAATGATTTAGGGAGGGTTCCCTCTTTCTCCATGTTTGGAATATTCTCAATAGGATTGGTACCAAGTCTTCTTTGAATGTCTGATTGACAGAATTCTGCTGTGAATCTGTCTGGTCCTGGACCTTTTTTGTTGGCAACTTTTTAATTACCATTTCAATCTCACTGCTTGTTATTTGTCTGTTCAGAGTTTCTATTTCTTCCTGGTTTAATCTAGGAGGGTTCTATATTTCCAGGAATTTATTCATCTTCTCTAGGTTTTCTAGTTTATGCACATAAAGATGTTCCTTAGTAGCCTTGAATGATCTTTTGCCTTTCTGTGGTGTCAGTTGTAATATCTCCCCTTATATTTCTAATTGGGCTTATTTGAAATACAAGCCCTTTTCTGTCTTCTTTTCTTGGTTAATATCACTAATGGTCTATCAATTTTATTTATCTTTTCGAAGAACCAGATTTTTGTTTCATTTATTTTTTATTGTGTTGTCTGTTTCAATTTCATTTAGTTCTGCTCTGATCTTGATTATTTATTTTCTTCTGCTGGGTTTGGGTTTGGTTTGTTCTTGTTTCTCTTGCTCCTTGAAGTGTGACCTTGGATTGTTTATTTGTGCTCTTTCATGCTTTTTGATGTAGGCATTTAATGCTATGAACTTTCCTCTTAGCACTGCCTTTGCTGTATCCCAAATGTTTTGATAGGTCGTGTCGCTATTATCATTCAGTACAAAGAGTTTTAAAATTTCCATCTTGATACCATTGTTGACCCAGTGATCATTCAGGAGCAGGTTATTTAATTTCCATGTATTTGCATGATTCTGAGGGTATTGAGATATAATGTATTATTCTATTCATCATGCTATTTGTTGCCTGAATACCTTGTTCTTTTTTTTTTTTTTTTTTCATTATGTTGTTGTTTTATAGGTCCTGTGAGATTTATGCTTTAAGGAGATTCTATTTTGGTGTATTTCGAGGATTTGTTTCAAGATTTAGAGTTTCTTTTAGCAGTTCTTCTGTGCTGGCTTAGTAGTGGTGAATTCTCTCAGCATTTGTTTGTCTGAAAAAGACTATCTTTTCTTCATTTATGAATCTTAGTTACATTGGATACAAAATTCTTGGCTGGTAATTGTTTTGTTTAAGGGGGCTAAAGATAGGACCCCAATCCCTTCTAGTTTGTAGCGTTTTTGCTGAGAAATATGATAGGTTTTCTTTTATAGATTACCTGATGCTTTTGCCTCACAGCTCTTATGATTTTTTTCCTTCGTCTTGACTTTCGATAACCTGATGACTATGTGCCTAGACCAGTATCACCCTAACACCAAAATCAGGACAAGACATAACAACAACGACAAAACTACAGACCAATATCCATGATGAACATAGATGGAAAAATCCTCAACAAAATACTAGTTAACTGAATGCAACAGCTTATGAAAAAGATAGTCCACCATGATAAAGTGTTGCAGGGATGATTTAATCTCATGATCTTTTTGTGACAAATTTCCCAGGCATTTTTTGAGCTTCTTCTATTTGGATGTCTAGATCTCTAGCAAGGCTGGGGAAGTTTTCCTCTATTCCCTCAAATATGTTCTCCAAACTTGTAGTTTTCCCTTCTTCCTCTGGAACACCAATCATTCTTAGGTTTAGTCTTTTAACATAATCCCAAGCTTCTTGGAACCCTTGATTTTTTTTTTTTAATTCTTTTTTCTTTGTCTTTGTCGGATTGGATTAACTTGAAAGCCTTGTCCTCTGGCTCTGAAGTTCTTTCTTCTACTTGTTCAATTCCCTTGTTCAGACTTTCTAGTGCATTTTGCAGTTCTCTAAGTTTGTCCTTCATTTCCAGAGTTGTGATTGCTTTTTTTTTTTTTTTTTTTTTTTTTTTTTTAAATTACATCTCATGGTTTTATTTTCTCTGGTAAATGTTGCAGTTTCCTGATTGACTCCTATATTATAATACCTATCAGTTAGCTGTAATTTCTTTTTTTTTTTTTTTTTTTTTTTTATTATACTTTAAGTTCTAGGGTACATGTGCATAACGTGCAGGTTTGTTACATATGTATACTTATGCCATGTTGGTGTGCTGCACCCATCAACTCGTCAGCACCCATCAATTCATCATTTATATCATGTATAACTCCCCAATGCAATCCCTCCCTCCTCCCCCCTCCCCCCTCCCCATGATAGACCCCAGTGTGTGATGTTCCCCTTCCCGAGTCCAAGTGATCTCATTGTTCAGTTCCCACCTATGAGTGAGAACATGCGGTGTTTGGTTTTCTCTTCTTGTGATAGTTTGCTAAGAATGATGGTTTCCAGCTGCATCCATGTCCCTACAAAGGACGCAAACTCATCCTTTTTTATGGCTGCATAGTATTCCATGGTGTATATGTGCCACATTTTCTTAATCCAGTCTGTCACAGATGGACATTTGGGTTGATTCCAAGTCTTTGCTATTGTGAATAGTGCCGCAATAAACATACGTGTACATGTGTCTTTGTAGTAGACTAATTTATAATCCTTTGGGTATATACCCAGTAGTGGGATGGCTGGGTCATATGGTACATCTAGTTCTAGATCCTTGAGGAATTGCCATACTGTTTTCCATAATGGTTGAACTAGTTTACAATCCCACCAACAGTGTAAAAGTGTTCCTATTTCTCCACATCCTCTCCAACACCTGTTGTTTCCTGACTTCTTAATGATTGCCATTCTAACTGGTGTGAGATGGTATCTCATTGTGGTTTTGATTTGCATTTCTCTGATGGCGAGTGATGATGAGCATTTTTTCATGTGTCTGTTGGCTGTATGAATATCTTCTTTTGAGAAATGTCTGTTCATATCCTTTCCCCACTTTTTGATGGGGTTGTTTGTTTTTTTCTCGTATATTTGTTTGAGTTCTTTGTAGATTCTGGATATTAGCCCTTTGTCAGATGAGTAGGTTGCAAAAATTTTCTCCCATTCTGTAGGTTGCCTGTTCACTCTGATGGTAGTTTCTTTTGCTGTGCAAAAGCTCTTTAGTTTAATTAGATCCCATTTGTCAATTTTGGCTTTTGCTGCCGTTGCTTTTGGTGTTTTAGACATGAAGTCCTTGCCCATGCCTATGTCCTGAATGGTACTACCTAGATTTTCTTCTAGGGTTTTTATGGTATTAGGTCTAACATTTAAGTCTCTAATCCATCTTGAATTAATCTTCGTATAAGGGGTAAGGAAAGGATCCAGTTTCAGCTTTCTACTTATGGCTAGCCAATTTTCCCAGCACCATTTATTAAATAGGGAATCATTTCCCCATTTCTTGTTTCTCTCAGGTTTGTCAAAGATCAGATGGCTGTAGATGTGCGGTATTATTTCTGAGGACTCTGTTCTGTTCCATTGGTCTATATCTCTGTTTTGGTACCAGTACCATGCTGTTTTGGTTACTGTAGCCTTGTAGTATAGTTTGAAGTCAGGTAGCGTGACGCCTCCAGCTTTGTCCTTTTGACTTAGGATTGTCTTGGCAATGCGGGCTCTTTTTTGGTTCCATATGAACTTTAAAGCAGTTTTTTCCAATTCTGTGAAGAAAGTCATTGGTAGCTTGATGGGGATGGCATTGAATCTATAAATAACCTTGGGAAGTATGGCCATTTTCACGATATTGATTCTTCCTATCCATGAGCATGGTATGTTCTTCCATTTGTTTGTGTCCTCTTTGATTTCACTGAGCAGTGGTTTGTAGTTCTCCTTGAAGAGGTCCTTTACATCCCTTGTAAGCTGGATTCCTAGGTATTTTATTCTCTTTGAAGCAATTGTGAATGGAAGTTCATTCCTGATTTGGCTCTCTGCTTGTCTGTTACTGGTGTATAAGAATGCTTGTGATTTTTGCACATTAATTTTGTATCCTGAGACTTTGCTGAAGTTGCTTATCAGCTTAAGGAGATTTTGGGCTGAGACGATGGGGTTTTCTAAATATACAATCATGTCATCTGCAAACAGGGACAATTTGACTTCTTCTTTTCCTAACTGGATACCCTTGATTTCTTTCTCTTGCCTGATTGCCCTAGCCAGAACTTCCAACACTATGTTGAATAGGAGTGGTGAGAGAGGGCATCCCTGTCTTGTGCCAGTTTTCAAAGGGAATTTTTCCAGTTTTTGCCCATTCAGTATGATATTAGCTGTGGGTTTGTCATAAATAGCTCTTATTATTTTGAGGTATGTTCCATCAATACCGAATTTATTGAGCGTTTTTAGCATGAAGGGCTGTTGAATTTTGTCAAAAGCCTTTTCTGCATCTATTGAGACAATCATGTGGTTCTTGTCTTTGGTTCTGTTTATATGCTGGATTACGTTTATTGATTTGCGAATGTTGAACCAGCCTTGCATCCCAGGGATGAAGCCCACTTGATCATGGTGGATAAGCTTTTTGATGTGCTGCTGAATCCGGTTTGCCAGTATTTTATTGAGGATTTTTGCATCAATGTTCATCAGGGATATTGGTCTAAAATTCTCTTTTTTTGTTGTGTCTCTGCCAGGCTTTGGTATCAGGATGATGTTGGCCTCATAAAATGAGTTAGGGAGGATTCCCTCTTTTTCTATTGATTGGAATAGTTTCAGAAGGAATGGTACCAGCTCCTCCTTGTACCTCTGGTAGAATTCAGCTGTGAATCCATCTGGTCCTGGACTTTTTTTGGTGGGTAGGCTATTAATTGTTGCCTCAATTTCAGAGCCTGCTATTGGTCTATTCAGGGATTCAACTTCTTCCTGGTTTAGCCTTGGGAGAGTGTAAGTGTCCAGGAAATTATCCATTTCTTCTAGATTTTCTAGTTGATTTGCGTAGAGGCGTTTATAGTATTCTCTGATGGTAGTTTGTATTTCTGTGGGGTCAGTGGTGATATCCCCTTTATCATTTTTTATTGCATCTATTTGATTCCTCTCTCTTTTTTTCTTTATTAGCCTTGCTAGCGGTCTGTCAATTTTGTTGATCTTTTCAAAAAACCAACTCCTGGATTCATTGATTTTTTGGAGGGTTTTTTGTGTCTCTATCTCCTCCAGTTCTGCTCTGATCTTAGTTATTTCTTGCCTTCTGCTAGCTTTTGAATGTGATTGCTCTTGCCTCTCTAGTTCTTTTAATTGTGATGTTAGAGTGTCCATTTTAGATCTTTCCTGCTTTCTCTTGTGGGCATTTAGTGCTATAAATTTCCCTCTACACACTGCTTTAAATGTGTCCCAGAGATTCTGGTATGTTGTATCTTTGTTCTCATTGGTTTCAAAGAACATCTTTATTTCCGCTTTCATTTCGTTATGTACCCAGTAGTCATTCAGGAGCAGGTTGTTCAGTTTCCATGTAGTTGAGCGGTTTTGATTGAGTTTCTTAGTCCTGAGTTCTAGTTTGATTGCACTGTGGTCTGAGAGACAGTTTGTTATAATTTCTGTTCTTTTACATTTGCTGAGGAGTACTTTACTTCCAATTATGTGGTCAATTTTGGAATAAGTGCAATGTGGTGCTGAGAAGAATGTATATTCTGTTGATTTGGGGTGGAGAGTTCTATAGATGTCTATTAGGTCCGCTTGGTGCAGAGATGAGTTCAATTCCTGGATATCCTTGTTAACTTTCTGTCTCGTTGATCTGTCTAATGTTGACAGCGGAGTGTTGAAGTCTCCCATTATTATTGTATGGGAGTCTAAGTCTCTTTGTAAGTCTCTAAGGACTTGCTTTATGAATCTGGGTGCTCCTGTATTGGGTGCATATATATTTAGGAGAGTTAGCTCTTCCTGTTGAATTGATCCCTTTACCATTATGTAATGGCCTTCTTTGTCTCTTTTGATCTTTGATGGTTTAAAGTCTGTTTTATCAGAGACTAGGATTGCAACCCCTGCTTTTTTTTGTTCTCCATTTGCTTGGTAGATCTTCCTCCATCCCTTTATTTTGAGCCTATGTATGTCTCTGCATGTGAGATGGGTCTCCTGAATACAGCAGACTGATGGGTCTTGAGTCTTTATCCAGTTTGCCAGTCTGTGTCTTTTAATTGGAGCATTTAGTCCATTAACATTTAAGGTTAATATTGTTATGTGTGAACTTGATCCTGCCATTATGATATTAACTGGTTATTTTGCTCGTTAGTTGATGCAGTTTCTTCCTAGCCTCGATGGTCTTTACATTTTGCCAAGTTTTTGCGATGGCTGGTACCGGTTGTTCCTTTCCATGTTTAGGGCTTCCTTCAGGGTCTCTTGTAAGGCAGGCCTGGTGGTGACAAAATCTCTAAGCATTTGCTTATCTGTAAAGGATTTTATTTCTCCTTCACTTATGAAACTTAGTTTGGCTGGATATGAAATTCTGGGTTTAAAATTCTTTTCTTTAAGAACGTTGAATATTGGCCCCCACTCTCTTCTGGCTTGTAGAGTTTCTGCCGAGAGATCTGCTGTTAGTCTGATGGGCTTCCCTTTGTGGGTGACCCGACCTTTCTCTCTGGCTGCCCTTAAGATTTTTTCCTTCATTTCAACTTTGGTGAATCTGGCAATTATGTGTCTTGGAGTTGCTCTTCTGGAGGAGTATCTTTGTGGCGTTCTCTGTATTTCCTGAATTTGAATGTTGGCCTGCCCTACTAGGTTGGGGAAGTTCTCCTGGATGATATCCTGAAGAGTGTTTTCCAACTTGGTTCCATTTTCCCCCTCACTTTCAGGCACCCCAATCAGACGTAGATTTGGTCTTTTTACGTAATCCCATACTTCTTGCAGGCTTTGCTCATTTCTTTTTCTTCTTTTTTCTTTTGGTTTCTCTTCTCGCTTCATTTCATTCATTTGATCTTCAATCGCTGATACTCTTTCTTCCAGTTGATCGAGTCGGTTACTGAAGCTTGTGCATTTGTCACGTATTTCTCGTGTCATGGTTTTCATCTCTGTCATTTCGTTTATGATCTTCTCTGCATTAATGAGTCTAGCTGTCAATTCTTCCACTCTTTTTTCAAGATTTTTAGTTTCTTTGCGCTGGGTACGTAATTCCTCCTTTAGCTCTGATAAGTTTGATGGACTGAAGCCTTCTTCTCTCCTCTCGTCCAAGTCATTCTCTGACCAGCTTTGATCCGTTGCTGGTGATGGGCTGCGCTCCTTTGCAGGGGGAGATGCGCTCTTATTTTTTGAATTTCCAGCTTTTCTGCCCTGCTTCTTCCCCATCTTTGTGGTTTTATCTGTCTCTGGTCTTTGATGGTGGTGACGAACTGATGGGGTTTTGGTATAGGTGTCCTTCCTGTTTGATAGTTTTCCTTCTGACAGTCAGAAGGACTCTCTGTTGGTCTGTTGGAGATTGCTTGAGGTCCACTCCAGACCCTGTTTGCCTGGGTATCAGCAGCAGAGGTTGCCGAAGATAGAATATTGCTGAACAGCGAGTGTACCTGTCTGATTCTTCCTTTGGAAGTGTCCTCTCAGGGGTGTACTCCACCCTGTGAGGTGTGGGGTGTCAGACTGCCCCTAGTGGGGGATTTCTCCCAGCTAGGCTACTCAGGGGTCAGGGACACACCTGAGCAGGCAGTCTGTCCGTTCTCAGATCTCAACCTCCGCGTTGGGAGATCCGCGGCTCTCCCCAAAGCTGTCAGACAGAGTCGTTCGCGTCTGCACCGGCTCCCGCTACTTCCCCTGTTGGTCTTCAGCTGTGCGCTGTCCCCAGAGGTGGAGACTACAGAGACAGGCAGGCTTCCTTGAGCTGCTGTGAGCTCCACCCAGTTCGAGCTTCCCAGCGGCTTTGTTTACCTACTTAAGCCTCAGCAATGGCGGGCGCCCCTCCCCCAGCCTCGCTGCTGCCTTGCGGATAGATCGCGGCAGACTGCTGTGTTAGCAGTGAGGGAGGCTTCGTGGGCGTGGGACCCTCCCGGCCAGGTGTGGGATATATTCTCCTGGAATGCCTGTATGCTTACAGCGCAGTATTGGGGTGGGAGTTACCCGATTTTCCAGGTGTTGTGTGTCTCAGTTCCCCTGGCTAGGAAAACGGATCCCCTTCCCCCTTGCGCTTCCAGGTGAGGCGATGCCTCGCCCTGCTTCAGCTCTCGCTGGTCAGGCTGCAGCAGCTGACCAGCACCGATTGTCTGGCACTCCCTAGTGAGATGACCCCAGTACCTCAGTTGAAAATGCAGAAATCACCGGTCTTCTGTGTCGCTCGCGCTGGGAGTTGGAGACTGGAGTTGTTCCTATTCGGCCATCTTGCTCCGCCCTCCGTGATTGCTTTTTATTTATGCTATTTCACTGGACATTTTTCCATTATATTCTGTATCTTTTTTTTGATTTCTTTAAGTTGAACTTCATCTTTCTCTGGTGCCACCTTGATTGGCTTAATAGTTGACCTTCTAAATTCTTTTTCTGGCACTTCAGAGATTTCATCTTGGTTTGGACCCATTGCTGGTGAGCTAGTGTGATCTTTTGGGGGTGTTAAAGAACCTTGTTTTGTCATATTATTAGAACTGTTTTTCTGGTTCCTTCTCATTTGGGTAGACTATATCAGAGAGAAAATCTGGGACTCAAGGACTGCTGTTCAGATTATTTTGTCCCATGGAGTACTCCCTTAATGTGCTGCTCTCCCCTTTTCCCTAGAAGTAAGGCTTCCTGAGAGCTAAACTGCAGTGCTTGTTATTTCTCTTCTGAATCTAGTCACCTAGCAGAGCTACTGGGCTCTGGTCTGGTACTGGGGAGTGTCTGCAGACTCCTGTGATGTGATCCAGCTTCAGGTTTTTCAGTCATGCACCTGCTCTGATGGAGGCAGCAGGGGAGTGAAGAGGACTCTGCCAGGGTCTTTGCTTGTATTTTTATTAAGGCGCACTGGTTTTGCGATGGTTGGCCTCCTGCCAGGAGGTGGCGCTTTCAAGATCGCATCAGCTACAGTAGTGCAGGGAGGATCAGGAAGTGGGTGGGGCCATAGAGCTCCCAAGATATATTATGTCCTTTGTCTTTGGAGTTCCTCTGCTGTCCCATGGAGCCTTCAGCTGCAATCCATCTCCTTCAAAGGGTTTGTGGATTATCTCGGCTTTCCTAGTATGTTCCTGCAGTAGTTCTTGGAGCCAAAGTTGACAATGTGGGTCTCCATACACTCCTCTGTCCATACACTGCTCTGTCCATCCAACTTGCATCCAAGTGCAAGTTAGTCCTGCTTGCTGTCTGCCGTTTTCCCTCCCAGATCCCCAGTATCTCTGCTTTCTTTTTCCTGCCTTCCTGTGAGTTAAGTGAACATTTTTTTAGATTTATATTTTTATTTATTTATAGTGTTATTAAGTGAATCTTTTTTTTCTCTTTTAGTGAATATCTGTATAGTTTTTTAAGTGGTTTGTTTTGGGTATTAAATTATATATAAATAACTTATCAGTCTACTGATCTCAACATTTTGCCAATTTGAATGAAGTATGTTAATCTTACCTTCCCTTACATCTCTCTGTCCTATACCATTTATAGTATAAGTAACTATTTCTTCTACAGTACATTTAAAACTTCATCAATGATGTTATAATTTTTATTTCAACTCTCAAACATAATTTAGAAAACTCGAAATGTGAAGAAAAATGTAGTATATTTAACCTAGCTCTCCACTCATTCTGTTGTTCTTTCTTCTTTCCTGATGTTCTAAGATTTTGTCTTTTATCTTTTATCTCTTAAACACTTTCTTTGTTTGAGATTTTCCTTTAGCCACTCTCTTATGGTAGGTCTGCTGGCAATAAATTTTCTTGGTTCTCATTTATTTGACAATGACTTGATTTCCCACTAATTCCTGAAGGATATTTTCTCTAGATATATAATTTTGGGTTGGGACCTAAGAGATCAAAATAGATGCCCCTTTATCAACTAAGATGGACCCCAAGGTTAAGGTGAGTTACCTTCAGGTCGAGGAAAGGCTCAGCTGGCATGGCAACTTTCTAAATTCATACAACCAAAAGAAAATCACACTCTTGCTAAACTCCCTAACAATAGGAGCTATGGGGCAAATTCTCAGGCCCTTCTTAACTTTGATTTACAATCCAGACCACTACAACTTTGAATGAACAGAGGACTGGCCTTACAGACATTATTTCCTGATAAGTAACTGCAGACCTTAAGCCAATTTCAGCAGCTTATAGAGACTGCATACAAATGGTGTTTGCCCCCTATATTTCACCTTTTGATGTAAAAAGCCAGATTCCACTCTATTTTAATGCTAAAAGCCTACCCCAAAGTGAACATGGGATATGTATTACATATATATTTACCCATTGCACATGTGCCTAACTTCCCTCATTAATATGAACAGATTTTCCTCCAAATCTGCTGAATATGTTTGACTCTATTGTGTGATACAGGCCCTGTAAGACATAAAACCCAACCTTCCCTTTTCCTCTTCAAAGAGAGAGCACCTTCAGTCCACACCAGACTGTCTCTTCCCAGTTTACAAATTGGCATTGCCAGTAAAGTTCTCCTTTCTACCATGCAGCCATCCTGGGTGGTCTTTGCATGACAGCATTGACAGTTCTTTTCTTTCGGCACTTGTTAAATGTTGTGCCACTTCCTTCTAGCTAGCCTCCGTGGTTTCTAATGAGAAATGTTCTCTTTTAGATTTTTTTTTTCTCTATAGATAAGATGTTTTTCTCTTGCTGCTTTCAAGCTTTTTTTCTTTGTCTTTAGTTTTCACAAGTTTGATTATGATGCATCTTGGCATGGATTTCCTTTAATTTATTCGTTTTGGAGCTCCCTCAGCTTTTTGAATCTGTATTTTGCCAAGTTTCTGTCTTTTGCCAAGTTTGGGGTTTTTTTTTTTTTCAGCTGTTATTTCTTCAAGTAATTATTAAGCTACATTCTCTTTCTCTTTCTTTCTGGGATTCTGATGACACAAATGTTAGATCTTCTATTATCTAGTTCTCCAGGTCACTGAAACGATGCTTATTTTTTTCCAGTCTACTTTGTCCCTGTAGTTTAGATTGGGTAATTTCCATTGTTCTGTCTTCAAGTTCACTGTTTTTTTCTTCTGGCCCCTCCATTATGCTGTTGACCCCATCCACTGAGCTTTTTATTCCCAACGCCATATTTTTAAGTTTTTTTCTTCTATTTTTTTCTTCATGTCTTTTCTTTCTTGAGATTTTCCATTTGTTACTGCGACTTTTTCAGTTTTCACTTGTTTCAAATGTCTTTATAATTGCTCATTGAAGCATTTTTATCATGGTTGCTTGAAAAATCTTTGTAGGATAATTCTAACATCTCTGTCATCTTGGTGTTAGTGTCTATTGCTTTTTTCATTTAAGTTAAGATTTTCCAGGTTCTTTGTATAGCAAGTGATTTTCAATTGAAACCCAGACACTTTGAGTATTATGTTATGACGGCTTGAATCTTATTTAAACCTTCCATTTTAGCTGGCTTTCTCTGACACTACTCCTGCAAATGAAGAGAAATCACTGCCATGTTATTGTCAAGCCCAGATTCCCTTCTGGCCTTCATTGACAACAAGAAGGGAAAGGACTCCTTGTTATTGCTGGGCAGTGGTGGGAATTCCAGCTGCCTACTAGCCCTGGCTGGGACGGGCAGGAGTGCTTCACCACTATTCTCCACATGGCCTCTGCTGACACTGCAGGTGGGAGGGGGTGCCTCATAACTGCTTAGCATAGATGAAAGCCCTAGCTTCCTGCACAGCCATCTCTGACACCTCTGCATCATGGGAGCTGGAGCACCTTGCTCCAAGCCTGATCAGGGTGGAAGTCTACACTCACCCATTCGGCATGGGTGGAAGGTGCCAAGGTTTTTCTGTAGAGTTTGGTTGGAGCAGCAGTCACTAACTAAATGTTTTCCATCCTTCTAGGCTTCCGCTTTCCTGGTGCTTTGATTAAAGAGAGAAAGCTTTTGTTGTTGTTCTTGTTGTCTGTAGCCATTGGTGTTTCCAGTTTGCCTGCTTCTTTAAGCTGCACGTCTGAGATAAGTGATGCAAAAGGAGAGTCCAGGGAACTCATCATAGTCATTCCCTGGGTCCTGAGGTCCCTGGTCCATTGCCTTCTTCCCTCAATCTTTTGGATTCTTCTTATGCTACTTTTATTTATAATAACCCGTGTTTTTCATTGCACTTAGTAAGAGGAGTAGGGATAGTATGTCTATGCCATCTTCCTGGACAATTTGCATTTTCAAGTGTGAATTTTCCTGTTTCTACCCAGGATTGGGCACCTAAGTTGATTTATCACACTACAAAGAGGCTGCTCTTTACATATATTGCAGATCTCCATGACCACATTATATTGCTTTGCTTCTGAGAAGAAATTGCAGGACAGAAACCATCCAAATTTTACTTTAGAGTTAGGATGTAGAACCATGGTATAAAACCCATGAATACATGAGACAATTTACTGAGAATTTCAGGGTACTAATCAACTCTTTCTGGTTTGATTCTTACACAAGTCTCAGAACAAATTGCTGCATTAAATATTATTATTATCATTATTATTTTGGAGATAGAGGTAGAATTAGAGTGATGCTGAGCATGTTTCGGAACTCCCACTTTCATGGGTCTTTCTGAATCCCTAGTTCACATGGTTACACATTTTATACAATCTGCAAGAATAAGGGATTTTATTTGTAGTTGGTTCTGACTACTTTTTGTTGCCATTCTGATATCCTCTCCATTATATGTCCCCTCTTGTTGGGTAGCTTTTTGAAGTGGCTATGAACAGTTTGGGGATTCATTAAGGGGAAGGGAGTGGGGGATACATTTAATTCAGGTTTAATGAGATGTATTTATGTGATTCATACTCACTTCCATCTATAGTTAAATTGTTGGAAGTTATCTAGTATGAAAATGTTTCAAAAATTTCGTTACTGCCCACTGTGTTGACTTGCTGGGCAATGTAACAAGAAAATATTGATGACTAATTGAAAAACAAATATTATCAATTCAAAGTATATTTCAGGCTGGGCACAGTGACTCACGCCTGTAATCCCAGCACTTTGGAAGGCTGAGGTGGGCCAATTGCCTGAGCTCAGGAGTTCAAGACCACCCTGGGCAACATGGTGAAACCCTGTCTCTACTAAAGTACAAAAAATTAGCTGGGCATGGTGGCGCCCATTTGTAATCCCAGCTACGTGGGAGGCCGAGGCGGGAGAATTGCTTGAGCCCAGGCGGGGGAGGTTGCAGTGAGCTGAGATCACGCCACTGCACTCCAGCCCAGGTGACAGAGTGAGACTCCGTCTCAAAAAACAAACAAACAAACAAACACACAAACAAAAAACGTATATTTCAGATAAGCCATTGCTCAAGAAAACTTGAAATGTCCTGAAATCTCACAGCTCAGATATCTCAGAAACTGGATAAGGATTTCTCTAAACTTGAAATAATCCAAAACTTTACATTTTATTTATTTTTTTGTTTGTTTTTTTTTTGTTTTGTTTTGTTTTTTGTTTTGAGACGGAGTCTCGCTCTGTCGCCCGGGCTGGAGTGCAGTGGCCGGATCTCAGCTCACTGCAAGCTCCGCCTCCCGGGTTCACGCCATTCTCCTGCCTCAGCCTCCGGAGTAGCTGGGACTACAGGCGCCCGCCACCTCGCCCGGCTAGATTTTTGTATTTTTTTAGTAGAGACGGGGTTTCACCGTGTTAGCCAGGATGGTCTCGATCTCCTGACCTCGTGATCCGCCCGTCTCGGCCTCCCAAAGTGCTGGGATTACAGGCTTGAGCCACCGCGCCCGGCCGACATTTTGTTAATGACAAGGTATGAAGCTGAAAACTTTTCTAAACTATCAATAAACAATATCAAATTTTAGGCCAGGCGTGGTGGCTCATGCCTGGAATCCCAGCACTTTGGGAGGCTGAGGCAGGCAGATCACATGAGGTCAGGAGATGGAGACTAGCCTGGCTAACATGGTGAAACCCCATTTCTACTAAAAATACAAAAAATTAGCCAGGTGTGGTGGCATATGCCCATAATCCCAGCTACTCGGGAGGCTGAGGCAGGAGAATCGTTTGAACCCCGGAGGCAGAGGTTGCAGTGAGCCAAGATCGCTCCATTGCACTCCAGCTTGGGCAACAAGAGCAAAACTTCATCTCAAAAAAAAAAAAAAAAAAATCAAATTTTAATGAACAGTGTTAAAGGAAAGCCTCATCTATCTTTTAATTCTCTCTATAGAAAATGCCATTGCAAAATATTGTCAAGAGCATAAGAAAGAAGTGTCCTAGAGGTATGTTGAAGTAGAAAATTAATTTGTAAAATTTTATATTTTTAAGATATTGTGATATTTGAGGTTTAAAATTTATAATTTCTTGGATTTATTCTCTCATTAAATAGTCACCTTTGTATGTAGTTTTGTTTGTAAAACTTTATATTCTTTTACTTTGTAGGATCTTTCAATGATAGAAGCGTTGGGCCCCACACAGCTGGATCTGCTCCTGTGCAGGCCTTTCTTCAGGTCTGTAGACATCCACGGCACTGGCCAGGGGCCTGGTTGGAACCAACGGAAGCTAATCAATTTGGTTTCAGCAGGAGGGGATTTATTGATTAGTTTGAGAAATCTCACAGTTCTGTCGGGGAGGATTGAAGGACTCAACTCGGGGCGATGCCTCCGGAACCACAGAATCGTAAAGCCGGCCTTACTGCCCTCAAGGCCACCCTGCCTCTGCCATGCTGTTCCTGCATTCTCCACATGGATGCCCACCCTGCGTGGTGCTTCCTGACCCCATTCTGAGCCACAAACTCACACCGTGTCTGATGGGCAGGTGCCAAGTCAGGCTGGGAAAAGATGTCAGTGTGAAAGGCAGGGTTGACAAAATAGGGGGTTGTGAAAACGTCTAGAACACTTGTAAAAAGATGATGGGCCTCCCTACTGACCAATGTCCACTACACCTACTACATAACAAGAATCCTCTGGGTTTCATCACAGATGGGTAAATAAGGCAGAGTCCCAACTTCCAGAATGCCCAGGAGTGTGGGGCAGACACAGTGGTACCCAGACGCCCCAAAGGAGAGCGTAAGGGTTCCGGCCACAGGCGCCATACTCAGACTGTGATTTATGGGAAGGGAGGACCATGGACTGGTGGTTTTCCAGCTGATTGGTCATGAGAGAGTAGAGTCAAGGGTTGTCCTCACTGGCACCAGGGCAGACAATCTCCAGCTTAGAGTTACTGTTGCTGCTGTGGCTACTGCCTTGGGAATTCTCAGTTTCTGGTAAATGTTACATTCCATCACATTTGCAAAAAAGAAGAGAGATTTAAAAACCTAAAAATATAATATATACCAAACAGGCTCTTCTTCCCTCACCCACATAGGCACAGAATATAAATTAAGGTGTTCTTTCAGAGTTTCTAAATTTGTATATATCTACAGGATGAAAAAATGAAAGGATAACTAAAATTTTATTTCAAAAATACAATCTCCCAGCAGATGAAACATAAAACATTTGTTAGGAAACATTTGTTCCTTCTGTAATGCAGGATGGGGAGAGAATACACAAAATAATAATGATTATTTCAAATATAAAGACCACGAAGACAGAAATAGGTAGAAAGATGCTGCTGATCCAACTCGATATTGAAACTGTTTTCCCTTGTGCTGGGATATCATCTGCTTTGGAAAAGGGCCAAAGAAAGTGGCATTAGGTTCCATAATATACATGACAGGCCCTGGATACCTATCATGTCTGTTGTTTGGAAATTAAAAGACTTGGTGTTTCTGAGACATTCTTATTTTTCAATCAGTCACACCCATCAGCCCCTGAAGTCCACCTGCCAGATTCCAGGTTCAGATATTTGGTCTGGAAAATGTGATCACTATAACTTAGAGGTAATCAAGAAGACAATTGATGTGCTGAGTTATTACTCTATACCAGACCCCAAGCATTGCTTTTCATGAGGCATCTCACTCCCTTCTCTTCGCCCCACTGGGAGGTGGCTCCAATGACAACCTGGCTTCCCATTTCAGTGAAGAGACAAACACCATCAGAAAGTGCTTCTGCAAGTCCCCACCCACCCCTTTCCGTGCCTGCTCATCTTCCCACCCATCCTTCCCACCTAAAGCCAGCCTTCTGCCTACACACCAGACATTGGCTTCTGCCTGCTCAAGGATGTGTCCAGCAGGGCTTGCTTCTCTCTTCTGCATTATTCATTTCCCCTTTGCCGGATCATTCCCATCAGACACATGGATGAAGCTTAGACACCCTTCCCCCAGTCCTCTCTGGCTACTGTTTCTTGTTCCCCTTTACAGCATAATTGAGGAATGTGAAGGAGCATTATTCTCCAGTCCTCTCCTCCAGCATAAACAGAGCCCACACTACTCAGCTTCCCTCACCCTCCTCATCCCATGGAAATGGCTCTAGTCAAAGTCACTAGATGCCCCTCCACTGGCACTCCTAATGTGAACTCTCAGTCCTAATCTCACATGACTCATTGGCACCATGGGAACCTGTTGGTCTCTGACTCCTATGTAAAGCACTTTCCCCAGGAGGCTCCCAGGACTATGTACTTTTCCAGTTCTCTTCCAGACCCACATCCATTCTTCAGGCTCCTTAGTCTTTCCTCCTCAGCTCCCAGGCCTCTTGATGTCATTGTGTCTTGGCTCAAGTTGGTCATCTTCTCCCCTCAATCGCAGTACCCCTGAGGCCTTCCATCCACCATGGCAGTGAACTTGGAAGTGTGTTCTCCCCAGGCAAGCCTTCAGATGAGACTGCAGCCCCTTCTCACACTTTGACTGCAGCCTTGACAAGTGAGAGACCTTGAGTCAGAAGCAGCAAGCAAAGTCATACCCAGATTCTCACCCAGAAAAACTGAGAGATAATAAATGTTTGTGTTTTTAAAGTTTTAGAGTAATTTATTGCACAGCAATAGATAATACATTCTTCCATGACCTAAGCTTTGCCCTATTTAAGCTTCAAAGCTTTTCCCTAATTCTAGCATTCTGGCATCTAGAGGATAAATCTGTGCCTTCCTCAGTAGGTTCCCAGAATATAAGACAAGTTTGATTTTAGAAAGAAGATAATTTCTTCTGGCTGAGTGTGGTGTTTTATGCCTGTAATCCCAACACTTTGGGAGGCTGAGGCAGAATAATTGCTTGAGACCAGGAGTTTGAGACCAACCTGGGCAACATAGCGAGATCCTATCTCAAAAAAAAAAAAAAAAAAAAAAACCTAAAACTAAAAAGTTAGGCATGGTAGTGTCCACCTGTAGTCCCAGCTATTTAGGAGACAGAGGACTGGGGATCACATGAGCCTAACAGTTCAAAGCTGCAGTGAGCTATGATCAAGCCACTGCACTCCAGCCTGGGCAATAGAGCAAGACCCAGTCTCTATAATTTTTTTTTTTTAAAAGAAAGGTGATCACTTTAGATAAGCAACTTTCTCCATGTGTTATGTTATTAGAGATTTAAACTGGACTCAGAGTTCAGCAGAGGGGAGGAATCTGTGTCCACTAATGTCTTGTTTTCTCTTCCTGCATGATTTGCAGCAACTTTGAAAACTCCCTTTTTCTTTGTGTGCCAAAAAGGCTGGCTTCTCAGTCTCATTCCCAAACAGCCTTCTCTGGGTTATGGAAGGACTCGACTTGCCTCTGGAGGAGGGCTACACACAGGTGTCCACCTCCTCACATATCTTGTAGGACCATGGCATGAGGCAGAGCCCTGGCCAAGTACTCCATGAACCAGATCCAGCTGAAGTAATTTTTGCTTTCCAAGATCCAAAATGTATCCAGTTATAGCAACAAAAACTTCATCTTAAGTTCCAGTGGGAATGGCTGCTTGGAGTGCTCTGTGGAGAAGGATGTAAAGGCCAAGTTCACACTCTGTGGGAAACAATGCCATGGTCAGTGATCAGCTAGCGATGTCTGTCATGATCACAGGAATGGGAAGTGGAGGCAGGTTTTCCACTGATGATGCTCCCTCCATTTCTTACAAAATCTTTTACCTTTGTCCTGAAGGCCTTTTGAATGAGCTCTGCATCCAGTTGAATCTAGGTGTTTTTTAAAACAGAAAGGGCACAATCAGAAATGGCAGCCCAAGGCCCACCCAATCCAGGTTAGGTCCCACTGATCTTATCAACTGTTCATTCAAGAAAGGAAAGGCAGCTGAGTGCAGTAGCTCACGCCTGTAATCCCCAGCACTTTGGGAGGCTGAAGTGGGCAGATCACCTGAGGTCAGGAGTTCGAGACCAGCCTGGCCAACATAGTGAAACCTCGTCTCTACTAAAAAAATAAAATTAATTAAAAAATCAGCCGGTCGTGGTGGTGTGGACCTGTAATCCCAGCTACTCAGGAAGCTGAGGCTTGAGAACTACTTGAACCCGGGAGGCAGAGGTTGCAGTGAGCCAAGCCGAGATGGTGCCACTGCACTCTGGCCTGGGCAACAGAGTGAGACTCCTTCTCAAAAAAAAAAAAAAAAAAAAAAAGGAAGGAAAGGCAGGCTAGATGGGAGGTCCGGGAAGTTAGGCAGGAACCTGCAGGCTTGTGTTGGGTGGGAACATGGGGGTGATAGTAACCTGACATAGACCAGCCATAGGCAGTGAAGACAGAGAGAGCAACAACCCCCCATCGATGGATTGTATTGGGAAGAAATGCAGAAAACTCACAGCTTCATCTTCCGCTGACACACAGGCATCCATGGAGGTGGTTGACCCAGATCCATTTAACCATCTGTGGATGGAGGTAGCTGACCACTGTGGCTGACAGGCTCATGATAGAGCTCGGGGCTGCAAGGTTCACCCCTGGATACAAAGAACACTTTACCATTTCAGGGGCCTCAGGCTCCCTCTACCTCCCTACTGGAAATAAGTATTAAGCAGTGGTGGGCTGATAAATGCTCAACAGCTGGCCCTCTGGAGGAAAAGATTGTGTGTGTGTGCACGTGTGTGTGTGTCTGTGTGTGTGTGGTGTAGGTACACATATAAATGAAGAGATAATTTATTATAAATGTTACTGATATAAAGAATG
The DNA here is from genome assembly GCF_007565055.1 of Rhinopithecus roxellana. Classification (NCBI taxonomy): domain Eukaryota; kingdom Metazoa; phylum Chordata; class Mammalia; order Primates; family Cercopithecidae; genus Rhinopithecus; species Rhinopithecus roxellana. The sequence goes on along the minus strand of NC_044553.1, from coordinate 17,580,341 downwards.
TATAACAAAACATAATAAAACATACCGTATCCTTTATTATAAGCTGCATATAGTTGATTGATCCTCACAGAATGCCTTTGTCGAGCTTTTCCAAACTCTTGTATCTGCAGCCTATGTCTGGTTGCATATAATGACTAAGTGTGCTTTACACGTAAGGGTTGGCTATTTTCATTTCATTTCATTTTCACGAGGGTGATATTTTCATTTATGTTAACAAGTAAGACAAAAGTGAGACAATGAAGGCAAATATCAGAAGTTCACTTATTCATCAATATCACAAATATCTTCCTTGCTGAATCAGTCAGGCCACAGTTTTTAAGTACTGGAAGAATACATCCTCAATTTTTTTGCTTGTCACAATATAGGGGTGCATCAGTGTAGTAGGTTAAATAATGGCCCACAAATAATATATCCAGATCTAAATCTATGAAGCCTATGAATGTATCTTACGTGGCAAAAGGGACTTTGCAGATGCGATTGAGTTAAGGATCTTTAGAAGGAGACATTATCCTGGATTACCTGGGTGGGTCCCAAATGCAATCACAAATGTCCTTATAAGAGAAGGGTAGAGGGAGATCTGACATAGAAGAGAAGGCCATGAGAAGACAACATGGAGAGAGTTTTGAAGATGCTAAGCCACTGCCTTTGAAGGCAAAGGAAGAGGCCATGAGCCAAGGAATGCAGCTCTAGAAGCGGAAAGGCAAGGAAACAGAACTCTCTGGAGTCTCTGGAGGGAGTGGCCCTCATGGCACCCTGGTTCCATCCTAGTGAAACTGATTTGGGACTTCTGATCTCCAAAACTGTAAGAGAACAAATGTGCCTTGTTGTAAACACCAAGTTTTTGGTAATTTGTTACAGCAGCCACAGGAAGCTCACACAGTCAGTTTTCAATTTATTGCATCTCAGCTCTGAATGCAGCTTTCAATATGTGCTTTAGGACAAAGATTGGAACCTTTTAACCATGTCGCCTTTAAAGTGAACATGATGTGAAGCTTTCCAGTAGACGGTGCTGAAAGGACTTTCCTGCAATTTCCAGGTGGCAGGGAAGGGTCAGCCATGTGGAGACTCTATCCCATGGAGTCCGCCAGAGACTCAGGGACAGAACACAATGACTCTGTGGCCATGCCTGGTGGTGACTGTCTACACAACAGCTGGTTCCGAACCTCCCCACACAGCCTGCCACTTCCTCTGCAACCTGCCCACCCCCCATGCAACCTCAGCACCCAGAAGGCCTTCTGCCCTGGGGGCACTTGGATTCCCACTGCAGTCCATGCCTTTGGTTACTGATCACCTGCTCCCTGCCTGCCTTCCAGAGGGCAGCCTATTGTGTGTCCGCCAACTCCAAACCAGCTGTAGCTGTGCTCTGGCTAAATTTCATTGCTATCCAGTGGCTGAACCACACCCTCTCCAGCTAAGTCTGAACCCCTAACAACTTCATTTTTACTTTGGTAGCTCCCTCAGCCCTAGGATACTGCATAGAGCTTCTTTTTATCTTACTCTTCTCTTCTTTCTCTCTCTTTTTTTTTTTTTTTTTTTTTGAGATGGAGTCTTGTTCTATTGCCCAAGCTGGAGTGTGGGAGTATGATCTTGGCTCACTGCAACCTGTGCCTCCTGGGTTCAAGTGATTCTCCTGCCTCACCCTCCCAAGTAGCTGGGATTACAGGCACCTGCCACCACGCCCGACTAATTTTTGTACTTTTAGTCGGGATAGGGTTTCATCATGTTGGTCAGCCTGGTCTGGAACTCCTGACCTCATGATTCTCCCACCTTGGCCTCCCAAAGTGCTGGATTACAGGCGTGAGCCACCGCACCCAGCCTATCTTACTCTTTTATAACAGTTAATAATTTTAACTTAAATTTCCCCTGTTTAACCTACTGTGTGATTTCTGTCTCCCGATTAGACCCAGACTGCTACCAATGACCCCAGACACAACCCACTTGTAAGTTGAATCTGTATTATTAAGAATTTTTTATTACTTTCTTAAGTCTAGAAAATCAGCAAAACAATAACACCAGCTCTGATTTGCAGTGTTTGCCAATTTCCATGGTGTAAATACTCCTATCATGGCCAATCCCAAGCTTTCAATGTGACATAACAGATTGTGGGCTTGGGAAGAGATGCCCAGTAGCCACCATTTTATACTCTTCCCACTGTATTGATATAATAGATGCAAGTAACACTCAAAGCACAGAAAATAGCAAAAGTAGTACAACTCATTAGGAATAGATGTTTGTTAACATATTTGATTATAAGTTCATGTGATTAATTGTGAATAATGCCTTTATTTACAACTGGCTCACAAAATCGGAGAACATTTAACACTTGGTTCTATTGAATGTTACAAGCCAGCTCCAGCACAGCACTGGGATTAAGGGCCCCCCAGCAACAAACCAGGGGGAGCTCCACATTCTTTGGGCAATTGCTGGCCCCCTCTGGCATCAAGACAGGTCTTCGGTTCGGCCTGCGGCATTGGGACAGGATGGTGGAGGAGGGACAGAGGAGAGGGTGCAGACAAGAGTTTCTCTGTTGCAGGCTTCACTGAGCACCTCCCATTGCTCCTGTTTTCTGCCCTGACATTGATGCCCTTTCATTTCCTGGCCTGAGCATGGAGGCAGCAGCCTTCCCCTGGACCCTTTCCAGGATGGTCAGACCTGCCATTTGCCATGCATCTGAGAGTCCTTGTGGTCATGGCTGCTGCTCTTTTGCCCCCAGTTGAGGTCACTGAAGGAGACAGTGAGGGAGTGGCTGTAGGTATGGTGGTTAGGAGTCTAGTCCCGACATTATTCCTGGCTGGTGGAAACACTGTGGGCCAGTTGGTCACATTCCCAGACCTGAGGCCCCACCTGTGTGGTGAGGGTGGGCCTGATGCGACCCTGAGGACTGATGACCCTGAGGCTTCTTCCAGCTCCAGGATGAAGTCCTGCCTCAGGTCCACCTTGATGGCAGGCACAGCGATGCCACCTCCCAGGATCTGGCAGCTGCAGGGGCATCAGCAGGTGGCGCGGTCCTGCTGGGGAAGCCTATCCCTGGGAACTGGCCCCAAACCCTGATCTCAGGACCTGCCATCAGATAGCTCAGCCTTCGCCAAGAGAAAACAAAACTGCAGGCAGGTCATCTGATCTTCCTCTTCCACTTTCCCAGGGACCAACCAGCCTCTATAATAAAACCTAGAGGAGACAGTCCCTTCCCAGAGATACAACCCTTCCCAAGCCCTCCCCGCTACTAGGGAAACGCTGGGCGCTGGGCGGCTGGCAGGGAGCCCCAAGAGCTCTCCGCCAAGGGGGCTGGGCTGGTGGGGCCAAGGTCCCAGAGGCTGCCTGCCCAGAGCCTGTGCTAATGAGGGAAGAGAGCTATACTCTGCTTTGGTGCACATCACGACAGAGGGGACACCTTGGGGTCGGGGCTCAGCATGAGGGATGTCTTCAAGGTTCAGTGTGCAGATAGGACCAACATCTCCCACAAGCAAGATGCTAAGAGAAGACCCCAGAAACAGCAAGTCCAGGACATGTGAGTATGGGGGTGATGCAGAGAGCCTCAAAGTACCCAAAGACAGGGTCTGAAAGACCTGAGGTGAGTGGACGCCCCTGGCCTGGGATGCAACCTGTAGATTGTGGGGCCAGTGACAGTCCCCTCCTCACAGGTGCAGTCCTTCCCTTCCTGCTTCACCCTCTGCACACCCCTCTCCATTCCTGCTGTCATGCTGGGGCCAATGTCCCAGGTCCCAGTGAAGCCTTTGCAAGCTCCAAGCTGCATTCTTAAAGAGATCCTGCTCAAAAGCAGTGCTCAGAGTGGACTTTCTTAGAAGAGACTCTCTTTTCTCTGACGCCCTTCAACAGTGCCCTGCCCCCACCCCACCCCCTACTTGCTCATTTTATCACCTGCCCCTCCTCCCCACTGTTCCTCCAGGCCTCAACCAAAGGCCCTCCTTCGGGTCATCCTTTCTTCCTTAAAACAGCATCTGATGTCTGACCTAGTTCAAGAAAGCAGTTGCTCAGTGTCGGAGGAGTCCAGTCTGTGGTCTGCCCTGGCCACCCCTAGCTGCGTCTCCCTGTGCTTAAACAAAGTGTCACTAAGTCATGAATTCATGGGCCTGTTAGCAGATTGGCTTCCATATTCCCCCTTTCATGGTCTCACTAGTGAAAGGTAGATGAAAGAGCCGGGCACGGTGGCTCATGCCTGTAATCCCAGCGCTTTGGGAGGCTGAGGTGGGTGGATCACAAGGTCAGGAGATCAAGACCATCCTGGCTAACATGGTGAAACCCTGTCTCTACTAAGATACAAAAAATTAGCCGGGCGTGGTGGTGCGCACCTGTACTCGGGAGGCTGAGGAAGGGGAATCGCTTGAACCTGGGAGGCGGAGGTTGCAGTGAGCAGAGATTGCGCCACTGCACTCCAGCCTGGCGACAGAGCAAGACTCCATCTCAAAAAAAAAAAAAAAAAAGAAAGAAAGAAGAATAAAGCATAAAGCTAAAATCTAACTCGCTAGGTTATTCAGGAGGCAGAGAGGACAGAAATTACAAATAAATATTGATATGTATACATATACTCATACTGTACATAGGCATGTGTGTATACACGTGCATACGACTGTATATTATGCATCTACACGTGTGTGTACATGTGTGTGTACATGTGTGTGCACATGTGTGCAAATGTGTGTATATGTACATATGTATTTATACACACACATATCAACTCCTGTAAATGCACAAGGCTCAACCTGACCTGTCATTAACCAAACACCAGGCAGTGCCTTCCCAGAACATTCTACCCTCAAGGCAGAGTGCCTCCATGACATGCAAGGCAGGTGGCCAGCTGCAGGCGGCAGGCCAATAGGATGAATGTCTCAGGTTTTCACGACCCTGATGGCAGGTCAGGCCACTGTGGGCCCTGCTCTCTTCTGACCTTGCTGTCACTTTAGTCACCATAGGTGCTGAGGACTCTCAGCTTGCACTTCCAGCCCAATGGCTCCTGGGCTCTAGACCCAGAGACTCAGCACTGCTCGACATCTGCTCTGGGCCCAAAAGTCCCCTCTACCATCTTCCTGCCACTGTGCATCCAGAAGCCTGGTTGCTCCTAGACACTCCTGCTCCCCACATGCCCATCTCCCACCATCTGCTTGTTTTTCACTCCCAAACAGTCCTTGCGTCCAGCCACTTGTCGGCATCATCACTACCCTGGGTCATACCCACTCTCACTCTCCAATTAGTGCAGCCAGGCTGCTCTTTGCAGAACTTAATTCTCATCCCACCCACTGTGGCTGCCCAGCTCCTAAGGTGGCACTAGGGCCCTGGATGGGCCCTGCAAAGGCTGTGAACCCCAGAGAGCTCCCCCTCTCCTACCCCAAGCTCAGGGTTTGTCCCTCCTCTGTCCTCCAATGCCCCAGCCTCCTCTCTGGGTGACTGCTATATTACCACCCGACCCCTGTTCCCCAGGGTAGGGACTTTCTTAGGAGAGACTCTCCAGACAGCCAAGCACAATTGGAAACATCGCCTCCTCAGATCTTCCAAACTGAGGCTTGGTGAGGCCTCCATTGGGAGCACTTCATTGACAAATGTTTGAAATTCCAAAGATGACCTCCATGGGTGCTAGGGAGGGGACCTGGGGCTTGAGTGAGGCCCTGTAGCCGGGCACCTCCGGATATTGGCTGGGAGGAGACCCAGGGCCGGCTGAGGCCCCAGGTTGCTTTCTGGCCTCTCCTGTGTGTCGGGATCCCATAAAAACCATGGGTGACCCCTGTGCAGGGGCTGGGGCTGCTGGGACTGTGCATGGTCCCCCCAAGCCCGATGAGGTGCATTTCCCAGGCATGGTGGCACCTTCCTGGGGCTGACCCTTGTGCATGCAGTCTTACTCCAGCAGTCTCCGGTTCCTCTAGCTTTCTCTAGTGGCCCTCGGGCTGAGAAACCATGAGAGTGTGTCCAAAGCAGGCAGCAGCCTTAAAGAAATGCCAGCCCACCTCCTCCCCACCAGGTGTCCAAAAGAACTGCATATTGGACGCAGGGATCTGTGCAGCCCTCCCCTCTCTCCTGGCACATCCCAGCTGGGGAGCAGATTTGCCTGTGCAGGTCTGCATGGGGGGTGTGCTCCCTGGACCAGCAGTCACCGGTGCAGACACCCAGGCCTGGCATCCCCTGTTCCTAATTCACATGAAGGTACCTTTAGTGTAATGATGGCTCCACCTACTTGCATAAGGACTGAGGCATCGGCCAGGAAAAGACGAAAAGACATCAGGCTTGGCCAGCTCCATCTGGCAAGATATTCCAGGTCACCGGGGAAAGGGCTTTTCACTAAAGCCTCCAGGGAGCCTTTGAAACATGAGCAGCACAGCTTGGAGACAAACCAACAGAGCATGTGACAGTGAAGAGGCAGCCATGCACATTGTCACCCAAGCCCCAGGCCACAGTGTCTCACGGGAGAGACTTTCCTGTAGCACTGAGTGTTGGGGGTAGGGAAGAGAACAAACTTAATCCTGGGCTGTTATGGGAAGCCCTGACAAACCCCAGAAATAGCGCACTGGGGACTGCAGGAAGGGTCCAAGTGGCACTGGGGAACCCGAATTTCCACAAATGCTTGCTTCCCACCACCCGGCTTCCTGGTCCCACACGCCTCGCCTGTTGTTCCAGTCTCTGCGCCTGCTCGCATCTCTGGGGAGTCACCCGGTGGGGCTCCCCAGTCCCCGCAGCAGCGTGTCTCTCTGACTCGCAGGGCCCTGCTCTCCCTTCTGTGCTCAGCAGTTGTTTCAGATTGGGAGTCAGGAGGCCATTCCCACACTTGAATCAAGGCTGCAAGAGGAGCTTGAGCAGAAACAGCACATCCTGAGGGCAAGGTGACATGTTCATTGCCCTTGCGCCCTTCCTCCTTCCCCAGGAGCAGGTCTCCTGGCCACTCTGACTGCACGGGGGACTGCTGCCATTTATCAGTCTTCAAATTTGTGCCTGAATCACCTGCTTCCAACTCCTCAAATACAGACTGGCTTAGCTCAGCCCGACTAAGACCAAATTAGGAAGGGTCACTGTATTCCACGGGACTCCACCAGAGCCCAGGGAGCCAGGCAGAGGGCAGGAGGATCAGGCCACCAAAGGTCACCAACACACAAGCCCGTACTGGTGACATCATCATGGATGGAGGAGATGGGCTGGCAGTTTTTAAGGCTGGCCCCCTGCTTGGGACACATTCTGTTGGTTTCTAAGCCTATGGGCCACTGGGGAGAGCTGGAAGGAGCCAGGGACAGCCACAGGGAGGTGCCACCACACCTGGGAAACACCTCGTGGGTCTGGGCTGCAAGTGATCACCCACAGTCTCAGCCCCTGCACAGCGGTTGCTCCTGTTCCTTATGTGGTCCCGACACCCAGGCACCAGGACACGCTCTTCCACGGATGCAGGTAAGATAAGAAACCACCCTCAGGACTCTCTTACATGTCTTTTCACACCTGTGCACAAATAAATAGGCAAAAGATCTCCTCTCAACCTGCAGTGACCTCAAAATTCCATAGCCAAGACCAGGGTTACTTAAATAATTTGAGCTCTGCAATGCAAACCTACAAAGCCACTAAAAGAAGCAGAGCATGCTGGTGAGCAGCTGTGAGTAGTAGCTGAGATTCATTACAGTTCCGTAGTAGGACTCGGGAAAATGCTTTTGTGTGTGTAGCAGGCTGTGATGGGGCATGTGGTCCCAGCTGAGGCCCCTACACTGAGAGCAATAAGAGCTGAGTGTCTCACATCTTAAGGATGCCGGTCCACGCACGACAGCAGATGGTCTATGAGACCTTAACAGGGGCTATCCCATCCAGGCAGACTTGCCAAGAGGTCCCTAAGCCATTTTGAGCCCTTCTAGAAGGGTGAGTTTGATCAGGGAGCTGGTGAGGGAAGAGTCCTTGTAGAGGAAATTCAGGGACAGTTTGACAGGAGCTTTGGGGATGTCAACCTTGCTCCTACCATGGGGAGTGCAGAAGGGGGCTTCCTGCCCACCTCTCCTCACATCCGCCCCACCTCAGCCCAGAACAGAGGCAGGGAGGAGAGCCTTGAGGAGCCTGGCCTTGGAGCTGGGTGCACTGACTGGATCTTGCCCTGAGTGGAAGAGGAGGGCTGGCCTAGAGGGGCTGCAGGGGAACAGCAGAGTTGCTCAGCAGGACAAAGGAGACACTGTGGAAGGGGTCTGAGTTCAGGTCATCTTGACTGGCGTCCTCAGCATGGCCCATCATGAGGCAAAACTCTAAACACTGCATCAAAGTCTGGGAAGGGAATAAGCTGTTTGGTCCTTGGCTAGAGTCCTGCCAGCTGTCCTGTGCCCTCTAAGTATTGCATACACTGTGGACGTAGTGTCCCCTCTGCCTGGTCCTCCTATGTGAAATCCCCTTCCCAGCCAGCCAGCCTCCCAATCTGCCCTCCTGGCCCCACCCTTGAGACCCTATCTGGGGTAGTTCAGCTCTTCCGCAAGACCTGTGTCTGGGCTTCCCTCCACCCCAGCTCAGATCCTCCCAGGGGCCCATGCCCATGTCAGTAGAATGCATGAGGGACGCCCAAGCCCATTTGGTCCCAGGTGCCTCCTTCGAGACAGAGCCGTGCAAGGCCCTGGAAGTCTCCCAAAGGGACGTGGTCACAGGAACCACGCCTTCAAGGGCAGGAACCAGAGGAGGGGCAGGAACCAGAGGAAGAGCAGGCCACATGCAGACTCCGCAGGAATGAATGGACAGAGTTGGGAGGAGAGGGGAGTTTCTTGGAAGTAAACTCTCCCTGACATTGAGATAACTGGTTGAGTGTCCCATCCACAGAGTATGTGCCTGTTAGCAGGGCAGGAGGCCAGAGGGTGCGGACTTGGAAACCTGCCCAAGCTCATGAGGGACTCCACTGCTCACAGAGCAAGCAGCCTGACTTGTTCAGCTTGGAATCTTGGCTGGGACCACCAGGGTCAGCAAAGCAGACCTAGGAGAAGTCCTATATAATATCAGACTATCAGGATCCAATAGAATATGTGTGATATTGAGCTCATTGCATAAAAGCTACAAGTAAACATTGGGTTTAGGCCACTCAGGGAAAAACGACAGAGCCTCATTTCCATGAGGAACTGGCCTCATTTGAAGGCTTTCCACTCCGCCTCTCTCCTCACTTCCCCCGCGCTCCTTTCCTGCTGCATAAACTTTCACCACTGCCATCGACCAAAAAGCAAACAGAGACTTGGAAACCCCATGTACAACATGTACACTGCGATCTGACTGATTGCAATTGGGTAAACTAAAATGTAGCTTACCACCCAGGGGAGGCGTGATGTGTGAGTGCGCATATGCACGTTTGAGTGTGACTGCGGGTGAGTGTGTGTGTGTGATGGTGATGACAGAGGATAAGGCGTAGTCCTTTATCCTGTATCTGAGAAGATGAGTGGTTTGTAGAAACAGACAAATCTCTTAATTTCAGGATGAATGGCTCTGGCTGCTGTGAGCCCATTACCCTCAGATCATGCATCATAAAGGAGACCTTGTGGAAAGAGTGAGTTTACTGACTGACATCTCATTAATTCAGCTCTGGCAGGAAACAATGAAATCTAACTTTTCTAGATATCATGAGATACCCCGTAATCACTCAAGCTTACAAATGAGTGTTTTGTTGGAAATATTTTTATCCTTAACTAAAGTATTCAAAGCACAATTTAATTTTCCTTCAGACTCGGTCCTCGCTGTGGAAGATGGGTCATTCCTTGGGGCTGCAATCAGGATGACTCCAGCAGGGTGCCCACTTGGCCCCTACAGAAAAATGGCTCTAGGTCAACCGCATCTTGCAGCCTCATATCTACTCGTAATGGTCAGTTGTAACCGTGTGGATGAAGAGATTCGCAGTGGCACACAGGGATCAATTACAGCAAAATGGCCAAGGTGAACATCATACTAATCAATTGAACTGCTCTGGCTCAGCTGACACATAATCGATCGTGTCGTAATCCATCTAGTTAAAAGTTTGCAGAAGCGAGGAGAGGGGGCTGGAGCCAGATCCAGGGAAGCAGGAGTTTGCACCCGTCTCCTAACCCTGGGCAGCCACAGGTCTATGTTGTGGGGCCAATGTTATTATATCTACAAGTTCTGACCGAATTTACACACCACAGCCCTCTTGGAGTTACTGGTTGGCTCTGACCCCACCATATTCTGCGTGAGATTTGATGTGGCAGCCACTTGTTGCCATGTGCCTGGAGTCCTTACCCTCCAGGCAACCCTCTGAGCTCCACTGGCTGCACTGGGAAACCAGATTTTAAACAGATGGCTGCATGTCAGGGGTATTTGCAGCTGGCGGGCCATGCTTATCTGCGGAAATGCTGGCATTTGCACTGTTCTGTTTCTGCGGTTGCCTCCAGGACCTGGAAGACCAGTTCTCCCCGGCTGCTGATGCTCCTTTAGGGATCTAGACTGAACCAAGAGCCAGGAGCTGCAAAGCTGAGGCCCAAACCCTGGCTCTTGGTGACTGTCACCCTGGAGGGCCTGGTAAGCTGTGGAAATAAAGATAGGTCATTGCTGCTAATAACAGTAAAAGCACAAAAGGTGGCAAACGTTTTGTGTTTATAAATTAGAGTGGATTATAAATATCATATGAGGAGATCTCGAATTGTGTTTTTACATAGATTGTGTCATTTGCAATCCCATGAGGTAGCTACTGATAATCCCTCCATTTTACAGATGAAGAAACTGAGGCCTTGGTTAGCTGCAGACCACACTGATGTATCTGAGAGCCTGGGGCCTTGGCTTCCCACCAATTTGCCACGTGCTTCCTTGTGAGCCGCTTCTCCCCACCTCCTTCCACCCCCCCACTCCGTGTCTGTTACTTGCTCGCTTGCCTCCTGGTGCAGGAGAGAGAGGGCTGGAGTTACACTGCCCCGCTAGCCAGGACCGTAACCTGCAACTTCTTTCATCAGGGTTACCAACCAGAAAAGAGTTTTTAGTGTCTGATTTGATTATCTACTTACAAAATGCTTTTATGACGATTACATCAAAAATTAGCTGACTTATTTTTTCTCCAAGAATTTCCTTTCCTACATGGCCAACATTAGCCATATCCACGACACACTGTGGCTGACCCCAAAGGGCCAGGCCAGTTAGGAGTGGCGTTTGGCTGCTGGTAGCCAACTGTGGCTTAAACAAGAAAGAATTCTTTTTCTCTCTGGTGGGAAAGAAGGCAGAGCTGGGGTGGAAGCTCCCTGTATCCTTGGGGACAGTATATCTTTCTTGTCTGCCTTTCTGTGACAAACACATCCTTACTCCAGCCCAAAGGAAGGAGAGAAGAAACAGGCAGAAAGGACACACACTGCTTCCAAAGGAGTGGTGTGTGTCTGGTCCCATACAAAAAAAACAAAACAAAATAAAACAAAACCGGAAGCCACACAAAGCCTCTTTTGGTGATGGATGTTCCGGTGGTCTTGGGTTGGTGGGCTTCAAGAAGTGGGACTTCCAGCCCGATTCAGCCAAGATCTCCAGTCCCAGGCATATCAAGTAAAAAGAGGTGAAGATGAGTAGTTGGGAGACTGAGAGGAAAAGGAGCAAATGTGGCTGCTGTGGTGACCCTGATATTGGTGACTGCAGGAGGCAGCTGTGATCCTTGGAGCCGAGGGAGCTCAGAGGAGGTGCTGGCGCTGTACCTCTGAGCCCAGTATGCTGAGGCCGGCAGGCAGAGGCCTTGCCATGGCCAGGGCCCTGGCGGTGGCCATGACTGTCCTTTGCTGCCAGAGCAGTGAGGCTCTCCAGGGCACCTGTTTGTGTACCCACAGCCAACAGCTCTGAGCAGTTAGTGGGAAATTATAGCAACCAGTAAAGTCAGAAGCACTGAGGCTTCAGACACACACAAGGGCAGTATCTCCCCAGCTGCTAGCTAAAGACACTGACCTCTTTTGGTGATGGATGTTCTGGTGGTCTTGGGTTGGTGGGCTTCAACAAGTGGGGGTTTTAGCATGAGTCAGCCAAGATCTCCAATCCTGCAGCCTGGGACCCTGACTTGGTAAACACGAACACATCTGACACCCCTTGAGTCACCATCTATAGGAGGTAAGTGTGAGTCTGAGTTCCAAATATTTTATCAAGCCCGTGAGTGAAGCAAGCGCTGTCTGTCTGCAGGAAGATGTCTGTGGGGAGAGGGCAGACCTAAATCCAATGAGTCCCTCCTGGAGCCAGCCTCCAGGTCCACCCTCCCCCAACAGATGTCCTCTTGCAAATGAAAAACACTCAAGACATGGAAAGCAGACAGATGATGAGTCTGGTCCTTAGCCCGGACTGATGACAGCTGGCTCTGGGCCAGGTTCTGGACACAGGATTGCGGGCACACAGTTCGGACCCACCCCTGCGGTTCTTGTGGGATGGTCTTGGTCCAAACGTGAGCCCCTCTCAGGCCAAACGCCTGCCTACTCCATATTTTCATGTAATAATTTTAATTCATGTAAATGACGTTATTTCATCAAGGACAATTGAAGTTATGGTTGGCCACTTTGGGTAATTATTTATTTATTTATTTTTTTTTTGAAATGGAGACTCACTCTGTCCCCCAGACTGGAGTGCAGTGGTATGATCTCGGCTCACTGCAACCTCCGCCTCCCAGGTTCAAGCAATTCTCCTGCCTCAGCCTCCTGAGTAGCTGCTATTACAGGTACCCACCATCACGCCTGGCTAATTTTTGTATTTTTAGTAGAGACGGGGTTTCACCATGTTGGCCAGGCTGGTCTCAAACTCCTGACCTCAGGTGATCTGCCTGCCTTGGCCTCCCAAGGTGTTGAGATTACAGGTGTGAGCCACCATGTCCAGTCACTTTGGGTAACTTTTAACGTAGACAAAATAGTTATTTTGAGAGGCATCCTAAAACAAATAGAAAAAAAAAAAAATCTTGACTATCCAATGGCCTATATTCTTTAGTTGACATAAGGAGACTTCTAAACTCAATTCAGATTCTAATATTATCTACCTAAGTTATTCTACTCAGGTCAGAAAAAAATTTCAGTGATAAACTGAGAATTGTGCAGGGCATTTATATTCTAGGCTTTTCCGACTTCCTCTGACCGATCCATTTCCCAGGAGATGCAAAGCCTTGCTGGATAAAAGCTAAGTGGCGTGACCCTGAAAAGGACACAGGGTTAACACATCCTAGAAAACACAAACACACAAACAACAAAATAGAAACTCTTTTGACAGGAACACTTGGCAATATTGCGAACAAAAGAATAACTGGAAAGTAATATCCCATCCTAATTATAGAAAAAAAGAACTCGTGAGTTCTGAGGGATTCTGAAGGGGCTTCCAAGGAAGACTGCAGCTAGCCCCCTCTCACCTTCTTTTCCCCTTCTCTTCCTCTAGCTCTTGAAAGACTCTGGAGGTTAATTATAGCAACTGGTATTTTCTAAAGATGGCCTCTGTGTGGTTTCTAGTTTCATTGCTTTTCCGGAATCTTCCTGCCTCCTGGCCCCCAATCAGAGCAGGAGTTCATGTCTACCCCCCTTGGCTTCGGGTGGATCTTTGTAGCTCACTCAATTAATGGACTGTGGTAGAAGTGCTGCAGCATGGCTTCTGGAGCTGGGTTAGAACAGGCAACACAGCTTCCACGTGGCTGGCCAGCATGCTGGAGGGGAGCCCAAACCAGACCTGTGTGGAGAGACCACATGGAGAAGCCCGTGTGGAGAGGATCCCCAGGCAGATGACTAATGAGCCTTTGGTTGATTCCAGCTCCCATCCTCTGAGTCTCCCAGCTGCAGCCCCAGGCATCACAGAACAGAGACAAACCATTCTGCTGTGCCTGTCCAAATGTCTGATGCACAATATCTGTGAAAATATGTGACTGTTTTACACCACTAAGCTTTGAGGTAATTTGTTACACCGCCATAAAACTCAGAACATTAAGTAATGACACAAATGTTCCATCGTGATGTGCATATTCTAGAACTAACTAGCACAGATAAACAGATCTCCCACAAAAGAAAAATAATACATATTACAAGGTCTATTAAAATCCATGGGAGATGCTGTCCTAATTGGTTACAGAGAGTTTATATAAAATTAAAATAGATAATGCAAGAGATTCCAGAGGATAGAGAAAAATATTAACCTTCTCATTACGTGTTGATCCAAAGGAAAAAAGTTTAAGTATGACTTTCATTAATGACTTTGGTTACTAGGTTACAAAAGAAGCAGACTATTCACAGCTTTTAAACATGGCTGGAAATGCTTTAAAATCATTCTATAAATATAGAAGAATGTATTTAAAAGTTCATATAATGTTCTTGATAGATGGCTTTGTAGACAAACTAGAGTGAGATGGTGATTTTGAAACATCTCATTTTAAAACATCTCATTTCTGCTTCCATGTGGGATGTAGAAAGCTGCAAAGAATAATAAAAAAATCTGGCTAGTGTACCAAAGTTATAATTTTTCTTGAGTCTATCAAAGATCTAAGATTGCAAGGCAACCAAATAAGCAGAATTCCAAAGAGGGAGCAGGCACTCCAGGGAGACATGAGACACATGACGTTTCTCACCTTTGGCTCACACAGGAAAAACATGAAGCTATCAGATAAAATGTCAGTAAATCATTAAAGTCCAAGTGTGGCCTAAGATGTAAGTCTGGAATAACTGGGAAACCCAGGGAGTCACACTCACTCACAAAATCACTGAGGGCCCTCAAGAGACATATTAGGAGTGGGCAGGAAAGGGGGGCTGCTCCTTCAGAGGCACAGGTATGTGGGTGTGCAGGACAAGATCAGCTGCTGTTGGAAGACAGGAACAAAGCCCCACCCACTTCCCCTGGATCCTTCCTTTCTAAGCAATAAATGCCTTAAGACATTGAGGGAAGCGGACCGCATCCTCCCACATACAGGGCACAGGCAAAAATCCATTGCTCTTATAGAAAGAGTAGAAGAAAAACCTACATGCCTCTGGAACAGGGGAGGAAAACTAGCCCCAAGGACACAGTAGAAAATCCTTTGCTACTGTGGGAAGGGTAGATGCAAAAACTTCCTAGTTCTGGGATAAAATTAAGAAGCTATTCCAGGCCCAGGATCCTATACCAATACCAACCAGAAGTCTGCTACTACTGAGGGAGGGGAGAGCAGGACACTCCTGTCCAAGACCATCACAGTTACAAGGCAGAATTTAATTGCCATAGGAAGGAAGAGCAGAATTGCTGAGACAGCCCCACCCTAAGGTTTATATCTGTCTAAGAATGAGGTTGCAGCAAGACGACAAAGAAACCCCTATCTCACCATAAGCCTAGCACAGAGTAACAAGTAAAGAGAGTCTATCCCTGAAGAGGTGAGAGTATAGATAGAGTCCCTCTGTGGCAAAGGCATGCATGAACAGCTAAAAGGTAAAGGGAGTATCAGGAACACAGAAGAAAACCACCCAACACTCCAGTCCCCAATCTAAGTACAAGATATTATAGAAACATTTCATATTTACAGAAACTTGAAGTCTTAGCAGCACTGAAGATAGCAATAGCAACAAAGTAAACCCAAACCCAGCTCAGCTCCTAACTAGATCAACTTAACCTTGTACACTAAAAGTCAGACATAATAGGCATAATAATTTGGAGATGTAAATATTATTTACCTCAGTCTGTATTGTTAACACACAATGTCTGGCATTCAATCAAAAATTACAATTTTCTTAAAAAGCAAGGTAAAACAATCTAGAGATAAAGAAATCAACAGAAATAGATTTGATGACCCAGATAGTTGTAACCATTAGACAGAGATTTTAAAATTACTAAAATAAATATGTTAATGCATCTAATGTAAACGGGACAACAAACACAAACAAGGAATTTCACCAGCAAGAGGAACACTACAAGAAAAAGTAAAATAGAAATGCTAGAAATTAAATATATGACATCACAGATAAAGAATTCTTTTGACAGGCACATGAGTAGAATGAATACAACTTTGGAAAAATCAACAAATTTGAAAATAGGTCAACAAAAATTATCCAAAGAGAAACACAAAGAAAAAATAATGGCAAAAGCAAAGCAGAGTATTCAAGAGCTGTAGAACATCATCAGATGGGCTAATGTATATGTTATTAGAGTCACAGGAGAAGAAGGAATGAAGAGGAAGAAATATTAGAAGAGAAAATAGTCAAGGATTTTCCAAAAGTAGTAACAGACATTAAACCACAGATCCAAGATTCTCAGAGAACCCTATGCAGAATAAATACCAAAAATAAAAGAAAGGAAAAAGAAAACACCAACACTACCACTAGCAAAAAATCCCACTTAACTGTACACATCAAAAAAGTGGAAGATGAAGAGAAAAGCTTGAATATAGCAGAGAAAAAAGGGAACATTACAAGCAGAAGAGTAAAGATCAGAATTACAGGACACTTCTGATCAGAAACTATGCAAGCCAAAAGACAATGGAGTGACATTTTTAAAATGCTGAAAGAAAGGGAAAAATATCTCTCAACCCAGAATTCTATATTAAGTAAAAATATTTTTTAAATTAAGGTAAAATAAAGACATTCTCAAACAAAGTCTGAGACAATTCATTCTTGACTCATTTAAAGAAATTTCTTCAGATAGAAGGAGTGTTTTATGATCACCTTGAGGAGGATGGGATGGGCCCCTCCTCAATGGAATAGTTTAAATGTCAAGAATGATAAGGCCATATGAACCAAGAAGATATGGAAATGTTTCTTGCTCATGCCATGGGACTTTCTGAAGAGAAAGGGTCAGGTGCAAGTCAGTACAAATGGTGGGAGTGAAGCAGAGTTAATGGATTTGGCTTGTATTGTGAATAGGTGGTGGGACTGAGGAAAAGGTTCAAGCACAAAGGGTGGGGCTTGTGTGGTTCAAACTTCCTGCTGACACCAAGGGAAGAAATATGCAGGTCTCTGTAATTGGAAAAGGAATGAGGTTTGAAAGCTATCAAAGGTCAAACATAAAAACTGGAGTCTTACTCTTTATTGCATGTAATGTGAGAGCAGACAGAAATTTGGATCTACACCAGGGGTGTCCAATCTTTTGGCTTCCCTGGACCACACTGGAGATAGAATTGTCTTAGGCCACACATAAAATACGCTAACCCTAAGGATAGCTAATGAACTTTAAAAAAAAATCACAAAAAAATCTCATAATGTTTTAGGAAAGTGTATGAATTTGTGCTGGGCTACATTCAAAGCCATCCTGGCCCTCATGTGGCCCATGGGACATGGTTGGACAA
Organism: Rhinopithecus roxellana; assembly: GCF_007565055.1. Lineage (NCBI taxonomy): Eukaryota > Metazoa > Chordata > Mammalia > Primates > Cercopithecidae > Rhinopithecus > Rhinopithecus roxellana. The sequence continues at coordinate 17,563,177 of NC_044553.1, read as the reverse complement.
GCTTGTTTTACACAAAGAAATGAAGAGCATCAGAAATGGTAAAGAATGGAAGTAAGTATAAAAGATTCCTCTCATTTTTATTGGAGTAACCACATTCCATCTTATATGTCCCACTATTTACAACCAAACTGTGGGTGAAATTTGTAAGGCAACCATCAGAAGACTGAGGGGCAGAGAACAGAAGGTGAATTGGCCAGGGATTTTGTGACATGAGGAACAGCCTGGCGGTGAGTTCCTTGTTACTATTTCCCTCCCATATATCTTCATTTGAGCACCAGAGAGGCCCACACTCAGAAATGCCAACAGGTACAAAAATCAAAGGCTCCAAGGAAAGCTCACTTTCTCTGGGCAAAAGTATTGATAAAGGGCAACCCTGAGAGATAGAACAGATTTGACTCCAGATGACAAGATGGTATCAAAAAAAGCAATACCATCCTCCACCCCCACGCAACACTGCAGCTGCAGGGACTGAGGGCAGAGCCCTATCAACCATTCCTGCCTCTCCCCTAATGATCAGGTACCCTTTTTTCTCCCCACTTGGAGTATACGGTCAGGGAGACTGTATTAGTCTGTTCTCATGCTGCTAATAAAGACATACCTGAGACTGGATAGTTTATAAAGGAAAGAGGTATAACTGACTCACAGCTTAGCATGGCTGAGGAGGCCTCAGGAAATTTACAGTCATGGAAAAAGGGGAAGCACACATGTCCTTCTTCACATGGTGGCATCCGGGAGAAGTGCCAAGCAAAAGGGGGAAAAATCCCTTATAAAACCATCAGATCTCATGAGAACTCACTCACTATCAGGAAAACAGCAGCATGGGGTAACCGCCCTTATGATTCAATTATCTCCCACTAGGTCCCTCCCATGATATGTGGAGATTATGGAAGCTACTGTTCAAGGTGAGATTTGGGTAGGTACACAGCCAAACCATATCAGAGACTATAGTTGGAGACCTGTTTGGCCATTTCTGTCTTGCTTTAAGGAGAAAGAACTTTTCCTCCTCTATACCAGGACTTTGAGCAAACTTCAGGGTGAAGCCCTTTCAACTGTTCTAATCCTACACTATCATGGGTAGAAGTGACACCCCTCCCTCCGTGTCTATTACTGTGGAGACTGTAGAGTGAATCCTTTCTACTATCCCTCTGCTGCACTAAGCAAATGTTAGCAAAGAGGTGATGCTCCTCTCCCACTCCACTGGTGCATAGTCTGTGACCATCCCCACCATGCACGAAACAAACAGCAGCATAGAGGCAGCACCTCCTCTCCTCCTAATTAGAGCAGGGGTGGGTAGGATTACAGAGAGGAGATAATCTGTGTATTAATTCCTGGGCAGACCCCCAAGCAGCCTATGTATGCCTAATAAGAATCAACACATTAAAAGATTGGAGAACTGAGCTGCAGTGTCAAATACTGCTATCATTTCACATTGGCCTCTAGGCAACGCATAAGCTGGGAAGACCAGGGTAGCAAACTAAATTGGCATTTCAATCACAGCCTACGAAAGTGTACCAGAACATACATTCTGAACCTAAAGAGGTTGATTGCCTGCTGAAAGAAGATTTAAATAGAAACCAGAACTTCATCACACAACACTCAGAATGTCCTAGTTAAATCCACAATTACTCATCATACTATGACCAAGGACATCTCAATTTGAATGCAAAAAGGCAACCAACAGACAGCAACACCAAAATAATACAGATACTATAATTGTCTGACAAAGGTTTTAAGGAACCAGCAGAAAAATGCTCCAGAAAGTAAATAGTAACACTGCGGGAGAAAAAAAGAAAAAATAGAAACTTTAAACAAAGGAAAAGAAAACTTACCACAAAATTCAGAAATGAAAAATAAAATATGTGAAGAAAAAGAAACTGTCACTGAATGGGTTGAATAGCAGATGGAGATGACATTAGAATCAATGAATCTGAGGCTAGATCAATACAAATTATCCCATCTAAATAAGGAGAAAATAAGACTTTAAAATGAATAGAATCTCACAAACACGTGGGACAGTAACAAAAAAAAAAAATCTAAAATTAATATGATCAGAGACTCAATGGGAAAAGAGAGTGTGGTGCCCAAAAATATTTGAAGAAAAAATGATTGAAAATTTTCCAAATTGGGCAAAAGACATAAGTTGACAAATTCAAGAGATTACGCAAACTCCAAGCAGGATAAATCCAAAGAAATCCATGCCCAAATACATAATAATCAAATATCTGAAAACTAAAGATAAATTTAAAACTTTTGGAAACAGCCAGAAAACAATGATTATTACCTACAGCACTAAAACTATTCAAATGACAGCATATTTCTTAGCAGAAATCATGAAGGCCAGAAGGATGTGTCATAACACTTTTCAAGTGCTGAAAGAAAAAGAAAAACTGTCACCCAGAATTCTATGTTCGGCAAAACTAACTTTCAAGTATGAGGATGAAATAGAGGTATTCTCAGATGAAGAAAATCTAAGAAAATTTGTTACCAGCAGAACTGCCTTAAAAATTTTTTTAGCAAAAGGAAGTTCTTCAGACAGAAAAGAAATGATAACAGAAGGAAATGTGGAATGTTTGGAATGAAGATGAGCCACAGAAAGGATATATTACTTTCCTATTGCTTTATAACAAATTACCAGAAACGTGGACGCTTGAAACAACACAGTGGATGAGTATTCTGGGCATGGCTTAGCTGGATTCTCTGTTTCAGGGTCTCACCAGGTTACAACACAGGTGTTGGTGGGACTGTGTTCCTTTCTGGATCTTGGAGTCTTCTTCCAACCTCATCTTGTTGTTAGAAGAATTCAATTCCTTGCAGTTGTAGGAGTGAGGCCCTCAGATCCCACAGGACACCCACAGATTTTGCAATGTGTTCCTAAATAAGCAGTTCCTATCAGACCATCTTTCTTCTTCAAGGACTGCTGTGGTTAGGTGACACCCATCTGCAACAACACAGTGTAATTCAGCACTCCACCCTTTTCAGGGTGATGTCAATGAAGTCCAACAGTGAGCTGAACATGAACCCCCACCTGGACCTGCAGACTATACCCAAAAAGAAGAAAAACTTAAAAGAAAAACAATTAGTTCTTACAACATAATATCCAAAATGTCCAGGATACAATAAAAAATCCATATACCAAGAACTAGGACATTCACAACTTGATTGAGAAAAGATGATAAAAAGGTGCCAACATTGAGATGACTCAGATATTGGGATTATCTGACAAGATTTTTAAAGCAGCTATCATGAAAATGTTTCACCGAGCAATTACTAACACTGTAATACAAATAGAAAGTAGAAAATAAATGGAAGATATGAAAAGGTACCAAGAGAAATTATGTAACAAAAATATAATTGAAATTAAAAACTCACTGGATTTGCTGCCTCAGTAGTGGACAGGAGATGATAGAGGAAAGAAAAATCGATGAACTCAAAATCATATCCATAGAAATGTCCAGTCTGCCAGGCATGGTAGCTCATGCCTGTAATCCCAGCACTTTTGGAGGCCAAGGTGGGTGGATCTCCTGAGGTCAGGAGTTCAAGACCAGCCTGGTCAACATGATGAAACCCCATCTCTACTGAAAATACAAAAATTGGCCAGGCATTGTGGCACTAGCCTTTTGTCTCAGCTACTTGGGAGGCTGAGGCATGAGAATTGCTTGAACCCAGGAAGCAGAGATTGCAGTATGCTGAGACTGCACCACAGCACTCCAGCCTGAATGACAGAGTGAGACCCAGTTTCAAAAAAAGAAATTTCCAGTCTAAACAAACAGAAAATTGACAAAAACAAATGAACTAAATAAACAGTGCTTCAAGAACCTGTGGGACAGTAACAACAACAACAAAAAATCTAATGTTTGTATCATTGGAGTCTCAGAAGAAGAGGAAAAGGTGTGGAATTGAAAAACATATTCAAAAATTGGCTGGAAATCATTTTTCAAAATTTCAATTAGTCCAAAAATAGGCCAAGAAAAGAGAAAAATGAGGACAAGAAACAGATGAAACAAATAAAAAACAATCAACAAAATGGTAGATTTAAATTCAATCATATTGCTAGTGACATGAAACATAAATGGTCTAACATCTTCAATTAAAAGTCAGAGATATCAGGGTGTGGTGGCTCACACCTGTAATCTCAGTACTTTGGGAGGCCAAGGCAGGCAGATTGCTTGAGCCCAGGAGTTCGAGACCAGCCTGGGTGACATGACAAAAACCCCATTTCTACAAAAAAATAGAAAAATTTGCCAGGCATGGTAGTGCATGACGGTGATCCCAGCTACTCAGGAGGCTGAGGTGGGAGAATCACTTAAGCCCAGGAAGTTGAGGCTGCAGTGAGCCATGATCATGCCACTGCCCTCCAACCTGGACTACAGAGTGAGACCCTGTCTCAAAAAAAAAAAAAAAAAAAAAAAGAGCCAGAGATTGTCAGATTAGTTGAAAAACCAAGACCCAATACATGTGATCTAAAATTAATTTTGTTTAAATATAAAGACATAGATAGATTACAAAAGTAAAACAATGGAAAAAGATATATCAAGCAAAAACTAATAAAAGAAAAGTGCGAGTGGTTATGCTAATATCAGAAAAAAATAGATTTCAAAACAAAGAATAATAGTAGGGATAAAGAGGGACATTACCTGATAATAAAGGGATAAATTAATCAAGAAGACCTCACAGGTTCTTCAAAAAATTAAACATAATTACCATATAAGCCAGCAATTCTACTCCTGGGTGTATTCCCAAAATAATCGAAAATTTGAAAGCAGGGACTCAAGTAGCTATTTGTGTATCAGCATTCATAGGAACATTATTCACAATAGTCAAAAAGTAGAAGCAACTCAAGTATCCATCAATAGATGAAGAGAAAAGCAAAATGTGGTATATATGTACAAAAGAATATTATTCAGCCTTAAAAAGGAGTGAAATTCTGACATATGCTACAATGTAGATGAACCTTGAAGACATTATGCTAAGTGACACAAAAGGACAAATATTGTATGATTCCACTTATATGGGGTACCTAGAGGAGTCGCATTCATAGAGAAAGAAAATAGGACGTTGGTTGCTAAGGGTAGGAGGTGAGTATTGGGAGTTATTATTTAATAGGGACGGAGTTTCATGCTGGGAAAATGAAAAAGTTCTGGAGATGAAGTATGGTGAGAGTTGAACAATAATGCAAATGTGCTTACTGTCACTGAAATGTACACCAAAAAAATGGCTAAAACAGTACACTTTATGTTATGTAAATTTTGTCACAATTAAAAAGGAAGACATCACAAGCCTAATTGTGTATGTCTAAAATAGTTTCAAAATACATAAGCAAAAATTAATAGAACTGAAAAGAGAGGTCAGGCACAGTGGCTCACACCTGTAATTCCAGCACTTTGGGAGGCTGAAGCAGGTGGATTACTTGAGGCCAGGAGTTCAAGACCAGTCTGGCTAACATGGCACAACCCTGTCTCTATTAAAAATACAAAAATTATCTAGGTGTGGTGGTGCATGCCTGTAATCCCAGCTACTCGGAAGGCTGAGGCAGGAGAATTGCTTAAGCCTGGTAGGTAGAGGTTGCAGTGAGCTGGGATCACAGCACTGCACTCCAGCCTGGGCGACAGAGCAAGACTCCATCTCAAACAAACAAACAAACAAACAACTGAAAAAAGAAATACAGAAAGCCACCAGAGTTGGAGACCACAACATTTCTCTGTCAGTAATTGACAGAATATGAACACAGAATATTGGCAAGGATATAGAAATCCTGAAAAATACTATCAAGCAAATTGATCTAATAGTCACTCATAAAACACATGACCTGAAGGAGTAGAATACACATTATTTTGAAGCGCCCATGTAACATTCAGCATGATAGACCGTATCTGAGCCATAAAGCAAATCAACAAATTTAAAATAACTAAAATAATACAAATTTTATTCTCTTACACAGTGAAAACCAATTACAAACTAAGTACAAAAATATATATTGAAAATGTATTTGAGGACATTTTGAAAACAAATAACTCATTTAAACAATTATCTTTAAATGATTTATTTAAAAATTATATTTTGGGCCAGGTGCAGTGGCTCATGCCTGTAATCCCAGCACTTTGGGAGGCCAGGGCAGGAGGATCAGTTGAGCCCAAGAGTTCAAGACTAGCCTGCGCAACATTGTGGGACCCTACCTCTACAAAAAAATTTAAAAATTAGCCCACCATTGTGGTGCACACCTGTGGTCCCAGCTACTCGGGAGGCTGAGGTGGGAGAATCTCTTGAGCTTGGGAGGTGGAGATTGTAGTGAACTGAGATCATGCCACTGCACTCCAGTCTGGGGAACAGACCAAGACCCTGTCTCAGTAATAATAATAATACTAGTAATAATAATAATAATAATAATAATATAAATCTTTTGACTAAAAGGAATTCAAAAGTGAAATTATAAAATACTCTAAATTGTACACAATAGAATTTGTGAAATGTATATCAAAGTTCAGAGGGAAATTTATAGCATTACTTACAATACTTATATTAGAAAGGGAGAAATGTCTCATATTAATGACCCAAGCATCTATCTTAAGAAACTAGTGGGAAAAAAGGAATACTGTTTGCAATCTGTGAGCATTTTTTATATTTAGTGATTAAAATAACAGCCTGGCTACTATCAGGGCCATTTTCCACTTTCTCAGCATGAACTCACTCTATCACATTTCTTTTGCTGTGAAATAAATTCTTTGATCAGAAGCAATTTCGTGTGAAACATTGAATAAAGCTAGAGAAGACAAATTCATGTTCAAAGTAAGTGTCTATTCCAGTGTGGACAAATCAACGTTCCCTGCTTGATGGGAGGGATTCAGTGGAATCATGTCTTTGTGCTTATATTTTTGTGCACAAGAATATGACATGCTTCATGAAAGGAAGAACTCGCTTAGTGCTAAATCCCCAGGGCTTAGGAGGGTGCATGTCATATAGGGGCTCCGTACTTTTGCTGAATGAAGAATACACTTAAGTGTTCTATAGCACAAAGTTTTCGCAGGGGCTTTTCTTCTGTTTCTTGGATTACATTTTCCTCAAAATGAACTCTTCATCTTTCTTTTGCAGACTGTTTCTTCCTGCCTTTCCAGGCGTCTGGGGTTTTCTCTCATTCCCCTTCTATCATATGTATGTGCGGTTGCTGAGCCATTTCTTTTTTTAAAGACCACTTTATTGAGAAGTAATTTATATGCTGTAAAGGTTATCAGCTTAAAGTGTAACTGGCTTTCTTCCCTTAGCACCATGTTTTTGAGGTTTATTCATGTTATGGTGTGTATCAGTTCTTCCTTCCTTTACATGATGAAATAGTATTCCATTATATGAACGGACTACATTTTGTTTATGCATTATTCATCAGTGGGACATTTGGGTTGTTTCCGCTTTTTTACTATGAATAACGGTACTGTAAACAAGTTTTGTAGTGTATGTTCTAAAACCTAAAATCACAATAGATAGGCTCTCCATCAGTTTATCTGGGATTAGCAGGGGATTGCAATCCAAGATACCCATGCCACAATGAACCAAGAAACACCTGAAGACCCTGGGGTCAAGGCAAACTTTTACAAAGACAAAAAGGAGAAAGTCATGTAAGCTGCTTTGAAACAAAAACTATTGACTGTTGAAGCTCATAGCTCCTCATTGGCCACACTGGCTGTTGCTGGGGAGATGTCTTCTCAGAAGCAGCTTAACATGGAATTTTTATGGTTTCCAGAGAGTCCTTGTAATAGTTCTTATTACAGGCGCATGTGTATGAGTACTCCTCCTTCAGGGCCTCCTGGGTCCATTTTGCTAGGGTTTGACCTAAGTGACCCCATTTTGGTGCTGACAACTTTCACAACATATCTCCACTTCTCTTGGGTGTATACCTAGAAGAAGTTTTGCCAAGTCACATGGTAACTCTATGTTTAACACTTTTACTAACTGCCAGACTGTTTTCCTGGGTGGCTGCATCACTTTACATCCCCACCAGCAACATATGAAGGTTCCAGTTTCTCCACATTCTCATCAATACTTGTTACTGTTTTTTCTTTTGTTTTTTAGAGACAGCATCTTGCTCTGTGGCTCAGGCAGGAGTGCAGTGGCGCAGTCACAGTGTCGATGAAGAGTCCAACTCTAAAATATTTGAAGAGATTTATTCCGAACCAAATATGAGTGAGGCACAGTATCAAGAGGTCCTAAGAACATGTGCCCACGGTGGTCCGGCTACAGCTTGAATTTATACATTTTAGGGAGACATAAGACACAAATCAATACATGTAAGATGTAGACTGGTTCCATCTGGAAAGGCAGGACAGCTCGAAGCAGGGGCTTCCAGATCATGGGTAACTTCAAGGATTTTCTAACTGGCAATTGGTTGAAAGCATTATTGTCTATAAAGACCTCTAATCAACAGAAGGGTGTGTCTGGGTTATGCTAAGGGATTGTGGAGACCAAGGTTCTTATCATGCAGATGAAGCCTCCAGGTTGTGAGCTTCAGAGAGAGAAGATTGGAAATGTTTCTCAGACTGAAAAAGGTGCCAGATTTGTGACTGATTCTCTGCTGTGTCAGGGAAAAGACCTGGAAAGGGAAGGGGACTCTTTGCAGAGTGTAGATTTTCCCAAGAGAAAGCTATGCAGGGCCATTTCAAGATATGGCAAAGAAACATATTTGGGGTTAAAATATTTTGATTTCTTTATCTGTCATGTGACGTTATGCCAGAGTCAGGGTGGAAAGTAAGCCACATCATATAGGGTTAAATAAATTTGCATTGAGATTTTATGATTTATAGGGTGCAACTCCCCAGTCCCTTAGATAGGAATTTGGGCAAGAGGGAAAAGGTCAGAGTTTAGTCCTCAGTAGCTAACTGGAACTCCACCTCCAGGGCTCAAAGATCGCTCCCACCTCAGCCTCCCAAGTAGCTGGGACTACAGGCACACACCTGGATTTTTTTTTTTTTTTTTTTTTTTTTTTTTTTAGAGACAGGTCTCACTATGTTGCACAGGCTGGCAGGCTGATTAAGAATTCCTTTTACTATAGTCATTCTAGTGGGTGGTGAGTCATTTCATTTTGTTCTTGTGTAAAAGGACAACTTCATAATATGTGAACAAATTCCCTTGGTTTTCTCTTCGAGCATTTTGCAAGTTGTATTTTGTGTTCTATTCTACATTCCGTGACCTGATACCTAGTGGTGAGGCAGGGAAAAGCTCAGCTGAGACTGTATCTTTGCTAGAATACCTGGTCTCTGGTTTCTTGACTAGGATTTTCTAAATGTCCTGAATGAAAGTTTCCTTCCCAGGGAGTGATGCAATGACCCGTGGGGGTCACCCTAGGCTTTAGCTCCTTTGTCTGGTTCAGCAGGGAACCCCTGAACCCATCAGAGTCCCTCCTGTTTATTCACGAGCCCTCTCTCACTGATCTCTTTCCAGCAGCCCTTTTCACTTCCCCCAGCAGTAACAAGAGAAAGATACAGATACCTCTCCTCTCTTCTCCCAATTAACCTGTTTTTCTCACCAGTGAGACCTTTTTTTTTTTTTTTTTTTGAGACAGAGTTTCACTCTTGTTGCCCAGGCTGGAGTGCAATGGTATGATCTCGGCTCACAGCAGCCTCTGCCTCCCAGGTTCAAGCAATTCTCCTGCCTCGGCCACCCGAGTAGCTGGGATTACAGGCACCTGCCACCATGCCCGGCTAATTTTTTTGTATTTTTAGTAAAGATGGGGTTTTGCCATGTTGGCCAGGCTGGTCTCGAACTCCTGGCCCTAGGTGATCTGCCTGCCTCGGACACTCAAAGTGCTGGGACTGCAGGCATGAGCCACTGCGCCTGGCCACCAGTGAGACTTTCTGAGTTTTGCTGAGCCACCAGGGCTATTTGCAGGAGTAATCTTACACACCTGAGCAATAATTTTTTTCCCCTGTATTCACCATTTTTTTTTTTTTTTTTGACATTTTTGGCATTTGGCTGTATCCTTTTGCTTGTTTGCTGTGGAGTTTCCTTTGTTTGCTGGTTTTGGGCAGGAAGGAGGTGCTGGCTTTTACTATAGTGTGTTCATCATTTAAGTATTTGAGAAGGGAGATGCTGTAATCCAGCTGCACAATACTGCTTTAAAAATTCTCAGCAATACTGAGAATTGTGTTTAGTTTACTCCCAGCAATTCCTCCTTACTCATTCATCAAACTCCTACTCACTGTGCACCTGCTGTATGGCAGGCAGGGCTCTCAAAACTGAGCTAGAGCAGAGAACCAGAGCCCCACCTTCATGGAGCCTTAGTAAATTATGTCCACATGTCTCCATCAAAGCTCATTTTGCATAAAAATGATGTGTTTATGGAAGATAATTTCAATACTTTACATTTAAGAATTTAGATCAAACTTGCCTAGGTTACAAAATAAACCAATAGGTCTAATGTATAGCATGAGGACCATAGTTATTGTATTATAAATTTGCTGAGTAGATTTTAAGTGCTCTTACCATGAAAGAAAAAAGTATATAATGTATATACAATAAAAGTTAAAAAAATGTATATACCCTCTAACATTCATGTGACACTTCATACTCTACCAAAAGTGCAGAATAGAGGGGAGGCTTTAGAGCAGGAGTAGAGGAATCTGCCTTCATTTTTCCTGGGTGTTGTTTTTTTTTTCCTTTTAATGCATATTCTGCTTATGTAGTGCCTTCATTTTTAGGCTTTTTCAATGTTGTATTTGAGAAGCTGCATCAGGTACAGCTCATTTTCCACTCATTGCTTACAGGATGAATTAAAATCATTTGCATATTCCTTAGCTGATGATATGCCCAAAATAAATGCAAGTCTGGCATAAGATATTAAAAAAAAAAAGTAGAGAGAAATGAAGTTGTGTGGCATAGAGAAGATATTTTTACATTTTAAAATCTTGAAGCATAAGATCTTTGAAAAAATCTTTTCATACGCACTATAAACCAGAGTTGTTCCTCAGCAATTTGCAGAAATCAGATCAACATGGTGTTACAAATATTTACTTGAAGCCAATTTCTGTATATTATCTCCCTGCAGCCACCTCAACTGCCAATCCCTGGAATTGTACACAGTCCCTTCCAAATCTTCAAGACACCCGTGGCATTAACTCAGCAAATAAACGACAGCCTCTGTGTGCAAGGCATTGTTCTAGGGATAATGGAGGTGATAGAAACAACCCAGCACTTTCCCATGAGGCATTACTGGGGTAAATGAAAGAGTGTTGACAAAGCAAGGTAGAGATTCTTAAGGGGAAATCAGGACAGATGGCAGGCTGTAGTGATAAATTGTGAATATCTAGAGATCAATAGAGGATGGTTGACTGATACGGTTCCCTACCTGTGTGAACAGGATGGCTATCTAATCATATCCCTTGGTCAGAGCCCATAGCTCACACAGGATGGACTGAGTATTTGTGTCCTTTCCACCCCAAATTCACATGTGGAAATCCTCACCACCATGATGATGGTATCAGGAGGTGGGACCTTTGGGAGGTGATTAGGTCATGAGGGTGAGCTCTCAGGACTGGGATTAGTGCCCTTATAGAAGAGGCCCCAGAGAGATCTTCCCTGCCTCCACCACGTGAGGATGTGAGATGTTATGAGGAAGAAGGCCATCACCAGATACCAAATTTACCAGCACCTTCATCTTGGACTTTCTAGCCTCCAGAACTCTAACAAATAAATTTGTTGTTAAGCCACTCCGTTTATGGTATTGTTATAGCAGTCCTGAAAATCTAAGACAACAGAGGAATAGAATCTGAAGTTCAGACTTCAACATGGTATTTTGCTGCCAGCAGAGGCCCATGGGATTTGCTACAAGAGATTGCACCCACATTCCCTGGTGCCCTTTGAAAGTATAGTTTTATTTTGCAGTTTCTTTTTGGGGCTGTGTAGGAGTTCATCGTTCATAAATTTGTTTGTACTGTATTTGAAAATCTCTTCGTATTTCCTGCTAGTTCTGTCTCAGGCCATCTGCTCTATCAAGTCCTTGATCAGAAGCATTCCTGAGTGGCTTACATCCTTTAGGTTCCAAGGGCTATGCCCTTGTGCAAACTTTTTAGGATTTGGGAACAAGTTCATTCATGTCTCCTTTCACGGATTCTGAATCTTTGCGCTTTCCCCTCTCAAACACTGCAGTTTCATTATGTAACTCAGGCCCCAGAGCCACAAAAATGGTTAATCAAGGTGTTAACTATTTCCACCAATGGCAATGCATACTTCCTACTAACTTCCCACTGACTCCCTGGCTCCACCTTGCATGGTTGCTCAATAGGGAAGTATTAGATTCTCTTCTACATAGAGCTACGTAAGGAGACTCAGGGGACATTTTTGTTACAGTTAGGAAAGGGGCTGCTTCTTGAAGAAAAGACCCTCATCTAAAGAAACATCTGCTCAATCAACAGTTTCATGGATACAAAAAAGTGTGTATTTGCTCTCAGAAAGAAAGGTCCACATAAACCAGCTTACTCCCATCCTGAAGCACTGCTCATGCTCTGTGACAAGTTCCTCGTAAAACAAGAAACAAAAAACCAAACAAACAAAAAAAAAACAATTTAAGAGTGGCTGTTTCTGGAAATAGAAAGGGGAAGCAAATATAATGGGGACGCGCCACCTAGTGATCAGAGATGGAACTGTCACTCAACTAAGCAAAGGGCTGTGCTTCGTAAGAACAGTGAGTGATCACTCAAGTGATTTAATTCACCTTTCAGGTAAACTGAAATCAAAAAAATCATCTGGTGAATGAAATATGCAGATATTTTATAGCTTCTAGATATGATATGTGGTTAACAGTCTTCTGGCTAATACATACAAGTGTTTAAAAAGCAGTAACTCAGATATCCATATGTGAAAGAAAAAATGCTAAAAGTTTTTAAATGTTTCAAAAGCAAAACTGAATAAAAATCTTTTTGAATAACTGGGTTTTTCCCCCAATAAAGGCTCTACAACAGATCTATACTCAAAAACATTTACATATTTCCACTGTGTCAATAAAGCAGCCAACTATGACTGTTAGAATGGAGTAATACCCTGAAAAATAAAAATGTTATTCTTAACAATAAAAGTAAGTTGTAATGATTATTCCAGATTATATTTAATATAGAAAATCAGGCCCACAATATTTCTTAACTTGCAATTTTATTAATTTTTCAGTACTCTTACCTTTTATATACTACTAAGAAAATTTAAACCATAACTAAACATTCTGCAGTTAAATTCAAATTTTCTTATATATATAACAGACCAGACTACATACTTACACTGCAAATCTTACACAAGACTGAAGTTGAGCCAAACAACTTCAATTAGCTAACAATAAAAACACTTTCCACTTCCTGCAATCATAGCTTAAAGGCTCTGCAAGGCAGATTACATTTGAGCTGGAGATACAAGTGATGTAGTTTGACTTGAGCAATACAAAACAAAAGTCATAGGAATTAAATGGATTTTCAATCACTGTAGAATTCATTCTCTTGGCTTAAGTACGTTTTAATTTTTTCACAGAAAAAAATATATTTCAGGCAAATAAAAACAAATTCCAGATTAGCACAGTTCAGTGTTTCATTTTACCTTTATCAAGGCAAACAAAGTACAGATGCTGTACATTAAAAACATAGAAATGTATCACTCACACCACATCAATTCCTATGGACAAAAGGGCTTTTTCTAAGCACTGCTCCTTTCTGAAGCACATACCACAACTAAATGTACAAAGAGCCATCTGCTGGTCCAACGTAGCCAACTCCAATTAGCAGGACGTCTATCAGCGTCCATATTCCCAGACCACCGAAGCTGAAGAGCTTGCCGAGGCCTTCTCGCCACTGGCCCAGGTAGAAACGGTCTGCTCCAAACCCACCGAGGGTGATGCTGTGATGGCAAATAGGATTCCATGAGACCCGTCCACCCCAACTGCGGCCAGTTATGGTTTAATCACTGCGTTACGTCAGATTTGAGAAAGGACTTCCAATGATCACAGCCCTTAATTGGAACACAAGTGACTATTTCACAAATTGACACCACCAAATAATTATGGGCAGGAAGACTGTTTAAATGTCAAAAGTAAACATACAATTTTTAGCCGTACTAAAAAACTTATTTTTGTGAATCTCATTTTCTATCCTGGTGTCCTCTTTTACTTTTCAGTTATGCGTTTCCTGCCAGGCAAGATCCTTCTTTCCTCAGCCCAAATTCTAATGCAGTGGTTCTCAGCAAGGGGCAATTTTGTCCCCTAGGGGACACCTGGCAACATCTGGAGACACACTGTCACAACTGCAGGAGATGGGGGGTTTGCTACTGTCAAGTAGTAGGTAGAGGCCAGTGATGCTGCTAAACATCCTACTATGCACAGGACAGCCCCAAGACAAAAAATCATTCAGCCCAAAATGTCAGCAGTGATGAGGCTGAGAAAGCCTGCTCTATGGCTGCAATGCTGCAGGCAGGGCTCAGGGTCTCAGGCACGAGCTCAAAACTTCAACTGTAGGCAGCATAACCTTTTCACTAATCAGGTAACCAGGGTCTCACCTGCTCTTCCCTTTCGTGGGAAGAATTGCTACAATTTCTTAAAGTACTGTGGAGAAGTTTAACAAACAGCACATTTCTATGTAAGAAATATAAGCCTGTAATTATCTCAGATGGTGGTAATTTTTAATGTTTTTGTCATTTTCATTTTTCCAGTTTTCAGTGTTCAGCATGTATTACTTTTTATAATAAGTTATTTGAAATTAAAGATATACATCATAAAACTGCCTATTTTAGATAGTCCCCAGCATTTTACTGATTCATGGTACATTCAGAACGGGAAACTCAATGTGCAGGTACCTTGGGAGAAAAGCTAACATGCCTGCCAGTCAGCTCCACGGGGATACTGGTCTGATCACCTAAACTCTTCCAGCAGTTTCCTAGAATCTAACACACGTGGTAGGATCTGAGAGAAGAATGAAGTGGACTGAGCTCAATGTCTGGAAGATTCCACCAAACCCAAAGAAATCTAAATGGCCTTTTAAACTTACTAGTAACAAAGCTTACCTTAGAGCCAGAGCAGTAGACCACTTATAGCCTCCAGTCCAATTGCAATATAGCATTTTGGGAAAAGTACGGTTACCTTAAAAAAAAAAAAAGAAAGAAGGAAAGAAAGAAAAATACAGGGTATAAAAATACTCTCAGAAAGACTTAATTATAACAAATGGCCTCAAAATTTAAAATGTGAAAAGTCAACTCTCTTTACAGTAATACATGTTGAAGTGAAGAGTACAAAGCCCTTACCATCTATCTGTACAGATGTAATATTTAAATTAGCTAAGTGAGGATTACAACGTGAAGAACATGAAACGCTCAACTACATATTAAGACTTACGGGGAAGTTACGAGGATATAAGACAGTGTGGTCCTGAGGCATAAAAATCACCCAATAGGAAAAGAAGAGAAAGTCTAGAACCAGAAACATACAGACACTTCATGTATGACAGAGGTAACACACAGATCAACAGGGAAGAGTTGAGACAAGTGGCCATCCATGTGGGGGGACAATTAAAGTTGAATCTACCTCCCACCATCTACCAGGACCAATTCCAGGGGGATTCTAAACCTAAATGTGAAATGTTAAACTTACAACTGTCAAAAGAAAATGTAGCAAATTGTCTTTATAAACCTGGGGTAGAATAAGATTTCTTAAAACCACAACAAAAAAAAACTAATAACTTAAAGTAATTATACTTTTAAAGTTTTGTTTATGAAAATATACAATAATGTAAAAAAAAAAAAAATCAAAATCTGGGACAGGGTTTCAGGGACAGCACAGGTAACATCCAAAATATAAAAGAAGTCTAGACAACTTTAAGACCAAATTTAAGAATAGCAATTCTTGGAGAGAATATGGATCATTAGGAATAGTTACATAGCGCGGGTGGGAATGTAAGTTAATACAGCCATTGAAAGAGTAACACACACTGGAAAGTACACGCTAAAGAAGCTCTTGCACATGTGCCATCAGGAGACAGGCAAAGAAATTTTAAGAGTCACAACAGCAAAAAACAGCACATAACCAAATATATTGGAGAATAAACTGTGATACAATCTTAAAATAGATTATTACACAGAAGTAAAATAAAGAAAGAAGTCATATGGATGAATCACAGAGCCATAATGTTGACAGGAAATAATCAAGTCCCAGAAGAGGACATAGCCTGAAATCATTTTATACAGTTCTAAAACATGCATTATTGAATATTATATGGTACTATTATTTTATTACATATATACAATAAAACTATAGAAAAAATTTAAAAGGAAGTGAAATAAAAAATTCAAAAGGATGGTTACCTTGGAAGAGGAGGTAGAGCAACCAGGTGAAGGCAAGCACTCAGGTGGCTGCAATGGTATTGGTGCTGTTTTCATTGTTATTTTGGGTAAAAGTCAATTACTGTGTATTACGCTTTATACTTCACATATTTTTCTTATTTTATCAAATATTACATTTAAAAAGAGAATTGCAGTTTTCTGGATGCTTTACTTTAGTATGTTGAGTTTATTGATGATGCTTGGCACATCTAAAAAGCTGCTGATAAACATTTCTAATTAAGTAATTTAACTCTCAAATTTCTGGTTAAAGTCCCTTCAATCAACTTAGAGAAAAACGCTTTGTTGACAAATGTCCTTGAACTTGGACTTACCCAAGCAGTGGACATGGTCCCGCACCGTGCAGTTGGCAGGGTAGCGCTGCCGAGGACAGGACACCGTCATGCAGCTGGTGGAATTGGTACACTCATAATCTGTTTCGGGAAGCTGCCAGCAAAATCTGCAAGTCATGTTAATGATGAAGTTCTTTTGGGATTTGAAGTCTTGATCCTATGCAGCAAATGACACAAAACTCATCAATCACAATGGTGTAGTCTGTTAAGATGTCAGTAAGACCACACAGTCACATGGCACAAAATTCCTAAAACGTTTGCATTTTAGAACCTAGAGTAAGTACCAGAAAAAGTTACCAAAACAGTATGTATGCAAAACAAATGTATATGATGTGACCCCATAATCATAAAAATATACACCCAAATATATGTACCTAAGGGAAAAAAAACTAGATAAATTCACATCAAAACAGCAAAGGTTATTTCAGGGTGATAAATTTCGTAACTTTTGCTTAGCTAAATTTTTCATAGTAAACGTGTACTTTTATAATGCAGACAAGAGGAAAATTTATTTTAGAAAGTCGCACGCTGGAAGGAACTGATGAATGCATTTGTTGAAGGTCACTGAGCTTCAAGTGAGGAGTGGAATCCAGGTTCCTCAACTCCAGCCTGATGCTTCTGTAATGGTTAACACACCGCCTTGCTTCTGAGTTGCCAACCTTCCCTAACATCTCCTACCTTGCACAGCCTGGCAACTCAGGGTTGTTACAGCTGCTCGTACCACCAGGGCATGTGGCATGTTTAATCCAGAGGCAGCCCAACTCAGAAACACCACATGATGTGTGGAGGGTCAGTGAGTGTTCACTGGTGGCCAGAGATTTTTTTCATTCCAATTTCAAAAGCCATTATTTTGTATTCTGCTTACAAAAGTACCATGTTCTTTGTATGTTACATATTTGAAGATCATAGACAAAAACCTATAGATGTTCAGAGCTACCACTTTTAATCTTCTTTACGTTTCTTCTATGTGTATATTTATAAATTTACTAAAATAGAATTATACTGAAAGCACTTCGTAGTCTTTTTACTGTACCTGACATTACATTGCAATGCATATTTTTCAAAATCATTTTTATGTGGTCAATCATCTCTGGAAGCATCATATATATATATATGTATGCATATATATATACACATACACACACACATTTTTTTTTTCTTTTTTCTTTTTTTGAGATGGAGTCTCGCTCTGCCGCCCAGGCTTGAGTGCAGTGGTGCAATCCCAGCTCACTGCAACCTCCGCCTCCCAGGTTCAAGTGATTCTCCTGCCTCAGCCTCCTGAGTAGCTGGGATTAGAGACGCACATCACCACGCCCAGCTAATTTTTGTATTTTTAGTAGAGATGGGGTTTCACCATGTTGGCCAGGCTGGTCTCAACCTCCTGACCTCAGGTTATTCACCTGCCTCGGCCTGTCAAAGTGCTGGGATTACAGGTGTTAGCCACCATGCCCAGCCCATATTTGTTATTTTTTTTTAACATTTCACAAATTTGCATGTCAGTTTTGCACAAGAGCCATCCTAATTTTATCTGTATGGTTCCAACTTTGGCACATGCACTGATGAAGCAAGTACTATTAATTTTCTTATCAATGCAAAAACCACTTTTTATGGAAAACATTTAAATATGGGTAAGGCGTCACTTGATTTAGGCAAACAGTTGGATCTGTAAAAATATGTTTACATCTGCCTATTTTCAGTGATGTGCTTAAAACACACATTTTTTAAAATGGTTTTTTAAAAAGCAGGTGACACATGTACATGGTACACATTTCAAGACACAACAGGACAGTGAGAAGTGAGCCGGCCTTGTGTGGCCTGGCCTCTGGGAGCCACTGCCCTCCCCAGGCCAAGTGCCCTCTGTACTTCCAGAGAGAGCTATTCCACACACAGGCACATTTATGTCATCAACATTTAACGTTCCCCAATACTTTCACTTGATTTTGTATATAAATCAGTACATTATCTCTAGAGCTGTCTAGTTCTTTTTAATGGCTATGTGTTTATTCTATTGCATGTGTACCATAAATTAAGCAGTTCTTAGACATTTCACTTCTTTTGAATCTTTTGCTTTAATGAGCAATATAGCTAAAAAATAAGCATACTTATTTGCATCTATATATAATGATATCTGTAACATAAATTCCTAGATGTAGAACGGCGAGGTCAATGATTACGTGTGTGTATAAGTTTAACAGATACGGTAAATCACCTGCAAGAGGTTGATCAATTTGATTACCTATTAATAAGATATGAGTATCTGACCCTTATACTCTCATAAACTCAGAGTTAATCAAATTAAAAAAAAATTGCCAATCTGAGGGTTAAAAATGTTTTATATTTAATTATAAGAAAATTTATACACGTTTTTCATGTTATAAATCTATTTGTATTTCCTTTCCTATGAACCATCTGCTCACGTCCTAACCCTGTTTTTCTACAAGACTGGCATCTTTTCCATGTGGGTTTTTAGGAAGTGTTTGTATATTACTGATATTAGTGTATTATTTGTCACATACGCTAGAAACACTTTTTCCTAGTTTGCCACGTCTTTTGCCTTTATGCTTTTTTCTTTAGGTCATGCAGAAATCTCCAATTTTTAGTAGTCAAATGTATCAATTCTTTCTTTTATGGCTTCTAAACTTTATTTCATACTTAGAAAAATATTCTCCATTTGGGGATTATAACAACAACTATCTCGTGTTTTCTGTGGTACTTCAGGGTTTCATTTTTCACATTACATCTTTGGACTATCTGGAATTTATTCTGGATAAGACAGGCGTTCCACTTAATTTTGTTCAAGAGAGCTACCAGGCATTCTGGCATTTACTGAATCCATCTTCTCACCACAGACGCACAGTGGCCCTTCAAAAGCTCATCTATGGCAGAAAGACACTGCCACCTCCTCTGTATACTAGCTGTCACTACTGAGAACACAGAATCCATCGGAACGAATTAGATTTGCTTCAGATATGCTAGTAGACTGAGATCTTCTCCAGTCCTACAAAGCAACATTTCTGTCAAGCGCATTTCCAGCAGACATCAACTGGCTTGACAGTTATCATTATAACTAAAACAGTAGTGAGCTGATATGGAAGGGTCGATTGGGTTTTTAAACTTATTTCTACTTACATACTCAACAGGGCAATCATAAAAGAATATAAGAATTATTCAGAATTTCTTCCCAATGGTCAAGTCTGAATTGTTCTTCTAACTTGAAGTTTACCGTGAATTTATTTAGAATAAGTAAGCTGCAGTACTTACAACACAGGTAACAGATGGTTTCACTGCACAGTCAAAAGTGACAGGCTTCCCATAGATACAGGAGAAATTTGTTGTGCAGTCTATACAGTCTGCAGGAAGTCTGCTACACAAACCATTGCTTGGACACTTCATCACATAAGGTGGGATTTCAGTACTTTCTGTGAGAAGCAAGAGAGAAGCTTATTCTCCCATAACACTGATTCGAATAACAGAGAACTATCTTCTAAGGTTAAGAGACATGATCATTAGCAAGTAGACACTGCGCTGGAATGAGAGAAGCATGGCACTGGAGTCAGAGACACCTGCAATTAAAGCAGAATTCTGCCAACAGACAGCTGTGTGACCTGGTGAGCACCACACTTGCAAAACATTACTTCATTCCTGCCTCTCAAGTAGCCATGAAAACTAAAGGTGCTCATATACAAATAATGCATAGAAAATTCTGGGTATACATTAGGGGTTAAAAAAAGACTATCATTTTGTAAGTTGAAAAACTAAAACAGTAGGGTCTGTGCAAAATCTTAGAGGAAGTCTGTGGCAAAACTGGAACTAGAACCCAAATCTCTTCATTTCCAATCCAATGTTCTTTTCATCTGAATTCACTAATTTAGAAATGAAACCACTGACATCCTCAGGGCATCAACTTGAAAATGTCATTATTTCACAAGGGTACTTCGATAAGCCACATTTGCTAATATAATATTTAGTTTTATGCTACCAAAGTTCAAAATAGTTCTCTATTTTAATAACATCTTCAGTGAGCTGCAACTTATTTCCAACCAACCTCATCAGTGTGCAATATATTTTTACCAACTGAGAGGATCAAAATTGCAAGTATTCCTGAAAAGAAGGGCTTTTAAAAGCCTGCAAGAGTTAAGAACTCTTGTGCTTTCTCTAAAAAGTAATTTGAGTTTAAAATTTAAGTGCACTGCTGTTTTTTACACCCAAATAAGAATCCGTAAAATACCTCTGCCAGTTTCAATTCACTGAAGTAATGTCACTCTGAAGTGATGAAATTAGACTCAAAGCCTCCACCTAGCAAAACAACTAATGCTTGTTTAAAACTGGTCCTACTTTACTCACTGTATTAAGTGAACAATTCTACAAAATACTCTTTTCTTTGATCCCATGACTATGTGGCTGGAAGGTGGACACTTAGAATCACAAAGCAGAAATGACTTTAGGCCGTTAGACCAACCCCATCGCTTTAAAGGTGAGGACCAAGGTCCAAAGGGGATAAATAATTTGTTCAAGATCCCAGTAGCAAAACCAGATATAGATTTCAAGACTCCATCAGTCCCTCTGTAATCCTTTCATTTCACACAGTCCTGGGGGAGCCTTTAATATCCAACATCAGGAACAGGGTTCTAGAAGTAGAGGAAATTTGCTGAAGGGAAAGAAGCACTGACTGAAGGTTATTTTGATGGATGAAGTGGAAAAATAACAGAAATAAGGAGACAAACGAGCGCGCGATTGGAAAAAGAGATGAGGCAGAAACGTCAAAAGGTATCCAAATACCAAGACTATCCACTGAAAATGGCTGTGTATCTGCCCTTAATTCACACCATCTAAAATACAATAAAATATTCAAAAATGGAAAGTGACTTCGTATATTAAGGAAATTTTTATCAAAAACAAAGAAAAACTACTAGATGTAAATACACATATTTGCCAGAACAGAAAATGTCTAGTACCTGCTGCCCTGGGAACTACTGTGAATGTGCGTGTTGGGCCCGGATCCTTTATTGACTGAGCCAGCGCCTGCGATTGCTCTAAATTTAAGGATCGTACAATTAGAGAAACATGTTATCCCGGGACAAGAAAACCTTGTTTTGTGTGGTTAACACGGCGGGTCTACACCAGGTCAATAAGCCGCTCATGAAAACCTCACGGCTTGGCAGCCAGAAAACACAAAAGCTTAGGGACGAAACGTCAACGGGGTAGACACCAGAGACCGAAGGATGGCATCGTGCTCCAGTTCCGCCTTCCCGGCCCAGCCCCCAAGCGCTCCATCTCCGTTCCAGGGCCTCTACAGCCGCGATGGGCGGCTCGGTGTCGCCGGAGCGGAAGGACGGCCTCGGGCCAAACGGCCAGGGCGCTAGAGTCCAGATGCAGCGACATGCCGCCCGGAGCCCGGCACTCGGCCTCCTCCCCGCGTCAGCCTCTGCCCTTGGGCCCGGCCTCCTCGCAGCTCCCAGGGCCCTGCTGCCACTCAGCCCCACCGACGCTGAACCTAGCTTTCGACTCACCACCGCCCGACAGAATGCAGAATTGCGAGAGGAAGAGCAGCACGCGACACAGGGCGCGGAGGCCCCGCAGCGGGCGCACCCCACCTGCCATCTTGTCAGTGCGTGCGCACTTCCAGGCCTGGGGGCGGGCCCTGGAGGCGGCGCGGGGGCTGGTGCACGGAAGCAAGCGGGCGAGGCGGGGCGGGGCGGGGCGGGGCGGGCGCGCCTGGGAGCTGGAGCGTGAACTGGACGCAGGCGCGATGCAGCTCCGGACGGTTGGTGTCTGCGCTTTCGCTGACCCCGCGCGGGTCGCGGGTTTTCTTCGGGTTGCGCCCTCCGGGAGGTCCCCGAGGAGTATGCGAGCGTGGGAGGTTGCTCCGTTTCCACGCGACCCTCACGCCCTTGGACGAGGCCTTCACCCCTCCTTCCACTGCAGGAGACCGGTTAGAGGTCATCCGTGGACCGAAATGCACAGCCAAAGCAATGAAGTGCAGAGGCGGGCAAATGTGGGAGGCAGGCCGCTCCAGTGTATGGTCGGGTGTCGAGTGCTGGATCCTGTGCGAAGGTTCTGAAGACAGTATCCCTTGGCGTTTCATTCTAAAGACTTATTTACAGTCGGGGAAGCGGCCCCTGGACGACGTGGGCCTGAGGGACCCCTCCCTTGGGGCCAGCGCTCAGGCCTGCGGCGGCTTTCACTTCTGGCCAGCCCCTTGTAGATACGCAGCACTTCCAGAAAGTTCCTCTCAGACCTGGAGAAGCAGGATGGCCCGAGGCGCTGGGAATCGAGGGGAGGGTCCAGAGCACAGCCCTGCCTGGGGAGGTCGGCCGTCTGGGTAGCCGCGCTCAGGCCCCAGCTCATGGAGACCCTTGCCAGTTTCTATCACAGCACACCTAGAAGGAACGTGCTGGTGACATGTGCTCTCCTCCCACCCACGTGCTGCAAGATCATTCATTCCGGGGTCTTCTGACTACCACCCCTCACGTGCATGTTTGCTGAATGATTTTTAAAAAAATACATGGAAAAGTGCCTGCACATAAGCCCTGAATGTTAGTTTTAAAAATCGTATCACGGCTGGGCGCGGCAGCTGACGCCTGTAATCCCAGCACTTTGGGAAGCCCAGGCAAGAGGATCACAAGGTCAGGAGATCGAAACCATCCTGGCTAACACGGTGAAAGCCTGTCTCTACTAAAAATACAAAAAATTAGCCCGGCGTGGTGGTACGCGCCTGTGGTCCCAGCTGCTTGGGAGACTGAGGCAGGAGAATCGCCTGAACCCGGAAGGCTGAGATCGCGCCGCTGCACTCAAGCTGGGCAACAGAGCGAGACGGCGTCTCAAAAAAAAAAAAAAATTGTAAAAAAATCATTTATCACACAATCTGCACCTAAAAGAATCGTATCACAATCTGCACGTTATACTACTACACAAGTCTGATATAGTTTTGTTTGCCAACTTTCACTGTTCACATCCCTCAGGAAGTTAACTAGATGATCAGTATATTGAAGAGATAATTTCTTACATTTCTTTTGAATTTCACAGCATATTGCAAACGAAACAATACTTCTTGTTTGGTAGCTGAATTCTCTGTTGACATAATGCCGTTTTAATTCAGTTCTGAGCAAGTAAAGCATTCCTCTGTAAAATCTGAAATCCATTTCAGTATATAAATCCATGGAATGTCATACCATCAAAAGTAATTTAACTCTAGGTGAGCAGCTTAATTGTGAGAAGCCCACAGCTGAAATACTGGAAACACTGATGCAGTTCATTCGGGAATTTATTTTTTTCTAAAGCTGAACAAAACCTAATTATGAATTAGAAACATTTAAATGGCAACTATTAACCTATAGTGCAAACACCAGATTCCACAAAACTGAATTCCTTTGTCAGTAATCCAATATTTAGTAGTAGCTGCTGCTTTTGTGGTTGTTGGTTAAAATTAATGATTCCAATTTTGAAGATAAAGTTTCAGTGTGAATTTTAGTAAAACTGTCATAAAAATACCTGAGACATACCAGAAAATAAGATTTTCCCTCATGTTACAAAAAAAAAAAAAAAAAAAAAAACTCTGCAGACTTTTATTTGAAGCCCATGTTTTGAAAATCACAAATCTTGGCCCTAACATTTCATAATCATTTCCTAGTGTTTTGTTTCACTTTTTCAATGAATAATATTTCCCCATTTAAATTTCTCAAGGCATTGATTGCTGGAAAATTTCCCACACATGCCTTCTGATTGTCCCTCATGGACATCAGTGAATTAAACTTGGTACATGTCAGCTACACATTCATTGTCTCCTTTCTCAGCTGAGCTCGTGAATGAACCCCCATCAAAGGCTCCAAAGTCTTAGAAGTACTAACATGTTAAGAAAAATACATTTTTAAGGGTCAAAACAAAGTTACACAGAAGCAAATATTAGGGAAGGACTTCAAAAGTCCTCCTCAGCAATGAGTGTCCGTGACTTCTTGAGATTCTTCAGTTTATCAATGGCAGAAGTTACTAAAATCTCTCCATGAATTTTGTTGTCTCTTGTGCGCACGTTTACAGCATTATTTATCTTTTCCTTTTCTCCAACCACTGCAGAAAAGAAAGGTGAAGAAATGTATTTTAAATCAGCAATTTGCCAAACGTTAAGTCAGCAGTCCCATGACAAGTTTTTATCAAGTTTTTATTCGTTGTTAATAAATATCATCTAATGAGCATTAGGTTCATCCTCTGATAGTTAAGTTTCTTGAGGGAAGGAATGACTTCTGATCCCATCTCTCTATTGTCCACTTGAGAGAACAGCTCTTGTGGTCCTAGGGTGCAAATGAGAGCAGGGAGCTCTTACAGAGTCACTGACTCCACCTGGCATACCTGATGAGCCAAGAGGTGGACACCAGACCCATGCGAGTCAGCCAGAATTTTCTGGAATGTGGGTAAAAAGTTTGTTCTCTCTAGTGACCCATATTGTGAGATGATGCAGGAATCTACAGCCATGCTTCTTGCCATACAGAAGGAGGAAACCGGTCTGCAGATAAGCAGAACAAAGCAGATATTCAAGAGAAGCATAAAGAACCAGAGCGAAACAGGAACCAGAAATGGGAAGAAATAGTCCTGGTGAGGGTTGGGCTCCTGATTGCTCTTCTAGTGGTTTGGCTATTTAATTCTACCTTTCATGTCATGGGACACTCCAAGACCCTTCCAATAAATGCTGTCTTTGTCTAAACCAAGTTGAGGTTTCTGTCACCAGAAGAAGCCTGATTGAAACACCACAATACCTACTATGATGTCAAACATTATCAATGAAACGCTGTCAGTGGAACAACACTATGCATATTTATTTTGCCTTCTACCGACTCTCAACTTACAGGAAATAGCAATACTATGCCTGCAGTTATATCAGTGTTAGTTTCTCTTAATTTTGGAATCATTTTTAAAGCCTAAATTTTAGATTCTGCATCTAATTAGTCATGTGCTAAAAGGACATTTTACTTTTCATCTAAATCTTTTCCTTTGGATCATTTTAAATTTGGGATCTTTTCTTTCCATTAGTTTAAACTTTCCTAATAAGCCAGAAAAGTGAGGGAAAATATTACAGGCCTGTGAGGCTAAAATATAAAGTATATAATTCTACTGATGGGATCATTTTCATAGTTGTTTTCATTGTTGGCTTGCAATACTAACTACTGCTAGTAAAACTATCCCAGAGGATTCAGGTGAAACTTTATAACTCTTCTTCCAGCAAACAATAAAGAATACCTAGGAACAGCTAAGCCAGGAACGTTATGGACTCTTCTTTTTGTATAAGTATTAAGTAGTTGAACCATATTTATTTGTCCTTTTGGAATTGAAGTGAAAAAAAAAAGCATTTGGAAAAATATATACAAACTTAAATTACCCAAAATAAAATTATACTGAGCCAGCTGTGCATTTCGTATTTTCTTATTTAGTGTACAATTATGATCTAAGTCAACGTCAGCCATAAATCCTTCTTCAAAAAATTCACTGGATACCTAGAAGAAAATGAAACACCTTTATTGTTACATTATGGTACCTAGCCTCCAAAAAGACCCCTGTTGTTCCCCACTCTTGGTATTCACACCCTTGTAGAGTTCCCTGCTCACTATACCAGAGAGGGTCTCTGTGACCATAAAGAAGTACGGAAGTGTTGGCACATCATTTCTGAGACTAGTTTATAAAAACCTGCAGCTCCCATCTCTTTCAGATCACTTGCTCTGGGGGAAACCAGCCACCATGCCGTAAGGACAGTCAGGCCACTTGTGAAGAAGCCCAGGTGATAAGGAGCTGTATCCACCAACTGTGAGTGAGCTCTGAGGCCTGCAGCCCTGGCCAACAGCCTGACTGCAGCCATAGGAGATGCTCTGCACCGGAATCCACCAGCTGAGCTGTTCCCAGACCCTGACTCATAGGAACTGTGAGATAATAAATGTTTGTTGTTTAAAGCTGCTAAGTTTTGGGGTCACTTGTGATACAGCAACAGATAACATTCTTCCCTAAATAGAGCCATGTAGAAATGAATACGTATGTTTTAAAATACTAATTTCTCAAAAACATTAAGAAATGAAATAGTTCTGATACAGCTGCAGAGACATGATTCATGTGTTACCACCAACTGCTGAAAACATGGTTTAAATTAATGTGTCAGTTCTGCAATATTTTAAAGCATGAAGGACATTCCAAATTGATGACCTACACAGAATACATGCAAGATTATTATGTACTTTAAACATCTCTGATTTTACCTGAAGTGCATATTTTTCACAAGTTGGCCCCACAGGGATGACCATTACCTGACGAGGAGATAGCCAGAAAGGCCTGAAAAATACATAACATATGTATTTTCAAAGTATAATAATGGTTACTTATTACATGATTTTCACATAACCAAAGATTATTTTAAAGACTTCACAAGAGGGCAGTTTCAGTAGAGCAGCATGGAAGAAAACCAAATTGTATTAAAGTTTGAAGGCAACAAAGTAAACAAAAGGATAATTTTGGAATTTTGATAGCACAAGTGTAGGTAGAATGAGCTGGCAGATAGCCCAAAGGGCTGATCATGCACTTACTGTATGCCCCAGCAACTGCACTCCTGGGCAGTTGTCCCAAAGAAATGAAAGCATATGTTCACACACGATACTGCACACTAATGTCCATAGCAGCTTTAATCAGCAAAAAAAAAAAAAAAAAGGAACCAACTCATTTATCTCAAAACAACATGGATTGCTTTCAAGGGAATTCCACTGAGTGAAAAGAAGCCTACTTCAAAAGTTTGTGTACTGTATAAATTCATTTATGTAATATTCTTTATATGACAAAATGATGGAGCTAGAGAACACGTTCATGTGTTGTCAGATAAGAGGACAGGGGTGGGATGGTTTGAGTGTGGGGAAAAAAGGGGAGCAGGAGGGAGCCTTACAAGTTATGGAACTGTCCTGTAACTTGACTGGTGGTATTACACCATCTGTCCATGTGACACAGCTAAATACACATTCACACAAATGAGTGCATGTGAGGCTGGTGAAATCTGAACAAGGTTGGTGGATAGTCTCAATGTCTAGTTCTTGGTTGTGATACTGTATCTAGTTTTGCAAGATGTTACCATTGGGGAAAACTTGGTAAAGAGTGTGCTGAACCTCTCTGTATAACTTTTTTTTTTTTTTGAGATGGAGTCTTGCTCACCCAGACTAGAGTGCAGTGGTGCGATCTCGGCTGACTGCAACCTTCGCCTCCTGAGTTCAAGTGATTCTCCTGGCTTAGCCTCCTGAGTAAATGGGATTACAGCCATTGCCACCACACCCAGCTAATTTTTGTATTTTCAGTAGAGATGGGGTTTCACCATGTTGGCCAGGCTGGTCTCGAACTCCTGACCTCAGGTGATCCATCCACCTCAGCCTCCCAAAGTGTTGGGATTACAGGTGTGAGCCACCACGTCCGGCCTCTGTATAACTTCTTACAACGACGTGTGAACCTATGATTATTTCAAAATACAATTTTTCTAAAAAAAAAAATGGCAGTGTAGGTATAAGCAATGTCCGCTATGAGGCATGTTTGCCTTTTCCCTGTCATAGTGAGTATTTAGTCTGAAGGTGAAAGGATATGCAAAGAGGACTATTTCAGATAGCACTTTATGAATGTGCGTATTTATATATTTATTCTCAAATTACAAACACAAAATAATACATGATAAATGGTAAAACACAGAAATACAGGTTATATAATGGAAAGTACATGTTTTCTTTTGAGCTCTGTCCTTACCCCATCCTCAGCCCTACTTCCCTAAAGGACTCACATTTTAGCCATCTTTACTTTTGGCTTCTGGGGAGATTTCCCCACAAGCCTGACTGCTGTCTGAAGTCTGGATGTATGAAGTGCAGGGATTATACCTCAGTCTCTGCAACAAAGGAAGGCATGCTCAGTGCACTGGCCCCAACCACCTCCTGTCTCCCACTCCATCTCCTATTTCACTAGTTCTCGTTTTTTTTTTTTTTTTTTTTAAACCACTTTCACTGCAACCATTCTAATGCAAGACACCATCATCTCTCACCTATGGTAAACTGTTTAAAACCAACTGGAAAGAAATATAAACATGTTAACTCATACTCAGGTGGCACACATATTCATATCCGTACTTTTGGGTTAACTGTAACTTCAATAGCCTAGAAACTCCATGATACCTAACTGTATTTCTCTTTGATCACAAAATATCAGTAATATACACAGACTCTCCAGCTACCCAGGACTTTTGGAAGACACTTTGTTTGGGACACTTCCCACCTTATGTTTCCTGCTCAAAAATTTGCTTCCCCAGCCTTACTGGGCATGAATGCTAGTATGCATGGGTGTGATCTAGGTTCTGCTAATGTATAAACATGGCACTTTGACTTAAGACAGAGTGGAGAAGGATGCACCACATGGAATCCATTCTGGCAAGGAAGGGTGATGCAGAGACATGGAACTTTTGGCGGAACTGGTTGCAGTGACCCTAGCAGTATCATCCAGTACCCAGTGTCCACAATGGGAGCTGCAGGGACTGCGCCCAGCAATAGTAGCACTGGGGGCAGTAGTTTCTGAAAAGAGAACTA
The DNA here is from genome assembly GCF_007565055.1 of Rhinopithecus roxellana. NCBI lineage: Eukaryota > Metazoa > Chordata > Mammalia > Primates > Cercopithecidae > Rhinopithecus > Rhinopithecus roxellana. Next base: position 17,533,932 of record NC_044553.1, on the reverse strand, counting down.
AATTGCATGACCAGATGCTCAGCCAATTTCTAAAAATGGAATGGGAGGTAGAAATTTCACAGGTGGTTACTGGTTTGCAGCATTTCCACACACTAGGATGCATCATCACAAGATGTTGTCTGCCAGCCGGTGCCATAACTGCTAGTAAAGCCACTTGCTTCTGAATGCATGGTGATAGTAGTGAATCCCATAATGTCAGTGCAATGCTTTACTTATTTGCTATAAAATCTCTTTCATAGTCAGAAGCACTGTTGTGTTTCTGGCAGCACGTAAGTATATACTTGGTGCCACTGGCAGAAGCATGGCAGCAAAGAAGAGCAAAGCAAAATCCACAGAGGGTCTCTCTTCAGTGAGAACGAGGCATTGGTCCTTATATGACAAAAGGGATTCAATGTAATCAACCTGCTACAAGACCACTGGCTGTTCCCCCAGGTTATGGTACCATCCTGGGGGATCACAATTAATCACTACTGATGGCAACCAGAATCCTCAGAAGAGATGGAGCCAGATGGAACTTAGTGTGGCAAAGTCCATATTGTTGAGCCCATGCACATCCACCAGTGGCCACTTTGCCCATGAGCCACTAAGCAACAACTAGGGAAAAAGAATAAGCTGATTTTTAACAGAATGGGTCCTCTTGTATTAGAATATTGAAAAATTCCTCAACAGTGGGAGCCTTTTGATGGCAATACCATCTCTGTTGGCCCATTGTGAGTGATCATCCACATTTCTGCTTCCCAAATCTATGTAATTTATTTTTCAGTCTAATTATTTCTAGATCTTTGACCTTGTGGCCAAAGCAGTAACTAGAGCCCATGCATCCATGTAGCTCCATACCTCCGGCCATTCTTCCTTCCAGGCAAAAAGGACAAGATGCACCACTCAAAATTCTGCACTTTAGGACACTTCCTTTCCCCACTGTCATCCTAATTGGGCTGTGCTGCTAAGTCATCCTCTTTGAGTTTGTGCCATTTATGAATCAGGTTTACATGTTTTCCTCCTCAGTGGCTGTAGGGAACCCCAAAGGCAAACAATATGGGTTGAAGGAAGGATGGCTGGAGAGCAAGAGGTGGTACCTAGGAGTGTGGGTCACATATTTTCAAGATAGCAACTAGATCTCTGAAGGGCTTGAAATAGGCAAAAAGATAACTTTAATTCTACTGAGTCCCGCAAAAGGTAAATGGTACATTTTTATGCCACTCTCCCTTAGTTTTTGTTTTCTGATCTGGCAAATGGAATAAGAATTCTTTATTTGTTGTTTGGATACTTGCTAATTATAAGGCAGGAAATGCCCTTTCTTTTGTTACTACTTTGATTTTTTACACATGATTTTTTAAGAATAGAAATATTTTTAAAAAGGAAAAATAAGTAAAATAAAAATTAAAAATAATAATAGACATATAGCTTTTTTTTTTTCATATCACTTACCATTTTCCCCCATAGTTTTCTGAAAGAATGGCTATCATTCTTTCCACTGATCCCAAAATGGCTCGATGAATGATCACAGGTCTCTTCTTATCATCCCCATCCTTACTAAAAAATGAAAATTATACGTTTAAGTCTTTTCCTAAGAGTCAGTAACTATCTTCTAGCCTTATATTTTGAGAACAGATTTAGATTAGTGATATCAGATATCTCTCCATTAACCTTATTTGTTCTGTGACTGTCTTGTTTTCTCATTGCTTTGTTTGCTAATCTTTTTTTCTTTTATTTTAAAAACTTTAATTAGAGAACACTGAAACATATACAAAAGTAGAGAGAACAGTATAATGAACTTCCACATACCCTCTCTCAGCTTCACAAAATGTCAACTCCCAGCCAATCTCATCTGATCTAAATGCACCCCCATTCTTGCCACTATCTCCCACATTATAATCTTCATTTTAAAAATGTTCCTGATATGTGTTCTTGAAGTCCACTGGTCAAATTCCCTGAAACCCTCGTGAGGTATACCTTACATTTAATTATTCCCTCTCCCCCTTAGGAAAAAAAAAATGAAAAAAGCAAATGATGACTTAATTGTAATGAAGTCAGCCATTTCAAGATCTCTGCACAAGTTTCTCAGAAAGATAAATTTCACATTATTGCAACAAATGTAACATGTGACACAAAGTTCTTCTGACAAATTTTTATCTAAAACTTATACCAGCTAGCTACTACTAAAATAAATAAAACAAATTTAACAAATAAATAATAAAGTAAAACAAACAAATAAAAACAGAGAAACCCATTCATTAAACCTACTTCAAATGAGTTAAAACTGGATATCATCACTGCCAGCCATTTCTGCTAAGAGCCATTATAAAATAACTGCAGGCAAAACCCTCTGTCTAGACCCTACAGGAAGCTTTGGGGTGGGGGTGGGCGGCTTGAGTCCATTTCTATGCAGGTATATGAAGAAATTAATCCCACAAATTGAAACCAGTATGAAATATTACTGAATATTACATCATGTTGATTTTGTGTGGGGAAGAAAGAGAAGCAAGCTGATCCTTTCGCAGAGCCTGGGTATCCAAAATTTCTGTCCCATCATCTCTTTTAATCATGTCTAGACTTAAGAAGAGCAAATAGTGATATAAACTATGATTACACATCTATGCTATCAGATAAACGTTGCAATGAATGCCAAATTTCCCCAAAATAACCCCAGTGGATTTGCTTACAATTAGATTAATAGATAAGTTTGAAGAGAATAACTTCACAAATGTTGATTCTTCTCATTCCAAAGTGTGGTATGAATCTTCATTTAAATAACTCTTTTTTATGGTATTTGAGAAAATTTTATAGTGTATGCTTATAAATAACATCTATAGTCATGTGTTGCCTAATGACATTTTGGTCAACAATGGACTGCATATGATGGTGGTCCTATGAGATTATAAAGAAGCTGAAAAATTCTTATCATCTAGTGATTTGTGTTACAAGCACCTACAGCATTCAGTACAGTAACATTCTGTAAAAGTTTGTAGCTAGGAGCAATAGGCTATCCCATATAGCTTAAGTGTGTAGTGCCCTATTATCATCTAGGTTTGTGTAAGTACACTCTGTGATGTTCACACAACGACACATTTCTCAAAACATATCCCTGTCTTGACTATATTTATGGGGACGCATGACTATATTTATATTTATTGTTAAGTTTATTCATATTTTCTATTTTGTTGTTGCTGTTGCTTCTGAAATGTTTTTTTTCCATTGCATTTCCTAGATTATTGCTAATATTATAAAGCCAAATTGATTTTTGCATTTCTACCTTCCTTTATTATTAGTCCCCATTTTCTCCATTTGATTCTGTTGGATTTCTCTATATTTTAACATCTACAAATAATTTTATCTCTTTTTTATCTCTTTTTATCTCTTTCATGTATTTGTAATCCTAGAATAATTTTGAGTAACAATACAAACAGTAGTCATATTCATCTTCTTCCCAACTGTGCTGAGATGTTATTGCTGTTTTCTGATAAAGGCTCTTTATCATGATAAGGAAATTTTTGTTCATTTCACAGGAATGAATGTTAACTTTTATCTGATGCCCTTCTGCATGCTGAATGTAATGAATGACAACAGTACACTCTCATCCATCACTGCTTTTTTAGGGAAAAACCCTTACTCAATTATGGTGATGACCTTGATGCTTCTCTCTCCTCTTATACATAAGCCTGAGCAAATCACATCAGTTCTTCCTCCAAAATACACTCCCAGTACCCCTACTTTGTTCATCTCTATGCCACCTGGCTCCAACTGTCATCGTTTCTTACCTGATCTGCAATCCACTGCTTTCACCTTTGCTTGCCTACTCGCCATTTGCCACACAACACCTATGATGGCTGGCTGGGCTGATTTGTTTCTCCTCCACATCCTCCTTAAATGAGGAGTTTCACTTGCATTCTGATGGCCCTAAAGAATTTTGTTGTAGGACTGATCCTGAAGGTTTGACTTCTTACTAATAGTTGTGACCCTTGTTCCTCCAAAAGGGAGAGATTAGACTTTTCAGAGTCCTACTAACTCCACTGGACCAATCAACAGCAGTTAGGGGTCAAATCCCAGCTTTTCCATTTTGGCACATGGTGTGACCTATGGGACTTGGCCAGTGGGTGGCGAACACATGGAACAGATCTGAATATCACTATAAAGGCTTCGATAACTGACCTGACACCGAACCACAGCCCACAAAAGTGGGTTGGAAATTTCCACCTGAACCTAACCAGGCAGATTCACTGCCAAAACAAGACAACCTCCTTAGGATTTAAAGAAGATACAGCATCTCATAACATAATATTCAAAATGTTCAGGATATAATCCTAAACTACTTAGCGTATGAATCATTGGAAAATTCTCAGTTTGTGAGAAGAAAAGACAAACAACAGTCCAGCGCAAGAAAACACAAATGATGGAATTACCAAAGGCTAGAAACAGCCATTATAACTGTACCCTAAAAAGTAGGGTAAACACACCTGGAGTGACTGGAAAGGCTTAAAGTCTCAGCAAGAAATATAAAATATGAGCAACAGACATTGTAGAACTGAAAACTACAATGACAGAAAGTTTTAAAGAGTCATTAGATGGATTCAGTAGCAACAGAGATGATAAAGAGTTGGTGAAAGACCAAAGGAAGCATAAACAGCCTCAGAAAACTGGAAAAATGCCAAAAGGCCTAATATTCAGGTCACCTGAGTCCCAGAAGAAGCGATATAGCAGAAAAGAAATATGGAAAAACAATGGCTGAAAACTATCCAACTTTCACAAACCAATAACTTACAGTTCCAAGAAGTTCAAACCTCCACAACATAAACTTGAGTAAGTCCACAGTCAGACACATCACAATCATGTGACACATAAAGGAAAAGTGACTCAAATTACTGCATATTTCTCATCAGAAACCATAAAAGCCAGAAGGATGTGTAACAATATTTTTTGTGTTTTTACTTTGCAAGAAAATATACAACTTAAAAAATAAAATCCCCAAACTAATCAGTTCATCAAAAATATTTCAGCCTACAGCCTACAGAAACTGCTACCATTTAGAACTGTACAGCATTATCATCTCAGTGTGTAGTGGCACACATGCAAATAGAATAGACCATATGAGGACACATTACAACTTACGAACTCAAATTTGTTCAACACTGTAAACAACATATAGTGTAGATGACAGGAAAGCTCTCAGGTAATGTTTATTTCACAAACATGACCTTGGAAGAATTAATAAGATAGCATCTCAGTTATTTACATAAAAATAGAAAAATCAGCTTGAGTTTAAGGTGGCAAATCTTTCTGTAAAACTAGCCAATCTTTCACCCAGATTGAAGTTTTAAAATTTGCTCTTTGAACAGGGATAATGACATCTTACTGCAAATAATGTAAAATATTTTTTAACTACTCAGGTCATATTTTGTATTAAATTTAATAAAAAGTAAAAGTAAGAAAGCTAAGTTTTTACTTTGGGAAATATTAACATTTATGCACAAGATGAGAACAAGACTTAAAAAAACAACTTGATAGAACTCAGGAACCCCTCCAATAAATGTAAACATTGGAAGACTTCAGAATTTATTTCAAGATCCTCACTAAATCATTGGAGCAGTAATGTTCTAATATTTATCTCATGGTAAGCATCAAAATTGTTCTGTATTTTCACTACATAAATTTTATTTCATGTCTACTCTGGAAATGAGATGCAACAAAGGTTAACAAAAAAATAGATGTCTCTGTTTTTAAATTAGAAGATGAATGTTCTGGGCCAGGAGCGGTGGCTCACGCCTGTAATCCCAGCACTTTGGGAGGCTGAGGTGGGTGGAGTTAAGGAGTTCGAGACCAGCCTAGCCAACATGGTGAAACCCTGACTCCACTAAAAATACAAAGTTTAGCCAGGCATGGCGGTTCATGCTTGTAGTCCCAGTTACTCAGGAGGCTGAGGCAGAAGAATTGCTTGAACCCAGGAGGCGGAGGTTTCAGTGAGCCAAGATTGTGCCACTGCACTCCAGCCTGGGCAACAGAGCAAGACTCCATCTCAAAAAAAAAAAAAAAAAAGAACATGAGTGTTCAAAGTTTGCATTAACCTCAGAAGTATCCTCTTGCCATACTACTAATTTATATTTTTAAACAATATTTTTAAAATATTAAAAGTAAGTAACTATCAACCCAGAATTGTACAATCAAAGAAGAAGGTTATTTTCTTTGAAAGTACAACAAAATAAAGACATTCTCACATGAAATAAAATAAGGCAATTCATCTCCAACCGACCTGCTTTAAATAAACTTTTTTTTCTGTTATATCTTCAGATACATGAGAAATGATACTAGAGGGAACCCTGGAACATCAAGAATGAAACAAGATCAACAGATATGGTAAATATTTGATAAATAATAATGTTCTCCTAAGCTCTTTAAAACAGGAACTATGATTGAAAACAAAAATTATAATATTGCTTATGAGGTTGTTAATGTGTATGACATGTAGTATGTAGTATGCCTTCCAAAATTAATTTTTTTAAATAACAAGACTTGAAAGTCAAAATTATGCCTTGATCCATGGGCTGCAGAATGGATGCTGTATTAGCAGACATGAAAAAACATTAATCTCCTTGTACATCTCCATCAGAGCTCTTGGATGACCAGGTGCATTGTCAATGTACAGTAATCTTTCGAAATAAATCTTTTTTTTTTTTTTCCCTGAGCAGTAGGTCTCAAGAGTAGGTTTAAAACATTCAGTAAACTATGCTGTAAACAGATGTGCTGCCATCTAGGTTTCGTTGTTCCATTTCTAGAACACAGGCAGAGTAGATTTAGCATCATTCGTTAAGGGTTCTAAAATTTTCTGAATGGTAAATGAGCATTGGCTTCAAGTTAAAGTCATGAGCTGCATTAGCTCCTAATAAGAGGGTGAGCCTATCCTTTGAAGTTCTGAAGACAGTCATTGACTTTTCCTCTCTAGCTATGAAAGTCCTAGAGGGTATCTTCTAATAGAAGGCTGTTTCATATATATTGAAAATCTGTTGTTTAGTGTTGCCATCTTCATCATTGGTCTTAGCTAGATCTTCTGGATAACTTGCTGCAGTGTGTACATCTGCCCTTGTTGCTTCACTTTGCACTTGTATATTATGGAGATGGATTTTTTTTGTTTTTTTTTGAGATGGGAGTTTCACTCTTGTTGCCCAGGCTGGAGGGCAATGGCATGATCTTGGCTCACTGCAACTTCTGTCTCCTGGATTCATGCGATTCTCCTGCCTCAGCCTCCCAAGTAGTTGGGATTACAGGCACCCACCACCACACCCAGCTTTTTTTTGTTTGTTTTTTTTTTTGTATTTTTGTATTTTTAGTAGAGACTGGGTTTCACCAACCATACAGGGTTGGCCAGGCTGGTCTCGATCTCCTGACTTCAGGTGATCCACCTGCCTTGGCCTCCCAAAGTGCTGAGATTACAGGCATGAACCAGTGCACCTGGCCCTGGAGATGGCTCTTTTAACTTCATGAACAAACCTCTGCTAGTTTCAAACTTTGCTTCTGCAGCTTCTTCACCTCTCTGTCTTCACAGAATTGAAAAATTAGGGCTTTGCTCTGGATTAGTCTTTGGCTTCAGGGAAACTTACTCCACATCAGCAAGAAGGCTGTTTCACTTCCTTATCATTTGTGTTCACTGGAGTAGCACTTTTAATGTCCGTCAAGAGCTTTTCCTTTGCATTCACAACTTGGGTAACTGGTGCAAGAGACCGAGCTTTTGGCCTGTCTGGGCTTTCAACAGTCCTTCCTCACTAAGCTTAATCATTTCTAGCTTTTGATTTAAGGTGAGAGACTTATGACCCTTCTTTACACCTGAATATTTAAGGGCTGTTGTAGGTTATTAATTAGCCTAATTTCAATGTTATTGTGCCTCAGGGAATAGGGAAGGCTGAGGAGAGGGAGAGAGATTAGGGAGTGGCCAGTGGAGCAGTCAGAACAGACAACATTCATTGAGAAAGTTCACCATTTTAAATTGGCATAGTTCATGGCGCCCCCCCAAAATTACAATAGTAATATCAAATATCACTAATCACCATAACAGATACAACAATAATGAAAAAGTTGAAATACTGCAAAGATTACCTAAATGTGACACAAAGACATGAAGTAAGCCCATGCTGTTGGAAAAATGGCACTGATATACTTGCTTGACACAGGGTTGCCACAGACCTTCAGTTTATAAAAAAATGCAACATCTGTGAAGTGCTATACAGCGAAGCACGATAAAACAAGGTGTGCCTGTATATATATATAGTCGTGCACTGCGTAACAGTGTTCTGGCCAAAAACAAGAGCACATATATGACAGTGGTCCAGTAAGATTATAATGGAGCTAAAAATCTTCCCATTATTCAGGTGTTTGTGGTGATAAACCTACCGCGCTGCCAGCTGTATAAAAGGACAGCACCTACAATTATGTACTGTACATAATACTTGATAATGATAATGAACAACTATGTTACTGGTTTATGTATTTACTACACTGTACTTCTGTTATCTAAGGTAAGTATTCTTTCACTTACTTAAAAAAAAAAAAAGTTAGCTGTAAAACAGCCTGAGGCTGGTCTTTCAGGAGGTATTCCAGAAGAAGACACTATTATCATGGGTGATGACAGCCCCAAGTGTTACTGTCCCTGGAACCTTCCAATGGGACAAGAAATGGACGTGGAAGACAGTGATATTGATAACCTTGGCCTTATGTAGGCCTAGGCTACTAGGCTGATATATGAACTAGGCTGATGTATGTGTTTGCGTCTTAGTTTTCAACAAAAAAAAAAATTAAAAAGTAAAAGATTTTTAAACTTTTTAATAGAAAAATGTTTATAGAATAAAGATATAAAGAAAATATTTTTGTGGCCGGGCGCGGTGGCTCAAGCCTGTAATCCCAGCACTTTGGGAGGCCGAGACGGGCGGATCACGAGGTCAGGAGATCGAGACCATCCTGGCTAACACGGTGAAACCCCGTCTCTACTAAAAATACAAAAAAAACTAGCCGGGCGAAGTGGCGGGCGCCTGTAGTCCCAGCTACTCGGGAGGCTGAGGCAAGAGAATGGCGTAAACCCGGGAGGCGGAGCTTGCAGTGAGCTGAGATCCGGCCACTGCACTCCAGCCTGGGCGACAGAGCGAGACTCTGCCTCAAAAAAAAAAAAAAAAAAAAAAAAGAAAATATTTTTGTACAACTGTAATGTATTTGTGTAAGGTAAGTGTTATAATAAAAGATTCAAAAGTTTTAAAATGTCAAAAATGTATAAAGTAAAAAAGTTACAGTAAGCTAAGGTTAATTTACTATTGAAGAAAAAAGTTCTTTAAATTTAGTGTAGCCTAAATGTACAGTGTTTATAAAGTCTACAGTAGCATATACTAATGTCCTTGGCCTTCACATATACTTACAACTTACTGACTCGCCTGGAGCAACTTCCAGTTAAGCAAGCTCCATTCATGGTAAGTGTCCTAAACAAGTGTACCATTTTTTATCTTTTTTTTTTTTTTTTTTTTGAGACGGAGTCTCAAAGCACATGAAAACATGTTAACATCATTAGCCACTAAAAACATGTAAAATCAAAACATAATTAAATACTACTACACACCTAGTAGAACTGCTTAACAAACAAAACCTGACAATACCAAGTACTGGCAAGGATGTGGAACATCTGGAACTCTTTACACATTGCAGGTGAGAATGCAAAATGGTGCAGCGACTCTGGAAAACAGTTTGGCAATTTCTACAAAATTAAATATCCAATTATCATATGACCCATTCCCAGGTATTTAACCTAAAGAAATGAAAACTTCTATTCACACAAAAACCTACACACAAAGCAGCTCTATTCATAATCACCAAGAACTGGAAGCAACCCAAACACCCTTAAATGAGAGACTGGATCCACAGTGGCATACTAGTCAGTGATAAAAAGGAACAAACTAGCAATACATGCAAAACCATGATGAATCTCCACAGCACTGTGCTACGTGAAAGAAGCCAGTCTCAGAAGGCTCTATACTGCATGACTCCATTTACATGACATTCTGGAAACGGCAAAACTATCTTGATGGGGAATGCATTAATGGTAGTCAGGGGTTAGGAGTAGGACGAATGTGTGACCACAAAGGAGCAGCACAAGAGAATAACAGAATCATAATCATTAAGCTGTACACACACACACACACACACACACACACACACACACACACACACAGAGTTAATTCTACTCTATTTTTTTTTTTTTTTAAAGAAGTTGGCTTACAGTGATAAAATTGCCTTTTTTTCCTCTGCTTTTTCAAGAAAACATCTCATCCTTAAGACACAGACCCAATGCCAGCATTTTGTGAAGTCTTCCCCTCTGTAACTCAGGGAGAGTCAGCAGCCTGGATCATGTTTTCATGGTACTTTGTTCATATCTCTATGCTCATGTTTAGTTATCTTCCTCCCCCTACTAGACCAGAAAATTCAAGTTGATTCCCAACTGGATTATGATCAGGTAAACAAATATATATTGAGTGTATAGTACATAAACTAGACATTCACTAATGTTTATTTCTGTATTGCTAATACTCAAATGACAAACAATTAGAATATTAGTACTATAATATTTATCACATTCACTCACTCACCTAACATATGTGAGATTAAATCTAATAGGCAGTTGGAAGTCCAGCTGAATTGTAGCACATTGATGGTATCTGCCAATAGCATCCTTGATTTTTATGTCAATCTACAAATTAAATAATGTTTTCTTAGAGAGGGTATTTATTTTTCTTTTAAATTTTACTTAAAAGAAGCATATGGTCTACTTACTTTAGGGCCATAAAATGCTCCATCACCTGGGTTCATTTTCCATGGTTCTCCAAATTCCATCAAGCTATTCTGTAGTTGCTTTTCCAAAAGAAGAAAAAAGATAAAATTATACATTGTATTTTTTTTTACATACAGCTCACAAAAGTTACTATAACTCTTCATTACAGTCTATGTTAGTTCAACATGTATTTATTGAGCATCTTTTACATTCAATAAACTATTGAGCAGGGACTACACAGAGATGATTAAGGTGCCACCTGCTCTCAAGAAACATAAACATTTTAACTGGGAAGAAAAGATCATTTATAAATTGTTCCAGTGAATTTCAGGTAAGCACTAGGGAGGGGACGCTTGGTCCTCTTAACACAGGTCCCCTGTGCCCTACACAACAACCAGCTTCTGCCTCCTGGTGACGGTTCCAAGACCCATTCCTCTTGTAGGTGGGGCCTCCACACATGAAAAAGCAGGAAAGCCTTGATCTCACTCCCTCTTCCACTCTGAGTCTGGGTGGGTAAGAAGGCCAAGAGGGCAGGCCTCGCTACTTCTTTTTTGTCTTTCCTTCACCTCTGCACATGTCTGGGAGGGTCACTTATAATTTATAGGGGTGTGGGAGCATGAGGCTCTACTTTTGTCTCCAGCCTAAGCCACTACATGCCTTCAACTTAGCTTGTAGTGAAGATGTTCCACATTGAAGGTGAGGGTGCAAGTGTGTATTAATGAAAAATTTCCCAGAGTCTTCCAGTATTCCCGTGAATCCAGCTTCCCTGGGAAGCACGTGGGCATTCCTAAGTCCTTGGCCAAAGTACTGCCAAAACACGAGCCAAACTCCCATCATCGCCTCCATCATACTGGTGCCCATGAGGGGGCAGATTTTTGGGAGTGATATGCCTCATGGGGAAATCAAAGCAGTGGCAGTCTTAGGGCCAAAGCTGCCATCATCAAGAAAGCTGACTCCTGGAGTCCTGGAAGCCTTTCCCAGGACCTCAGTCAGGATATGATCTTGAGAGAGATGGAGATTTTATTTCTGGGATCCTGGGAGTGTCCCATATAGGCCTGATCTTACAGAAGCAGCTTCTTTTCTACTTAGGACCAGAGGAAGCCACCCCCATGGAGACATTTCCTGGGCCTGGAGGCCATGCTCCGCTGTTCCACTCTGTTTCTAAAAGGAGAAGGAACACAGGTACCTGTTTCCAGGACAAATGAGGCCCTCCTACAGCAGATACCAAGTGATGGAAAGAATTCTGGGGACTGCAAGAGGCTAAAAAGCCAAGGAAAGGCGAAGTTTTGGAGAAGAGGATAAAGCAGGGGTCACTGCTGTTCCTTGGGCCTTGGAGGACACAGAACAGGAGGGCACAGTAGGAGCTGCCAGAGCCAAAAAAGCATTGGATTCATGCAAGATGTGTCTCTTTCAAACTGTTTCAGACACTTCTGAAAACAAAATATTTAAATGCTCATCTCAGTGATTTCCAGACCAGGGTTAGATATTTGAGAGAAATATCCCAAAAGCAGAAGCAGGTCCATCCAGTCACACCCTTGGGTGACCTCAGGCTTGGTTGCTGAACTATTTACTCCCATCAGTTAAGAAAAGAGCAAAAATGCTGGGACTTCCAGCCTATCCTCTCCATGCCAGGTCTATACCTGGTCCATCCCTTTTTCAGCTCCCCATACCCCACCAAACTTCAAATGAATAGAGTAATGACAATGATACCAGCACCTAACATCTACTGGGCACTTACATGTGCCTGGCATTATGCCTAACACTCCTGTAAATTACTTCATGTAAGTTCACCACACCCTCAGGAAGTAGGTATTATTGCTACATCACCACCACCATCACCACCACTGTCTCACCATCACCATTTCATGCTTGATCCTGACGCTTAGAGATCTTCTATAATTTACTCATGGAGATAAAGTACTTTCAGACTTTAAAGTCTGGAGTAAAATGGCTCCAGAGCTGGGTTCTGTGTCCTCATTTCCTCTTCCTGCTTCCACATGGCTGTTAGGTAAACTGAGTCTGCATCCTTCCCAGGGTAGTCTATCTCATTTGGCCCTCTTTGTCAATGCAGTGGATGTGGAAGAAGAGCTCAGGGTGGGCACGGGTCAGTGGGGAGGAGAAAGCCCTATTTAGAGCTCAAGGCTAAACTGCTTTTGTGCAGCTTCTGCTTGGCTTCTGTACCTATTAATCATGTAAAAGTAATTGTTACACTATTAATCCAGTGCTTCTCTGATTCATATTTCTTGTATTTGTGTGTTAAGCTCCCATGAGTACAGTAGTCCCCCTTATCTGTGGTTTCATTTTTCTCAGTTTCAGTTACCCGCAGTCGACTGAGGTCTGAAAATATTAAATGGAAAATTCCAGAAATAAACAACTCATAAGTTTTACACTGTGCACTGCTCTGAGGAGCAGGATAAAGCACTATCCTACTCTGTCCTACCTGGGATGTGACTCGTCCTTTTGTCCAGAGTCTCCATGCTGGGTGCACTGCCCACCTGTTAGCCACTTACGAGCTGTCATGTTTCAAATCAACTGTGCAGTATCACAGTGATTACGTTCACATCACCCTTATTTTCCTTAACCATGGCCTCAAAGCACAAGAGTTATGTTACTAGCAATCTGGATGTGCCACAGTGAAGCCACAAAATGCTTCCTTTAAGTGAAAAGGTGAAAGTTATCAATTTAATAAGGAAAAAAAATCCTATGCTGAAGTTGCTAAGAGCTATGGTTAAAAAAAAATCTTCTATCCATTGGGTAAGTTGTGAATTAGTGAAGAAGGAAAAAAAAATTCATGCTAGTTTTGCTGTTGCACCTCACACTGCAAAAGTTCCAGCCATAGTGCATGAAAAGTGCTTAGTTAAGAAAGCGCATTAAATCCCAGCACTTTGGGAGGCCGAGGTGGGAGGATCAGGAGGACAGGAGATAGAGACCATCCTGGCTAACATGGTGAAGCCCCGTATCTATTAAAAATACAAAAAATTAGGCCGGGCGCGGTGGCTCAATCCTGTAATCCCAGCACTTTGGGAGGCCGAGACGGGCGGATCATGAGGTCAGGAGTTCCAGACCATCCTGGCTAACACGGTGAAACCCCGTCTCTACTAAAAAATACAAAAAGCTAGCCGGGCGAGGTGGCTGGCGCCTGTAGTCCCAGCTACTCGGGAGGCTGAGGCAGGAGAATGGCGTAAACCCGGGAGGTGGAGCTTGCAGTGAGCTGAGATCCGGCCACTGCACTCCAGCCCGGGTGACAGAGCGAGACTCCGTCTCAAAAAAAAATACAAAAAATTAGCCGGGTGTGGTGGCGTGTGCCTGTAGTCCCAGCTACTCGGGAGGCTGAGGCAGGAGAATGGTGTGAACCTGGGAGGTGGAGCTTGCAGTGAGCCGAGATCGTGCCACTGCACTCCAGCCTGAGCAAAAGAGCAAGACTCCGTCTCAAAAAAAAAAAAAAAAAAAAAAAAAAAGAAAGGGCATTAAATTTCTGGGTGAAGGCACGAACAGATAGGTGTCCTAACCTGATTGCCGTCAACTTGGTACCATCCAGGGTTTCAGGCATCCACTTGGGGTCTTATTCTCCATGGATAAGTGGGGACTATTATATTCCAAGGAGAGTACTAACAGGCAGAGCAGGATATCTGGCCATGACACCATCCTCATTTTTAATAAAAGCGAACACAGGAAACACACTATATCCTTTGTTTATTAAGGAAAAAAAGCAATGTGATGAGCTCCTTATCTTGGTTTTGTAAAGCTTAGATGTAACGTCTTTGAGCGTGGGTGTCTTCAGACAGACACAGGGCAGGGCATGACAGGACATGACTATAAAGGGGACTCCAGCATCAAGTATGCACATCTACATCTAGACCATGCAGCCCTGGGACTCTACAGTTGAACTAAGATGACTCAACAGGCAATGGTTTAAAATAAACCTCACAAACCGAGAGTTATAGCAATCAGAGGATTTCTTTAAAAACCTGAACCAGTTCTTAGTGACCAGCACTGAAAGACTATAAGTAAAAGCCAGATATGAACTTTAAGTGTGAAGCAAATGTAAGGTATTATTATCACCACCACAAGGAAAACGGGATAACCTCATTCTACAACCTATACATTTATCCCACAATTTCCAGTTTCAAAATTTCTATTACAAATTATTGCATCCTCCTGCAAAGAAGCGCAGCCTCTCAGGTGTTTTCCATACGACTAAAATGAAGAGGAAGTGCAAGGTGTCTCTCTTACCTTCTCAGCCTCATTCCACATCTCAATCTCTCCTAGGAAGTTTTCCGGCCTTGTTGACAGGTTTAATTGAAAGGAGAAGCCAAATGTTGAGTAAACAGACTGCAAAAACTGCAAACACCCCTTTATTTCTTCTTCAATCTGAAATCAAAGCAAATGAAACATTCAAAAAGAACGTCAAATTAAATTCATTTATGTTTTAAAAAATAAATTTCTTCATGCCAGACAGAAATAAAGTATGTTTTTAATGGAGTACAGTTGGTGACCCTGTTTTGGTTGTTCATCCAATCCTGAGTTGAATCTTCATTTGAGTGCTAGGCACATGCGGGCTGGCAGATTCTCCAGGCCAGAGCAGGGAACGGAGGAGTAGGCAAGGGAACTGTACTGTGAAAAGGCAGCGCCACGCACAGGAGAACGGCAAGGAGGGGCTGCCCAGAGGAAGTGAGACTAAGCTGCAGCAGGGGACAAGCAAACGCTCTGCATGGAGTGGTAGCTCAGGAGCTCTGTGAGCAGAGGACACCTTGAGTTGAAGACTCAGTGGACAGAGGAGCAGACTAAGTCAGGGGGCTGCATGTGATGGGATGAAGGGCAGAGGGGCAGCGTGGTAGGTGAGCAGGCTAGAGGCAGGCAGGGGCCAGAGAAAATTAAGTGCTTTCAAAGCCAGGCGAATGTATGGATTTTTTAGCCTGAGAACAATGGGGAGGCAATGAAGGGTTTTTTTGTTTTGTTTTGTTTAAGCAGGGGACTAACATGACCCAATGTGTTCTTTCTTTCACAGTATGTGGAATGAATTGGCAAGATTAGAAGACAGCCCCGTCAGGAAGCTGGCAGAGTCAATTAGGAGCAAGATGATGGTGGCTTAAACCAGAGAGAAGCACCTGAAATGCAGGGAGTTTTATGGATTTGAGATATCAAGTCTTTCTTTCATTAACTGCGATGGCTAGTTTCTTGTTTTGTTTTGTTTTTTGAGACAGTCTTGCTCTGTCACCCAGGCTGGAATGGAGTGATGTGATCCTAGCTCACTGCCACCTGCCTCTCGGGTTCAAGCGATTCTTATGCCTCCGTCTCCTGAGTAGCTGGAACTACACGTGCTCGCCACCATAATCGGCTAATTTTTGTATTTTTTTTTTTTTTAGTAGAGAAGGGGTTT
Source organism: Rhinopithecus roxellana (assembly GCF_007565055.1). Classification (NCBI taxonomy): domain Eukaryota; kingdom Metazoa; phylum Chordata; class Mammalia; order Primates; family Cercopithecidae; genus Rhinopithecus; species Rhinopithecus roxellana. The sequence continues at coordinate 17,517,760 of NC_044553.1, read as the reverse complement.
CGCCATGTTGGCCTGGCTGGTCTTGAACTCCTGGCCTCAAGTGACTCACCCGCCTCAGCCTCCCAAAGTGCTGGGATTATAGGCATGAGCCACTATACCGAGTCTTTTTTTTTTTTTTAAGTTCCTGGGTACATGTGCAGGATGTGTAGTTTATTACACAGGTATATGTGTGCCATGGTGGTTTGCTCCACCTATCAACCCATCACCTAGGTATTTAAGCCCAGAATGCATTAGCTATTTATCCTGATGCTCTTCCTCCCCCAGATTCCCTCTGACAGGCCCCAGTGTGTGTTGTTCCCCTCCCTGTGTCCATCTGTTCTCATTGTTCAGTTCCCACTTGTAAGTGAGAACATAGGGCGTTTGGTTTTCTGTTCCTGTGTTAGTTTGCTGAGGATAGTGGCTTGTGATGGCTGCTTTTAAGTGTCAACTTGACTGAGCTAAGAGATGCCAGACAGCTGGCCACCTTTACAACATTTATTTCTGGGAATGCCTGTGAGGGTGTTTCTTGAAGAGATGAGCATCTGAATCAGTGGAATAGGTAAACAACTTCCACCCTCCCCAATGTGGGTGGGCCTCATCCAATCTGTTGAGGGCAAGAATAGAACTCAAAGGTAGAGGAAGGGCAAATTCTGTCTCTTTTTGAGTTGGGACATTTATTTTCTCCTGTTCTCAGACATTGGAGCTCCTGGTTCTCAGGCCCACCAACTCTGGAACTTACACCAGCTCCCTCCTCTGCTCATCCCACTGAGGCTTTTGGCCTCAAACTGGGAGTTACACCATCAGCTTTCCTAGTTCTCCAGCCTTTTTTGTTTTTTTTTGAGATGCAGTTTTGCTCTTGTTGCCCAGGCTGGAGTGCAATGGCGCGATCTCAGCTCACCGCAACCTCTGCCTCCCGGGTTCAAGCGATTCTCCTGTCTCAGCCTCCCGAGTACCTGGGATTACAGGCATGCGCCACCACGCCTGGCTAATTTTGTATTTTTAGTAGAGACAGGGTTTCTCCATGTTGGTCAGTCTGGTCTCGAACTCCCAACCTTAGGTGATCTGCCTGCCTCGGCCTCCCAAAGTGCTGGGATTACAGGCATGAGCTACCATGCCTGGCCTTTCTCCAGTTTTTAATTGGCATATCATGGGACTTCTCAGCCTCCAAAATCAAGTGAGCCAATTCCTGTAATAAATCTCCTCATATATCTATATATTCTACTGTCTCTGTTTCTTTGGCGAACACTGACTAATACAAACATAATATAAACAATAACTTCCCACATGCTAAGCACTCTGCAGGATGCAGAGAATTCAGGAAAGAATGAAATTACCAGGAAGTAATAATATGTTTAGGTACAGTGATCAATAGGGCTTATAGATTTCCTGTTATCAGCCAGGTATGTTGGCTCATTCTTGTAATCCCAGAACTTTGGGAGGCCAAGGTGTGTGGATTACCCGAGGTCAGGAGTTTGAGACTAGCCTAGCCAACATGGCTAAACCCCGCCTCTAATAAAAATACACACACACACACACACACACACACACACACACACACACATGAATTAGCCAGGCATGGTGGCGCACACCTGTAATTCCAGCTTCTCAGGGGGCTGAGGCACAAGCTGGGAGGTGGAGATTGCAGTAAGCAAGATTGCACCATTGCACTCCAGCTTGGGTGACAACAGCAAAACTCCACCTCAAAAAAAAAAAAAAAAAAAAAAAAAAGATTTCCTGTTAACATCCTGCTATTGATTTCTACTTAAAATCCATGGGGTTGGAAAAAACACTTTGTATAATTTCAATTCTTTTAAACTTGTTGAGCTTTGTTTGATGGCCCAGGATATGATCCACCGTAGTTTAAATGTTTTGTGGGCACTTGAACAGAATATGTGTTCTGCTGTTGTTGGGTGCTCTACACAAGTCAGTTAAGTTGATTGTACAGTGGAGCTCTTCTATATCATTGCTGATTTTCTGCCTAGTTGTTCTGTTCTTTTTTGAGAGAGGGGTGTTGAAGTTTCCAAATATAATTGTGAATTTGTCTATTTCTCCTTTCAATTTACCAGTTTTTGCTTTACATATTTTGCAGCTCTGTTGTATGATGCCCACACATCTACGATTGCTATGTCTTTGTGGTGGATTGACCCTTTTATCATTATATAATCTCTGTCTTGAAGTCTATTTTATCTGATATTAATATAGCCATCCTAGATTTCTTTTGATTATTTGTATAATATTTTGCCATCCTTTTATTTTCAATCTGACTTCAGTGTTATTAGTTGGAGTGTATTTCTTGTAGGAAGCATATTGTTGGGTCATTTTTTTTTTTTTTGAAATGGAATATCACTGTCGCCCAGGCTGGAGTGCAGTGGCATGCTCTCGGCTCACTGCAACCTCTGCCTCCCAAGTTCAAGTGATTCTCTTGCCTCAGCATCCTCAATAGCTGGGATTACAGGTGTGCACCACCACACCCAGCTAATTTATGTATTTTTAGTACAGATGGGGTTTCACCATGTTGGTTAGGCTGGTCTTGAACTACTGACCTCGTGATCTGGCCACTTTGGCCTCCCAAAGTGCTGGGATTACAGGCGTGAGCCACCTCGCCCAGCCTGGGTCATATTTTTTAATCCATTATGTCAATCTCTTTTAATTGGTTTATTTAGACCATTTACACTTAATGTAATATGTTAAGGCTTTACACTGCCTTTTTGTTTCCTTCTTGTCCTCTCTTGTTACTCATTTCTGTTTTCTTTTTCCTGTCTTCCTATGGATTACTTTAACATTTTTTTGGAATTCAATTCCAATTTGTCTATAGGTTCTCTTAGTGTATCTCTGTCTATAGCTTTGTTTTTCAGTGGTTTTTCTAGGTATTATATAACTTATCAGTCTAGATATTGTCACTTTACCAGCTCAGGTGAAGTACAGAAACTTTTATTACCTTTACCCTTCCCCATTTATAGTATACTTTTCTTAAACATTTCTTCTACATACATTTAGAACATCAGAAAGAGCATGTGATTTTTACTTCAACGATCAACTATAATTTAGAAAACGCAAAAGAAAGAAAATATATTGTATTTACCCGTTTTTATTTTCACAATCTTTTTCTTCCTAAAGTTCCGTGACTCCTCTTTTCATCATTTCTTTTCTGTTTAGAAAAATTCCTATAGTCATTCTTTTGGTGGGTCCAATGTCTTGATTTCCCCTCAATTCCTGAAGGGTATTTTCTATAGACATAGATTTCTGGGTTGAAAATTCCTTTTTCTTTTTTCAGCACTTGAACAGTATTGTGCCACTTCCTTCTGGCCTCCAGGATTTTGTTTTTGTTTTTGTTTTTTAATGAGAAATTGCTATCAAATTGTTTTTCTCTTTAAAGGTAATGCATCATTTTTCTCCTTGCTTGCAAGCTTTTTCTTTGTCTTTAGTTTTCAGTTTACTATGATGTATCTTGGTGTAGGTTTCTTTGAATTTATTCTGAACAGTTTCTTGAATCTGTAGATGTCTTTTGCCAAATTTGGCAAATTGTCATCTATTATTTCTTTGAGTACTTTTTCACTCCCACCTTCAGTCTCCTCTCCTTTCAAAATTATGATGATATGAATGTCAGATATCTTGTTATATCCCACTGTTCTCAGGCTCTGTTCTTTTCTCTTTCAGTCTGTTTTCTCTCTGTTTTTCAGACTGGGTAATTTCTGTTCTTGTCTTCAAGTCTGTCCTTACCATTCTGCTTATGAATCTGTTCACTGAATATTATATTTCTCAGTTCAAAATTGCCATTTGGTTCTTCTTTATATCTTCTATTTCTTTCCTGAGATTTTCTGTTTATTTGCTGACTTTGTAATTTTTGTTTGTTTCAAGTGTGTTAGTAATTGCTCATTAGTTAGTAATTGCATTTTTATGGCGGTTGCTTTAAAATATCTGTCAGACAATTGTAACATCTTTGTTATCTCAGTGTTATTTGTTCATAGATTGTCTTTTTAAATTCAAACTGAGATTTTTCTTGTTCTTAGCATGATGAGTGATTTTCAATTTCTTAAACCTGGACATTTTGGGTTTTATAATAAGCCGCTGGATCTTAAATGTTGTTTTAGCTGACTTCCACTGACGCTCTTCCAGCAGGGGGAAGACAGTACTGGCCAGTTACTGTCAGGTGGGAAAAGCAGTCCAAGTTTTTGGAAAGGAAGGGGAGAGGAGTTCCTCATTACTTCTGGGTTGCATGGGTGTTCTAGCTCTCCCTCCATGGCCATTACTGCACACAGGATACATGGGCTCATGACCAATGGGCAGTGAAAAAGTCTTATCTTTCCACTAGATGTCTTCTGATACTACTCAAGCAGGAGTGGAAGAGGCACCTCATTACTTCCAGGGGAGGGTGAAAGTCCAAGCTCCCCACATTGTCTTCACTGACACTGCTGGGTTGGGGGAGGGGGATGGGATATTCTGTTAATGCAGGAGTAAAAGTCCCAGCTTCCTAATAAGCCTTCTCTTACCCATTCCAACAGGTGTTGGGGTACTTATTTAGAGCCTGGTGAGAGTTAAAATATAAGCTCCTCAATCAGCCTTTGCTGGCATATAAAGGGCCACAGTATTTTTCTGTGGTGTCTGGCTAAAAAAAAGTTTTAGATATTGTCTAAAACTTTTCTATCTTTCTAGGCTGCCCCTTTCCCAGTCCTTTGGCTACAGCAAGCAGACTTCTGTTGGCCTGTTTTATCTATGCCTGTTGGCATTTGTTGGTTGCCAAGTCTGGAATATATGTGGCAAAAAAACAAAACAAAACAAAAACACCTAAGGAACTCACTACCATGTTGTTTCTTAGGTCTTGATGTCCATAGCCAGTGTGACTTTGTTCTCACCACATTTCAGAGTCTCGTGTTTGTTTTATATATACTATCCAAGGTTTTTACTTGTACTTAGAGGGAAGGATAGGGAAAGCACTTACTTCATCTGCCCCAAAGCAGGTCTTTGTTGCTCATTGTTTAACTGGGTTGTCTGTTTTCTTATTGAGGTTTGAATATGCATTAAGTATTCTGGATTTAAGTCCTTTATTTGATATATGCCTCACAAATATTTTCTCCCAGTCTGTGACCTGTCTTTCCTGTGTCTGATCAGTATCTTTTGAAGAGCAGAAGTTTTAAATTTTGGGGAATCCAATTTATCAACTTTTTTCTTTTATGGATTGCCCTTTGGTGTCATATCTGAGAAATCATCACCTATCACCTAATCGCAAAGATTTTCCACAATTTTTATTCTAGAAGTTTTGTATTTTTGGGTTTTACATTTAGACCTGTGATTCATCTTAATTTTTTCATATGGTATGAGGTATGAATCCTCATACCTCATGTTTTGCATATGGATATACAATCATTCCAGCATCATTTGTTGAAAATATTATCTTGCCTCCATTTTATTGCCTTTGAATCTTAATTAAAAATCAGTTGTCCATATATTTGTGTCTATTTCTAGACTCTATTTTGCTGAATTTGTCTATCTAGACCAGCATGATTACTGTAGTTTCTAATAATTCTTGAAATCAAGCATAGTGAGCCTTCCAAATTTGTTTTTATTTTTCAAAGTTCTTTTGGCTATTCTAGGTTCTTGTGATTTCTATATGAATTTTAGAATCAGCATGTGAACTCTTACAGTGAAAAAAAAGTCTGCTTGGATATTGACTGGGATTGTACTGACTTTATAGATTAATTTGGGGATAATTGATATTTTAATAATATTTAGTCTCCCAACCCATGAACAAGGTATATTTCATTTATTTAGGCCTTCTTTATTTTTTTTTATTATACTTTAATTTCTAGGGTACATGTGCACAACGTGCAGGTTTGTTACATATGTATACACATGCCATGCTGGTGTGCTGCACCCATTAACTTGTTATTTACATTAGGTATATCTCCTAAATCTGTCCCTCCCGCCTCATCCCACCCCACAACAGGCCCCAGTGTGTGATGTTCCCCTTCCCGTGTCCAAGTGTTCTCATTGTTCAATTCCCACCTATGAGTGAGAACATGCAGTGTTTGGTTTTCTGTTCTTGCAATAGTTTCCTGAGAATGATGGTTTCCAGCTGCATCCATGTCCCTGCAACGGACATGAACTCATCCTTTTTTATGGCTGCGTAGTATTCCATGGTATATATGTGCCACATTTTCTTAATCTAGTCTGTCACTGATGGACATTTGGGTTGGTTCCAAGTCTTTGCTATCATGAATAGTGCCGCAATAAACAAACGTGTGCATGTGTCTTTATAGCAGCATGATTTATAATCCTTTGGGTATATACCCAGCAATGGGATGGCTGGATCAAATGGTATTTCTAGTTCTAGATCCTTGAGGAATCACCACCCTGTCTTCCACAATGGTTGAACTAGTTTACAGTCCCACCCACAGTGTAAAAGTGTTCCTATTTCTCCACATCCTCTCCAACACCTGTTGTTTCCTGACTTTTTAATGATCGCCGTTCTAACTGGTGTGAGATGGTATCTCATTGTGGTTTTGATTTTCATTTCTGATGGCCAGTGATGATGAGCGTTTTTTCATGTGTCTGTTGGCTGCATAAATGTCTTCTTTCGAGAAGTGTCTGTTCATATCCTTCACCCACTTTTTGAGGGGGTTGTTTTTCTCTTGTAAATTTGTTTGAGTTCTTTGTAGATTCTGGGTATTAGCCCTTTGTCAGATGAGAAGACTGCAAAATTTGTTTCACATTCTGTAGGTTGCCTGTTCACTCTGATGGTAGTTTCTTTTGCTGGGCAGAAGCTCTTTAGTTTAATTAGATCCCATTTGTCAATTTTGGCTTTTGTTGCCATTGCTTTTGGTGTTTTAGACATGAAGTTGTTGCCCATGACTATGTCCTGAATGGTATTACCTAGGTTTTCTTCTAGGGTTTTTATGGTTTTAGGTCTATCATTTAAGTCTTTAATCCATCTTGAATTAATTTTTGTATAAGGTGTAAGGAAGGGATCCAGTTTCAGCTTTCTACATATGGCTAGCCAGTTTTCCCAGCACCATTTATTAAATAGGGAATCCTTTCCCCATTTCTTGTTTTTGTCAGGTTTGTCAAAGAGCAGAAGGTTGTAGATGTCTGGTATTATTTCTGAGGGCTCTGTTCTGTTCCATTGGTCTAGATCTCTGTTTTGGTACCAGTACCATGCTGTTTTGGTTACTGTAGCCTTGTAGTATAGTTTGAAGTCAGGTAGCGTGATGCCTCCAGCTTTGTTCTTTTGGCTTAGGATTGTCTTGGCAATGCGGGCTCTTTTTTGGTTCCATATGAACTTTAAAGCAGTTTCTTCCAATTCTGTGAAGAAAGTCATTGGTAGCTTGATGGGGATGGCATTGAATCTATAAATTACTTTGGGCAGTATGGCCATTTTGACAATATTGATTCTTCCTATCCATGAGCATGGTATGTCCTTCCATTTGTTTGTGTGCTCTTTTATTTCACTGAGCAGTGGTTTGTAGTTCTCCTTGAAGAGGTCCTTTACATCCCTTGTAAGTTGGATTCCTAGGTATTTTATTCTCTTTGAAGCAATTGTGAATGGAAGTTCATTCATGATTTGGCTTTCTGTTTGGCTGTTACTGGTGTATAAGAATGCTTGTGATTTTTGCACATTAATTTTGTATCCTGAGACTTTGCTGAAGTTTCTTATCAGCTTAAGGAGATTTTGGGCTGAGACGATGGGGTTTTCTAAATATACAATCATGTCATCTGCAAACAGGGACAATTTGACTTCCTCTTTTCCTAATTGAATACCCTTTATGTCTTTCTCTTGCATGATTGCCCTGGCCAGAACTTCCAACACTATGTTGAATAGGAGTGGTGAGAGAGGGCATCTCTGTCTTGTGCCAGTTTTCAAAGGGAATGCTTCCAGTTTTTGCCCATTCAGTATGATAATGGCTGTGAGTTTGTCATAAATAGCTCTTAATATTTTGAGATATGTTTCATCAATACCGAATTTATTGAGAGGTTTTAGTATGAAGGGCTGCTGAATTTTGTCAAAGCCCTTCTCTGCATCTATTGAGATAATCATGTGGTTTTTGTCTTTGGTTCTGTTTATATGCTGGATTACATTTATTGATTTGCAGATGTTGAATCAGCCTTGCATCCCAGGGATGAAGCCCACTTGATCATGGTGGATAAGCTTTTTGATGTGCTGCTGGATTCGGTTTGCCAGTATTTCATTGAGAATTTTTGCATCGATGTTTATCAGGGATATTGGTCTAAAATTCTCTTCTTTTGTTGTGTCTCTCCCAGGCTTTGAAGGCCATTACATAATGGTAAAGCGATCAATTCAACAAGAAGAGATAACTATCCTAAATATATATGCACCCAACACAGGAGCACCCAGATTCATAAAGCAAGTCCTTAGAGACCTACGAAGAGACTTAGACTTCCACACAATAATAATGGGAGACTTTAACACCCCACTGTCAACATTAGACAGATCAACAAGACAGAAAGTTAACAAGGATATCCAGGAATTGAAGTCAGTTCTGCACCAAGCAGACCTACTAGACATCTACAAAACTCTCCACCCCAAATCAACAGAATATACATTCTTCTCAGCACCACATTGCACTTATTCCAAAATTGACCACATAGTTGGAAGTAAAGCACTCCTCAGCAAATGTAAAAAAACAGAAATTATAACAAACTGTCTCTCAGACCACAGGACAATCAAATTAGAACTCAGGAGTAAGAAACTCACTCAAAACTGCTCAACTACATGGAAACTGAATAACCTGCTCCTGAATGACTACTGGGTACACTACGAAATGAAGGCAGAAATAAAGATATTCTTTGAAACCAATGAGAACAAAGATACAACATACCAGAATCTCTGGGACACATTTAAAGCAGTGTGTAGAGGGAAATATATAGCACTAAATGCCCATAAGAGAAAGCGGGAAAGATCTAAAATTGACACTCTAACATCACAATTAAAAGAACTAGAGAGGCAAGAGCAAACACATTCAAAAGCTAGCAGGAGGCAAGAAATGACTAAGATCAGAGTAGAACTGAAGGTGATAGAGACACAAAAAACCCTTCAAAAAATCAATGAATCCAGGAGCTGGTTTTTTGAAACGATCAACAAAACTGATAGACCTCTAGCAAGACTAATAAAGAAGAAAAGAGAAGAATCAAATAGACGCAATAAAAAATGATAAAAGGGGCCGGGCGCGGTGGCTCAAGCCTGTAATCCCAGCACTTTGGGAGGCCGAGACGGGCGGATCACGAGGTCAGGAGATCGAGACCATCCTGGCTAACACGGTGAAACCCCGTCTCTACTAAAAATACAAAAACTAGCCGGGCGAGGTGGCGGGCGCCTGTAGTCCCAGCTACTCGGGAGGCTGAGGCAGGAGAATGGCGTGAACCCGGGAGGCGGAGCTTGCAGTGAGCTGAGATCCGGCCACTGCACTCCAGCCTGGCGACAGAGCGAGACTCCGCCTCAAAAAAAAAAAAAAAAAAAAAAAAATGATAAAAGGGATATCACCACTGATCCCACAGAAATACAAACTACCATCAGAGAATACTATAAACACCTCTTAACAAATAAACTACAAAATCTAGAAGAAATAGATAAATTCATGGACACATACACCCTCCCAAGACTAAACCAGGAAAAAATTGAATCTCTGAATAGACCAATAACAGGCTCTGAAATTGAAGCAATAATTAATATCTTACCAACCAAAAAAGTCCAGGACCAGATGGATTCACAGCCGAATTCTACCAGAGGTAAAAGGAGGAGCTGGTATCATTCCTTCTGAAACTATTCCTATCAAGAGAAAAAGAGGGAATCCTCCCTAGCTCATTTTATGAGGCCAGTATTTAGGCCTTCTTTAAATTTATCTCAGCAATGTCTTAATGTTTTCACTGTATAGGTTGTGTACGTATGTATTACTAGCTTGGGCTGCCAGAATGAAAAACCATAGGCTGTGTGGCTTAAATAAGAAGAATTCATTCTTCACAGTTCTGCAGGCCAGGAGATCCAAGATCAGTGTGCCAGCTAATTCAGTTCCTTGGTGAGGGCTTTCTTCCCAGTTTGCTGATGGCTGACTTCTCACTGTGTCCTCACATGGCAGAGACAAAAAGGAAGCCTCTGGTATCTCCTTAAAAGGGCACTAATCCTATCATGAGGGATCCATCCTCATGATCTCATTTATACCTAATTACTTCCCAAAAGCCCCATTTCCAAACACCATCACATTGGGGGTTAGGACTTCAACATATAAATTTTGGGAGTCACAGCTCAGTCCACAGCACATATTTGTCAGTTTTATCCCAAAGTATTATCACGTTTTGTGATACTATTATAAATTGTTTCTTATTTGCAATTTCTAAGGGTTTATTGTTGAGAAATGCATATAAAATTGATTTTTATATATTGATATTCCATACTACAATTTTTCTAAATTCACCTTACTTCTAATAGCTTTTTGTAGATTCCATCTAATCTCTACATAGATGATTATGTCATTTACAAGAGTTTTAATTCTTTCCAATCTAGGTGTTTTTTATTTTTCTTTCTTAACTTTCTGCATCAGAAAGTACCTGCAGTACAATGATCAGAAAAGTAATGAGAGAATACTTACCTAATTCCTGATTTTAAGAGTAAAGCATTCAGACTTTCACTAATAAGTATGAGAACTGTAGGTTTTTCAGAGGCCTTTTATCAGGTTAAGAAAGATCCCTTCCATTTCTAGTTTTGAGAGTTTTTATCAGATATGGATGTAGAATTTGGCCAAATACTTTTTCCTGCATCTACTGAGAAGATCATATGTTTTTTGTCTTTTTGTTTTCTTTTTTTTAGTTTGTGAATGTGGGGAATTACAATATTTCATTTTCTAATGTTAAACTAACTTTTCATTCCTGGGATTCGGTCCATTTGATTAACATGTCCTTCTTAAAAAATTACTAGATTTGACGACTAAAATGTTGTTGAAGTTCTTTGAGATGTTCAGTAGTTTTTTTTAAATTTCTTTGTCTTGGCCGGGCGCGGTGGCTCAAGCCTGTAATCCCAGCACTTTGGGAGGCCGAGACGGGTGGATCACGAGGTCAGGAGATAGAGACCATCCTGGCTAACACGGTGAAACCCCGTCTCTACTAAAAACTACAAAAAAATTAGCCGGGCGAGGTGGCGGGCGCCTGTAGTCCCAGCTACGTGGGAGGCTGAGGCAGGAGAATGGCGTGAACCCGGGAGGCGGAGCTTGCAGTGAGCTGAGATCTGGCCACAGCACTCCAGCCTGGGCGGCAGAGTGAGACTCCGTCTCAAAAAAAAAAAAAAAAAAATTTCTTTGTCTTATTTTTCTATCAGTGCAAGATTAGCTTCATTAGCTTCATAAGGTGGTGAAGATTTCCTCCTCTTCAATTTTCTGGAAGAATATCTCCAGATTGGTATTATTCCTTCTTTAATGTTTGGTAGAATTCACTAGTAAAACCATCTTGGCCTGGAATTTTCTGTGTAGGAAGGTTTTTAACTATTAATCAAATTTCTGTAGTAGACACAGGGCTATTCAGATGATCTACTTCTTCTTGAGTAAAGTTTAACAGTTTGTGTCCTTCAAGGATTTATCCATTTCATCTAAGTTATTCATAAAACTGCCTTATCTTTTTAATACCTACAGAATCTGTAGTGATGACATCTGTCTCATTCCTGACATTTTTATTTGTGTCTTCTGTTTTTCCCCTCATCAGTCTGACTTCTCAGAGAACCAGCTTTTGTTTTATTTATATTCTTCATTCTCTTTTTCTATTTCAATGATTTCTGCTCTGCTCCTTCTTATTTTCTTTCCTTTGCTTCCATTACATTGGGTGTAATTTGTTCTTCTTTTTCTATCTTAAGTAAAAGCGAAGTCTTTGATTTTTCTTTTCTAATGCAGGTATTCACTGCTGTAAACATCCCTCTAAATACCACTTAAATGGCATCCCACAAATTTTGATGTGTTTTATTTCATTTGTTATATAAAATTATCTAATTTTCCTTTGGGATTTTGTGTTATCTATTTTTAATTCTATTATGCTCAGCCAGGATTAGGGTTAAACATTTGGGTTAATTAAACATTTTGTTTTAATTGAATCTCTTTCAACTTACTGAGACTTGTTTTATGGTCCAGAATATGGTCTATCTTAGTAAATATTCTACGTGCAATTTCAAAAAACAAACACTCTGATCCTTTTGTAGTTCATAAGCATGATGATTGGGTGTATACACATGCAAGATGTGCTTCCCTCACACCTTGGTACAACATTAGCATATTACCCATCCAACATGAAGCACATTGGATACAACACTGGCACATTAACCATCCACTATGAAAACCAAAGAATGTATATTCTGCTGCTGTTATATAAACACCAATCAGGTTAAACTGTTTGATATTGACCCTTTGCATGGTAATTTTAACTTGAATTAACACAAAAACTTGAAAAAGTAAATTTTAAGTTCTAGGCAATATTGAAAAACAAAACATCCAGAATTCCACCAAATCCCTTAAAATACTCCACTTAATGGAATTTAGGTTAGTAAAATCACTGAAGGCAGCCAAAGAAAACGTAACACATTTCATATCAAGAGGTGATTAACCTGTTGACCTAATTTAGAGAATCACAGCAGGTTAGAGCTGAATGAGATCTCAGAGACTAGACCAAACATCTATGTTTCAGTAACTCTGAAAGAATACAATACAAGATGTGTTCAGGGCATCACACTGAATTTGTGACCACCATGCTTCACTCTGTGTTATTGTTTACCTGCTCCACTGTGCAAAAGATGTGAGCATCATCCTGCTGGAAGCGCCTGACTCTGGTCAAGCCGCTGAGAGTCCCCGACAGTTCATTTCTGTGCAGAACTCCAAAATCAGCAAATCTCATAGGCATTTCCCTCCAAGATCGTGGACGATGGGCAAACATTAGACTAGAAAAGATGCAGTAACACACAGCTTTTACACAGCACAGAAAGATTAAATAATTATCTAAATATAAAGAAATTACAATTAAGCCTCAAAATTCATAAACTCATTATTCCAGTTCTTAGATCACCAAGTTAAAGAAAACATTTCTTCCAGAAATTAGTGAACCTTGCATTTACATCACTGCAGCACTCTGAGAAAAAAGCTTGTCTCTCTTCCCAGAAATGCTGTTCCCTTCCCTCATCCACACAGTGAATCACCATTTACTGTTTAATTCATTTCAAAGGCTACTTCTTAAATGAAGCCCTCCTAGACATTTCCCTAGACAGGATTAGGCAGTTTCTCCTCAGGCTCCTGGAACACCTCAAACATGCCATCATTATGGCACTGGTCTTTTTATAACAGATTGTCTACATGCATGGCCCTGCCCACTCTGCTTATGAGCTCCATGAGGGAATGGTTTGTGTCTTAATCACCTCTGCACTTCTAGCTCCAAGCACAAAAACCACTCAGCTATGTTCTCTGTTGAATGAAAGACTTCTTTCCTGCAGAAAGCACTCCTGGCTTCCATATCCCACTGCCTCTAAGCCATTGTAGTCTTGCTTCCTTATTCTGAGGTGTAAAAAGACAAACTTAAATTCTCTGCTTTCATTATAGCTAAAGTGTGAGGCTATAATTTTAAAGGATGCCTTTGAGAAAATGAGTTAAGAAGTTGTTAACGCAAGTGTTTTACAATGCAAAACACTAGCGTAGCTTCTACCTTCTGCTTAGAAAGAGAAGGTACAGAATGTTTACATGCCAGTATTCCTAAAATTAAAGTTATATGTATTTTTTACATGACATCATCATAAAGTTAAATTTCTACTCGTCTTCACTTAAAAGGGCAAAGAGCTTTCTTCAGTGTTCAGTTATCGGTTTTAATAATTATCTTCTATGTAAATTTACTTGAAACTATGTATGTTGATAATACAAAAACTATGGTTGTTGGGATTTTTTTGGTGGACAATTATGCCTATTCAATTTCAGTTGTAAAATACGTTTGTCTTACAAGGTTGAATTTGCATACCAACTTTATGATAATTAGTCTTTTATAGAATCAAAGACAGCATTGATTGTAAAATATATCTTTATTTTATGTGCTACAAAGAAAGAAAATAACCTATTAATTAAATTATGACATAATGCTAAGATGCCACCAACTATAAGATGCATTTCAACTTCAGAAGTTGAAATGCGGAAGAAAAATGGTATCTTGGAATTAGTGAAATCCAAAAACCCATTGATTATGACCTCATTGATCTTGTTATAATCCACCCAAACAGTATGAAAAAACTAAATATTCTGCAAATATGAACATTTGAAGTGCATTACTATAAGACAAATATTACACATAACAAATTGACACATAACATTACCCTTTAATCGGCACAAAAAATGCAATGGTTACCAGCTAACATTCCATACCTGCCAAAGATCAAATATATTTTCAAAAGTAAATCCATTCTCTAGAATGAAACAACTTAGTAAAAATTAGTTATCACCACTCTTCAGATTAAAGGGATTCTTTCATTCCACAAAGCAAAATAATAATATTAAAAGCTAACTGTGACGAAGTGTGCTATGTGCTCTCATGAAAAGGTCTGCTTCACTTTTAATACTCACCAGTGACCTGGACAATTCATGGGTTTGAGGGCAAAAGTGTCCTTTTCAATCTCAAAGGTAAACATGTTCTCGCTGTAATGCTGCCAGTGGCCCGAGGCTTCCCAGAGTTTACTGTTGTACATGTTGGGAGAGAGCACCTCCATGAAGTCACGTTTGTGATATTCCTCCTTCAAGATACATGCATTCAACATTAAAATCTGCTAGGACAGATCACAATTCCATGCAAAGTAACACTATGAGCAAATATTTTCAAATTGGGCTCAGGTTCTATATTAATTCATGATTAATGTACCCTCAGTTTTAGTTGTGGTGGTTTCTGGATCTTGAAAGAAAGATTTACATATGCTCAGTATAATTTCTATTGAGTATATTTATTTTATAGTATATAACAGTATATAGTATATAATGTTTTAGTTCTTTGAAAAGTAGTAATTGAAATACAATATATATAGAAACTCACTGTAACTATAAATTCCAAAGTCCTTCTAGATAAACAGCTTTTTTCCTTTTAAGAAGCAGAAAACATTCATAATTTAATAAGCCTGAATGCCATGTTGCATGTTATAATTTTGATTTATTTAGTTTTAAACAAAAATAAGAATTTTAGTGTATAACGATTTAAGCAGCTGATATTTATTAAGTTGTGAGCTGGCCTCTCTCCCTCCCTACCTATTTAACAGCTTCCCTAATTGAATCACTGGAGATAGGAGAAGAGAGTTTTTTCCCAAGCAAAGTTTTAATTTTATTTAAACTTTCTTTAAAAACAAAACAATTAGGTCATCTTTGTTGAGTAAATATTTTATGTACACTTTCCAAAAATGCGTATTCTGCTGTTGTTTTATAAATGTCAATTAGGTCAAATTGTTTTGACAGTATTTGATAGGGACCCTTTGCATGACAATGTTAATTTGGATGAACACAAAAACCTGAATAAGTAAGACTTCTGAGAATCCTTAGATTCTCAACATTTGTAAATCACTTAATGGACATATGGCACAAATCTAGAATGCCATACATACTTGGAGCAAATTTTAAAAATTTTTCACAGCTAAAAAAACATAAAACATAACATTTTAAGATTACTAACAATGGTTTTATATAACTGAAAGGAATGTTATCTGTCATTCTTCAGCAGGGCATTTTGGCAGTCCATGGTAGACAGCCTGGGTCTCAGCCATTCGGTGAGCTGCTTTACCTACTCTTTGTTTTTACTAAATTAGAAAACGTTAACAGGTAGGGTGTGGTGGCTCACGCCTGTAATCCCAACACTTTGGGAGGCTGAGGTGAGTGGATCACCTCAGGTCAGGAATTTGAGACCAGTACTTCAGAATGTGTCCTTATTTGGAAGTAGGGTCTTTATAGAGGTAATCAAATTAAAATGAGATCATTAGGGTAGATCCTAATACAATATGGCTGGTCTCTTATAAAAAGGAGAAGTCTGGACACAGAGACAGATGCACACGAGGGGAAGACAATGTGAAGACACACAGGGAGAACATCACGTGAAGACAGAGGATGGGAATGATGCTTCAACAAGTCAAGGAACACTAAAGATGACTTGCAACCACCAATAGCTAGAAGGTAAGGAAGGATTCCCCCACAGGTTTTAGAGGGAACATAGCCTCGTCAACACCTTGATTTCACACTTCTGGCCTCCAAAACTGGGAGACAATAAATTTCCGTTGTTTTAAGTCACCTAGTTTATGGTATTTTGTTATAATACCCTAGGAAACTAATGCACCTACCAAATAAAACACTGCCCATCTGGGGTGCCGCCAGCATAAGGGCGAACATGGAATGAGTGATGGAAAAAGAAGGCTCTGATGTATCAGTTTGGCCCTAGCGTCCATCTACAGAGGCTGGGGCTGAAACAGTTACATTTAGTTATGCCTTTTCCTTGCATTCTTACATGAAGGGCACTCATGGTGGCCAATGTCACAATTCAGATTTAGGTGAAAGTGAAATGACATCACCACATGATGATACATTGGCTGATGGGAGCTTGTGGGAGGAAACCAATGTCCTCAATGTCCTCCAAGCAAAAGGTAAGAATGTGCTGAGAGGCACAGGGGATGAGTCGGGCTGGTTATTCTCCATTTGCCACTGCCTGTCTCGCCTCATCTTGGCCCATTTTCCTTCCTTCTCTGCCCTGCACTGGGTCCCCCAAAGCTGACTCCTATTGGCTCCACAGAAGGCTTATTTGCTGTGATTATTATTTTTTTATTTTACAAAATATATACTTTTATTTTAAACACAATAGTATAATACGATATGCTTAAGTTACGCTTCATGTGAAAAAAAAAATAAGGTGTACAAAGAAAACCTTAACATTTTTCTCTCATTCCACTCTTTACTGCCCTGAGATAATGCCAATGGCTTGGTGTTACTGTATTTCAACCCTCTTCTACATGACTGTGCAAACACAAAACACACATACAGGATTTTGTTGTTTTTTGCTTTTATCTATTAAAAAAAAAAAAGGATACACTATACATTTACTCTGTAACTTCCAGTTTTCAACGGTAAGGTATACTGAAGCCCCCTTCAAATTAGTAAGCATAGATGTATTTTTGTAGTAACTGCATAGTGCTTTATTGTGTGGACATATCATAAAGTATTTAACCCTTCTACAACTGAGAAACATTAGACTTTTCAGTTTTGAATACTACAAACTATTCTTCAGTAAAGTTTTTCTATGTGATTTTAATTGTATATTTTAGATTCCTCTCTAAGAATATTGCTAGGAGTGTGCATTTTTTTCCACATTAATATTTATTACCAGATTGCTTTAGTAGCAATTTAAACTTTCTCCATAAGTATATGATAAGTGTTTCCTCACATTTCCTTCAGCAATGAAAATTATTTAATGGGTACCAATCTTTTTTTTTTTTTGAGACAGAGTCTCGCTCTGTCACCCAGGCTGGAGTGCAGTGGCGTGATCTTGGCTCACTGCAAGCTCCACCTCCTGGGTTCACACCATTCTTCTGCCTCAGCCTCCTGATTAGCTGGGACAACAGGCACCTGTCACCATGCCCAGCTAATTTTTTTGTATTTTTAGTAGAGACAGGGTTTCACCGTGTTAGCCAGATGGTCTTGATCTCCTGACCTCGTGATCCGCCTGTCTCGTCTTCCCAAAGTGCTGGGATTACAGGCATAAGCCACTGTGCCCGGCTGATGGGTACCAATCTTATAAGTAGAAATATTACCTCAGCATTTATCTTTTTTTTTTTTTTTTTTTTTGAAACGAAGTGTTGCTCTGTCTCTCAGGCTGGAGTGCAGAGGTGCAATCTTGGCTCACTGCAACCTCTCCCTCCTGGGTTCAACGGATTCTCCTGCCTCAGCCTCCTGAGTAGCTGAGATCACAAGTGTGCACCACCTCGCCTGGCTAAGTTTAGTATTTTTAGTAGAGACAGGGTTTCACCATGTTGGCCAGGCTGGTCTTGAACTCCTGGCTTCAGGCGATCCACCCCCATCAGCCTCCCACAGTGCTGGGATTACAAGCTTGACCCACTACGCCCAGCCTTTTAAATTTTCAATAAATTTTGTTACATATATTCGAGATTCACAATATGATATTACAGGACACAAATAGCAAAAGGGTTACCTTTTGTGTGTGTGTGACAAGAGCAGTTAAAATCTAATTAACAAAACTCCCTGATAAAATATAATTTTGTTAACTTTAGTCCTTATGTTCTACATGAGATCTCAAACCCTGTTGATCCTAGATATCTGCTATTTTGTATCCTTTGATCTACGTCTCCCCATATCTTCTCCCAGCCCCTGACCATGGTAAGCACTGTTTAATCCTCTGTGTACGTCCCTGAGCTCTCTCCTTTTTTTAGATTCATCAGCTCCCCTGGTTCTTAGGCCTCTGCACTCAGGCTAGAATTGCATCTCCAACTTTCTTGGACCCCCAGATCATGGGATTTCTTGGCCTCCATAATCACACAAGCCAATTCCTCATAATAAATTTCTTCTTATCTATATCTCCTGTTGGTTCTGTTTCTCTGGAGAATCCTGACATGCTAATATACTTTCTGTATGGTTTCTGATTGGGTTTGACCAATGGTAAATTCAAAAGGATTCAGAGGGCAGTGGAAGAGAGAGGTCTGGATATTTCTTTCCCCTCCGTGGTTCTTCCCTACTGTGGGTTTATTCAGGCTGTGGCTGCATTCTACAGTTACAGCTTCTGTTGAGTGGCCTCTCCTCCATGGCTTCAAGCTCTCTGTGGGTTCTGGAATTACTACTCCATTTCCACACTTCTGCAGGCCTAGTGATGGAGAGGAAGGGATTCTTGGCTGTTGGTAATCCCCGGGTGATCTATCATTGCTTGTTAGTTACCTTAGCCAGGCCCTTACCTCCATAAATATTTCCTTCACTAGACTCTCTTCAGTTAAACCCTTGGAGTGCATCTTTCAGGACTTTCCCTGCAGAAGAGCTGAATGTTTTGAGGCCTGCCATGTTCACAAAGACAAGCTTGGTTTAGAAATCCACTAAATCTAAGTTTGTGTGAAGAGGAAGCAGAAATTCCCCAAGTGGGATATTTAATTAACAAGAGGGCTATTAATCCCCAAGTGGGTTATTATTAACAAGTGGGTTATTATTAACAAGAGAAAAAACTACCCTCCCCACTCCATGGTTTCAAGACATGCAACAAGTCAGGCAGATTCCAGGAAATGCAAAAGGTGTGACTGAGACGAGCTTTACGAAAGCAACTCTCATATATAGCTGGTGGGAATGCAAAACAGTAGTCATTTTGGAAAATAGTTTGGCATTTTCTTATAAACCTAAATTTACTATATCTATTCTCACACTGCTAATAAAGACATACCCACGACTCAGTAATTTATGAAGGAAAGAGGTTTAATGGACTCACAGTTCAGCATGGCTGGGGAGGCCTCACAATCATGGTGGAAGGCAAAGGAGAAGCAAAGGCACATCTTAAATGGCAGCAGGCAAAAGACTGTGCAGGGGAACTCCCTTTCATAAAATCATCAGCTCTCAAGAGACTTATTCACTACCATGAGAACAGTATGGGGGAAACCACCCCCATGATTCAATTATCTCTACCTGGCCCCACCCCTGATACTTGGGGATTATTACAATTCAAGGTGAGATTTGGGTGGGGACACAGCCAAACCCTATCACCATATGACCCTGAAATCACACTCCTAGGTATTTACTCTAGTAAAATGAAAACCTATGTTCATACAAAAAACAGTACATGAATGATAATGGAAGTTTTCATAATTGCCAAAAACTGAAAACAACCCAAATGCCCCTCAACTGCGGGATGGATACGAAGCAGGAGTATGTTCATATGATGGAATACTGTCCAGGGATAAAAGCAGAGGCCCATGGGGACACTCAACTTGGATGCATCTCAAGGATGTTGTGCTGGGTAAAAGCAGTGTTTAAAGCTTTATAAAATTATGATTCCATTTATATGGCAATATTTTAGGGATGGAGAAAAAAAAATCAGCAGTTCCCTGAGATCGGGATGGTGGAGGGTTTGATTTTAAAAGGGTGGCATGAGAGAGTTTTGAGGGGTGATGGAAATGTTCTGTATCTTGATTGTTGAGGTGATAACACAGTTCTGTATGTTAGCAAAAGGGCGTACATTTTACTGCATGAGAATTTTTTTAAAAAGATTTTAATTTTAAAAAAAGGTAAGAAAGGTACAGAATCAGCTGACAGATATTTTCCAGAATGCAAGGAAAAAAAATTCAAGGAGAGTCACAAAAAGATCTATTCATTCACTATCAGTTGTCCACACAGTCAGTAACCAATATACAAACTAAAGTTCACTTCCCTTTACTTAAACCTAAGTGGAAGTCATTTTACCTAAGTCAAAAACTCAGAAATCGTGGAATTTCCCTCAGTGGGAACGGTGTGCACATCCAGCCTATCCTGGCCTCCTACATCCCTTACACAGAAAAGCAGCAGTTCCAGTTCTGAGGAAAAGGATGCTTCCTGGTGGAATGCAGCCATATATTCCACTGTGCTCAGCACACCATGTTTCCCCAGCACTCTGGCTACTACTGACTAGACTAGGACTCGGCACCAAGCCAAAGGCTACTGATATTGGACCAGACCACAGCCCCTGAGACAGCCCAGCTGTGACTGACAGTCTGTCCCACAAGCACACCCTCTACTGGCTGGTGACTAACAGAACCAACTGGAACCTCAGGGAGGACTTTGAGGCACATGGAGGAGGGCAGAGAGGAAAAAACACACAGGCAGATAGACTGAAAAAAATTAAGACCCAAGAGTATTCTTTTCTCCAGCAACGTACTTTAAATATAGAAACAGAGGCAGAAAATAAAAGGATAGGAAAAGATATATCATGCAAACACTAATGTTAAGAAAGCTGGCTTGCCTATGTCAATACCAAAGTAGACTTAAAAAAAATATTTTTATTACAAAAGGTCAAATAGCCTATGAATCCATTTATATGTGACACCTATAGTCAATTTCATAGCGACAAAAACTAGAATGGTGGTTACCAGAGGCTGGGGGAGGCAGGCATGGAAGTTAGTGTTTAGTGGGTACAGAGATTAAGTGTAGGATGATGACAAAGTCCTGGAGAGTTTCAGATTTGCAAGATGAAAAGAGTTCCGGAGATGGACCATGATGGTTGCATAATAACATGAATGCACTTAGTGAGAATGAATTGCACACTTAAAAATAGTTAAAATGGTAAATTTTTATATTATGTGTATTTTACCACAAAATGGCTTTATTGAGGTATAATTTACATGCCATAAAATTCACCAATTTTAAGTGTACAATTCAGTGACTTTTGACAAATGTATACAGTCATACAACTTCTGCCACAATCAAGATATGGAACATTTCTACACTCCAGGAAGTTCCCTCCTGACCCTTTAGAGTCAATCCCCTCTCCCCACCCACTGGACTCCTGATCATCTTTCTGTCACTACAGTTTTGGCATTTCTGAAATGTCATATAATGGGATGGTGCCTTGTGTATTCTCTGACTGTCTTCTTTGGCTTAGTACAATGCTTTTGAGGTTCCTCCTTCATGTGTATATCAGTATCTCACTGCTTTTAAATGCTGAGTAGTATTCCACAGCACGGACTTAAGACATTGTATTTATCCTTTCACGAGTTGAATTTGGGGTTGTTTCAGGTTTTGTGCTATTATAAATAATGCTTCTATGAACATCCAAATACAAGTCTCTGTGTAGATGTGGGTGTATGTTTTTATTTCTCTTGGGATAATTAGAAGTGGGGGCCAGGTGTGGTGGCTCACGTCTGTAATCCCAACACTTTGGGAGGCTGAGGCGGGTGGATCACCTGAGGTTGGGAATTTGAGACCAGCCCGACCAACATGGAGAAACCCCATCTCTACTAAAATACAAAAATATTAGCTGGGTGTGGTGGTGCATGCCTATAATCCCAGCTACTCGGGAGGCTGAGGCAGGAGAATTGCCTGAACCTGGGAGGCGGAGGCTGCGGTGAGTTGAGATCATGCCATGGCACTCCAGCCTGGGCGACAAGGGCAAAACTCTGTCTCAGAAAATAGAAAAAAAAAAAAAAAAAAAAAAGGCCAGGCGCAGTTGCTCACGCCTGTAATCCTAGCACTTTGGGAGGCCGAGGCAGGTGGATCATGAGGTAAGGAGATCAACACCATCCTGGCTAACATGGTGAAACCCCATCTCTACTAAAAATACAAAAAATTAGTCAGGCGTGGTGGTGGGCACCTGTAGTTTCAGCTACTCGGGAGGCTGAGGCAGGAGAATGCATGAACGCAGAAGGCGGAGCTTGCCGTGAGCTGAGATCATGTCACTGCACTCCAGCCTGGGTGACAGAGCAAGACTCTGTCTCAAAAAAAAAAAAAAAAAAAAAAAAAAAAATAAGCGGGATTGATAGCTCACATGTTACGTGCATGTTTATCTTTATAAGAAATGCCAAACTGCTACAAAGCAGCTCTACCATTTTACATTCCTACCAGCAATAAGGGTTATACTTGCTCCACATTCTTGCCAATGCCTGATGTTTTTAGTCTTTCTATGATGGGAAGGGGACATTCTTCAATCAATAACCCTGGCATGAGACTCTACCAGAATACAGTCATGTAAGGGACCCAATCCAAGAACCACCCAGAGGAGCCTAAAATTTGGAACTAGGAGAGACAGTAATGATGAAATGGCAGTTTTAAACTATTAAGTTCTGGGATACTTTGCTATGCTGCAACAGCCATCCAGAACAGAATTTTGCACTGGATGTCGGTACTGCTATAACTGAGAAATAAAAATAAAATCCTAAGCGCCCCAACTGACTGAACAGACACCCTCTTGGCCAAGGACCCCAGAGAAACCTTAAAAACTGAGATACTGGTAGTGACAGTAGGTTGGACACGCCTAATTATACCCACTATGTCACTAACAACCATTAGGCTTTCTTTCTTAAAAGTTAAGCCCTTTCGAAAGACTTGCTCCACCACTGATTTACACAACTGACCAGCATTCCTTCCTGATAAAAGATCACTAACCGTGTACTGGTTCTGGTTGGTTTATAAAGGCCGCACATGGGATGCCTCTGTGTCCTCCATTCGACCTTTTGGTTATACAGACTAATTTTAATGCATTAAGTCTTCACCCCAAAGTGAACAAGGGATGCATGTAGCATGCATGTTTGCTTACTATTGTGAATATTGTGAATATTCATAGCTCTTCTTATAACCTGTTAAATAATTATACTTGGCCAATCTCATCAGCATAAATTCCTGTCTTACTCTTCCCTCCCTTGAAATGCCTGCTTCTGGTTTCTGGCAGAAGCTACACTTCCCAGCCTGCAGGATTTCAGGCTGCAACCCTTCAGAAGAAATGAAGCTCTCCTTTACGATTTTACGAACCTCATGATTCTTCAGTTGACATAACAATAACCTGAAACATGTAGCTTTGGGGCCAGGTGGTGGGAAGAAGCTAGAAGGGATTCTTATTACAAGGTGCCAGAAACAGATGGTGGGTAACACTGTCACCAGAAGTAACACGGAAAACAGAAAGGGTACCCAAAGAACTCATGGATTTAGCTGGGGAGATGTCCAGGCAGAATGTAGAAAGTGACAACTGATTTCTGGTTCCCTATGGTAAAATACAAGAAAAGAGGTATAAACCAAAGGTGAAACTAATTAACTTTTTAAGCCAAGTTTAGAGGAAACATAAAGCCACCAGGACCTGCTGGGTTCAAAAATGAAACTTCTTATCCTTACACTGTCCCAAAAAAGACTCAGGAGGCTTCAGGACATGGATCAAATTCAGATTATAATCATCAAAGCATAACCTTAGGGTAAAGACCTTAAGGTTGGGGCTGTAAGATACTCTGTGAAAACCTCAGAATGATCTACTATAAGTGCACCTAGGAAGCCTTCTGAAAGTCTTAGGCTTTGTAGACTCTTTCAGTTAAACACGAAGGCTTTGAAGACTCTGCTGTGTACTGTTGTCTCACAGTAGCCTCCTAGGTAAAGAAGGATCTGTGTCAGAAAGATGTGGATGTGGCTTTTATCTAACCATGTTGATGATAAATTTATATAAAAGGCCTCACAAAGTTTTTAAAGGAATTGTACTAGCTTAGATTGAAAGACAGCACAAAATGAAATGAGGGCTTTGGACCCCCTCAGCCTTCTACAGGAAGGAATCAGGTTGAGAACAAAGCTACTCCAGGCCGGGCGCGGTGGCTCACGCCTGTAATCCCAGCACTTTGGGAGGCCGAGGCAGGTGGATCACAAGGTCAGGAGATTGAGACCATCCTGGCTAACATAGTGAAACCCTGTCTCTACTAAAAATACAAAAAATTAACGGCGTAGTGGCGGGCACCTGTGATCCTAGCTGCTTGGCAGGCTGAGGTAGGAGAATGGCGTGAATCTGAGAGGCAGGAGGTTACAATGAGCCAAGATCGCACCAATGCACTCCAACCTAGGCGACAGAGCGAGACTCTGTCTCAAAAATAAATAAATAAATAAATAAATAAATAAATAAATAAATAAATAAAATTTAAAAAAAAGAAGAAGAAGAAGAAAGCTACCCCAAAGCACACATGGGTCATTTCTTGTGGAAGAGAAAGGAAGACTCAGAGGGCAGAATCACAGCTAGGCAGAGCAAAACTGGATCTTCATCAAAGTGTATCTTTCGACCCTGGGGCAGTGATGACTGGTAGATACCAGAATTTCTACAGACGGTGACTACTACTATGTGCCTCCTACTCTCCCCCACTCCTTTTTGAATAAGACTATCCACTGCATTATTTTATAATGTGGATATTTTATCACCATTTTATAATGTGAGGGAGATGGGAGGATGAGGTGGCTGATAGATAACTTGTGCTTTTAGTTCACAGGTCTTAAAATGTAGAGGAAATGTACTTGATAATCTATTCCCAAGAAACTGCACCCGAGGAGCCTCATCTGCATCTAGGCCTGATTCAGATGACATCTTGGATTTCTGAGCCAATGTAGTAATTAGATGAGCCTTGGAATTATTTGTTAAGAATAGAACACTTTGGAAGAGTAGAATGGGCTTTCCTACAGTCCTTTGGGGCTGAAAAGACATAGACCCACCAGCCAGTCAATTGGAAACCCAAGGGGGTCATGGCCTAGAAACAGGAATGAAAAGTAGGTTGAATCTTAATAAAATGGAAGCCAGCCCTAACCCAGTGCAATCTCTGACTGAATTGAATGATCAGTCTTTAATACTGGCAGAGGGTGAATGCTCCAGTTGGAGATAACATCACCTAGAGCCTCTACACTTAAATTAAATATAATATTTGGCATATAATATTAATAGATATGGGAAGAGACACGACTGTAATAACAAAAAACCAACAGAAAAAACAGCTGAGTTCCCTAAAAGGTTTTTTTCATGGTAAGGCCAATACCTTCAGACAAAGGTATCTAGAAATTCAAAGTTCTCAGTGTCTTCTGTGTCTGTCAAATATTCCCATTCCAAGCCTCAGGGACCCATGCCTTCCCAACCACTGCCCTTACCTTAGAATAAGAGATCATTGGATTTGTGTATTTAAATGGCTTTACAATTTGGTGACCCACACAATCAGGCCCTGCTCCTGTTCATCAGCCACATCTGTCTTGCATCTATAAAAAATAAGAGATCCCCTTAATGCCACCGTAAAGGCTTTCTGTTCATTCTCCATCTACTGTACTCCCAACTTGAGAGTACAAGGTACCAGGGGCCATGTTGATTTTTCAGAAAAGATAGCACATCCAAATGAGCAGCTGTGATGGTCATCACTACCTGTCTAAATCTCAATCTCTGATAATCTTCAGTGATTCTTCAAGTCTCTCCCCCTACCCTCTGATCTCCTACCGCCTCACATTGGCCAGCCCCTACTGGAAGATGGGTACCCCAGGTGATAGAATCCATAGAGGTCAGCCTCCAGGAGCACAGCACAAGAAGAAAAGGAAGGAGAACAAGACTGGAGAAGCAAACAGAGAATAACCAGCACAGGCCACATGCCATATATTCTTTTCTCAGAAAGTTACTGAAGACAGTGATCTCCAAATGAGAATTAAAGATAAGCAATGAAGAGATAGACAGGGACCAGGAAAAGGAACTCCGCATAGGAAGAGACATGAGGGGAGTGGCCAAGATGACGACGAAAAGAAGTCCTAAGATATCAGTCTGCAAGAATTTTAGTAGCAAGTTAATTCTGGAGTAGGACCAAATTTGAAGAAAAATGTACTGAGCAATTACCTGAATCATTGCAGAACATGTTGCAAGCAGATTTGTAGTTTTTGAGAGAAATCTGAGCATGAATTAGTGGTAGGCACATAAAAAACTAAGTAAATGAAAAATTTAGGTAATGATTATAGGAAAGACAAAACAGTGCAAGAATGGAAATGTAATCCTAGTAGTCCACCTGGATCACCTCTGAACACTATCTACACAGTCCTTATCATGTAAATACTAAAGACCTTCCCATCTACGAACTTGTATTACAAGTAGGTATTTTGCTCTATTGGTTTTTTTCCTCTTTCCTCTGGAGCTGCCAAATCACCTGGGAGTCATGCTATAGGCAAAGGGAAGCACCAGTGGCCCATGGAGCACATTTGGAGAAGCAATGCTTCATGGTTTAACACTCTGTGCCAGAGACGACACTTTCTCCTTTCTTTTTTCACAGGGAGTGCCACACTTAGTCTAATGCTTACCTTTATATTCTACATGCTTTAGAAACTAATATGGGCAAAAAGTGAATTTTATGAAATCCAGGAATGTATTCAGGGAAAACAGAAATTATCTCCATGTTATTATTAGAAGGCACAATCTAGTATCTCACTTTTTTTTTTTTTTGAGACGAAGTCTTGCTCTGTCACCAGGCTGGAGTGCAGTGGCACAATCCTGGTTCACTGCAACCTCTGTCTCCCACGTTCCAGCAATTCTCCTGCCAGCCTCCTGAGTAGCTGGGATTACAGGCGTGTACCACCATACTCGGCTAATTTTTGTATTTTTAGTAGAGACAGGGTTTCACCATGTTGGTCAGGCTGGTCTCGAACTCCTGACCTCAGGTGATCTGCCCACCTCGGCCCCACAACGTGCTGGGATTATAGGAGTGAGCCACCGCGCCTGGCCAGTATCTCACCTTTAACCTCAAAATTCTTATTAATGTTACCAAAGTAAAATTAATGGAAATGCTTGACCATTTTATTGTAAGAGAAAATAGTAAAAATATAAACTGGAATTGAATAAGAATAAAACATTTTAAAGTTAACTTACTCGTATGAAATCCGTAAGTGTATTATAAATGAAGGCTCCTCTGGGAAGGAAAAAACAGCTTCCGGGACTCAAATCATGGAAAAAGAAAAGTTCTTGTTCCTAGATTGAAACAATAATTGCATTTCAAATGTCATCTGCTGTTGCTTAGTATTTACTGCACACACATGATATGCTGGGAATAAAACATATAATACTCAGTTTTATTTCTATCTTCTCTAGTAATAGACATTCCAAGGCCATTCAACACTTATACCTAAATATATGTAAAATTTCCACTCATATTTATGGCTAATTAGCTTTGAACTTAGCTTTTATGTCACCTTCAGCTATTTTCTGCTAATTTTCTTACTTGGCACACTTGGAGTATGGCACTCATGGGGAGACAACGTGGCAAAAAGACCAAAAAAGTTCATTGCAAGAGGTAGGCTTTAAGTGATGATGATGACCATCATGGCTGTCACTTACTGACAGCCTGCCCCGTACCAGGCACCATCATCCAGTTTCTGTCTTCACAGCCACCCTGCAAGGCTACCCAGCAAGGCAGACAAGGACACAGAGCTTGCCCATCATCTAACACAGCTAGTGAGTACAAGCACCAGGCCTAAAGCTCAGGCCTAGCTGTTTTCCAATCTTCGATTTTTTCCTTCTACATGCTGCTCTGTCTCCCAGATACAAAGGATGCTATAAAGTGCACAGAATGTAAAAAACAACTTTTTTGTTTTGTTTTGTTTTTTGAGATTGAGTCTCACTCTGTCGCCCAGGCTGGAGTGCAGTGGTGCAATCTTGGCTCACTGGAACCTCTGCCTCCCAGGCCCAAGTGATTCTCCTGCCTCAGCCTCCCGAGTAGCTGGGACTACAGGTGCGTGCTGCCATGCCCGGCTAATTTTTTTGTATTTTTAGTAGAGGTGGGGTTTCACCAAAAACAACTTTATTTTTATATCATGACAAAAATAAGAGAAGGGTACAATTTTCAAAAATTAATAAAAGATATAGGAAGGAGGCCGGGCGCGGTGGCTCAAGCCTGTAATCCCAGCACTTTGGGAGGCCGAGACGGGCGGATCACGAGGTCAGGAGATCGAGACCATCCTGGCGAACACAGTGAAACCCCGTCTCTACTAAAAATACAAAAACTAGCCGGGCGAAGTGGCGGGCGCCTGTAGTCCCAGCTACTCGGGAGGCTGAGGCAGGAGAATGGCGTCAACCCGGGAGGCGGAGCTTGCAGTGAGCTGAGATCCGGCCACTGCACTCCAGCCCCGGCGACAGAGTGAGACTCTGCCTCAAAAAAAAAAAAAAAAAAAAAAAAAAAAAAAAGATATAGGAAGGAAAGAGGTTAGAAGACATCTGGGGTATCAAAATGAAAGAACTCAGCGGCAGACTATGAGTGCCAGCAAAATAGGAGAGAAGAAGAAATCTTATTGTTAAAGCAACTTAGTTTTGTGAGACAGAAACATTCCTATGTTGGTTTATGATTACATCTCTCTAGTGATATAAGATGTGGGGCATACCTTCCCAATCTTCCTGTGATCTCGGTTCTTTGCTTCCTCTTGGAACTTTTCCCAGGTCCTCATCATCTTGTTATCAGGAAAGGATATTCCATAGATCCTCTGCAATGTTTCCATTTCGGGATTGCCCTCCCAGTATGTTGAGGAATTCTAAATATCAAACAGGATTTTGGTAAATATATCAAACATTTGGTTGTAAGTAAAACTGCTCTTAAACACGAACGCAATTTTCCACTATAACACCAACAAAGCAGCCCTGAGCCATGGCTCATGCCTATAATCTCAGCAGTTTTGGGAGGCCAAGGTGGTCAGATCATTTGAGCTCAGAAATTTGAGACTAGTCTGGACAACATGGCAAAACCCCATCTGTACAGAAAATACAAAAATTTGCCAGGCATGATGGCACATGCCTGTAATCCTAGCTTCTTGGGGGATTGAGGCAGGAGGACTGCTTGAGCCCAGGAGGCTGAGGCTGCAGTGAGCAGTGTTTGTGCCACTGCACTCCAGCCTGGGTGACAAAACAAGACCTTGTCTCAAAATCAATCAAACAAACAATCAAAATCAACAAAGCTTAAAGAAGACTTTTTGTCTTCTTTAAGACAATCTTAAAATGGATTCTAACTAAACCTTCCCAGCCTAAATTATACCATTAACCAGCAAATTATGTAGAGTCTGCTATGGATTCTAGGAATGACAGTGACAGTGCATGGAAAGGAGGGAAGGCTAAGCAGGAATCATAATCACCAAGGACGGGGCAGAATAGACAGTAGGTATAGGGAAGTAAAGGTCAGTCTTGCTGACCTACAGTCAATGATTAAGAACAGTGCCATTAGCCAGCCCCACTTTACCTGTAAGAAAATCAAAGCCAAGAAAGGCTGGGACTGCCAAGTCAGTCCCATGCCTCCTAATTCCCAGAGCGATGTTTTCTCCATTACACCATCATATCCCCTTCTGCTGTTTTCTTTATCCTGCAGTACATTACTTTCACATGCAGACAAATATTCTTGCTCACATCAGGGCTATTCGAGAAAACCATAGTATATGGAACAATATTTTAAAATAGCGTAGGAAAAAGGCCAGGTGCAGTGGCTCATGCCTATAATCCCAGTACTTTGAGAGGTTGAGACAGGTGGATCACCTTAGGTCAGGAGTTTGAGACCAGCCTGACCAATGTGGTAAAACTCCATCTTGACTAAAAATACAAAAATTAGCCAGGTATGGTGGTGCACGCCTGTAATCCCAGCTACTCAGGAGGCTGGGGCAGGTGAATCGCTTGAACCCAGGAGGCGGAGACTGCAGTGAGCCAAGATTACACCACTGCACTCCAGCCTGGGCAACAGAGCAAGACTCTGTCTCAGAAAAATAATTAAAAAAAAATATCGTATGGAAAAGAAATGTTACAACACTTACAATAAGGTAAAATGATAAAAGCTACCTATAGTGCTCTAATTATCAAAATTCTAAATGATTTTATTAGTTTTAGTCAAATAAGAATGAAATATTTTAAAATATCATGATGTTCACACTACAAAGGATATGAGTGAAATCCCTTAATAGCTAGTGCACCTTAAGCTTACTATATTTAAAAAAAATCAATCCTTACCTTAAAAATTTTGATGGTTTTAATTTTTCCAGTGTGTCTTACATGTGGACCTTTGCAAAGGTCAATTAATGGACCGCACCTATAATGAAATATTTAGGACATGCTCAGGCACAGTTATAGTTTTTTGGACTATTCACTGTAAGCCATAATATCCTATGTTTTAGGTAGAGCTTCACTTATTTATATGTGGCAAGGCCATTTTTGATTTAGGGTGAAGGAGAGAGGCGATTCATCTAGCCTCAGAGTCCACTCTGCCCTCTAGATTCAAAAACCACAGAACATCTTCTGAAAGAAACTATGCAATTCTCTGATTAAAAACTTAAAAATTACAATGAATACAAAAAGGGACTGGCTTACAGACTGACAAACACAAAAATGTCATCTCTTTCAATGGCCAATCTTTGTGTATTGTTCTCTAGGGAGAGAGCTGGTAAGCAACACTCAGATGAAAGGAAGGAATGCCAAATTAGCATGAAAGGCTTCAGTACTCTAACCTTTAAATAGAAGGCCACAGGGCCAGTGCGGTGGTTCACACTTGTAATCCCAGTACTTTGGGAGGCCAAGGCGGGTGGATCACGAGGTCAGGCGTTCAAGACCAGCTTTGCCAACAGAGTGAAACCCTGTCTCTACTAAAAAATATAAAAAGTTAGCTGGGTGTGGTGGCGGGTGCCTGTAATCCCAGCTACTTGGGAGCCTGAGGGAAGACAGTTGCTTGAACCTGAGAGGCGGAGGCTGTGGTGAACTGAGGTCGCACCATTGCACTCCAGCCTGGGTGACAGTACAAGATTCCATCTCAAAAAATTAAAAAAAAAAAAAAAAAAAAAGAAATCCACTAAAGAAAAGCTTTACTTTTTTTTCCCAAAAATTAAATACAAGCCATTCAAATTGAAAAACTACAAAAAGTGTCAACGTTGACCTAAGTAAGGTTCTAAAACCCAACAGCTCAAGCATTAGAAGCCAGAAATTTAAAACTGAGCCTGTTTTCTACATTTTCATTTATTTTTAAATTTTAAGAAATGTACTGTGCATAGCTTTGCACAAAGGGGATATGACTTACTTACAGTACAATTAAACCAGAGAACCATAAGTCCTTGACTGTGGAAAATAAGTACCACAAGGGAGAATATCTGTGGTTGTAATTAAATAAATACCAGGTCTTCTAAGCTGGTACTGTGATGGTCCTAGCAGCACCCAGATGGATGGAACACACAACAGCAATTATGTATAAGGTGTATAAACATGGATAAATAAAAAGGTGCTCAGGAACCTGAGGTTAAACGAATAGAACTAAGTGATTCTGGTATTAATTTCACTTCCCTCCTCTTACATTTGATCCTGCCTTTGTTTCCCAGTATTTTCTTTTTGTCTCATCATGAGTATCCTGCTAATGCATAAAGATTGTACACTTGGACTCTGGACAATGGGGCAGACTCTTCTACACTTGCACTCTGGAGAGTAAGTATGAGGCAGAGAATCACTGCCGAGGAGATGGCCTGTAATGGCCCCCACTGCCACATTAATAAGAACATGGAAGGACAGAATAGAAACTCCTTTCCCAACAGTATCACTCACATGGAGAAAAATCCTGTTATAGCTGACACCCAGAAAACAAAATATGGGTCTCAGTACTGTCCTGATTATTAAAAAGGGGAAAATAATCATTTCTCTTTAGTGAAAACATTTTGAAGATTGTAACTAAAGTAGAATATCAACTACACAACTTGAAAAATAGATCTCCAACCAGAAAACAAACTCCGCCTCTACTGCTAACACCTTCAAGTTTACCACTGAGCAGCGTTTAACATGTGTGGACACAAACCTGTACACTGTGGTAGTTGCAGTATCAACCTTCTCATTCAGAATGCGGCATTTAAATTTATTGTACTACAAAGAAAAATATATTTACACATTATTACACACAATGTTTAAATGAAGAAAACAACTCTACTTTTTCTCAAGAAACATCGAAAGAGCAGCTACTGATGTTCTAGGTGCTGAGACACGAGGGATACAAACAGCTCACAGCCTTGAGCTACACCATGCAGCCTGGAAGCCACAAGCCACATGGCTACTGGGCATGTCAAATGCCACTAATTTTTTTTTTTTTTTTTTGAGACATAAGTCTCACTCTCTCACCCAGGCTAGAGTACAGTGGTGCCACCTTGGCTCACTGCAATGTCTGTCTCCCTGGTTCAAGTGATTCTACCTCAGTCTCCCAAGTAGCTGGAATTACAGGCACGTACCATACCACCATGCCTGGCTAATTTTTGTATTTTTAGTAGAGACTGGGTTTCACTATGTTGGCAAGGCTGGTCTCAAACTCCTGACCTCAAGTGATCTGCCTGCTTGGCCTCCCAAAGTACTGGGATTACAGGTGTGAGCCACCGCACCTGGCCTCAAATGCCACTAATTTGAAAGAAGGTATGCAGTGAGTATAAAACACACTGGACTTAGGAAGTATAATGTTGCAAAAAGAAGAATAAAATCATTCATTAATCATTCTTTATACTGGCTACTATTGAAATTATACTTTTTATATATTGGGTTAAAACATTTCTTAAAATTAATTGCAACTTTTACTTTTAAAATGTAGCTGCCATAAAATTTAAGGTTACACATGTAGCTCAGACTTGTGGATTCCATTATGTTTCTATTGGACAGTACTGTTCTAGAAGATCTAATTTTAACTACATTAATCAATAAAATTCTGACAAGGACACAGCTATGTTATTTGTATAAAAACAAAAACAAAGTTTATAGTAATGATGATATATTTATAAAACTAAGGTTTTTTTTTTTTTTCCTTTTCCTTTCTTTTCTGCCTGCATCACTATTATCAGGGTATACAAGGCACTTTATATTAAATAACTACTTAAAGTAGGTAGTTGTTGGGAGAAAAATCCGTATCTGTATGATTTAACTGTTTCATATCTATATATTCACATCAAATCATTTTCCTTAACAAAGACTGTGTTCAGTTCTTAAAAGTAGCTGCAAAAAAAAAAGCAACCTACAGAAATAAGTATTTGCAAATCACATACCTGTTAAGAAATGGATATTCAAAATATATCAAGAACTCTTATAACTCAAATACAAAAAACCTAATTGAAAATGGGCAAAAGCGCTAAACAGACATTTCTCCAAAGACATTTCTTCAAGAAAAAACACAAATGGCCAAAAAGCACATTAAGATGCTCAATATTACTTATGTCATTAGAGAAATGCAAAGAGTTCTCAAAAACTTAAAAACAGAATTGCCATAGGATCCAGCAATTCCACTTCTAAGTATATTCCCAAAATAAGTAAAGCCGAGACTCAAACAGAACTTTACCCATCCATGTTCACAGCAGCATTGTTCACAATAGTAGCCAAAAGGTAGAAGCAACCCAAGCATCTATAGATGGATGAATGGGTAAACAAAATGTGGTCTGTCCGTACAATGGAATATTATTCAACCTTACAAAGGAAGGAGATTCTGACACATGCTAAAACATGGATGAGGCCGGGCGCAGTGGCTCACGCCTGTAATCCCAGCAGTTTGGGAGGCCGAGGTGGGTGGATCACCTGAGGTTGGGAGTTCAAGACTAGCCTGAGCAATGTGGAGAAACCCCATCTCTATTAAAAATACAAAAATTAGCCAGGCATGGTGGTGCGTGCCTGTAATCCCAGCTACTCGAGAGGCTGAGGCAGGAGAATCGCTTGAACCCGGAAGGAGGAGGCTGCAGTGAGCTGAGATCGCGCCATTGCACTCCAGCCTGGGCAAAAAGAGCGAAACTCCATCTCCAAAAAAAATAAATAAATAAAAAATAAAATAAAAAAACATAAAACATGGATGAATCTTGAGGACATTTTGCTGAGTGAAACAAGTTAGTCACAAAAGGACAAATATTGTCATGATTCCACTGATATGAAGTGCCTAGAGGAACCAAATTCAGAGATGGAGAGTAGAATGGTGGCGGCCAGGGACTGGGGCTGGGGTGGAGGGGCAGAATGGGGAGCTAATGTTTAATGGGTACACAGTTTCTGCCTGGTAAGATAAAAAGCTTTGGAAATGGATGGTGGTGATGATTGACAACAATGTAAATGTACTTCATGCCACAGAACTGTATACTTAAAAATGATTAAATGGTAAATTTTATATGTTATATATTTTACTGCACACGAAAGAATACTGCAACCTTTTACCAAAACCAACTCTATTTTTTATTAAAGCCCACAAAACTAATAATACTGTGTTTTCAAAATACATGTTTTTGGTTGGGTGCGGTGGCTCATGCCTGTAAGTCCAGCACTTTGGGAGGCTGAGGTGGGTAGATCACTTGAGGTCAGGAATTCAAGACCAGCCTGGTCAACATGGCAAAACTTCATCTCTACAAAAAGGATACAGAAATTAGCCAGGCATGGTGGCACATGCCTGTGGTCCCAGCTGAGGGACTGAGACAGGAAAATCACTCGAACCTAGGAGGCGGAGGTTGCAGTGAGCCGAGATAGTGCCACTGCACTCCAGCCTGGGAGGCAGAGAGAGACTCCGTCTCAAAAAACAAACAAACAAACAAACAAAAAATGTATGTTTTCTCTAATACGTATGTTTTAAAACATAAAATTAGGAATATATTTAAGTACATTGGTCAAAAAAATATAAAGAGAAAGTTACCATTTTATACAGATTACTCTAGGTTAAAATCTGAAAAAAAAAAGTTAATAGAAAACTCCCAAAGAAAAGAGAAAAAGGCAGCCTTTTATATGGGATTATAAATATTGTTGAATTTAGGGGACAGATATTCACAATACTCAGAATTAATCAGATTTATAAACACACATATAAAAATTATTCACCTGGCTCTTTATCTACCTATGTCTGCCCTAAAATGTTCAGGAAATAGATGAGGAGGGAAATGTCACAGCAAGTAACTGGTAACAACCTCACAATAGCTTAATATAATTAGAACAATTTGGTGAGCAATGGCTAACTATTTGGGGGAAGGTGGAGAAGCTAGTCTACATTGATTTTTAATATTCCTAGTAAGATGTTTAGGAGTTTCCCTAAGTTACCTTAAACATTTCCAGGAGGATTTCCTTGCTGACTTCTAGTCTTTCAAAAGGTTGCTTTTCTTTTACGATGGTTTTACATATATTCTCCAGGGCTGACAATTCTGTGCTGGACACTGCTCTAAAAAGAAGAGCAGAGAACTGACATCGATCTTCCAGACATTATGCATTCCCTCTTTCCTTTGTCCTGAAGGCTCAGCAGTGACACATTTTCTAACTTGAATCTGGTGTCTTATTGTTCCAGGACTTCAGAAAGTCAAACGTTCATACAGTCACTACTCTTGTGTCTCAAAGAGGGAGACTGGGGCATCAACAGGTGCCACGACCTGCCTCACTTCTCCTCTGCTGCAAGGTGAGCAGGAAGCCCTGCTAGGAGACATCCAGGTGGACTGTGAGCTCCTTTGAGGCTGGTTCTTCTGTGCGGTCTTCCTTATCCTTCACATACTTTAGTTTTGCTCAAGAGCCAGATAGAGTGCTCATCATGTCCCTGCCCTCACTGGCTATGGAACAAGGCTGGGAGAGATCTGTGTGGACTGCAGAGTCCCGGTGCTCCTAGCAGCACTCAGCCTTCACTATGCATGGACTGACTTCCTTTGAATCACCCCCTGGTCAGTGCTCACTCCCTCCTGCTACACTGGCTTGCTTGCCACTCCTCAAATAAGCCACACATATCCCCACATCAGGACAGTCCCACAGAGGCCTGGAACCTTCTCCCTGCAGATGTCATAAGTATCCTTGTCCTCAGGGCTTGCTCCCTCCCTCTACTCTGGTCTGCTTCAATGCCATCTACCCCTTCCTGCCCACCTGCCTGTTATGGCACACACCTCCCACACCTGGCTGATGTTCCTATATTCATCACCACCAGGCAGCAGATGGCTGCTTGTGCATTTGCTGTCTTCCCCCAACCAGACTGTTAGCTTCATGAGGACAGACTGGTTCCTTCACTGCTGAATCACCAGCACCCAGCACAGAGCACACAGCAGGGAGCAAAAACATCTATTGAACGAATACTGGAGCCATGTTAACAAGAGATGAACTGATTGTGGTACTGTGATATAATAACAAACATATATTTGGTCTTCATCCAGATTTCTGGCACAGGGGTTTTAAGATCCTGAAATCTCTGGAGTGATATGAGTGTCTTTTGTGTGCTGATGAGATGACTGGTGGCTAGGTCCCCTAGGTAGCTTCAGAATGGGAACTGGTCACCAGAAAGACCAACGCACGATGAAAGGGTTGGGAATGTCAGCACCCCTACCTGCCTCCTTCGGGGAGAGGAGAGGGACTAGAGATTGGGTTATCACCAATGGTCAATGATTGAATCAATTGTGCCTCTACAATGAAACAAACCTCCATAAAAAGCCCTAAGCGAGATTCACAGAGCTTCCGGGTTGTTGAACACATTCAGGTG
This sequence comes from Rhinopithecus roxellana, assembly GCF_007565055.1. Classification (NCBI taxonomy): domain Eukaryota; kingdom Metazoa; phylum Chordata; class Mammalia; order Primates; family Cercopithecidae; genus Rhinopithecus; species Rhinopithecus roxellana. The sequence continues at coordinate 17,480,889 of NC_044553.1, read as the reverse complement.
CTTGGGGCATGGTGCCCAGAGACACATGGAATCTCTGCACCCCCTCCCACATACCTCACCATAAGCACCTCTTCCATCAGGCTGTTCATCTCTATCCTTTGTACCATCCATTATAATAAACTGGTAAGGTAAGTAAAGTGCCTTCTTGAGTTCTGGGAGCTAGCCTAGCAAATTATTGAACCCAAGGATGGGGTCATGGGAATTCCCGATTTGTAACCTGCAGGTCAAAAGTATGGAAGACCCAGACTTCCAGCTGGCATCTGAATTGAGGGCAGTCTTGTGGGACTGAGCCCTTGACCTGGAGGATCTGCACTAACTCAGGGTAGACAGTGTCAGAATTGAGTCCAATCATTAGACACCTAGTGGGAGTCCAGAGAGCTGGAGCACTGGCTGTTGATGTGGAAAAAAACCCCACACCTTTGAGATCAGAAGTGGTGTAGGTAAACACAGTTCATGGTTGTTGAATAGTGATTCAGAATGGACAAGCCTCTAAGTAGCAGCTACAGAGCGTTGGGTGCTTGGCTGGGGACCATTAAGCGGTATGCAGGAGAAGGTAAAGATAAAATGCACCATAGTCATCCAGGCCAGAGATGCCATGGGGCCAAGTTAAGGCAGAAGTGAGAGAAGGAGAGGGGCGTGGGAGAACTATTTAGGAGATAACACTGGCAGAACTGGATGGTGGGGTGGTGGTGAAGAGCAGGGAGGAAGTAGAAGGATCAGAGGTTTTGGTTGTGGCAACTGGAGGTACCCTTAAAAGCTATGAGGAATTCAGGGCAGGAGTTGGCCGGGGCTGGCTGTTTGCTAATGATTCAAGCATAGGTCTATGGAATGTGAAGCCTCTGTGAGACATCCCTGTCTGGCACTCAACTATGTGAGATGTTTGGCTGAGGTTAATGATGCTCTTGATTATCATGGAGCAAATTAAACTAAGCTCTCTCTAGGAATTAAGCTTTCGATTCTGGTCTTAATTAATACCATGCTCTAGCAAGTCCAAGATTAGATAAACAGCATATCATATTCTTCTGGGGACAAAAAAAAAAAAAAAACAATTTTAGAAGTACTTCTTGAATCTAAACTAGATTTGACTAAAAATAATTTTTAGTTAAATGGCTTAGACCATCTAAACTAAAAATAATTTTCAAAATTGGTCAACCAATCTATAACCATATTATTCAATACAGTTGACCCTTGAACAACGAAGGTTAGAACTACATGGGTCCACTTATATGTGGATTTTCTTCTGCCTCTGCCACCCCGAGACAGCAGGATCAACCCCTCCACTTCCTCATCAGCCTACTCAATGTGAAAATGAAGAGCTTTATAAAGATCCACTTCTACTAAATGAATGGTAAATATATTTTCTCTTCCTTATGATTTGCTTAACATCTCTTTTCTCTAGCTTATTTTAAGAATACAATATATAATACACATAAGATACAAAGTATGTGGTACTCAACTGTTTATGTTTTCATTAAGGTTTCTAGCTAACAACAGGCTATTAGTTAAGTTTAGGTGGAATCACAAGTTGTACTCAGATTTTCAACTGCATGGGCATCAGTGCCCCAATCCCACATTATGTAAGGGCCAACAATATAAAGTTACTAAGCTAGTAGGTAGCTTAGTAACCATTACAACACAATAAAATTGAAACACATGCATTCACAAGCCAGTGTTCAGTGTGTTACCTGTCTTCAATGAACATGTCATAATAAAATCCATTTTCAATGGGCGGACCGTAGCACAGGTGGCCTCCATAGTAAAGTTCCATGGCCTCCCCAAGAATGTGAGCACTGGAGTGCCAGTACACCTGCATGGCATGGACAGAGAGGCCATTAGCTGCCAAAAGTATGTCATGAAAAATTAGTAGTAAAATGATGTAAACAAGTAGAACATTTCAAGGAGATAAATGGCAAGACCAAGGGCAGCAACATCAACTTGAAAGGAAAATCTTCAATGCCCACTTAGAAGAGAATGCTTTCTGAGCCCTCCCTGACATTCCACCAGAGCCACTTGCTCAGTGCCAGTGTGAAGCCACTCTGCTGAGAGTGGCAGCTAGAGGTCAGCTACAACCCCATTTCCTCTGTGCATGTCAGCCACAAGGGATGAACACCTCTCGGAACACCCAGCAGAGCAGCTGTGTGCAAATCTGATTGAAGCTCAGAGTGGGAGGAAGGCCGAGGAGTGCCAGATGCTAGCTCTCTTCCTTTTTCTCCAGGGGCACCCTCTCTGAGCTGGACACAGAGCACTGAAGTGTTCCTGACACCACTAGAGTTAATGAGATTCTGCATCTCCACAGCAGTCTTCACGTGCTGAATAGCATGTGACTGTGGAAGTTTGAAAGATGGCTCAGGAAGAAAAAAGTGTTGCCAGGGAATGTCTGCTGGCTGCCTGGGACCCCTGAGAAGTGTATACACGAGTTCATTAACCACAGTCCAGAGCCCGGTTGTCAGTCCTCCAAGTTCAAAAAGTTGATAAGGTTTTCAGTTCCCAAGGAATTCATTTTAGTTTATGGATAAAATGAAACTAACCAAAGTCACCAAATAGATACAGGTACCAAAAGAGTAAGATAACCAAGTCATCTGTCAGCACTTTCTTTCCTTTTATTAAATAGAAAGCAAGTTACAATTAAAGAGCTGTTTGATAAAATGAATCAGAGCAGAAGGAGTTAGACGATGGACCACTATGTGCAATCCCAGCCCACAGCAATAGGCTGGGATATGATTTGCAGACAGACCCAGAGGGTCAGTTCTTAGGGCACAGCACTTCTCCTTTGGATGCTGCTAGGATGGCAGGCTGACTGCTAGTATCAGCCCAAATGTCCTACGTGGTGCACTGTCCACACCTAGATATTTGTTGAGCCAAATACTGTGTTATGTGCTGGGTTACAACAGTGAAAGAAACAGACATACTCACAGCCCCCACACAGGTGCAGCCTATTGGGGAAGACACAGGCAATAAACAAACCTGGAAGTGCATAATTATAAGATGGGAAGGATATTTAAAAGGAGATGAACAGGGCTTTGTAATAAAGAAAAATGGTGAGTGTCCTACATTCATGGGGACTTGGGAAGGCCTGTGTGACTAACACGTAAGGGATGGGACAAAGCATAGCTTGAGAAAGGTTAGAGAGGTAAGGAAGGGCCAGAGACCATGCAGGCCTTGGGGAGGAGCTTGCATTTTACTCCAAATGCAATGGGATGCATTAAAGGGTTTTAAGCACAATGATTAAATTTACATTTACACACATCATTTGATAGCTCGATGGGAATGAATTTCAGGGGACAAAACAGCAAGTAGGCAGTTTCTTGGGTGGGTCTATAACAAGGTGAGTGCAGATTCTCAGGCAGTGGCAATGGAGAGGGAGAGAAGTGGACAGATTCCAGATACTTTAGGAGGTCAAATCTACTGGGCTTACCTAACCTCACTGGAGATGGAGTTGAGGGACGGGGAGGAATCACACAAAACCTCCAAGGTTCTGGGTTGAGCAATTGGGTATGTGGTGGAATAATGCATTGACTTAGGCAAACAGGAAAGAAATAAGTTTTGGGGTTAAAATAGAAAATTTCATGGTGAATGTACTGAAGATTCTTGTAAAATATCTACGTGCAGATATCACATAGGCAGTAGTGCATAAAAACTGAGGCATGGCTACCTATGGCTGGAGAGTTGCGAATTCAGTTTACAGTACTGAACTTTCTGAAAATCACTTTTAAACATGGTTTTATTAATAGTGTACCACTTAGATATTTGTTATACTTTGCATATTTTAAACAGAAATTAAAATATGGTTCTTATAGTTTAAAGAAATTTAGCATAAGCCTTGCAATTACTGTAACCTAAGCTAATCATAAGTTAGGTTTTATGAAGATAAAGGACAGCTTGAAGGGCGACTGCAACGTTCGGGCGACAATGTATATCAGAAATCATATATCACATGCATATGTGAAAAATGTATTTATTTTATAGAAAATTATATTAAGTATTTAAAGTATATTTGAGTCTTATAATTTGTTCAAATTCTTCGATACAAATTATAAAGTAGACCCATTTTTAACAGTCTATTAATTCATTTCAAACACACATTGATTTAATAACCAAAGCATTCTAACTTAAGGAAATGATTATTGTAAGAAATTATAAGGCTGGGCACAGTGGCTCACGCCTGTAATCCTAGCACTATGGGAGGCTGAGGGAGGCATACTGCTTGAGCTCAGGAGTTTGAGAACAGCCTGGGCAACATGGCAAAACCCTGTCTCTACAAAAAATATGAAAAATTAGCTGGGTGTGTAGGTGCGTGCCTGTAGTCCCAGGTAGCTGGGAGGCTGAGGTGGGAGGATCACTTGAGCCAGGGGAGGTTGAGGCTGCAGTGAGCCATGATTGCATCACTGTACTCCAGCCTGGGCGACAGAGTAAGATCCCATAAAAAAAAAAAATAAATAAATAAATAAATAAATAAATAAATAAATAAATTATGGGCTACTTTAAAAATCGACATGTATTTGTATACATTCATGCCACAAATATTTATTAAACATCAATATTCAAATTTTAAATCTTAGAAACTCCCAAAAAACTCAACATTTGTGACTTCAATATGTGGCTTCTTATATAATGTAGTTTACAACATAACTACCCAAAGTTTGGCTGTCTGGATTTTAAATACTCACAGCTTGAGCTTCCTCATTATCAAATGTAAGCAGCTCTAGAGAAGAGTTCCCTTCCAACGGGCGGTCCAGGTCCCACAATTCACCATTTACTTTGGCTATTACTGTGCTTTCAGCCAGTTCCTGACTAGGAAGAGAAAAGCCACTTGGGAGTCAACCTTATCATTGTTACAATGATTCCTTAAAAGATTACAAGAATTTCTAGGGTTGTTTTTTCTTTTTTTTTGAAGTGTATAGAAAGTACAAACGTAAACTAATAAGACAGATACTTATTGTTTTGTAATATTTATTTTATGGCCGGGCGCGGTGGCTCAAGCCTGTAATCCCAGCACTTTGGGAGGCCGAGACGGGTGGATCACGAGGTCAGGAGATCGAGACCATCCTGGCTAACATGGTGTCCTGGCTAACATGGTGAAACCCCGTCTCTACTAAAAAATACAAAAAACCAGCCGGGCAAGGTGGGGGGCGCCTGTAGTCCCGGCTACTCAGGAGGCAGAGGCAGGAGAATGGTGTAAACCCGGAGGCGGAGCTTGCAGTGAGCTGAGATCGGGCCACTGCAGTCCAGCCTGGGCGACAGAGCAAGACTCTGTCTCAAAAAAAAAAAAAAAAAAAAAAAAAAAATTTATTTTATGTAGAAAAGTAATACACATTCACTGTTTTAAAAAAATTGGAAAACTGGCCGGGCACGGTGGCTCAAGCCTGTAATCCCAGCACTTTGGGAGGCCGAGACGGGCGGATCACGAGGTCAGGAGATCGAGACCATCCTGGCTAACACGGTGAAACCCCGTCTCTACTAAAAATACAAAAACTAGCCGGGCGAGGTGGCGGGCGCCTGTAGTCCCAGCTACTCGGGAGGCTGAGGCAGGAGAATGGCGTGAACCCGGGAGGCGGAGCTTGCAGTGAGCTGAGATCTGGCCACTGCACTCCAGTCCGGGCGACAGAGCGAGACTCCGCCTCAAAAAAAAAAAAAAAAAAAAAAAATTGGAAAACTGAGAAAGCACATAGGATAAAATAAAAATCACACATAAATATCATAAATCACTACTTACAACATTTTGGTACATTTCCATCCAGTGGTTTTTCTACCTCCATCCACCCACCCACACATATGTGCTGTCTTTAAAAGCAGTTGCCAACATAATTGTATAGCTTGTGTTTTCTCTCTCATGCCTCAGATAACCTTCTAAATACTTCCCAGTCTGGAAGTATTGTATTTATTAATGAAGCCTCCACTGCTGCACACTGAGGTCGCCTAAGTTTTGCTCTCATAGAGTATACCACACAGACATCTGTACACAGGCATCTTGCGACTTCTGTGACTGTTTTCTGGGAATACGTCCACAGAATTGGAATTACTAGATCAAAGGTGATGTACCTTTGAAAGATTTCTGATGTCATTTGAACGCATCACTTCCATGTACCCCAATTTTAAAAAATCTTTGTCTATGTGACATTGAAACTTGTTGTTTTGATTTAATTATTAATTTTGGTTCATGTTTACAAGCTATTTTTACTTTTATGAACTATCCGATTCCTTCGCTTATTTTTTCTTTTTTTTTTTTTTTTGAGATGGAGTCTCACGTTGTCTCCAGGCTGGAGTGCAGTGGCGCGATCTCAGCTCACTGCAACCCCTGCCTCCTGGGTTCAAGCGATTCTCCTGCCTCAGCCTCCTGGTAGCTGGGACTATAGGCACACGCCACCACGCTCAGCTAACTTTTCTGTTTTTAGTAGAGATGGGGTTTCACCACATTGGCCAGGATGGTCTTCTAGTAAGGTGTTGATCTCTTTCTTTCTCTTTTTTTGTGTATCTTTTAAATAAATTTATTGTTTGAAAATCGTCGACAAAATTACAAGTTAAGAAAGGAAACCTGGAAAGCATAGAAACACACACACACACACACACACACACACACACAGTCACCTATAATTCCACCACCAAGAAATTACCATTAATGTTTTGTTTATATCTTTCCACATTATTTAATATATAGGAATAAAAAATATTTAATAGTATCATAATTACGTTATTTTATAACCTACTTCTTAAACTTAACAGTAAATCACAGCATTTTCCCTAACAGGAGACAGACTTCTAAAACATGATATTTAATAGTCACAGAGGAACCAATATTTGCTAGGCATTTTAATTATTTTTATGGGTATTTTGGGGGATGAGTAATAATGAAAAATAATGCTGCAATGAACATTCTTGAACATATATCTTAATTATTTTCTCAGGAAAAATTCTGGAGGTAAAACTGCTAGTCAAGGGAAATGCATTTTCAGTGACTTCTGTCAGAATATACTGCAAAATTTTCCTACTAGCAGAGTTACAAGAGTATCTTGTCTCTGAGTTCTCATAATGTTAGGTACTATTAAATTATATCAACTCTACAATTTTTTTTTTTTTTTGAGACATTGTCTCACTCTGTTGCCCAGGCTGGAGAGCAATGGTGCAATGTCGGGTCACTGCAACCTCTGCCTTTCGGGTTCAAGTGATTCTCTTGACTCGACCTCCTGAGTAGCTGGGATTACAGGCACATGCCACCATGTCTGGCTACTTTTTGTATTTGTAGTAGAGACAGGGTTTCACCCTGTTGGCCAGGCTGGTCTCATTCCTGACCCAAGTGATCCGCCCACTTTCACCTCTCAAAGTGGTGGGGTTATAGGTGTGAGCCACCGTGCCCAGCCTACAATGTAATCTTTTAATTTACATTTCTGTGATTAACTTGACAACAGTATAGCATTGTGGTTAGGAGCACACAGGTGAAAGGCCAAACTGGGTTTAAATATTGGACAATTTACTCAGCTTTTTAGGCCTCAGTGTTCTTATCTACAAAATGGGGATTACAGGACGTTCCTCATTCACTTATACTCAGGATTACGTAATGTGTACATATGATAACAATAACTTAATAAATGTTAGATATTATTAATCAAGTAGAACTTTCTTTTCATTTTTACTGACTGTCACAGATGGCTACATGTTCCGCAAAGCCATTCTGCCCTTCTTCTACAGATGGAGTTTTCCAGCCTTCCTTGCAGCTAGATGTGGCCAGATTTGGAGCCAATGGACAGAAGGAGAAGTCATGTGTAACACTTTTGTGTCTCATCATTAAAACAGTGGAGGGCACTTCTCTATCCTCTCTCCACCTTCTGTAGATGGGAACCCATGTGCTGTTCTTTCTGGACCATGTAGACAAGGGCAACGTTGTACCAGACAGATCAGCACGATGGGAGAAATCTGGGTCCCCAAATGACTGTATGGAGATATGTCACCCAGTCAACCTGGCCATCCACGTCTAGACTGCTATATGAAAAACAGACTTTGACCATATTCAAGCGACTGAGTTTTTTGTGATGTCTTTGTTGTAGCAGCTTAGTGTATGTCTTAAGTAATACAGAAATAAGGACCTGGAAGTAAAAATCCAAAACATGTGGCACTGGCTTAGCAGACTGGCAGTGAGTAACAAGGAAACAGACTCTAACATATGGAGAGCCAGTAACCTTTGTGATAGTATAACAAAACATTTGATAAAACTTGCAGGCAAACCATGTGTTACAGTGCTTGCAGCACACAAGAAAGCAGATATAAAAGGGAAGAGTAAGGCCAGGTGCGGTGGCTCACATCTGTAATCCCAGCACTTTGGGAGGCCGAGGTGGGCAGATCACCTGAGGTTGGGAGTTCGAGACCAGCCTGACCAACATGGAGAAACTGCGTGTCTATTAAAAATACAAAATTAGCTGGGTGTGGTGGCGCATGCCTGTAATCTCAGCTACTTGGGAGGCTGAGGCAGGAGAATCCCTTGAAACCAGAGAGTGGAGGTTGTGGTGAGCTGAGATGGAAAAAGGGGCGGGGCACGGGGGGGAGGGGACAGTGTTGGTATACCCTGGGTAACTCTTGTTGCTTTCAGCAAGAAGCTACAAGAATGCGTTATCTCAGATGAAAATAATCTAGTTTGCTAGCAGAGATGGAAGGGATAGGGAGGCTCCCTCTGCCTGTGTCCTGTAATTCAACTGACTAAAAGTTCAGAAACATGGAGCTATGCAAGATTGGAAAGACAATCTTCCTTCCCAAACAGCAGGAGGGACAGGCACTGACAGCCCTTCTCAAAGGCCACACATAAATCCAGACAATAGAGGCCAGTGGAACTGCAAGGATTAGAGAGCAAGACTGCCTCCCTCCCACAAGTCTTTTGCTTCATACGCTCTCAGTCCATTAAATGAGGAAACAGGAGTCAGCCAAATTAAAAAGCCATGAAACAACAGGGTGAGAAGTCTATCTAGAAGATTCTTTAAGTGAGATTACTTTCATGTGGAACGGATTAACTACAAACAGACCAGAAGCCTACTATGGCTAACTGATGATGGAAATTATATTGTCAAACAAATTATAAGCCCAGCTTACAAATATCTGTAACTATGTGATCCTTAAAGGAACCCTCAGGCCCCAAGTGTACACCACAGAACTGAGCTGTGCAAACTGCACAGACCCCAAGAGGACAAACTGGCGTGCACTTCAGATGTGATAAATGAGGGTAATGGACAACTCTGAACTTTCCAAAGTGCAAAATCAGGGCCCATGGGGGATCATGGACAAGACAGCTGCTTCCAGAGAACAAAGGATGAATAGGTGGGCTGACACAAGCACTAACCGCTGCCAGGCTGTGGGGCCTCACAATGGCTTCCAGCAGAATCTGATGACTTCTCTGTACCAGTCCCTGCTATATTTCTCCTCTTTCTTTTTTCTAAGCACACACTTTGTGATTGTCTTCTGTGTACTGCATACACGTGTGGTGTGAGCAGACTTGTCTGTTAGTTTGTTACTAGAATGCAAGTGGTCAGCCTGATGGGGGGTGTTCTGTACATCACTCAGAAATCCCAGGCTTTGAGCTATGGAACAAAAGAGTTGTCTCACTCGGGGAGTGAGTGTGTCAGATGTTGAAAGAAGGATACCTAGAGATATCTGGATATCAGAGGGGCAGACTGTGGCAGACTCCCTGTTGTTCCATAAACCATTCCTCTCTTCCATGGTATGAATGCTTTAGCTGGACATGTGTCTGGGTGGCCAGTGGAGCTATATTCCCATTCTCTCTTACAGCTAGGCATGGCCATGTGACTAAATGAGAGCTAACAGGATGTGAGTGAAAAGTGAAGCCAGCCCCTGTGGGGTCTTGGCCTCAAAGCATCATTGTTCTGCAGCTTCTCTTCCTCCTGACTGCAGGCAGGCCCATGCAAGCACCCAGCTTCCACCGCTAGACACAAACAAATCCTACCTAGGGGACAGCAGATTAACAAGATGGAAGGAAGCTGGGTCCATAAATAACTGCATGGGCCAGAAATGTTCACTAGGCTGGACTGGTCACTTCTAGATGGTTAGTTTGCATCAGAAGCCCCTGGAGGGCTCATACAAACACAGATAGCTGATCAATTCAGGGTGTTTGAAGTGGGACCCCCAAATTTGCTTGTCTAACAAATTTCCAGGTGATGCCTTTGCTGCTGGTCTGGGGACTACACTTTGAGAAATACTGACCCAACACATTTAACATGCAATCTGACTCTCCATGAGAAAACAAACTTATTCTTGCTTCACAACCTGTTTTCTCCTAGCACATCATTCCCCTTAGAAAACATGAAAACAGGTTGAGAGAGCATTTAACAATATAACAGGATGAATCAGAAACAGTCTTAGCCATAGTTTTCAAAGAAAATCTGAGAATTTCAATTGTTTAAACAGTTTGTTTTTTAAATGATAAACTTTTATTTACATGGCATTAAATACAACTGTATAGAAGCTATATAATTGCATTTATATAATAGCTTCTAATGCTAGGAATTAGCATTAGTCAAAACAATATAACTTCACTAATGTATCTAATTCCTAGAAAGGTCAATGCACTTTTCCAAGACTGATAACAGCTCTAACACATATATCTTCAATCTATAATTAAAAGACCTGTAAAAACTCACGGAAGTTACTTGATTGATGAATAAAGTCAGTGTAAAATGGCCTGTCAAGACAGATTTTTTTCTCTCCTATATATTTTTATGAGAACAGGAAATGATTGTGTTCTGATATTCAACTACTTATTTACATGGCCCTTGGAGAAGCCAGAGGAAAAAAATTAAATACATTTAATTTATGCAACTGAATAAGAAAAAAAAATTAGCTGATATGGTTTGGCTGTGTGCCCATCCAAACCTCATCTTGAACTGTAGTTTCCATAATCCCCATGTTTTGTGGAAGGGACCCAGTGGGAGGTAATTGAATCATAGGGGCTGTTACCTCCATGCTGTTCTTTGGTGGTGACTGCGTTCTCATGAGATCTGATGGTTTTATAAGGGGTTTTCCCCCCACTTTGCTCTGCACTTCTCCTTGCTGCCGCCATGTGAAGAAGGACATGCTTGCGTCCCCTTCTGCCATGATTGTAAGTTTCCTGAAGCCTCCCCAGCCCTGTGGATCTGTGAGTCAATTAAACCTTCTTCCTTTATAAATAACCCAGTCTTGGATATGTCCTTTTAGCAGCGTGAGAACAGAGTAATATATTAGTGGTCCCTAAGAAAACATTTTCACCAGGCTCCAGTGTAATTACCGAATATTGAATATCTTTTCCACACTATGGTTTACCTAATTTCAGCAGCCACTTGGTAAGGCGTTGTTTTCCAGACTTCCCCTTGCACTGTTTGCCCATCAGCCACTCTCACTGTGATGATATTGCTTGTATCCTCTTTTTTTCCATAAATGGAAAGTAAGAGCTGATGGTCTTTCTTCAGTATTTCAAAAAGCTTCAATCTTTCTTTTATGAAAATTGGTTGTTTCACCTGAAATTATAATGAGATTAATATATACAGCCTACTGTTTTCTAGCTGCTCAGCTCTGAATCAGCTTCACCCCCTCACTGCCTTCTCAGCTCTACAGATGCTCCCAATGTACCACGGTTTGAATTACAATTTTTGTTGTTGTTGTTGCTTTTTGGTTTGTTGTTGTTGTTGTTGTTTTGAGACAGTCTTGCTTTGTCATCCAGGCTGGAGTGCAGGGGCGTGAACTCAGCTCACTGCAGCCTCTGCCTCCCAGGTTCAAGAGATTTTCCTGCCTCAGCCTCCCAAGTAGCTGGGATTACAGGCAAGTGCCACCCTGCCAGACTAATTTTTGTATTTGTAGTAGATGGGGTTTCGCCATGTTGGCCAGGCTGGTCTCGAACTCCTGACCTCAAATGATTTTTGGCCTCCCAAATTGCTGCGATTACAGGCGTGAGTCACCATACCCAGCCACAATTTTTCAAGTTTAATGATGTTGTGAAAGTGATATGCATTCAGTAGAAACTGCACTTTATGAGTATTCCATACAACCCTTCTGTTTTTTACTCACTACAGTATTCAGTAAATTACACGAGATATTCAACACTTCATGATAAAACAGGCTTTGTGTTAGACGATTTTGCCCAACTGTAAGCTAATGTAAGTGTTCTGAGCACTTTTAATGTAGGCTAGGCTAAGCTATGATGATCACTAGCTTATGTGTATTAAATACATTTTAAACTCACATTGGTTTTATTGGGACATAACCCCACTGTAAGGCTAAGAGCATGTGTACTTCCCAAATCCAAAAAACTCCTCTCTGCCTATCTAATTTCTCCTTAGCGCTAAAGGTCCACCTCAAAGCCCGCCTCCTCCACCTATGTTACCCACTGGCACCCCCCCCTTTTTTTTTTGAGACGGAGTCTTGCCCTGTCACCAGGCTGAAGTGCAGTCGCACAATCTCAGCTCACTGCAACCTCCTCCTCCCGGGTTCAAACGATTCTCCTGCCTCAGCCTCCTGAGAGTAGCTGGGACTACAGGCGCCCGCCACCACGCCCAGCTAATTTTTTGTATTTTTAGTAGAGATGGGGTTTCACCATGTTGACCGGGATGGTCTTGATCTCTTGACTTTGTGATCTGCCCGCCTTGGCCTCCCAAAGTGTTGGGATTACGGGCATGAGCCACTATGCCCAGCCACACAGCACCTCCCTTTTCTACTGTTTACAGAATGGGTACACAGTCACACATTACAGCACTTACCTGTACACCACTGTACTCTGTTCTCTAGTTGTTTGTCCTCAGTCTGCCTGAATTCCTCAACCAGACTAATTTATTTGGGCCCAGATATTCCTCCTTCACTCCTACCAAATGTTGATGCTAAATACTTACTGGTTGTTTTAATGCTTTATATACGAAAGCAAAGTAGCTAATTTCCTGAATACAAACAAATAAAAAGGCTGGGCGTGGTGGCTCACGCCTGTAATCCCAGCACTTTGGGAGGCCGGGGCAGGCAGATCACGAGGTCAGGAGATGGAGATCCTCCTGGCTAACACAGTGAAACCCCATCTCTACTAAAAAAATAAAATAAACAAACAAAATTAGCCAGGCTTGGTGGCATGCACCTGTAGTCCCAGCTACTCAGGACGCTGAGGCAGAAGAATGGCTTGAACCCAGGAGGCAGAGGTTGCAGTGACCAAGATCATGCCATTGCACCCTAGCTTGGGCAACAAAAGCAAACTTCCGCCTAAAACAAAACCAAAAACTAACAAACAACAAACTGCTAGCACAACTTAAATAGATTAAATACATATGTTTATTAAATATGGGCAGCTCATTTCTCAAGACATCTCATATTTACAGTTTGAAAAATTTTAAATACACTAATGTGACCCAAATAATAATTTAATCAGTAATTTTTAAATTAGAAATCCTAGATGATTAACTATATACACATATTTAAAATTACAGGTAGTATTTTATATTGTTTCCATAGCAACAACTACCTCACTGTCAGGCTCACTTTCCTTCATTTTCTTGTTTTTCATGTCCTCGTCTTGGCTTTGACTAGAAGGACACTGAAAGATAAATTATAAATGACTCACATCAATGGCAAAAAAAAGCAACATATCTTAAGAAGAGAGTCATGCCAGCAGGCTGCAAGTGCCCCGTGTTTAGGGCTCTCCTGACTACCACCTACAACTCTCAGTGGGCAAGTCATCCTCCAGGGTTCAGTCCTTCCTGTCACACTGTTGCTAAGCACATTTAATATATTTTGCCCTTGAAAACTTTTTGTCTTGAACTTTAAACAAATAATGTGGCTGGAAAATGTGTGGTTGCTGCCTGCCACATCAAATGCACTATTTCATGAAGATGTTGCTAGTTCACCACAGCTGTTCTTCCAAAAGGACTGCAGAACATCTCACAGCCTGAGAAGCTTCAGGACTCAGAAAATTTATGATGTTAAAATAAGATAATTTATCCTTTCTAAAATCATAAAATACTGTATTAAATAAAAATGATAAATATAGTTATCCTCTCAAGATAAACCACCAAAACAAGGGCACAAAAAGCTAAAACTTCTCGTCCAAAAAAAAACCAACAACAACAACAACAACAACAACAACAACAAAAAAGAACCAGAGAGAATGAAAGAGTTTACATACGCAGCTCTTAGTCTTTCTGCCCAAGGAAAGAATAACGAGTTTTAAACACTTCAGCATTTTTTCAAACAAATGAAAACACTATTTCTGCCCCTGAAAAAGATGTGTGGCAGGCTCTTTAATGGACGAATTGAGAAATCAACAGTGTTTGGTAAGTCTGGCGACGCCGGAAATCCAGCGGCTCCCCAGGCCACCACACGGGAGCACACAGCAGGACAGGGCGGGCCACCCGCAAGGCACTGGGCTGGCTCTAGCCGGGGCGCCCCCGCACCTGTCCCCGGAGTTGAAAACCGCTCGGCGCGCACCATCTCGGCCCGCCCCGCCCGCGTCCTCCCCTGAGTCCCCACCGCCAGGTTACCTGTGCGCCGGCCTCCTGCGCCCCCGCCAGCTCCGCGCTCTCCAGCGTGGCCTGGCGGCTCAGCTCCTCGGCGAGGCACAGCCGCAGGCGGCACAGGCGGTGGTGCAGGTCGCGGTTCTCGGCCCGGAGCTGCGCCACCTCCCGCGTGAGGCACGGCCCCTCCGCCTGGCAGCTGTAGGACGCGTTCAGCTGCTCGTCCCTCAGGCGCTGGACCTCCGCCCACAGCCAGCGGATGTCCTCCTCCTGCCGCTCCAGGCGCGACGCCACGGCCTCCGCCGCCGGGGTCTCGGCCGACATTGCGGCCTCCCTCAGGCACCCACGCCGAGCGGGGTGCCCACGACTGCCGCGAGGGCGATGCGGACACTCAGCGCAGAGCAGAAGACAGGGAGCCCGGGAAGGGGAGGGGCGATAGGGCGCGGCCGGAGCCGACGCCTACACATTGCAGGGGCGGGAGCTGGGCGGGGCGCTGGGCTGGGAGGGGCAGGGCCTAGGTCAGATACCCTGCAGGGGCGGGGCGGGGCGGGGCGGGGCGGGGCGGGGCCTGAGGCCGGGCCCACCGTAGGGTTAGGGACAGTGGGGAAACGGGGTCTGAAGGGCCTCCCCTGCCTTTCCAGGCCTGTCTAGTGGTTACTGGCAGTAGCTTTTAGTACGTTGAAACGAAAATTTTCCAAAACCTTGCAAAAAGGCCATCATCTGCGTTCTCCAAAAAGGCTTCACCCTTTCCTCCTCTTGAATTCTGGCAGCCACCATTCTTTCGCCTTGCAAACAGGTTCTAAAAAGTGGCAATTATAAATGGACTTTCTGGCCTTTCATGCCAAAGCTGTCCAAGTACAGAGGCCGCTGGACCAGGGCATACAGAAAATCTCTATGAAATCTAAATCTGACCAGCACGAAATTGCTAGCTCCTTGAGTCTAGGGCAAATGCCACATATATCTTTGTATCCCTCCTAACCATGAGCGTGAAACTTCCTGGAGCAGGAACACAAATTGATTTTTATCCCTATTCTTAGGGCTTAGGATGTGACAAACACTGTTCTAAACTCTGTAATAGTAGTAGCTCCTTTAATCCTCCTAACAAGAGATACTGTTATATCCACTTTTGGCTGGAGAAACTGAAGCACAGAGAGACTGTGTTACTTGACTAAAGTCACACAGACACTACATGACAAAGGTGGAATCAAACTCAGTCTGACGCCAGTTTCTACGCACTTAACACTATGGTACTTTTCAACTTTGGCAGAATTTAATCGAGCATGTCATATAATGCAATATAGGTAATAATGCCCTAAGAGTCCTAAAATGGGAGAGCTTAGCTTGGACTGGTGTGGTTTGAGAAAGGGAGAAATCGCTCTGGAAAATAAAGGTTGGGAGATGTTAGCAAGGAGGAAAGGCAGGTAAATTCCACTCTAGGAGCAGAATCAGTGCAGGAGAAGGAGCGGAGGGGGACAAGCTCATTGGATTAAGCTAAGTGGAATCCCAAACAGCACCTGGGAGGAGATTCCATAAAGTATGTTGCTAACCAGTATCACTGTATCTTTCTTAGTCCTTCTGTAGCAGGATGAACCGCAGACAAAACTCTTCAGACACCGGATTAAAGAAGGAAGAGGTTTTTTATTCGGCCGGGAACATCGGCAGACTTGCGTCTAAAGAGCCGAGTTCCCTGAGAAAGAAATACTTGGCCTTTTTAAAGGCTTACAACTTTAAGGGGTCCACGTGAAAGGGTCGTGATAAATTGAGCAAGTGTGGGAAACGTGACTGGGGGCTACATGTATCAGCTAACAGAACAGAAAGTTTTACAATGCATTTTTCATACAGTGTCTGGAATTTACAGATAACACAAGCAGTTTAGGCCAGGGGTTGATGTTATTATTATTACTTTGTTTAACTCCTAGGGCCGGGTGGTGGTGCCAAGGTTGTCTGGCTATCTTACTTTTGTTTCTTTCTCTGTTTACTCCTGTCTTGTGAACTAGGCAAGGTGGGGGGAGGAGGGCAGCAGGAGTAGTAGTGGTCTCCTTCCTTACTTCCTCAGGAAGCCTCTGGATACAGTTACACAGGACCCACTGGCTCCTCATTATTCATCATTTCCCAACCCACTGCCATTGAGTTTCTGCTTCTGCCATTCTGCCATGACCAACACATGATCGAATGTCATGGACCCACTTAAGCCACTCCAGAATTTCCTTGGGACCCTTTGGAATTTGTCTCTCTTGGGCCTCCACTCCCAATCCCTAGGTGACCACCAGTCGGCTTCCTGTCACTATAGGTTAGTTTGCATTTTCTAGATTTTCTACAAATGGAACCACACAGTATGTCCTCCTTTTGTTTAGCAACTTTAACTTGGTACAATAATTTTGATATTTACCTATGTTTGTGTGTATATATTGTTTTTTTTCTGAGTAGTATTCCATTGTATGGATATACCATAATTTGATTATTCATTTGTTGATTGAAAAATTGGGGTTATTTCCAGGTTTTAGCTAGGATCACACAATACCCAGTGAGCCCATTGGGTTTCCAAACTCACATTGTGGTTATTTTCTCAGTTCCAGAATGCAGAGTTTGAATAGACAAACTCCAAACTGGCAGAATCCCTACAATGTTTCCCTGACACTGGGACAAGACTATTCTGGTAGGAAAGGCCAAGCAGAAACCACTAGAACTTTGTCAACATACACAAATAGTACATCAAAAGCAATACTGCATTCCGTACATCAAAAGCAATACTGCATTCCTGAAGGAATTGTACAGATTACTGCTGCCCTCAAGAACTTGAAAGATGCAGGGGAGGAGATTCTCATCACATCCCATTTACCTTACCTTACTATCCCATTTACATTTAGCCTGTGTAGAAGACAAATGGATGTTAGAGAATTATAGTAGATTAATATAAATTTAATTAGATGGTGATTCCAGTTGCAGCTGCTCTTCCAGATATGATTTCATTGGTGGAGTAAATCAGCATAACCCCTAGCACCTGATATGTACCTATTGAGCTGGCTAATACTTCTTTCTTTATACCTATTAGTTAAGGGCAGCTATCAAGTGCCTTTTATTTCAGCTGACAAGGCTGGCAATACACCTTCACAGGGTATCACCTCTAGACAATATAAACTCTTTAGTTTTATGTGATAATCTAGTCCACAAGGACTTTGAATGCTGCTGTATTCCATAGGATATCATGCAGGTGTCCTATCATTGATGATAGCATGCTGATTTTCCCTGATGAGCAGGAAATAGCAAATACTATAGTCACCTTGATAAGGCACGTGGAGGTCATAGAGAAGGAAACATATCCCCAAATATAAAAATTCAGAGGGCTGTTCAGTGAAATTTCTAGGCATTAAGTAGTTCAGAACATTTAGAGATGTCATTTCTCTTTTTACTAAAAGGCATAATGCCTAATTGGGCCTCTTTGGAGGCAAGATATACCTCATTTGGACATGTTTTTCTAAACCAATTACTATGTAACTCAAGACTGCCAGTGTTAAATGAGACTGAGAACCTAAGAAGATTCTGAAACAGGTAATGCTGCTATGCAAGCTACTTTTCTATGTGGGCCACATGAACAACAGATCTGATGGTGCTTGAAATGTCTGTGGAAGATAAGAGTTACCCAACCTAGAGTACAGTGGTGAGATCTTGGCTCACTGCAACTTTGACCTGCTGGGCTCAAGCAACCCTCCCACCTCAGCCTCCTGAGTAGCTGGGACTACAGGTGCATACCACCATGCCCAGCTAATTAAAACAATTTTTGTAGTGATGGGGTCTTGCTATGTTGCCCAGGCTTGTCTTGAATTCCTGGCCTCAAGTGATCTTCCCACCTTGGCCTCCCAAAGTGTTGGGATTATAGGCATGAGCCACCAAGCCTGGCCTATATAGAACTTTTACTGGGTCCTTATGGGTGAATCACAGCATAATCCTTTGGACTGGGGAGAAAAGTGTGTCATTCTCTGCAGATAACTATTCTGCTTTTGAGAAGCAGCTTCTGGTTTGCTACTGGGCCATAGCAGAGATTGAATGCTTCATCAGGGACCAGGAAATTACCATCCTACCTGAGTTTCCCTCCATGAATTGAATGTTATTTGACCCATCAAGCCATAAGGTTGGGTATATACAGCAGCATCCTATCATTAAATAAAAGAGGCATATGCCAGATCTGTCTCAGACAGATTATGTACAAGTTTTTGGCATAAACAAGTCACCCAGATGACCACAACTTCTGTGGCCTCATGAAAAGCTTTATATGCCCAGTTGACTGAGGAAGGTAAAATGTGGCCATGATTTACAGATGGTTCTGCACTCTTGTGGAGCAGAAGCTTCTTTAAGTTGACTTCTGAGACATTTAATTGCTTCCTTGACATTCAGTTTGATAAAATGTTCCAGGCTCATCTTATATTCAAGGAATCTATCATTTCTCCAAGGTGGCCCAGTAAGTTTTTTTTTATTTTATTTATTTATTTATTTTTTTTTTTGAGACGGAGTCTCACTCTGTAGCCCGGGCTGGAGTGCAGTGGCCGGATCTCAGCTCACTGCAAGCTCTGCCTCCTGGGTTTACGCGATTCTCCTGCCTCAGCCTCCCGAGTACCTGGGACTACAGGCGCCCGCCACATGGCCCGGCTAGTTTTTTTTGTATTTTTTTAGTAGAGACGGGGTTTCACCGTTTTAGCAAGGATGGTCTCGATCTACTGACCTCGTGATCCACCGACCTCGTGATCCACCCGTCTCGGCCTCCCAAAGTGCTGGGATTACAGGCTTGAGCCACTGCGCCCAGCCGGCCCAGTAAGTTTTAATAGGAATTGTAATTTAAATCACACAATGTGGGTCCTGGCAGCAGTCCTTGTTTCTAGGACTTTTCTGTATTTAGGATTGCCAGATAAAATATACAGTGCCTATTTACATTTGAACTTCAGATAAACAAAAAATAATGTTTATATAAATATGTCCCATGCAATATTTGAGACATATACTAAAAAGTTATTCAAGCAAAAAAGCATTAAATGAGACAAAAAAGGACATTTTGTAATGTTAAGTACCACATTCCACAATGAAAATATAGCAATTATGAATATCTATGCACCTGTAATTTGAAAAAAACCACAGGAAGCTAAAGGAGAAAGAGAAACACACGAATAAAAGGGAAATAACAAGGCCGGGCACGGTGGCTCACGCCTGTGATCCCAGCACTTTGGGAGGCCGAGGTGGGCAGATCACCTGAGGTCAGGAGTTCGACACCAGCCTGACCAACATGGAGAAATCCCATCTCTACTAAAAATACAAAAAATTAGCTGGGCATGATGGCACATGCCTGTAATCCCAGCTACTCGGGAGGCTGAGGCAGGAGAATTGCTTGAACCTAGGAGGTGGAGGTTGTGATGAGCTGAGATCGTGCCATTGTACTGCAGTTGGGGCAACAAGAGTGAAACTCCATCTCAAAAAAAAAAAAAAAAAAGGAAAATAACAAACCATTCTGAGTACATTCAAGTGCACACACAAAAAAGTAAGGATGTAAAAGATCCAAACAATATAATTAAAAAGTAGATATTTTGAACATATTCACATTATCAGTATGTATATATAAATATCTAACTATCTATATAAACTATACCCTGAAAATGGAAGATGCATCTTCCTCTTAAATAAATGTATGGATTCTTCATATAAATTAATCATACAGTAGGGCTCAAGAAAGACCTCAGTAGGTTTCATAAAGTAGAAATATTAGGTAAAACACTCTCAGCCCCTAATGCAATAAAATTAGAAATTAAAAACAAAACAATAATAAAAAGCCTTTTCACATGGAAATTTTAAAACTCTTAAGCATATCTTTATTGAAAGGGGAAATGAAAAAGGAAAGTACAGACTTTCTTTAAAATAATGGTAATGAAAATACTACAAATCTATGCAATACATAGATCAGTAATCAGAAAAAATTCATAACTCTAACTTCTATATTGTTAAAAACAAAAGAATGGAAATAAATTCTCAATTGAAAAATCGAGAAAAATGACAGCAAAATAAAGCAATGACAATGTTCTAATAACACTAAATATACATTTCTTTTTCAACCCAGCAATCCCACTTCTAGAAATTTATTCTGAAGATACAAGAATGCAAAAATGCATATGCACACAAATTCAATGTAAGAGTATTTGTAATTATAAAGTACCTCATAGGGGATTGGTTCAATAAGCTATAGTACACAAACAAAATGGAGCACTATGTAGTTGTTAAAAAAATAACTGGCCGGGCGCGGTGGCTCAAGCCTGTAATCCCAGCACTTTGGGAGGCCGAGACGAGCGGATCACGAGGTTAGGAGATCGAGACCACCCTGGCTAACACGGTGAAACCCCGTCTCTACTAAAAATACAAAAACTAGCCGGGCGAGGTGGCGGGCGCCTGTAGTCCCAGCTACTTGGGAGGCTGAGGCAGGAGAATGGCGTGAACCCGGGAGGCGGAGCTTGCAGTGAGCTGAGATCCGGCCACTGCACTCCAGCCTGGGCGACAGACCGAGACTCCGCCTCAAAAAAAATAAATAAATAAAAAATAACTAAGAGGATCTCTGAACTGATATGGAATGATTTCCAAGAGATATTATGAAGCAAAAAAAGTAATGTTCAGGCCCGGCAGGGTGGCTCACGCAAGTAATCCCAGCACTTTCAGAGGCCAAGGCAGGCAGATCACAAGGTCAAGAGATCAAGACCATCCTGGCCAACATGGTGAAACCCCGTCTCTACTAAAAATACAAAAACTAGCTGCGCGTGGTGGTGCACGCCTATAGTTCCAGCTACACAGGAGACTGAGGCAGGAGAATCGCTTGAACCCGGGAGGCAGAGGTTGGAGTGAGCCGAGATCACGCCACTGCACTCCAGCCTGGCAACAGAGTGAAACTCTGTCAAAAAAAAAAAAATTTTTTTTAAAGTGTACACACGTAGTATGTTACATGGTGTATAAGAAAAAAGAGAAAATAGAAAACATGCATAGCATATATCTGCTTACCAACACAAAAAGAAACAGAAAATAAACTAGAAAACAATGAATTTGGTTATTTACAAGGAGATAACCAATAAATAAAGGTCCCGATTTCTAATACGTTTCCCCATTAAAGGGCTCCTGGCAGAAAGGCCTATTTCAGAGCTGGGACATTGTTGTAGTCCATTTATGTTGCTACAAAGAAATACTAGAGGCTGGATAATTTATAAAGAAAAGAGGTATATTTGGCTCACACCTCTGCAGGCTGTACAAGAAGCATGGTGTCAGCATCTGCATCTGGTGAGGGTTTCAGGAATCTTCCACTCATGGCAGAAGGCAAAAGGGAGCCCACGTGTACAAAGGTCACATGACAAGAGAGCAGAAGCAAGAGAGAGGGGACAGAGATGCCAGGCTCTTTTAAACAATTAGTTCTCACAGGTGCTAAGAGCGAGAACTCAATCATTACTATGAGGACAGCACCAAGCCGTTCATGAGGGATCTGTCCTCATGATCCAGACACCTCTCACTAGGCCCTGCCTGCAATACTGGGGATGAAATTTCAACATGAGATTTGGAGGGGACAACTGTCCAAATGATATCAGACATATAGGTTCAAGATAAGCCTAGAGCATCTTGTTTTGCTGGAAATTAAGGAAGCACTCTCCACAAAAATGATGGGAACATGATACAAGGACATAGGAACCAGCTTAAAGGGATCCTACCAGCCAAACCAACTGAACTTCAGAAATAATTAAGTAATGAATTGTAAACCATTAAAAAATATGGGAACTCATGAGCCCAAACAATAATAGAAAAAATGGGAGAGAAGCCAGAGCTCAGTTTATAGTCTATGCCACGGACTAAATGGCAAACACAGAGGCAAATGGGAAATTAGAAAACCATCACTTTGCCACCTTCATAGTAAAGACTGGATCAGACAAGAATAATCATGCTCAACCTAGGGAATAGTGCTGAAAAGCAGCAGGATACTGGCATGGACATAAAATGTTCCCCCACAGGCTTTTAACCAGTTGCAAGGGAGAAAACAAAAAGTAATTATACAATAGAGAAATCAGGCAATACCTTGATCAGGTGATCAAAATGAACATCACCGATGAGGAGCAGGTGGACTTTACCTCCAGATGTGATATTCTAAAGAAGGTATAACATCCCTGTATAGAATTTATAGCAAGAATACATAACCCCAATCTAATCACAAGGGAACAGCACATAAACACAAAATGAGGAACATTTGTTTTTAATCGTGGAGGGAGAAACTGTATTCTTCAAAAATGTTTATATAATGAAAGACAAAATCTGGAATGCTCCAGATTAAATGATACTAAAGTCATGATGATTAAATGCAATACCTCACCCCAGATTGGATTCTGGAAGGGGTAAAATTGCTATAAAGAACACTGTTAGACAAACTAAAAAAATTGGAATACAGATGGTATATCAGATAAAAGTATTGTGTTCATGTAAATTTATGAAGTTGATAATTGTTCTAAAGTTATATGAGATTTCCATTCTTAGTAAAAATAAGCCAAAGTATTTAGTTATGATGTATGTAACTTACATTCAAACTGTTCAGAAAAAAAAATTATAGAAGGAGAGAGAACGAATGTTAAAGCAAAGGATAAAATGTTTGCCTCAAACATAAGCTTCTTAAAACATCCTTAAGATTATGTTTACTCCCCTGCGTAAAACTATTATGAGCTTTCTACTGCAAATAAAGTAAAATCCAAATTCTTTATCAGGACCTACCAGGCCAGCAAGATCGAGCCTCTGACGGCCTCTCTTAGATTATACCATGACCCCCACACCCTGCAACCCCCTGTGCTGGTTCATGGAGCTCTCAGATCCTCAGAAACATCCCTCTCTCTCCTGCCTCTGGGATTTTACACACTCAGTGTCTTGGCTTGATAATATCCTCTGTCCACTCTTTATGTCTGACTTCTTTTCATCCTGGCAGTTTTAGCTTAGTGCCACCTCCCCACTCTATTTAAGGTAGGTCTGCCCCCATTCTCTCAGTATCCTTTTCTACCATATCATAACTGTTACCCAACATCCAGGTGCTTAGGAAGGTTATATAATCTGCAGAGTTCACATATCAACCACTTCAATTGCTGACGAAGCTACAAAACACATTTCAGTAAATAAGCATGTTAAAGAGCCCTTAGAAGACATCAATAATGTTGACTACTGTAATCAATCCAGTAGGAAATAAAAATGTTTGTTATTGCCCAACTGCAGCTTACAGTTTTAGAAAAATACTCTTCAAAATATTTTCAGGAGCCTCTAGTTTAAGAAAGTTACTATTGGCCGGGCGCGGTGGCTCAAGCCTGTAATCCCAGCACTTTGGGAGGCCGAGACGGGCGGACCATGAGGTCAGGAGATCGAGACCATCCTGGCTAATACGGTGAAACCCCGTCTCTACTAAAAAATACAAAAAACTAGCCGGGCGACGAGGCGGGCGCCTGTAGTCCCAGCTACTCGGGAGGCTGAGACAGGAGAATGGCGTGAACCCAGGAGGCGGAGCTTGCAGTGAGCTGAGAGCCGGCCACTGCACTCCAGCCTGGGCAGCAGAGCAAGACTCCGTCTCGAAAAAAAAAAAAAAAAAAAAAAAAAAAAAGAAAGTTACTATGGCTTGGGGTACAATCACTACAACTGATACCTAGCAGAATGACAACAGTAAGGGCTGAGGAAGAAGTTCCAGACATTGTCCAATTTCTCATTGCTACCTTGTTTTCTTAGAAACTTACAACTTCAGACAAGAGAACATTAATGCATTAATGAGGCTACCCAAAAAAAAAAGAAAAAAAGAAAAAAAAAAGCCACATAGGCAGTGTTGTCACACATGGATTATAAAATTATATATTCCAGTCATAGTCAGTTAGAAGTACATAAGCAAATGTGATCTAGCAGACAGACCCTGGGAATCTAGAGGACCTTGGATATCGTATCTAATTCCCTGAGTCTGAGTCTTGCCATCTGTAAAACAAAGAAATGAAAACTTTCCCAGAACGGTTAAGATTAAATGAAACCTGTGGAAACACTGGATACTTTGTAGGCTTTTAAGTGTCTGTCTAAAAAATAATAATTCACTAGGAAACTGCAAAGAATAACTGTAAATTTCCATGTTTTAGTCCAAATTGTGTTGTAGCATATTTACTTTAAGCAAGTAAGCAAGGTAAACTATGTGCACAAGTGTGATTTTCGTTGTTTAAAATGATTTTCAATGTATAAGGTGACTCAAATGGGATCTAATAAGGCACCTCACTTCACTTGGTCAGGAACAATTTCCTGGGTGTCTCTGACCAAGAAAAGAGATGAAGAGAAAGAAGCAGGTTTACAAAGGACATAAAAAGAAGACACAGGATTAGAATGGGTTAACAAAGCAAAGAATAAACCTTCCCAAAGTGAGCAATGAAGCAAGTGGAAACAAGGAAGGTTGAACAGTAGATTAGGTTCCACCAAAAATCCTCATGCTTAAAAGGAAGCCGAGCCCCATTTGTTATGCACCCAATACGCTCTGTTCGTGCTAACTACATAAAGAAGATGAGGTGGGCCTGTCCCGACCTGCAGGACAATCGAACGGGCCCTGGAAGGGGGAGTGGGAATGGAGGAGACAAGAAAACACAAGAAATGGAGACAAGACAAATAGTCTGATCAAGTCTCATTTATTGAGTGTAGGGTCATGCCTTATATAGGCTGGCAGGGGAAGAGGTTGGGCCAGGGCGGTGACGGGGGCCGGGTCTTCTCAAATTACAATCGCGCATGCGCCGTGGGTTTGTACTTTTTCCAGGTGTGGGATCGCGCCTGCGCCCTGGGCTGCATATCTTCCTGGGCGGGAATATGTTTGCGCGCCTGCGGGAAAGGTTGGCGCGTGCGGGAAAGGTTGGCGCGCGTGGGAAAGGTTGGCGCGCGCGGGAAAAGCTTTGGGCGCGCGCGGGAAGGGTTTGTAAATAAAGAACCCAGGAATGTGCCCTCTTGTCTCCGCTTTGCGGAGATCAAGCAACAGAGGTCGGCTAATTCTGGGCCTCATGGCTCCGGACAGGTCCCCCTTTTTTATATATAATTATGGCTAGAAGATTGTCCCTCGGGAACTGCGCCTGTCTTAGGTTGGAGTAATGCATCTCATCACTGGTACCCGTCATGGGATTAGGCAGTAGCTTATGACGGCCCTCCTGTCTTAGGTTAGTGAGAGATGATACTCTCTTACCCGTCATTGGCTGTCCAGTTCAGCGCATAGGGAAGGTGGTCATAATGGGTGTGAGTATGAACCACCACCATCTTCTTGTTCTAGGCGATGATAATGGACCTGTATAGGCTTCGCTTGGATACCCTCGACTTGTTGCTTAATGAATCTCATGAGCTTATTGAAAACCAAAGGTCCTACAGAGAGTAAAAGCAATAGACAAAGCAGGGGGCCCAGGAATGGCATAAGATAGGGAAGGAGTCCATGGAACCCAGTCCAAAACGGGTTATCGGTTATTTCTTTTCATCGTTTTTCTAGGTCTTCTTGTAGACGCCTGATTTTGTCCCTGACGATCCTGGATTTGTTGGCATAGAAACAGCACTTCTCCTGTAAAGCCAAGCAGATGCCTCCCTGTTCTGCAGTTAGTAAATCTAGGCCTCTTCTATTTTGGAGCACTACTTCTGCCAGAGAATCTACCTGATCTTGTAAATCTTGTATAGTACTTGAAATGGCCTGCATATCTGAGCTCAGTTGGCGAGACAATTTGGTGTTTTGAGTAACAGAAACCCCTAGGCCTGTAGCCCCAGTTGCTACGGCAGTAGTTATGCCTAATCCTGCAAGTAAGGGGATAAATTGTATTGCCCTTTTGTTTCTTCCTAAAAAGTGATCTATGGCTGGGATAGGCACAGGTTCATCTCCAGGGATAATGTCTATGTCTGGCAAAAGTGTGGCTAAGACACAGCATCCTGTCCAGTTAGTAGGTAAATAGGTATAAGCCCTATTATTGCCACATATAAAAACTGAGCTGTTTGGGGCACACAACGGTTGGGAAATATTTACTATGGTGGAACAATTATTGAATTGATTGAATCCTACATCAAGGTCGTAAGTGTTATTAAGGGGAGGGGAATAGATGCAAGAGGAACTAGGAAATTCTAAAGGTTGTACTTTAAGGGGAGGAATTATGGTGCAAGGGGTATTGGATGTATAACTTAAGTTATTACTGGGTATGGCAAGAGGAACGGGATCTCCTGATTGCAGACACAGCCAGCAGTCATCAGCCAGACTAGAGTTGGAATTGTTAAGCAGGTTATGAGTAGCCGTGAGGAGGGCAAAGTTCTGGGCATCAATTTTCTCTTTCCCTCGGGCTTTGGGCAAGGCCAAGGGGTGGTAGTGAATTTCCGGGTACAGGGACCTTTGCAACTCTTCAAGTTTTTTGTATACCCTAATTTCTCGGACCTTGTCTTGTGGTCCTCCTCCATCAGAGGTATGAAGAGGGGGGTGAATATTCCAGCAGACAGGCTGTCCTACAATTCCAGTACAGCCAGCTGATATAAGGTTATTGGTACTTCCTACAACTGTAGGGACACTATTGGCCCCTATAGTAGGGGTTCTAGATCTTGTTAAGATAGCAGTATAGTATGTTTTACCGCCAGAGGTACATTCTAAATAAGTAGTGTAGCAGGAACTATGCATAGCAGTCTCAAATGTGTCACAAGGGCAGGTTGTGGTATCCCCTCCGCTAAATATCCTTGGGGTTGACACACACCTCCACTTAAGAGAGTCACTAGACAGGTATGCTGTGTAAGCGGAGCAGGACATAGCTGAGATGTACGTATTTTGAAGGGAGGTCACATATCCCCCCAAACAATCACAGGGCTTACCGTATCGTTGTCGTATATATTTACGGGCCTCATGGGGGTTACCAAAGCCGGCATATACCTGGAGTGCTCGGCAAATCAGCACCATGGTCCAGAGGGGCTTGTAGTTGAAGTTCATCTCTGCAATAGAGGAAAAGAGCACTCTCAGGGAGAAAATCACTCCCTGGATTGGTTATTGTTAGGTACCTGTCTTACCAGTCGCTCTGGTAGCCATCTGGCTGCATCATGAGTTTGAGAAAAAACACAAACTGAGCCTCTTCCCCAGATTAACACTGGGTCTGGACCATGCCATGTGTTGTCTAAGGGGTCTTTCCATTTAACCATGGCAAATTGTTTTTTGGACTCAGAATGCCAAAATCGATCGGCTGCTGATCTGTTCAGGTTATCCAAATTTAAAAAATTTAAAATAAAAAGTGTGTGATTAAGGATATTTCTAGGGGTGCCCTTAATAGGGTACCATTCTCCCTTTTTTATTTTGTCAATGGTGGTTTTTAAGGATAGGTGTGCTCTTTCAACTATTCCTTGTCCTTGAGGGTTATAGGGAATTCCAGTAATGTGTTTTATTTGTAATTTAAGACAAAAGTCTTGGAAGGCTTTGGATGTATAGCCAGGACCACTGTCTGTTTTTAGTTGTTTAGGCTTTCCAACTATGGAAAGACAGTGTAGTAAATGAGCTATGACATGTTTGGTAGCTTCGCCTGTTTGTAGGGTGGCCAGTATAAATCCACTAAATGTATCTATACATACATGGATGTCTTTTAAGTTACCGAATTCTGAATAATGAGTGACATCCATTTGCCAAATCATGTTGGGAACTAGTCCTCTTGGGTTAATTCCTAAGTGAGGGACTGGCAGGTATGTTATACAGGTCTGACATTGTTTAACTATTTGTCTTGCTTGTTTTCTAGTTATTTTAAACATCAGTCTCAAAGTTTGAGCATTAAGATGGTGTAAGGCATGAATAGCCTGTGCTTGGGCTAGGTTTGTATTTGTAGCTATGGCTACCGTCTTGGTTGCCATATCAGCCAGTTGGTTGCCCTGGGATAGAGGTCCTGGTAATCCTGAATGAGCTCTAATATGTCCAAGAAAGCAGGGTGTTGTTCTATTATGTATTAATTGTTGGCATTGTAAAAATAACTTGGCAGTGTCTGACACATGTTTGATTTGTGCTACGGTCTCAAGTAAAGGTATTGAGTGAGCTAAATATGCACTGTCAGTATAAATATTAAGGGCCTGATTAGGGAAGGCTGACAGCACTGCGATTAGGGCCTGCAATTCTACTAGCTGAGCTGAAGTATGGCTGGTTTTGAATTTAACAGTGGTGTCTGCAAAGGTATATGCAGCAGTTCCTGTGGATGACCCATCAGTGAATACTAATAAGACATTGTCTAAAGGTGTTTTACTGGTGACATGAGGGAAGACAAAAGCATGTAGCTTACAAAATTGAATAAGCTTGTTTGGCGGGTAATGGTTTTCTAAGTTACCGGCATAAGAGGCGCAAGCAATCGGCCACGTTTCAGTGTTTTGCATTAGCCAATGGATTTGTGGCTTAGAATAAGGTTGTATGATTGTAGAGGGTTCAATTCCAAAATATCTTTTGCTATTGTCTCTACCTAAGATGATTAAATCGGCTATGGCATCATAATAGGGGAGTAATACCCTTTTGGGTGATGAAGGCAAGTGGACCCACATAATAGGGTTATTTTGCCAGAATAAACCAGTAGGTGTCAGTGTTCTATTAAAGATTAAAAAGATTAATGACTGTGAATAGTCTATGTTAGTAACAAATTGCTCAGCAATGGCCGCCTCTACTTTATTAAGTGATAAAAGAGCTTCTTTTGATAACGACCTAAGGGACTTAGGGTTGGGGTCACCTCTCAGGGTGTCGAATAAGGGTTTTAAGTCTCCTGTGGTGAGTTTTAAGTAGGGCCGAAGCCAATTTATGTCTCTAAGGAGCTTTTGGAAATCATTGAGGGTTTGTAACTGATCTTTACGGATAACGGCCTTTTGATTTGTAATTTTAGGTCCATTTATTTGAAAACCTAAATATGTATAAGGGTCTTGTAGTTGTATTTTTTCTGGAGCTATTTGTAAACCCGCTGTGGTTAGTTCTTGCTTGAGTTGAGCAAAACACTGTAGAACTTGTTCTCCCACTTTTCCTGCTATGAGGATATCATCCATGTAATGTATAATATATATTTGTTTCCATGTCTCTCTAACTAAGTGTATGGCTGTAGCCACATATTTTTGACACAAGATGGGACTGTTGGCCATACCTTGAGGTAACACTTTCCATTGGTATCGCTTCATTGGTTCTTTAAAATTTATAGATGGTAAGCTAAAGGCAAATCGTTTTTGGTCAGTAGGATGAAGGGGAATTGTAAAAAAGCAATCCTTAAGGTCTATAATAATTTGAAAATATCCTTGAGGGATTGCTACCGGAGAAGGTAGCCCTGGCTGTAAGGCGCCCATAAGGACCATAGTAGCATTTACTGCTCTTAAATCTTGTAAGAGTCTCCACTTTCCAGATTTCTTTTTTATGACAAATATGGGGGTGTTCCAAGGAGAGTTGCTTTCTGTAATGTGTCCTGCCTCCAATTGTTCCTGCACTAACTGTTGGGCAGCGGCAAGCTTCTCATTGGTTAGTGGCCATTGATCGACCCAAACGGGTTCATCTGACTTCCAAGTGATTGGATCAGCAAATTTTTGGGGTGCAGGCATGTCAATGGCCATAGTTAAAAATTTCCAAGCCCCCTTTTATCCAATTTTCCTATGACTGGGATTGGCTGTAAAATGCCATCTTCTCTTTTTCCTAACCCTTTGCCAGGGTGGTAGCCCTGAGCCAACATTTGTGCAGTGACTATAGCATTTGGGCTACGCATCATGACCCTCATTTGGGAGAGAAGATCTCTACCCCAAAGGTTAACAGGCAAATCAGGGATAACAAATGGCTTAATGAGACCAGAATTACTTTCTTGATCTCTCCAGGTGAGGTATTTGGAACTTTGTCTAGGGTTATTACTTTGCCCGATTCCTCGTAAATTTGTTAAAGTCTCTGAAGTGGGCCAACTGGAGCGCCAATCTTGTTGTTTAATAATTGTTACATCGGCCCCTGTGTCTATCAGTCCTGTAAATAACTTTCCGTCTAGCCACAAGGTGAGAGAGGGTTTTTGATTAGTAATGGGCTGTACCCAGTAGATGTCTGAGGATCCGAATCCTCCCTTTCCCCTTAGGGGCGGTTGGACTTTATTAGCTGATTTTAGCAATGGTAACAGGAGTAACTGCACTATTCTATCCCCTTGAGGAATGATAATGATGTTGTCAATAGCCTTGGCCATGATTTTGATTTCTCCTATATAATCGCTATCAACTATTCCCAGAAAGACCTGTAGGCCTTTCATGGTGACGCTGCTTTTCCCCAGGATTAATCCAAACAGGTTTGAGGGTAGGGGCCCATATATACCCGTACTTAGGGCCTGGGGTCCCATTTCAGGGGTTAATACTGTCTGGGGGGTGGAACAGAGGTCCAATCCTGCGCTTCCTGGGGTTGCTCTACTAAGCTGTGAAACGGATTGTTGTTGGTTGGTACAAAACTGACCGCCCCATAAGCTTGTTTCGGGGCCTGGGGCCGGCCCCTCTATCCGTTTCCCTGTTGAGGTGTTAGGGGATTTCCTTGATTGTCAGTTTTAGATTTACATTCGTTGGACCAATGTTTTCCTCTTTTACACCTAGGGCAGAGGCCTGGAGCTTTTGCCTCTAAGGTCTTAGCTAGTTCTCCCTTACAATCCCTAGCGAAGTGTCCCATTTTTCCACACTTAAAGCACCCCCTGCTATTCTTATTCTTACTAGCGAGGAAGTCTTTTACGGTTTGTCCACTAAGGGCAGCAGCCATAGCCAAGCCCTGTTGATATGAGGGCCCTATGTCTGAACAGAGGCGGATGTAGCCTGTTAAGTCTGTTTTCTTTCTATAAGGTCTGATTGCTGCCTGACAAGCCGGGTTAGCGTTTTCGTAAGCTAGCTGTTTTACATAATCCACCCCTGCCTCGGCATTTCCAAATATTCTGCTGGCTGTGGTTAAAAGTCTATGTACAAAGTCTGCAAAGGGCTCATCAGGTCCTTGTTTGACCCCCGTGAGCGAGGCTCCTGGATCCCCCTTAACAGGAAGTTTTCTCCAGGCTTTGGTAGCCGCTGCTTGGATTTGAGAAAACAGTCCAGGATCGTACTGCATCTGAGCATCGGTTTCTGTGTAATTACCCGAGCCAGTTAGCATATCAAAATCCCAACCATTTCCAGCTTGTTGGTTTCTCTTGGCCGTATCTCTACAATTCTCATAAAATTCTGACTTCCAAATCAGATGGTCGCCTCCGGAAAGAACTGCTCTAACTAAGGTATTCCAATCTATGGGAGTGAGCCAATTTTCGGCCACAGATTCGACTATGGCCAGGGTATACAGGGCAGTAGCTCCGTATTGCGAGACAGCAGTTTTTAGTTCTTTTATTACAGTAAATTCAAACCCATTGTGGTGTCTCCAGGCTCGGCCCTGCGCATCTGTAGTTTCCGTTACTGGAAAAACAGTCTCGAGGAGAGGAATCCTCCCTATCCCTACTACCAAGTGACCTTCCTTTTGGGACATGCTGTCCGGGCCTCTGAGGGTGAGAGGGTTTCTCTATTCCTTTAGGGTATTGAACGCTCTCACTTCCTGTCCTTAATTTCTGCAATCTAGTGATTAAAGACTGATGTAGTTCTTCGAGCTTTATTTGCTCTTCAAGCTGTGCAATCTTTTCTCTAAGCTCCTCTTTTGGGTCTATTACTGCCATAACTGCGGGGGCAGAAGCCTTATTATAGGGAGGGGGATAAGTAAGAGTTTGTGGCCAGTCAGAATTATAATATTTTGCTGCCCCTTCCTCCAAATTATCCCAGTTTACTTCTGAAGGGTTAAGGTTATTTTTACTTTTCCTTTCATTAGTTGTAGGTAAAACTGGGTATTTTTTGAACTTTTCCTTATTTGATGTTTCTATATTTGTCACTGAGGGGACCCCAGCCTCTTCCTCGTCTCTTTGTAGTGATATAAGGTCTATTTCTTTATTAGGTATGGATTTTTCGAGGTCGGTTTGGGAGCTGCCTCTTAATATTTCCTCAGTCTGAGTAACCACTGCCATTACCTCAGGATCTTCTTTTTTTTCCTTTTTATCTATTATATCTCTGATTAGATTGCAATAAGAAAAAGCTGTCACCGGAACCTTTTCTGGTCCAAAAGTACTATAGTAATCTTGAAAACAGTCTCCCACTCTACGCCACCTCTTTACGTCAATGGTCCCTTCTTGTGGAAACCAAGGGCAGGTTTCTTTTACAAAATCAAAAAACTTAAACAAATCATTACTTTTAACCTTTACTCCTCGTGTTTTTAAAGTCTCTTTTAATTGCCCTACATAAATTTGATGCTGGCTTAATTCTTGTCCCATAATCAGACACTATTACTCACCTCTGGTTCCAATGCGGCAGGCTCCCACGACGTCCGGAGGAATTTCTTTCCACTTTCACTTTCGGCCGACTTTAGTGCCTTCTTCCTCACTTTTTCCCCCGTGTCCAGGTCCCTGTTCGGGTGCCAGGTGTCCCGACCTGCAGGACAGTCGAACAGACCCTGGAAGGGGGAGCGGGAATGGAGGAGACAAGAAAACACGAGAAATGGAGACAAGACAAATAGCCTGATCAAGTCTCGTTTATTGAGTGTAGGGTCATGCCTTATATAGGCTGGCAGGGGAAGAGGTTGGGCCAGGGCGGTGACGGGGGCCGGGTCTTCTCAAATTACAATCGCACATGCGCCGTGGGCTTGTACTTTTCCCGGGCGCGGGATCGCGCCTGCGCCCTGGGCTGCATATCTTCCTGGGTGGGAAAATATTTGCGCGCACGCGGGAAAGGTTGGCGCGCGCGGGAACAGTTTTGGCACGCGTGGGAGAAACTTAGGCGCGCGCGGGAAAGGCTTTGGGTGCGCGCGGGAAGGGTTTATAAATAAAGAACCCGGGAATGTGCCCTCTTGTCTCCGCTTTGTGGAGATCAAGCAACAGAGGTCGGCTAATTCCGGGCCTCATGGCTCCGGACATCCCATATAATTCTCAAGGACAAGCCATAGTGGAAAGAATGAATCTCTCCCTGAAACAGCAGTTGCAAAAGCAAAAGGGGAGAAAGAAGGACTATGGGACACCCCAGATGCAATCGAATCTCCCATTATTGACTTAAAATTTTTTGAGTCTGCCTAAAGGCCAGATGTTAGCAGCAGTTGAACAGCATCTACAGAAACCAGCTCCAAAGACAGAAGCAGAACAACTGCTTGGCTGGAGAGATCTGATAACAAAAAGTTGGGAAATAGGTAAAATAATAACTTGGGGTAGAGGTTATGCTTGTGTTTCTCCAGGGCCTAATCAACAGCCAATTTGGGTGCCATTGAGACATGTAAAGCCTTACTATGAGCCAGATACCCAGGGAGAGGTTCTGGGAGGATCCCAAGGACCCCCTGGTTGCAACCATGTCAAGAGTGACGCTGAGGAGGACCCCCAACTATCACAAGCAACACCCGTCGAACACAGCCACCCACTTGGGGACACACCAAGAAGCTGTCACAGATGGTGGAAGAAAACCTGAGGAAAGCGGGACGACCAGGCACAATGAGTAATTTAATGGTAACTATGATAGCGGTGATCACCATTGTCGTGAGTATTCCTTCAACAAGGGCTGACACAGAGAACGATTATACTTATTGGGCATATTTATCAGTCTTGGCTGGCAATAAGGCCTGGATGTAATCACTCTATGACACAATTACACATGCTTTGTGATCTCAATAATTACCATAATAAATCTGCTCCTATAATTGAGGCATACCACCCTCAAAAACCGATTTATAAACAGAATTGGACCTGGCCAGAAAAAATAAACGTACTTGTTTGGGAAGATTTCATTGCAGAACAGGCAGAGGTGCTGCGCAATGATTCCTATGAAATCATTATTGATTGATCCCCTAAGGGGATGTTTAGCT
Source organism: Rhinopithecus roxellana (assembly GCF_007565055.1). Classification (NCBI taxonomy): domain Eukaryota; kingdom Metazoa; phylum Chordata; class Mammalia; order Primates; family Cercopithecidae; genus Rhinopithecus; species Rhinopithecus roxellana. The sequence goes on along the minus strand of NC_044553.1, from coordinate 17,446,545 downwards.
TGAATTGCACCTCTCAGTCTGCGTGCCATGGCCACGCTATATTAAGCCGGTCTAAACAAAATGGTGAGATGGTAGAAATGGTAAGAAATACAGCAAGAGTTGGCCAGGCACAGTGGCTCATGTCTGTAATCCCAGCACTTTGGGAGGCCAAGGCAGGCGGATCATGAGGTCAGGAGATCCAGACCATCCTAACTAACACAGTGAAACCCCATCCCTACTAAAAATACAAACAAATTAGCTGGGTGTGGTGGCGGACACCTGTAGTCCCAGCTACTCCAGAGGCTGAGGCAGGAGAATGGCGTGAGCCCAGGAGGCAGAGCTTGCAGTGAGCCTAGATTGTGCCACTGCACTCCAGCCTGGGTGACAGAGTGAGAGACTCCATCAAAAAAAAAAAAAAAAAAAACCCAAAAAATAATTACTTAACTTTAGGATGCTCTAATAATCAAAACTGATAAGTGGCTTGTGAAAAGATAGATCACTTGAATAGAATAGCACCCAGAAATAAACCCAAATTCTTCTGGGGGATTTTAGTATATTATAAACATGACATTTTAAATCAATGAGGTAAAGAAATCATTTGCAGCTCACCCCACCATAGGCAGCAGGAATAGGAAGTCATTGGCCAAATAAAAAGATGGGAAGAACAGAACAGAATTGTAGAACAGTACATTTCTTGCTTCCCGACTTTTCAGTGTTTTTTGCTTTTACACAAGTGTAAGTGTAATTTGATTTTCTAAATATATACTAATCCTTTTGTCTCTTTCTTAGATGAATGAAAAAAATTACACCTTTAGAAAAAGAGTTGCTAGAAAAAAAGCCTCGGCAGCATCAGGGGAAGTGACAGCACAGAAGAGACCAGAGAATAGCCTCCTGGAGGAGACCTTGCGCTGTGACCATGCTGTCCGGATGGGTACGGGGCTCTCTTCTGCAGAGTGTTCACTTCTGTGCTTTTTCTATGGTTCCCTTTCATAGAAAGACTTGGGGTGATGTTTCTTTTCCATCAACTTTTTATTTTAAAAACATGCAAACAGAAAAGTTGATAAAATATCCCCGTCTCTACTAAAAATACAAAAACTAGCCGGGCGAAGTGGCGGGCGCCTGTAGTCCCAGCTACTCGGGAGGCTGAGGCAGGAGAATGCCGTAAACTCGGGAGGCGGAGCTTGCAGTGAGCTGAGATCTGGCCACTGCACTCCAGTCCGGGCGACAGAGCGAGACTCTGCCTCAAAAAAAAAAAGAAAAAAAAGAAAAGTTGATAAAATAATACAGTGAACATCTGTATGCTATTCAACTGGACTCGCAAATCAACGTTTCGTCGTATTTGTTTTCTCTCTTCCATGTATGGAAGATTGTATATGTGCCCTTTTTCCCCTGAATCATTTCAAAGTAAGTTGCCAGTATCAGAGCATTTCACTGTTAAGTACTTTCCCAGATTATCTTCTAAGAACCAGGACATTCTCCTACATAATCACAATATCATTAATCCACCCAAAAAATTTAACATCACTACACTAATGATATGTACTGTATAGATTATAATAGGCTTTCTTGCGGTAATCTGTTCAGAAGGCTTGCATCCTGTCACTGTCCATTGATTAAATTTTGAACTCTAACTGGAAACCCTGGTCATCTCACTGCCTTCTTTCTTATACCCATTAAGTAAAACTGAGCTCTCATTTTCTTTCAATGGAAAAGAGGGGAAGAGTCCCTAGGTACCTGGGATAAAGTATGAGCACTTACTACCACACGTATTCTAGTTCTGTAGTTTTCAAACTCCAGGGAGCATCTCAAGGCTTATGAAAGCACAGATAGCTGTCCCTCTTCCCCACTTTCTGATTCAGGAGGTGTGGGGCTGTCCCAGGAATCTGCATGTCTAACAAGTTCCCACGTGTTGCTGATGCTGAGGGTGTAAGGACTACAATGCGAGAATTAGTGGTTTAGTGGACATCTACCTAATGAATACATGTTGTATTTCCTTTAGCACCTGTGATTACAAAGGAAACACCTTTCAACTGGAAGATATCATTAAACAGAGAATAAGAGATCAGGTCAGTAAGAATTAAATTTAACTTAATTGAAATGTCACTGAAATGTTTAGAAATAACATGACAGGCCAGGCACAGTGGCTCATGCCTGTAATCCCAGCACTTTGGGAGGCCAAGGCGGATGGATCACTTGAGATCAGAAGTTCGAGACCAGGCTGTCCAAGATGGTAAAACCCGCTGTCTACTAAAAATACAAAAATTAGCTGGGCGTGGTGGTGCATGCCTGTAGTCCCAGCTACTCGGGAGGCTGAGGCAGGGGAATCACTTGAACCTGGGAGATGGAGGTTGCAGTGAGCTGAGATGCACCACTGCACTCCAGCCTGGGCAACAGAGTGAGACTCCATCTCAAAAGTAAATAAATACATACATTTAAAAAAATAAAAAATAAAGGGAAGATGGAGCAGATTTGTTTACTGCACATCCTGAAAATGGGCTGATTTCCCTTAAGAGGCAGGGATTTAAGCTGTCTAGCCTACATGGGATACATATAGGAGAAAAAGGAAGAAAACAAAAAGAAATGTAAATATAAATAAATGAAAATAACACTTTTCCCTGATTATAAAGGAAATCACATTCTTTTTGTAATAATTTGGATGACAAAATATAAAGAAAAATCTCTAATTTTGCCACTGAAAACCTTCTGGTTTGTTGCTTTTTACACTTTTTATGCATATAAACATTTTAAAAAGTAGAATCATAATATATGATCTTTTGTCACTTACTATATTTTAAGCATGTTTCTATGGCAGAAATATATCTTGGCATCATCATTTTTAATAGCTGGATGTATGTTAAGTGAATCGTTGCCCCCCAAGAGGTGAATTTCCTTCTATACACATTTTAATGGACTCGAGTAAGGATTTTTGCACTGAATTCATAGAAGTAGAATTTCTGGAGGAAAATAATATGAAACAGTTTTAGGATTTTTAAAAGAAATATTCAAATGATCCTGTAGGAAAACTGGTTGAGTTTATACTCCCACCAACAGGGACGGAGCTCCAGGTTCCCCCTTCCATTTGTCATCTTTGCTGGCCTTTAAGCAGAACATCTCACTGTTTTGATTACATTTCTTTGATTTCTAGTGCTTCTGAATCTTTTTCATATGTTCATTGGCCATTTTTATTCTTGTGGGAAGGGCCAGTTTCTCCATTGCCCATTTTCTGCTGGAAATCATTCACTTTTCTTCAAGTAATTGTAAAGATTTCTTTATAGGCTAAGGATACAAACCTTCTATCTGTCATCGAGGTTACAAAGACTTTCTCCCAGTAAGTAATTTTTTATTTAACTTTATTGATTTATTTTTTGATAGTCAAGCACCAATGTCACATTTCACTTAATTTTTATCCTGCTGAATGAAAACATTTTAACTTAGTGATTTTAGTGGAAACAGGAGCAGGACAGAATGTAATATCTAGGTCTCGCTCTGTCTCCCCAACTGGAGTGCAGTGGCACGATCACAGCTACTGCAGCCTCAGACTCCTGGGCTCAAGCGATTTTCTCACCTCAGCCTCCCAAGTAGTTAGGACTACAGGTGTGTGCCACCATGCTCAGCTAACTTTTAAACTTGTTTGTAGAGATGTGAATTCTCTATGCTCCCCGGGCTGGTCTTGAACCCCTAACTTACCCCACCTTGGCTTGCCAATATGCTGGGTGTACAGGCGTGAACTGCTGCTCCCGGTCAAGAGCTTACTTTTGGTTGCCAGGGGTGTTCTTGGTATCTTTTTATATTTGAGGCTTTCGTGCTAGTGCTGAAGTATTACACTCACCATCTGAAGTTTCAGGACTTTTGTTTTAATATTAAACAGAGAAAACTGTTTAGTTATGCAACTTTGCAAAATGTGCCTACCAGGACTCTGCTTTATATCCACTGAAAAGCAAGAAGTAATACAGTAAAACTTTGCCTGGCTAGAGGCTTTGAAAGAATGGAAATGGCTCGTTATGTTCTTTCTAAATGGAAATGGAACTGAAGCATCTCCTCTATCCATTTACTGGAAGAGTCATGAGTGACATGATTAGATCATCCCTTGGAGCCTACGGCTTAGGTCAATGGTTCTCTAGGCTGCACATTGGAATCACCTGAGACTTAAAAACTAAAACCAGGACACCCTATGCCTGAGTCTCATCTCCAGCAATTCTGATGTGATTGGTCAGGGCTGTGGCCTGGGCAGTCTGAGTCTCATCTCCAGCAATTCTGATGTGATTGGTCGGGGCTGTGGCCTGGGCAGCCTGAGTTTTGTTTTTTGAAAGGTCCCTGGTGATTCTGATGTGCCACCAGGTTGAGATGCACTTTAGGCCCTTTCCAGCTCTTTAAACACATGTATTTATCTAGGAAAGTATGAAAGCATAAGTTTTCTTGAGACTGCCTTTAACATCTATAAAGGCTTTCTATAGATTTTTTTAATGGCTGAATATTTTTCAACAGGCAGCATTTGGGTTATAAAATTAGCTTTTGGTAGAGTTGACTTATACCACCTGCAGCTTTTGCTCTCAAAAATAAATACTGGTTCTTTTGGCACACTCATGGTTTTAGCCTAAATTTCCTCTTTGTAAGCCAGTTATTAAAAGTTGTGATGCAGCCACGATGAAGTGGCACACACCTGTAGTCCCAGCTACTTGGAAGACTGAGGTAGGGGGATCGCTAGAGCCCAAGAAGTCAAGGCTGCAGTGAGCTGTGATGACACCACTGCACGGCAGCCGGGGCCACAGAGCGAGACTCGTCTCTTTAAAAACAGAGAATGCTGTGATGAAAGGTGATGCTCGCCTCTCCCACACCCTTCTACGGTTTAGGAATTGTATCTCCAAGGCTTCTGGACTGAGAACCCTTATCTTTTCATCTTTGCTCATTGACACTCTATCCCCATTCATCCTCCTGATTAGCTCCCCTTCGATGGACACATGGGTAGTCACGGTGCAGGTCTCAGAACTGTCCTTCAGGCTCCAGGTGATCAACCAAGGCCCTTGTCTGTAGTGTCAACTCATTACTGCCCCTTCTCAGTAATCCCCATAATTTAGCTCTCCATCTCATAGTCTTTCCTTGGGTGACCATGGAAAAGTGACCATAGTGGCCAGGTGCAGTGGCTGAAGCATATAATCCCAGCACTTTGGGAGGCCGAGGCAGGCCGATCACGAGGTCAGGAGATCGAGACCACTCTGGCTAAAATGGTGAAATCCCACCTCTAATAAAAATACAAGAAATTAGCCGGGCAAGGTGGTAGGTGCCTGTAATCCTATAATCCCAGCTACTCAGGAGGCTGAGGCAGGGGAATTGCTTGAACCCTGGAGGTGGAAGTTGCAGTGAGCCAAGATTGCACCAGTGCACTCCAGCCTGGGCAACTGAGCGAGACTCCATCAAAAAAAAAAAAAAAAAAAAAAGGGACCATGGTACACTCAGCACGGATGAAATGAAACAATGTTGGTCAGGTGTGGTGGCTCACACCTGTAATCCCAGCACTTTGGGAGGCCAAGGTGGGCGGATCACCTGAGGTCAGGAGCTGGAGACCAGCCTGGCCAACACGGTGAAACCCCATCTCTACTAAAAATACAAAAATTAGCCAGGTGTAGTGGTGTATGCTTGTAATTCCAGCTACCTGGGAGGCTGAGGCAGGAGAATCACTGGAACCCAGGAGGCAGAGGGTGCAGTGAGCCAAGATTGTGCCACTGTACTCCAGCCTGGGTGACAGAGCAAGACTCTGTCTCAAAAAAACAAAAAACTAAGAAAACCCAAAAAACTACATATTAAGACAAGAAACAAATTAAACTGATGGATAGACTACTGCTTTGTTTTCAAAAGATACACTACCCAAAAGTTCCTGGTCTAAAATACAGTAGTACTATCTATCTCTGTTTGTTTAGTAAGAACCTAGCAACTTAATGGTGTTCTTATATGTAAAATGCTGTTCTTGCCTTTCATTTCAGAATATACTTTTTAAATGTGAATGTCTGGATTTTCATTTTATAGCATGTTTGTGTCATTAGTGAAGCTGGAAAAGCAAAATACAAAACAAGCCTCAGTTGAGAGTTCAAGTTGCGTTTGGAAACGTCTGGAGTCCTACGGACATCGCCAGTAAAATTATCAATGTTCTAGTTCTGTGGCCATCTGCTTAGTAGAGCTTTTTGTATGTATCTTCTAAGAATTGTATCTGTTTTGTACTTTAGAAATGTCAGTTGCTGCATTCCTGAAGTGTTTATTTGCACTATGAGCCTATAGACTATCAGTCCCTTAGGGTGGATTGTAGTTTAACTTGTAAATGAAAGAAATGACTTAAACCACACCACTGTTGAGTGAAACATTGAAATCGTATCTGTAAGATATAAAGAGAAGATATATTAGTTTTTTCGTTGATATTTTAATTTTTATATACGCAGGAAAGAACAGAGGTGATTGAATATTGTTAATTATACCACCGTGTGTTTAGAAAAGAAACAAACAGTCAATTTTCACATTAAAGACAGCATCTGAGAAGTTTTGTTCTGCCAAATAAACCTATGTCCTGGAATTATTTTAGTAGCGTTTCAGTAGTGTTGCCTGTAGTTTCCAACTTGTTCAGATTATTACAGTTTAATAATCTTTGTCAGCAGTTCCTTTCAAATGCAAATCAGTAAATTCCGACAAGTTTGCCTTACAGTATCCAGTCAAAATACTGTTTTCTAAAATTACTTATTTTCTTCTTCATCCCTCTCAGCATGGCTGTTATTTATAATGCAGTTTGGTTCATTAGCATTTGTGTTCCAAAAACACCCTCAGCCTTCCTATCCTAGTTTTAATGAATTATTAGGGTGAAACATAAGAAGATTTGGGGCTATACAGAAAGGTCTACTCAGAGGTGCTTTGTTTCCTCCTATTCTGTTCCCACCATTCCTACTTTCCACTCCTTTTTCCACTGACCCTGTGAGCATCATATTAATCGTTAATGGCAGTTACATTCTTACCAAGTGCTTCCTATCTGTAGGCACTTGCTGTGTCTTGCTTCTTTTGGTGTTCACAGCAACCTCTTGAGGGAGGCACTATTATTATCCCCTCCCTTTTTTTTTTTTTTTTTTTTGACAGAGTCTCACTCTGCGGCCCAGGCTGGAGTGCAGTTGTGTGATCTCGGCTCACTGCAACCTCCACCTCCCAGGTTCAAACAATTTTGCCTCAGCCTACCAAGTAGCTGCAAGTATAGACACCCACCACCACGCCTGGCTAATTCCTGTATTTTTAGCAGGGATGGGGTTCTGCCATGTTGGCCAGGCTGGTCTCGAACTCCTAACCGCAGGTGATTAACCTGTCTCAACCTCCCAAAATGCTGGGATTATAGGTGTGAGCCACCATGCTGACTATTATCCCCATTTTTTTTTTTTTTTTTTTTGAGACAGAGTTTTGCTGTTATTGCCCAGGCTGGAATGCAATGGCACAATCTCAGCTCACTGCAACCTCTGCCTCCCGGATTCAAGCAGTTCTCCTGCCTCAGCCTCCTGAGTAGCTGGGATTACAGGCATGTGCCACTATTCCCGGCTAATTTTGTATTTTTAGTAGAGACAGGGTTTCTCCATGTTAGTCAGGCTGATCTCGAACTCCCGACCTCAGGTGATCCACCCCCCCACCTCAGCCTCCCAAAGTCCTGGGAATACAGGTGTGAGCCACCGTGCCTGGCCTTATTATCCCCATTTTTTAGATGAGAAAGCTGAGTCCCAGAGAGCATAGGGAGCTTGTCCAGAGTGACATCTCTGATGCATAACCAGTACTCAAACCAGTATTTTTCTGACACCAAGGCCTGTGTGTAAACTGTAAAAGGGCTGTTTGGCACCTACTTTTCTAAAGTTGTCTGATCCCTTCTCAGTCTGGGTCTTCCTGAAGCTTGGCACTTCTGAAGTCACCTTTCTGAAAACATTCTGGTAACTGTTAGATCCCTTGTTCTAGCTATTCATGTGTTCTGTGTGATTAAACCAGGTTCACAGTGGGCCACTTAGCCTTTGGAACTTGGGTGAAGAGTCTGCCTTCAGCTGATCCTCCCCACCCCCATTTTCAAAACATCGGTTTCCATGTGTTAGTTGTAAATTAGGAAACATAACCATGTTTTGAGGCTTCATAGAAAACAAATGTCTGGGGTCACACAGGTTAAAGGAGGAACCAAATTCAGCACTATCACTGTTCTATTCAGTAGGCAATTCTGGGGTCTTCCTGTGTCTCAGGTTCTATAGTAGTTGTTTCAGGACTTTGGGATAAACACAAACTGTCCCTGCCTTCAGGGGGATTAACGTCAGGTATACAAGCAACTCTAATTCGAGGCCAGGTTGGATTCAGTGCTGGAAGAGGAGGGCATACCTCATGCTACGGGAGTTCAAAGAGGAAATGATCACAATGAGGAGGGAGAGATGGGTCATTCCAGGAGAAACTTCAGGGAAATGCAACATTTAAAATGAGACTTTGGAGAGTGAGGGAAGTTTGGACAGATGGATATAGAGGATTCAAGGCCGGGGGAAAGGTTTTAGCCAGAAAGTCTGCTTGGGCAAATGCATGAGTAAAAAAAGAAGGCTTTTTTTTGGTGGGGTGAGGCTGAGGCAGGTGGATCACCTGAAGTCAGGAGTTCAAGACCAGCCTGGCCAACACGGTGAAACCCTGTCTCTAATAAAAACACAAAATTTAGCTGAGTGTGGTGGCGGGCACCCGTAATTCCAGCTACTCAGGAGGCTGAGGCAGGAGAATCACTAGAACCCAGGAGGCAGAGGTTGTAGTGAGCCTAGATCACACCACTGCACTTCAGCCTGGGCAACAAGAGTGAAACTCCATCTCAAAAAAAAGAAAAAAAAAAAAAAAAGGAAGGGAAGGGAAGGGGAGGGGAAGGGAGGGGAGGGGAGGGGAAGGAAAGGAAGGGCAGTGTGGGAAATGGTGAGTAATCTAATTTGGTTGTTCCAGAGAGGATGTAGAAGGAAGTCACAAGAGAGAAAGCCAGACAGGTGGATGGATTAGGGTCATCTTAAGAACGTTTGTGCCCGTTAGGATGTTCTAGACTTCCAGGCAGGTTGCCCAGCTCAAACTGGCTTAAACAATGAGGGGGATTATTGGCTATGTGATTGGGAAGTCCAGAAGTTCTAGGAGTACAGAAAATTATTATTTAGTATTAGTTTGACAAAACACCTTCTGTTTTCTGGGAGCAGGAGATGCTTGCCAAGGTGTAGGTCATTGAGTTGAATATTATATGCTTTATTAAATTGCCAAGGGCACAGTAACTGTTGAGAGGGGAGAAGTACACATGAAATAAAATGTGACCAGCTTAGACATGTCAAATGATTATGACATGTTGTTACAAATTATTATAATTATTTGAGCGTCTACTATAAGTAGAGAGACTTGAGTTCCAGGTCATGGGCTCAGTTCTAGCAACAATCGGGAAGGTGGTCTTGCACGAAGCCCTTCTTTCTTCTATACTCTTCAGTGTCCTCACCTGCAAAATGAGGTCTTTGTTATATTAGGGCTCCTACTGTTTTTTAAAATAATTTTATTAAGTCCAACATTTTTACTAAGGTCATCGCTTTTATACATTCCTATTTATGAAAGGGGTTTTTGAGTATTTACCACATTTTATTAGAAATAGAGACAGTAAGAATATTTGACTTTACTGATACAGGCATAATTGAATGGGTATAAATGGCATGCCATAGAAGAAGAAAATTAAGTTGAGTTACTCTGTTGGTTTCACTGATGAGGAAATGCATCATTCAAACAGCCAGGAATTAAATCCGTCCAACTCACAAATGGGGAAACCAGTTGTGTCTGTACACATGGCCAGCCGGATTGAACACAAATCAGGAAAGTCAGTGAACTTTTCCTCAGTTCTGAGGGACTTCAGTGGCTGTGGTTCATTTTCGTTTTGTTTCTGAAACAGTCCAAGTTGATGCTTGCCTGGACAGAGCGTCAGTGAGTGGTAGGGTCTGAAGGCCAGGTCTGTGTCCAGTGCAAAGTGCCCAATGCATAGAAAAGATACACTACTAAGTGTGAGATGCTCAGTGAAAAGTAAAATGTGGGGTTGAATCATCCTGGGGGATACTGCATACTCTATTTTCCCCTGCAGATTTCCAATGCTCATTAGTATTTAGAGACCCTGAGAATTCCCGTAGCAAAGGCACCTGCTGAGGTATTTACAAACTAGTTGAGTTAAACCAGACTTTCAACAATTCGTTACTAAAGTCCACTCAAAATCTGTCAACACTCTGTCATCTCTATGTGACGATAGAAACATAGAAATTCAGGGTAAATGTTTAGAAATTTCTATAGAAACCTGACATTCTCCCAGCATCTGTATGTGACATCAGCGGACTTGTCTCAATGAGCAGTTACAGACCAACTCAGGTATTGTCAGACTTGATGAAAAGATGCAGAGGCTGTCAACTGCAACTGAGTCACGTGCACAGGGACCACACTGCAAGCTGCGTTCTTTAAGGTTAGTCTGTCAACTGTAGTATAATCTCACCCATCTGAGAAATGGGAGCATTTACTCTATAAAGTCTTATTTTTACAATAATTTTAATTTTCAGTCAAGCCAGTGTTAGCATGGTTAGTGAAAACAAAAGGAAGTTATATTATTTATTATTAGTCCTAATTTTATAGTGAAACAAATTGTATTATTTTTTTTTAACCAACAAAAGATGCACCTTGTAAACCAAGAGATGATTATGGAAGTGATTCTGGAGAAATGAAGACCAAAGGCGATTGTCCTCGTTTGACTCAGAAGTGCTATTTCTAATGGACAGGTGATCCTCGACATACAATGGTTTCACTTACCATTTTGTGACTTTATGATGGTGTGAAAGTGATATGCATTCAGCAGAAACCATACTTCAGTAGTCAATAAATTATATGAGATATTCCACACTTTAAAATGGGTTTGTGAGAGAGAATTTTCGCTCAACGGAAGGTGAACGTAAATTTTCTGAGAATGTTTAAGGTAAGCTAGGCTAAGCTATGATGTTAGCTTAGGTGTGTTAAATGCATTTTATTTTATTTTATTTCATTTTATTTTGAGATGGTGCTTCGTTCTTGTTACCCAGGCTGGAGTGCAATGGTGCAATCTTGGCTCACTGCAACCTCCGCCTCTCGGGTTCAAGCGATTTTCTTGCCTCAGCCTCCCCAGTAGCTGGGATTACAGGAGTGCGCCAACATGCCCAGCTAATTTTTGTATTTTTAGGAGAGACAAGGTTTCACCATGTTAGCCAGGCTGGTCTCGAACTCCCGACCTCAGGTGATCCACCCGCCTCAGCCTCCCAAAGAGTTGAGATTACAGGCTGAGCCTCTGCACCCAGCCTTAAATGCATTTTTGGCTTATATTTTCAACTGATGATGGGCTATAACCCCTTTGTAAGTTGAGGATCATCTGTCTTGAATTTGGTTTTACAGGCATAACTGAAGGTGAAAGGATAGAATCACAGTGTGTTACTGGCACACGTGCATTGGCTAGTGAAGCAAGAAGACATTCAAAATGTAAGTTGCATTCATGTGGGAAGCACAAAGAATTAAATTCAAAACAATGAAACATTAGAGAAAAGCATGGAGTTAAAAGACAACAGAATCAGATGTTTACTATTTCTCATTTTAACACTAGTGCTTTGCTGGCTTCTAATAAACATGTACTCCAGGAGGCTAAGACTGAAAAGTGACACTAGTGAAAAATAGCCTTGAAATGGTTCTTAGAAATGTTGGGTGAATGTGGGGCAAAGATACCACTAAACTTTAGTTTTCCATCAACACACAAATTCAAAGTTTTCCAGAGCGAGCAAGTGAAATGGAAGATCCACTGACAGGACACATGCAGTGTGCTAGGGGAACGCTTTTCAGCACTCCTTGATGGATGCACAAATAATGCCAATGTGGTCAATATTTTTGGTAAATGTGCAATGGAATGTGGTGGTTGTGTGAAGGAAGAATTTTATTTTCAGCTTCATTTTTGATAAACACAACCAGCTCTGGACTGTGCAAAACCGTGGAGCATTGCATAGTTAACAGAGGTGATTTGGAGTTTTTTAGCTTTGCACGAGGATGTTCTGATGCAGAAGCTACAGTGACAGGGAACCATTCTGGACCAGTTACAGAATTAAGGAACTTGTGCTGGGTTGGAAATAAATCAATGACTTCTGTCTTCTGTATTTGAGAAGTTTTTTCTCTGCTCCTCTGTGATTGTTAATTTTTTTTTTTTTTTTTTTTTTTTTTTGAGACGGTCTCACTCTGTCACCCAGGCTGGAGTACAGTGGCGCGAACTCGGCTCACTGCAAGCTCCGCCTCCCGGGTTCACGCTATTCTCCTGCCTTAGCCTCCCAAGTAGCTGGGACTACAGGCCCCCGCTACCATGCCCGGCTAATTTTTTGTATTTTTAGTAGAGACGGGGTTTCACCATGGTAGCCAGGATGGTCTCGATCTCCTGACCTCATGATCCAGCCACCTCAGCCTCCTAAAGCGCTGGGATTACAGGCCTCAGCCACCGTGCCAGGCCTTTGTGGTTGTTGTTGTTGTTAGTACTTCCCTCCAGTGTCATGGAGATAATAAGAAAATGTTTTCAAGCAAAAAAATTTATTTTTCCTTCTTATTGTTAGCAAAGAAATTTATTTTTCCTTCTTGTTATTTATTGGCCTTGGAGACATACACCACATAGCTCATTCTACTTACGAAATTTTGTTTTGGTTTCCCTGGCCCCTCCCCATAAAGTATTTCAGATTAGCAGGGAGTCAAGCATTGCCTATCTGACTGTGAATAAAATGTTTCAGGCTGCTTTTGCATTTAATATACATGCTCTTGCCTTTACAAGTCACACCCACATCTTACTTCCCGCTTTGTAAAACCCCAGGTAAAAAAGAAAACAGTATTTCTGAGTTCTGCTTTATCAGCCCAGTAGAGAACCCCTCCCTTCCCTGAACTGAGGGCCACTTCTGAGGGGTTGAAATAGGGCCAATTACATTCTGTGTTCCCAACATAATTGTCCATGCACAGATCCAATCAAGTTAAATGAGCAATAAGATATTTATTCTCAAAACAAGTTATTGCTATAATAATAATAATAATGCTATAGTAATATTCTAATAAGATATTAGAATAAAAACTGATTATTAAAGTACTAAACAGTTGAAAATCTAAATGTCTTACAAGGTCAACTATAGCAAGTATATAAAATTTAGTATTATTCACATATTAAAAATTGTATTCAGAGAAGTAATGACATAGGAAAACAGTTTATTGATACAGATATAATATAACAAATATAACTAAACTGTGCTAAAATGCATTTTAAAATAAAATATGCCAAAATATTATTGATGATTTTGGATGATGGTATTACTATTAAGGTTTCAAATTTAATTTGCTTCTTTTTATTACTTTTATACATTTTTAAATAATAAAATTAGGGTGTTAAAAATATCAAGTAATGTCTAGAAATCAGAAAAAGGCATATTGCCACAGGAGGACTGAGTTAGTAGATTTGGGGCTCCATTAAGTTTTGTTTATGATCAAAAAACAAACAAAAACCAGGAAAAAGCGGCAAAAAATATCTCGCTCTCTTCCTGGAAAGGTAAATGAAACTACAAAGAATTTCCAAACTTAAAAACCAGACATTTCAAGTCTGTTCATAACTACTGAAGTCACAGTTTCTAAAAACAATGGCAAAGTTTTAATCGATATTTAATTCATATTTTTTATTTAAAAAAACTGTCAGTATTGAAAGATAAATTTCATGGGAAAAGCATTGAATCATTCAGTTTTACAGTCACAAAGGTAAATATAATTTGCTTAATGCTGCCCTCAGTTTACAATGAGTCATTAGTATTTTCTAAGCTATGAGTTTGCCAAAATATAGCATTGGTTTGCTACATATAATTTACTCAGTGATAAAACACAAAGGAGTTACTTAAGATGTGAGTAATAAATTTATGCAAAATTTATGAAAGTATGCATTGTGAAGACAATAAAACTTTCCATTAAATTAGTGGGAAAGGAGCTCAAAACCCAGCCGGGTGATTCATTATTGTAATGACTTCCTGCTTTACTGGAGAACCTCTCTCTTCATTCGGTGTTGGCAGTTTGAGCCCGTTAAGGATTTAGGCTCACAATGAAGCTTCTATAAATTTCTAAATCTCTGTCATGCTGGCATGTGGGTCATTCTCCTTTAGGAATGATGAGGCTGGAAAGCGGTTGCTCCAAGGGAAGGGGGAATTTTTCAAACCTGAGCTGTCCAAGCTCAGCATGAATTGGAGTGGGCTGCTGACTGGGGCTAGCAGAGGCAGCCAGGAAACATGCAAATCTGCAATCCCTTCTGCCAGGTCTGTCCCAGCAGGTGTCACTAAAAGGCAGCCATATGTGCTTCTGTCACCATGGCAGCCTTGACAAGGAAGGTGGAAGGGAAAAGACCTGGTGCTGAACTCCAAGCAGAGATGGGGCTTTGCTCTCTGCATGTTTTCCCTCCCCTCCCAGCCTGCATTTCCATTAACATATTGATTTACATTTGTATTATGAAACAAAAATGGTTGTAAGCAGATGTTCTTTCTTTTTCTACAATGTTAGCTCCTATTTACATTCCTAACTGAACAATGTGTAAAGAGCTACTTAAACTGACATAAAACGCAGATAATCTTACGGCCAAATGCTTAGCGCAAGAAAAAACTTGAATTTGCAAGAGAAGTCCCTCCAAATATAGAAAGGACCAGTATTGTAAGAGGTATGTTAACTAAAATGTGGCAACTTAAGGAGCAGAGCAGGAAGAACCTTTAAGTCGGAAACTGACAACAAGTCAATTTCATAGTCAGTTTCCCTGGTCCTTCCACAACCACCTCTGGGCATCTGTCTTCTCTACAATGAGGTACAATAGTAGCTATTTCAGAGTAGGAAATGGCTTCGGGCAGTGCTAGAATATGATCGTGGCTATATTAAATTTTACTATTTGTATATTGTAACAAACCTACAATGTGTTTTTACTGGTGGTCAGTAATGGATTTCTTATGGAAAAGTAGCAGCCTCCTGTCCGGAGAACACCTGCAGTTCCCACTAAGTGAACACTGGTGTCAGCTAACCTTTGCCTCTGTTTGTCTCAGTAATACACTGTCAAGCTGTTCCTTGAGTTAGTGATTTTATTTACATTTTTTTTTAATTTTTAATTTTTAATTTTTTCCTTTCCCTTTTCCTGTGACAGAGCCCCGCTCTGTCGCCAGTGGGGAGTGCAGCAGCGCCAGCATAGCTCACTGCCAGCTAGACCCCTGGGCTGAAGCAATCCTCCTACATCAGCCTTCAGAGTAGCTGGGACTACCTGCCTGCGGTCCACCACGCTGGGCTAATCTTTGTGGTTTTTGCTTTGTTTCTCCGTTCTGGGTTTCGGCTGGGCACGGTGGCTCACGCCTGCAATCCCGGCACTTTGGGAGGCCCAGGTGGGCGGATCACCCGAGGCCCGGAGCTGGAGACCAGCCCGACCAACATGGAGAAACCCCATCTCTACTAAAAAAACCCCACAAAATTAGCCGGGCATGGTGGCTCTTGCCTGTAATCCCAGCTACTCGGGAGGTCGAGGCAGGAGAATCACCTAAACCCGGGAGGCAGAGGTTGTGGTGAGAGATTTGGAATACATTATCCGGCTTATATAAACACATTGGATCCTTCCCTTGGGTAGTTTTTAAGTTATTTTTGAGTAAGAGAATAAGACTGAATAATTTTGTTGATTGTTTCTATCCAGATGGGTGTAGCCACATAAGTAGAAAGACGTGCTTAGGGTAACTAATAGCTTCTTTTTTATGCAATGCTGGTGTCCCAGGAAGAACAGACCAATGACCCCAACTTTTTTTTGGCATGTTTCTCAGTGGAAACTTTTGAGTACATACTCCCAATATATTTCAATATATATTACTTTAGTAGAAATATATATATATATACACACACACATATATATATATTTTTTTTTGAGACAGAGTTTTGCTCTTTCACCCAGGCTGGAGTGAAGTGGCGTGATCTCAGCTCACTGCAACCTCCGCCCCCGGGTTCAAACAATTCTCCTGCCTCAGCCTCCCTGGTAGCTGGGATTATAGGTGCACACCACCACACCCGGCTAATTTCTTGTATATTTAGTAGAGATGGGGTTTCACCATGTTGGCCAGGCTGGTCTCAAATTCCTGACCTCAGGTGATCCACTCGCCTCGGCCTTCCAAACTGTTGGGATTACAGTTGTGAGCCACCGCACCCCGCCCAGAAATATTAAAAAGAAGAAATAGGCCAGGCGCGGTGGCTCACGCCTGTAATCCCAGCACTTTGGGAGGCCGAGGTGGGCGGATCACGAGGTCAGGAGATCGAGACCATCCTGGCTAACATGGTGAAACCCCGTCTCTACTAAAAATACAAAAAATTAGCCGGGCATGGTGGCGGGCACGTGTAGTCCCAGCTACTTGGGAGGCTGAGGCAGGAGAATGGCGTGAACCCGGGAGGCGGAGCTTGCAGTGAGCCGAGATCGCGCCACTGCACTCCAGCCTGGGCAACAAAGCAAGACTCCATCTCAAAAAAAAAAAAAAAAAAAGAAGAAGAAATAAAAGTAGAAATTCTAATGTTTTCTTCTTGAAACCAATGGATTGATTTGTGCACACCACTTGGAAAGCTGCTGGGAGAGACAACTTTATCTTACAATACTCTTAATATTGAAGTATAATTTACATATGATAAAGCACACATATATACATATCCTTTATTATTTTTTTTTTTTGAGACTGTCTCACTCTGTCACCCAGACTGGAGTGCAGTGGCACGATGTTGGCTCACTGCAACCTCTGCCTCCTGGTTCAAGTGATTCTGCAGCCTTAGCCTCCCGAGTAGCTGGTACTACAGGCGTGTGACACCACACCTGGCTAATTTTTGTATTTTTGGTAGAGACAGGGTTTTGCTATGTTGGCCAGGCTGGTCTCCAACTTCTGACCTCAGGTGATCCACCTGCCTGAGCCTCCCAAAGTGCTGGGATTGCAGACGTGAGCCTCCGTACTGGGCCTGAACTGACTGTTCTTGATAAGTCTTACAACAACAACAACAACAAACAACAACAGCTTTCTTGAGCCAGGTTGGCCAACTTGGTCTCGAGCTCCTGACCTCAGGTGATCTGTCCACCTCACCTTGCCTGTGCTGGGATTATAGGTGTGAGCCACGGCACCAGCCTTACGTTTAAAATTTTCTTTCTTTCTTTTTTTTTTTTTGAGACAGAGTCTCGCTCTGTCACCCAGGCTGGAGTGCAGTGGCCGGATCTCGGCTCACTGCAAGCTCCGCCTCCCGGGTTTACACCATTCTCCTGCCTCAGCCTCACTGGTAGCTGGGACTACAGGTGCCGCCACCTCACCCGGCTAGTTTTTTGTATTTTTTAGTAGAGACGGGGTTTCACCGTGTTAGCCAGGATGGTCTTGATCTCCTGACCTCGTGATCCGCCCGTCTCGGCCTCCCAAAGTGGTGGGATTACAGGCTGGAGCCACCGCGCCCAGCCTAAAATTTTCATGTCAAACCATTGGTAGTCTCCTCTCACTCACTTGCCAGATTTACGGAAATTTATGGCAAAGGAACCACAAAACAATTGGTGTTTTTGTTGTTTCTTTTTACAGTCCACTAGAGAAGCTCACTTTAAAAACATATTTATTTTGATGAAACTAAGGTTCCAATCAGTATGGCTTTTTTTGAGACAGGGTCTTGCTCTGTCACCCAGGCTGGAGTGCAGTGGTGCAATCTCGGCTCACTGCAACCTCCGCCTCTGGGTTCAAACGATTCTCCTGCCTCAGCCTCCCAAGTAGATACTACCATACTCTGCTGATTTTTTGGATTTTAGTAGATGGGGTTTCAACAGTTTGGCCAGGCTGGACTCAAACTACTGACCTCAGGTGATCCACCCGCCTCGGCCTCCCAAAGTGCTGGAATTACAGTCGTAAGCCACTGCGCCTGGACAATATTCTAGTGAGCTAGTCAAAACCAAGTAAATAAAGATAACCCTGGATGGCAGCAGGAAGACGGTGAATAGAGTGATGTCACAGCAAGGGACTGGGGATGTGGGGTGGTGATTAGCTGGGCTGGTCAGGTAAGGCTAGAGAGAAAGCTGGTCTGAGAGATGGCAGGAGTGGCAGGGGTTGAGGCTGGAAAGGCAGACAGGGCCTAGATCTTACCGACCTTATAAGCCACGGTATGGACGGGCAGGCAGCACCGAGCCATAAACAAAATCCAGCTTTTAAATCCAGTGCTTTTTAAAAACTTTGACCTTCCCCAAGGGGGTGTCTTTTTATATTAGATCTGCTCAAAGGAGGGCCTTTTTGTAATCCATTTTCCTGGAGAGGACCCCTGTTTCTAATTTGAACAGAAGGGAAGTGTTTTCTGCAACTTGGGTTTTATACTAAGTGAAATGAGAAGCCAGTGAAAAGTTTGAGGCCAGCCAGTGACAAGATCTGCCTTATGTTTTAAGAATATACTTAGGCAAGAGTATGGAAAATAACTGTATGGAGACAAGGGTAGAATAATAAAAATAATGATCACAATCACAGCTAGCAGAAATGTAATAAATATAACAATGACAAGAAGGATCCTTGCTGTTTTTTTGTTTGTTTGTTTTGTTTTTTTTTCTTTTTTAGAGAGAGGGTCTCACGCTGCCGCCCAGGCTGGAGTGCAGTGGTGCGATCATAGCTCCCTATAGCCTCGACCTCCCGGGCTCAAACAACCCTCCCACCTCAGCCTGATCTAGCGGTGGCCGGGAAGACAGGTACCAGTACCTAAGGGCACTGACCTCCACCCAGCCCAGGCGTCTTCCGTTCCATCCCCTTGCCTCCCTCTCCTGTCTGCACCTGGCCTCTTCTGTCTGTCCCTCCAGAGTGCCAGCTGCCCAGCAGGCTCCCTTCAGGCTGAGTTCATGGTCCCTGCCCCCTGGTGGCCAGAGCTGGCTTCACAGGATAAGAGCCAGCGAAGCTCCAGGGGCTTTCCAGGAAAAGTGAACCTTGGAAAGGGTATGGCCTTTTCACCACTCCCAACAGCACCCTAGAAATGGCTTGGCCTTTCCCCTCCCCTGAGCTCCACAGAGAACACAGCCAGCAGAGGACACATTTCCCCGCCATCCAGAAATGGGTTTCTCAGCCGAGGGACAGCAGGACTGGTAGAGACTGTCAGGCCACACAGCTGCCTGCACAGCACTCCCATGCTTGGTGGGGGCGGGAGGGATGGCGGGGGCTGGCTCTCCGTAGGCCGGCATGACAGGGAGGCTCACTGGAGGGGCTGCACTTTGGAGGGGCCATGTCAGGGGACAGCTTTCTCTTATTGGCACTGCAAGACTCCAAAAGGACAGCACGGTGACTGATTCCCAGTGCTAGAGGCAAGGCGGCCAGCGAAGTCTAGGGGGGTGTGTGTGTGTGTGTGTGTGTGTATGTGTATGCGTATTTATAGATATTTAGAGAACAGGGCAGGGGCGTACCACAGAGAGGGGCACAAGTTTTCAGCAACGGTCACATCTTGAGGTGTCAGCTCACCACTACAACAGACCAAGTCACAGATGAAGGGGGCTAGCTTTAGGGCTGGGGGAGCCACTGTCAAGTCACAGAACAGCCTCCCAGGTAGGCTTGGAAAGGGAGGTCTCCGAGAAGACGAGGGATCTGTTTAGAGGTTGAAGGAGGGCCTGGGGCTCTCAGAACTGGATGGACTTGCCGGACCTGATCGGCTGGCAGTAGGAGAGAAAACAGAGAGAAAACAGGAGAGAGAAAAGTGTGCAGAGAGCTGGTGAGGCAAGTGCAGAGCACAGGTGTGCCACAGCAGCTGTGGGAGGGCCGGGGAGGGGAGGGCACAGGTGTGGGTGTGGCAAGGTTCCTGGAAAAGAGGGTCTGGAAGGGAAAGAGGATGAAGATGGAGGAAGGAGCCAGAGCTTCACAGGTAGTGCCTGGGGGCTGTGGCAGCCCTCCCCACCCCATGCATGCTGGCCTCTTCCACGGCACCCAGGCAGTGCACCCTCTGTTAAGACCAATGCTCACCCCCCTCAGGCTTCCCTCTTCTCTGGTCACCCTGTTTTCAAACCGACTGGTCCGGGGCCATCTCTCGCCTTGGGAAGCCCGATGCAACAGCCACTAGGTCTGACAGAGAAGGAACACTGCTTGAACCAGGATGATGAAGCTAAAAGGGATGGGTGGCTGGAGTGATCGCCAGAGAACCCTCTGGGTGGTCAGAAAGCCCAGGACCCTCTGATGGGACTCTGGGGGAGGCAGGGAGGGCAGGCAGCTGGATTCCACTGGCTATAGACTTGTAAGTCTAAGAGGGGAGCCTCAGCTTGTTGGGGATTGCAGGTTGTATAGGTGAGGCTGGGCCCTTCCTGCTGGGAAAAGCAGAAGAGGGAGAGTCCATGGCAGGGGAGGTGGGTGGGCTTGCTGGGCAGAGCTCAGCCGGGACACCAGGCACTGTGGTCCCCTTGGCTGAATAGCAGAGGCGAACTCTAGGAGCAACAGGCCAAGGTGCGTGAGCCTGCTAGCCTGTGGTAGTGCTTCAGCGGGGGCCAGGAACCCTGCCTTCCGTCACACGCTGACAGCTATGATGATACCTGGGAGGGAGGGAAGGGGCCGTGTGTCCCTGCCTGGCCTGTGAGGTGTGTTGTGGGTTGACCGTCTGTATGGGACTCTCGAGGTTTTATCCTGGATCACCACTGGATTGGCGACAGATAGAGGAGGTGGGACCCTGACTCTTACCCCTGCTCTGCAGTGGATTTGGCTCTCAGCACTCCCAGGCTGTGATTATTATTGTGTTGGCTACATATGCATTAATGAGGCAGGAGAATGCTCAGCGATAACAACCAAGAATCCTAATGATCTCATCAGACCAAGAGGGAGACATATGTGTGCATGCTCATGTTTCAGCTCAGAGCCCTTTGTCTAGAAGGCTGTTGAACTCAGAGGCCCAGGCACTATCAGGTTGACTTTGCCTTGGAGCCAGCACTTTTGTTGATCAATGAAATTGACATAATGCTTTCTTTTTTTTTTTTTTGCACCAACCATGTGCCTCAAGCTCTGTCAAGAGGAGCATGCTTCAGATGGCTGGAGTGAACAATTCAACTTGTGGAGGAATGAGAAATGTTAGTGCTGAGGCAAGAAACATAAACCCCAGGGTAAGGTAGGAGTCACTGAAAGTCAGGCAACGGAACCAGCATCCAGTAATGAGTTAGGCTTTGCCGGCCTCTGGAGAGGAAAAAATTAAGCCAGGCCCGAGGGCACAGATCCTAAGGGAATGTGGCAGCTCTAGACTGTCTATGGAAGAGAAGCAGAGGGTGGCACCTGGTTGA